>NC_080612.1:3051751-3651751 GCF_027887145.1 Ammospiza caudacuta
TCCCACACCACGGCCACACGCGGCTGGAGCTCGGAGTGGAACCTGCTTTTACAGACCCTCACAGGAGGCAGGCTTGGCTGGTTTCTTTTTCCTCCTGCAATTACATTCCCATCCAATGTAATGTTTTCATGACTGTCATATAATGGAACTTAAAGCTGATCATTTTAGAGCCCCAGCAATAACGATAAGGGCTGGCAAATACCACAGAGGGAGGCTGTGGCGTCCTCTCATACAGCTGGAATGCACAGATTGAATCTGAAACTGAAAAAGCAAAGTTGTACATGTGTTCTAGCATAAAACTTAATATCCAAGTTATTAGGCTGGGAAAAAATAGAAATTAAAATCTGGCTGATATGTGTGAAGATAAACAGGGTCAATTAATTTATTTAAATTGGCTTAATAGACCATTTTTGTTCTTGTTTAACTCAAGAGCTTTAAATTTAAATGATCTAATCCTTTTTTAGCATTTTTAATATGAATGCTACACCAAAAATATTATTATTGTGCATAAATGAGACATAGTTTTCCTTCAGCCCATTTAATTTTATTTTTGCCTTTAAAGTAAGGGATAAGTATGTTTGTATTTGTGTCTCCAGTGCTCCCAAGCCCTTTTAAGGGCACACAGGGCAACAGCCCCAACAGCTCCAGCTTCAGACCCACTGCAACACACAGCAGAGCTGGTTTTCCAGCTGCAGGAGCTGCCAGTTGCCATGAAAACACAGAAAAAGTCAGGGAATAATCCTTTCCTGACAGGTCTTTAAGGTCTCACAAATGTGGCTTAGGCCTCTGTAATAGTGCACACTGCTCTTCATTATTTATGGTACAAAGAGCAGGAGGGGAAACCTGTAATTTGGGCAGTGACAGAACATCTCATTAAAATCACCAGAATAAGGAATAGCTCTAGTTTAGCTCTCAGTCACAAAATTTAAGGAATATTTTGATTATATTTCAGATCTGAAAGCATGCAGTCCATCTTCCCCCTTGTCCCTGAAGCCATCTCCTCTGTCTTTGTTATATTTGTGAAAATAAAACTCTTTTAACTCTGAGTATTTGGTGTTTACCAAGAACAGTTGTGATCATGCAAGATGTTGGGGGAAAAAATGGACAGGCCAAAAATAGTGGAAGACTATTTCTGTTTTTGAGAACCAAGCATGTTACAACCTTTTCAGGCTTTATTTCTTCACTTTCTAAGTGAAATTCCTATCCATGTTCCTATGTAAGATCTCTCTGATTGAAATATCTAAATAAATTGGCAGATGATACTCTTAATATTGAGCTGAAGCAGAATTTCCAGCCAAACATGCTGGCCTTACCTGAGCCCCCAGCCTGGGTGTGCTCAGTGCCTGCCCAGCACGGCACTCGTGGCCCTTCACTGTGATTTGTAACCTATAGGAATAAATGGCCAGGAATTGTGAGTGAGAGCCCTATAGCATTTAGGACCCTATTCAGCTGGAAAATTACAAAGCCTCCCAAGGCACATGAGCCCTGAGAGGCCTCACAGCAGCAGATCCTTTCAGGAAAAGGTCAGCCAAGCACCTGAGGAGGAGGAGGGGATACAGGGAACATTTACCAGCCCCAAAGCAGAAGCAGCAAAGAGCTCTTCTTTGTCCCTAGGAATTTGTCTGTCTCCCTTCTCCCACCCTACACATGCCTTGGAAGGAGAAAATGTTCCTAAAATATTTGAGGACTGAGAAGGAGATGTTCTCAAAGCACCACCACCTAGAGGAGATGATCTCTGTCCCTGGACTGCAGAGATCCTTTGGAAACTGCTGCTGCTAAAACAAAGTCTTCAATGTGCTTCTCATTGAGATACCCAAAGGAGGTGCCCAAACCCACCATGGAAAAGGGGACAAAACACAAAAAAAGGCAGCAGACAGGCATCTTATTTTTCCACATAAAGAGCAAACTGTGATTTCCTGAGGCCTCCTAAAGCCACCTCCTGCAAGAGGCTCTGCTCTCACCCTCATCATTCAGGTCACACATAATCCAGGTTGTGTTGCTAAACATAATACACTTATTTGTCTGACTGACCCTCATGCAGTCCTCTCAGTGGGTGTATTTGTTCAGGCTGTTTCTCTCAGGAGCCACAAGGATACCTTGCTAAAAGGTAAATGACAGAATTTCCATGGGCATTATTGAAAAGTGGAAATGAAATCCCAGATTTGCACCCTCCAGTGTCATTGTTGCAGAACCTCCACAGCTGTACAGAGAGGAGGAAATACATTGGAAATGCAGAAGCACTGAGTGTAAAGGGTGCTTTTAGTGAAGAGCACTCTGAAAAATAAGCTGCTTCCCATCAGCGAGTACATTCTTTATCTTTAGCGTAACATTTACAAAGCTTGTTCAGGAAAAAAACGTGTTAAATCTTTCATCAGGCTACAGACACTTTATTTGGAGTCTTCACAGAAACCCAAAGTAGTGCCATAAGGTGCCTGGAATATTAGCCAAGATAAAACCTTCAGGGCCATGCACGCTACTGTTTTCAAATCTGTTCTTTCATCTGATGTGCCAGTCGAAATTACTTCTGCAACATGGTCAGAACCAACCTGGATGGATTTATAATGCCTGAAATTGCTATGGGCATATTTTTGTGAATCGCCTAGAGACAAACAGATAATTCTCTTTAGATTGTGAGAATTGCTAATTCTTATGCATGTCATGTGTTTGCCAAGTGGCATGTTTAGACAAGGAAATTGCAGAATATTCCTGATGTCACCAGAGCTCTACGCTGAGAAAGCCAGGGGAGTGTAGGACAGTGTCCTTCCACATATCACACATATATATTACAAATAATTTTAACTCTGACAGCACTTGTTACCTTTCCTCACTCCAAGAGTACCTGCCTAAGGAGGGAGTGAAATGCTAAAGAGCAATTACCAACTATAGCAGAGCAATGCAAGTACTTGTGTGGGTAAAGGAAGCAGAACCCAGCTTTTTATTTTTCTCTGCTTAGGCAATTGGAATAAACAGTGTAAGTGTCATCTTTTGAGTCAACATGTCAAGTTGAGTTTTGTGATATCTCATCTCTGTCTGTTGGCATCATTACACCACACACAAAACCCTCGCAGAGCCTCCCTCGCTCGTGCTCCCCCCAAAAACACAGCTTGTGCCACCAGTCCCCGAGTTCCCCTCTCTGTTCAACCTCCTCGAAATTTCTGAACTCATTGGCCAATCTCACCCACATTTGACAAGAGATTTCAAAGCTAATTAGGCTCATGTGAGTTTTCTGCAAAAGGCGGCCAGTTGGTGCCGAGCCCCGATGAGTCTGAAGGAAAGGCTGCAGCGTGTGATCACACCTCGCTCCCACCCAGCAACGCACACAAGAGAAACGTTAGAACGACTCCAAGAGAAAAAAGCATCAATCAAAGGTTTCAATTAACTCTCTATGGGAAATCAAGCTTTGATAAGTTTTTTTTCCTCCTATTTATTTTACTACATCTGACTCAGATTCGGAGGTGCCAGCTTTTAACTAATATAGAAATTAGCCTCATCCTTAAACCCAACAGGGACATCTCTGTATAGCATTTATTATAAAGCATAATTGTAGCTTCAGGGCATCATTTCAGATGAAAATGTAAGATATACAATAAAAGAAAATTCCATTTGTATTTTGGCCAGATTTTGCTTCTCAAGTGACTCTTTACACGTGGAGAAGTCGCTGAGCAGTGTGTCCAGCCAGCACAGAACTGACAGACCCACACTTATGGCTCAAGGCCATGAGATTATTAAAACCATGGATTTAATTTCTGGCCAAAACACTTTAGAAACTTTGGGCAAATCCCCCGTCCTCCCTTTCTGTGCTGGATCCTTCATCTTTAAAACAAGACTTTGTTCCCTTCCCCTGCACTTGATCTTTCCTCTCTATTTGTGTTGTGCTCCCTTCTACACAATCTGGATGGTGCCTGTTTTCCCTGAATGCCCATTAAACTGTTTTCTGACTCGAACAAATCCAAACACAAACATACTGAATCCATTTTTCTGAAGTATTTTAAGTGGATTTTTGTTTTGTTTCTTTTAGTCCTTGATCACTGGCCATGAAAAAATTCCAGTGGCTCCAGAAAGCTGGGTCTGCCTGTGAGAAGAATGCCAGCTTAACAAATCAGTAGCTTTGGAGTATTTAAGGAGGTGCTAGGAATAAACAGTTGCTTTTCTTTATTGGGAGGGAAACATGATTAATATAATTGTTTTAGCATGTGCTATTGATGCAGCTTGGTTGTGTTTTACAAGGAGGAGTGACAAATTAGCAGTCATCCTTGAGTCACTTTAAATCCCCTTCAGATTTCATCACACTTTAAAATGGGGTTTCTCAAGGCAAACAGGAAAGAATTTTATTTTCAAAGGGAAGAGAAAACAGTGTTGCTAAAACACTTCTGCTCTCTATCCCTGCGGGATGCAAAAATAATCCATGACTGTGACTTCCATGAATTCAGTTAACTACGGCTAAATTGCATCACAGGGCCTGTCTTTAACAGATCTGCAATGGTTAATGAACATGGTGGGGAGACCAGATATTTCTTCAAAACAACTCATCAAGTAAGCTGCCTCCACTTAACAGATGTAAAGGCAGGGCCCGAAGTGGGAGCTGGCAGAAACAGATGGTGCCTAAGGGCAGCTTTCTGTTCCAGTGCTCTTGGGGGCCAGGTTAGGCAGGACGGGAGGGCTCGAGAGGTGGGGGCTGTGTTTTTCAGCAGCAGGTAAAATCCATTTGTCACACCAGCTCCAACTGGGCTTTCTGCACAAAAGTTTAATATCTGAAACCAATGAGGCATTCTGCTCTCCGACTGCAGCGAGGCAGGAAAGCCTCTCAGAGCAGTGTGGAGCCCCAGCCTTTTCCAGCAGGGAGAGATGTCAAACCCCTCATTCCGTGAGATTTGCCTTTTCTCTTCCTTTTCCAAACAAATAAAAAATGGATATGCAAAAGGAAGTGTTATACCTTATGATACCTTCAGGGAAAGAACACAGAGTGGCGAGGGTAAGTGTGTTTTCTCTCTGTGTTCTCCACAGCATAACATCAGTAACCTCATAAAGCAGCCCCTGCTTTCTCCTTCCCTGAAATACAGACACACACTGCGGCACCAGCAATAAATCCCCATCACCCACAACTTCCTGCATTGCCAAGGTGTGTGCCACAGAGAGCATTTTTATGAGCCTGTCTTTGACTGCCAGGATTTTGCCTTCATAAAGAAGAGATTTTAGTCCGTTCTGTCTATTTATTTTGTGTAGAGGAATCAAGGTCAATAAACCATGGAGAAATTCACTCTACCTTATTCCATTTCAGACTTTTGTCATCCACGCTTTATCGAGTATCTGAATGAATTTTTAATATCATGCCACAAAATGCTTTGGTCTTCTATCATACACTGGGACTCTATAAATCTGATCACACTTGGGAGTTCTCAAATATACTCAGCACTGAAGAAACAGCTTTAAAGTTTAGTCATTCTGATGAAATGTAAGAGCTTATATCAGTGACAGGTTGACAGAAAAAGCTGTTTTCCTTTCCATTTCACAGACTTCCACGTATGAACGCCATGAAACATGTCAGGACTTTCTCTGAGTCTATGAAGACAGAGATGGCATCTGCTCCCAGTGGGGAGCCCTTCTAACCAGTAATACTGTAAAATTTCATGATTCTGAAATCTGATCGACAGCCAAAGGAAGGGCAGGGAGGAGGTGTTTACTGTATTTTATAGGAGAGCATCAATTGCTTGTCTTGGCATATGATGTATACTTTTATGGCATACAATGCCACTTTCAACATATTTTTTAAAATTAAATGTATTCATGCCGGCTGAGCAGGTTTATAATTTCTGCTTGCTGGAAAAAAATACACATTTTTTAAAAACAGGTATTAACCCTACTCATTCATCACTGCAGTTTTTGGCAGGTGGGCAAAAGAGCCTTAAGCAAAACCTCAGAGATCAACTCCCAGCAGCCCAGCACAGAAATCACATTAACTCCTTCCAGCACCACTGATCCCCCTTCCAGAGACAGCACAGAGAGGAGATGGATCCAGTGGCTTTACACCAACTAAAAATGATCTCATAATGATGTGGCCAAATTGAGATCTCATTAAGAGACTGCTTTGAATTTTCACATTTGATTTTAACTAATATGTATCTGGTGAATTTATGCAGCAACCCCTACAGATTTGAGCAGCTCCTGGAGCCCATGCAGAGGTGCCTTCCCCACAGCCTCTGTCCCAGCTCCATTCCACTGAAGCATCTCTGCGGGTATGGCTGGGGTTTGCTCAGCCAAGGAACACAAATGTTCCTTCTCCCAGCACCAGTGTCCAACCTGTGATTTCCCCAGCCCTGAAATCCCACACATGTCATCCAAGAGAGCTCTACATCATAATGAAGAACAGCAAACCACTTTAAATGACTAGGTGTTTTACACCTTCAAAATACATTTAAGGTATGCACAATTAAAAAAAAAAAAAAAAAAAAAAAAACTTGCAAACCAACCCAGGGCTTGCAAACACACCAACACCACAATTCCTGATGTCCACATGGTGATACAAATTCTTTCTCACAAAAAAAGCAAGAGGACAAACCCAAGATTTTTAATTTTACTGCCTGTAACAAGATTAAATAGAAAATAAACGGAGGGCAGGGACTGGGCACATTTATAGGAGGTAGACACCAAATCTGAATTATTAACAAATGAAAGACTGCAGCAAGCACTGTGTAGATATGGATTTGGAGGAATGATTTATCTGTGTACACAGAGCTAGGGCTTTTCTTGGTTTTAGTTTAAAGAAGATCATGGAAGTACCCAGAAAGACATTTTCAGAGTCTGATCTATCTTTTACTTGCCTGAAATCACTGTACATGAAAGAGGGAAGATAGAACCAAACGCTCACACTAATTATTGTTTTATTTTGTCATGCCAAGGTAGGTGTTGGTGACATGAACTATTGTGGTATAAAGAATTCAGAGTAGTTGGAAATTCAGCCATGGCTCATCAGGCCGGAGCTAACTGAGGCTACCTGAGTCTGGAACTCCTGGGGTTAGCCAAGGCGGGACCTCCAGGTGTATATTAGGTATATCCATTAATGTTCAATGCATTATTTATGAGCATTGACTTGTGGAAGTGTTGGTCCCTGCCCTTGTCCCTCCCCACAGCTCTGAGATGGGTGTGGGTGTGGAGGCACTGTGGCTGCTGGGGTTCTGCTGCAGATAACACCGTGGCTAGCTGGAACAGATGGCACTCCCCATGCTGCTGCTTTCCACACAAAGCCTTCCCAGCCACTGCCACTCTCCTCCCTCCTGCTCCTCTTGGCTAAGGATGTGTCAAGGTGGAATAATGCAAAGTTCAGGCCTTTCCACACCAGCAAACACCAACAGGGCAGTGCAACACCAAAAAGAGGAATCATTGCATGCAGGAAGGGTGCAGCAGAACTGAAGCCAATTAAATATGTAAAGGAAGAGGGGCCCACCCAGAAACTCAGGTGACTTTGTTATGCAATTAGAAAAGATAAAGTTATCCTTTCATCTCCATTCTCCCTCCTCCTCAGTGGGAAGGGAAGAGGTTGGCTGCACTCTGTGTGTGAGCAGACACAACTCTGACTGCCTGGGGTGGCTCCAGAGGGGAGGAGAGGGTTGTGAGAGCAGCTCCCCCTTACAGGATGCACCCACTGATCAGTCCAAAGGCTCTTCATCGATTCCTGGCTCCAGGAAACAGCTCCTTCCATTGTGCACGGAGCACACACTCTGCCTTGCTGGAAACTTCAACAGCATGGGCCTCATTGCTGTGATAATTATGACAATTTCAGATTGACATAATTGTGAAAATGGTGAAGTTGTTCTGCATTCACTCTGCTACTTGTAGCACTGCAATGAGAACATCTTTATTTTAGCAGTTAAAGAAGGTCATGTTAGCACAAGTTCAGCTTCAAAGGACTTCCAAATTATTGTGGACTCCCAGGAAGCAGAGAAAAAAATCTAATCTACACCTTCAATCTTATAAAACTGAGCTAGAAACTTCAGGGCAACAAAGTGCAGCATTTTAGAGGTGGAATTTTAAAGAAGAACCACATGAGGCTATTTTCCTATTAGTCTGATTGACATTCTGAAATAATTACTGTAGGGCTAGTATATATTTTGAGAGACAGATCCAGGGGAAATGTGATTTTAAACACTGTTTCATCCCTCCCTGCTTCAAGCATCCCAAAATCAGAGTTGTGTACTCTTCCAAATGCAGAGCTGTGCCAGTTTATATCCCTGCACCCTGCTCTGGTATTATTGTTCATCATTAACATAAACTGAATGTTTAGTGTTAGAGCTTTTGCAAACTATTTGGGTTATTTTACATGTGACTAACTGGTACTTTTAGAATAATTCCTTTTTATTCTGGGCCAGATAAAGACTGTAGTATATAACATATTGTATGGTGCAGAATGCTATAGCCAGCACAGGAAAATAGTCTGAGTAGTTATTATCAGTTTGCTTTATAAGTATGTTATTTACAATACGCAACAGATGTTCTCCGAATGTTAATGGAAAATACAGGCCTTGTATTTATTCCCTTTCTGACAGACTAAAAAGTGCAACTAATATAATAATAATAATCATCTTGGAAAACCCAAAGATTACTTCACAATTTGGAAAATGCTGTGTTGAGTCATTAGTCTTATTATCTGGTATTTTCATAACTCACTAGATAAACACTGTAAACTCTGATTTCCTGGTAATGAGCCTTTATATGTGCAAGAGCAGGCCTCCAAGAAATCTCAATTAAGCCCAAGGAAGAGTGTTTTGGAATGACCCAGCCCCTCAGGCTGCAGGGATGTGTGAGTGCCTGCACCCACTCTGGGTTCTCCCTCCCTGCCCATGGACAGGCTCAGGACTGACCCCTCCAAACCCTATTTCCCCCCTGATAACTCTGTTTGCTTCACTCTGCTTCCAGCCTGGGCTCTGGGAGCCTCAGGGGTTCAGGTTCCCCTCGTGTCAGGGTCTCTAGAACAAATCTGGTCTCTTTTACTCCATTGGGGTCCCCAGTTCCATCCGCCTGCTGAGAAAACGGGACAGCTTCTGCCATCTCTGCTCTCCAGGAACAAGGGCTCCAAGTTCACTCCTGATGTTTGCCCCACTTTTCCCCTTGTGCCTCAGTTTCCCCCACCCCCTGTGCCTGTTTCCTTCTTGTGCCTCAGTTTCCCCCATTCCTTGTGCCCCAATTTTCCCCTGGTGCCTCAGTTTCCCTCATTCCCTGTGCCCCCATTTCCCCCTGTGCCTGTTTCCCACTTGTGTGTCAGTTTGCCCCTTCCCTGTGCCTCAGTTTCCCTCTATACCTCAGTTTCCCTCATACCTTGGTTTCCCTTTTGTGCCTCAGTTTCCCCCATTCCCTGTGCCCCAGTTTCCCCCATTCCCTGGACTTTTTCCCTCTTTGTGCAACTGCCCCCATGTGCAGCACAACTGATTCCTCAGCAGATAAAGTTGAACACAACTTGCTACACTTCAAAACTGTTCTGTGATTTTACTTGGGGAAAATCAGGGACAGAATCATACCTGCAGCAGACACATTCTGGAAGGTTTCCCACTCTTTGTTTGGATGTAAAAGCTATGGATGCCACTAGATTTTTCCCTGTCAATTCTACTTTATCTGATTTTCTTGTATAAACAACATTACACCACACTGACAACTGGTAGGTGCCACACAGGAGCATAAGTGGACAAAAAGCTTGATTAGCCACGGTCTTGTGCCTTGTGTAGTCACTCAGGCAGCCTACAAGGCCTCTGTGAAATACTATTAACCCAAAAAGGTGATTTTTCCACCAGTCCTTCAGGGAGAAAGTGCAAGATAGTGCCTTTGTTATCCTCTATCTGTGTGGCACAAATCACTCTATGTAGGTGAGTAATTCTATTTTCATTTTTTGCCTGCTTTTGTGTAAAAACAAGTTTTATGCAAACAGGCTCTCAGCACACCCAGCTTTAGTAACTACCAACTGCTTTCCAGTTACATTTGACAGAGACCTAAAACCATCCAGTTATGAAAAATTCTGTGCAAATCAGTAACTCCAGTATGGAAAAGGGAGCTGAAGCTCAGCCTAGAGTCAGCTGGCCAAGGGGCCAACAGCAAAACCAAGGCTGTGGAGAGAGCTCAGCCAGAGGAGGGAAGCACAAGGGACCAGGAAGGTGATGTGTGCATGGGACACAGGACATGGTTAGAACTCATTGCTCAGCCTGGAGGAGCCTTCCAGGTCCTGAAGAAGTCTACTGGAAAGATGGAGAGAATCTTTACAAGGGCCTGAGTGACAGGGAATGGCTTCACACTGACAGAGAATGGGTTTGGGTCAGAGTTAGGGAGAAATCCTTCCCTGTGAGGGTGCTGAAGCCCTGGCACAAGGTACCCAGAGAAGCTGTGGCTGCCCCATCCCTGGGAATACCCAAGGCTGGGTTGAATGGGGCTTGGAGCACCCTGGGATAGTGGAAGATGTCCCTGCTCATGGCAGGAGGTGGAAAAGGATGACCTTGCAGGTTTCTTCCAACAGAAACTATTCTGTTATCCTATGGGTCTCCGTGCTTGTGGCACAGTTGTTTTAGTAATGTGAGGAACATGAGGTGCAATGTGGTTACACAGAACTATGATGCCCTTTCAAAACAAAAAACCCACCCTCTCTGCCCAAAGAAATCCAGCTTAGGACAATAGAGCAAAGGAAAAAATCTTGATTCCTTCACAATTCTCTTCCCATCTCAGCGCCGCGGTTGGGAAAATAAAATCCATCGCTATTGTACATGACATGTAAAGAAAAAAATGCAACAGCCACATCTGGTATCATTAATACTTTAGCAGACTTCCTATTTTTAAATTAGTACCATTCTGCAAGCAAAATGACAGCTCCTCAGAGCGCCCGTGGATCTGCAGAGCACAGACACAGCCCCGCTGCAGCTGCAGCCAGGGCTGACAGCATTGCAGAGCGCTCACACCAGCACAGCCTGCTGCTGCTGAGGCCCTGAAATGCCAGGCTGGCATTTTCCAGGAGTTTTTACAGGTGAAAAGTGAGCTAATAAACTGCTCAGCAGCGAGTGCTGCCAAAGGGGACAGGAGCACATGAGGGGAGACACCTGCGGCTCGGCGGAATGGACCAGGTGCGCCCGTAACATTTCCTCAGCGCTGCCAACGGGACACAGGCAACAGGAAACCAGCTGGATTTATAGGTCAGCTTAATCAAGCTTCTGCTGAGCCCTTCCAGCTCCTGTCTGCAGAGCCTTAGCTCAGAGCAGGGCTGTTTGCTAGCACAGCTCCTACTCGGAGCCCTGGGCAGGGGGAGCTGCCCCTTTCACATAGCGGGAGCTCAGCCTGGCTTTCTGTGTTTCTTCTCAGGGCTGAACACCTGGAAAACGTGCCAGAAGCAGAACAAATCACAGAGAGTGTGCCCTGGCTGTGCTCAGGCAGGAAGGGAGCAGAGCCAGCCCCGAGCCTGGCACAGAGTGGCTGCTGGCTCCCCGGGCCAGCGCTCACAACATCAATCGCTCCTGCAGCACGAGCGAGCTGTGCCGCAGACTTCAGGAAATATCAGTCTCCTGAGGTAACCACAGGCTTCAAATTAGGCTCTAGGATGACAAAAATTCTATCTGCCTGTGCCCTGACGTGTCTCATCCATCTCAGGGAGTTACCAAGGCTTCATCTACTCTGCTTACTTACGTCAATGAAATCAAGCAGGCTCCTGAAGCGACCACAGGAAGTTCTCCACATGTAGCTGAGGCATCTGGAGCTTTTCCCATTATTTAATTCTCGCTTGGTTGCTAATTCAAATCACCACAACAGAAAGCACAGACATTTCTCAATCTTTCCTCAGGAGGGATTTACCCATGTAAATCCCATCGTGGAATAATGCCTCTGGACAAATTAAAAGATAAAACTTTCCAGTCTCATTAAGCACTTGACTTTTCTCAGGTCCTCTATCTCACTGCCTGTGTGGAGCACCTACAACACTGCAAAATGAACCATCCAACAGTCACTGCGCTTTGCATTGTGTGCTGTACATAAAAGCATTGCCCACACTGACTTCTGCTGTGAGCTGCTACCTGCAACACATCTGTAGATAAAGAAATCAATGTACTGAGGAAGTCTTAGAAAGTCTCTGCTGAGAAATAATCTTTAAACCTACTGACGAATAGATGGAACACAAGGGTTCCAGTGTTCACCAAAACAATAGGTTTCAGAAGAACAAAACCCACCTAAACCCACAGGGCTCAGATTTTAATCTCTGAAATTAAGAAATGGATCCTTGGATGGAAAAATCCACCATTCGCAGTTCCCACCTCTTTTAAGACCTTTGCATATCTGGACTTCTCCAGCCCTACCCCTGGTTGCTGCTGTTTTGCTCAGACCTAAGTCACTCTTGTTCAGCTGTGCTACCTGGAAAAGCCAGAGTGGTTGTATATCCTAGTGAGCTTCCAGAGCCTTCTTTTTATTTTCCCCCAATTTCTCTTCATTGCAAAGTAGAATATTAGCCCTCACTTACACACCCAGTTAATTACAGTCAGAATGGAGGATGCATCTACCAGACCCTAAGCAGGCTCTTTAGCTTTGTAACCTTTTTAAAGATGGAGATTTCCAAAGGAAAAGAAGTCTGATTGCATGATGCTTAGTAAAGCATGGCATGTATTACCCCTGTTCATCTTCCTTCCTTACTCCATTTTCAGTTATTGGTTTGTGTATGAAGCTGGATAATGAAATGCAAGTCCCACTATGGACTGTGATCAGGCTCTGCTGCTTAGCCGAGCTTTTAAAAATGAAACAAAGCAAACCCAAAGCTACAATGATTGCAATTAGCAGGGAAAAATACCCTATCCATACCTCAGCTGAAACCAAACTGACAACACCATAAACCCATTGCTGACAAAGGGAAAGCCTTTTGAACATGATAATTATGGAACTCTCCTTTTTGGTACTAGACTTAGCACATCTGGACCCCAGTATTTTCTGCAGGAGGCTATACACACCTCACAGCGAGAAGACAGACCACAGAAACTTCTAACTACAAATAGATAGAACAACTAAAAATACACAAAATTGTGTTTGCAGAGGAGCCTCAAAAATCTGGGGTGCTCATGGCTATTGCGATTTGCCTTGTGAAGAGGTAAAAATCCATTCGTCTGAAGGCAAAGCATCATTAAGGGCAGCTTCCAGGGAGAAATCCCAGTCCGCCTGGACAGCAAGACACTTCCCTCATTTCCCAGGGACCAGTTATTGGGTCAAAACAATCTCTGATTTCCCAGGGACCAGTTATTCAGTTATTGGGTCAAAATAATCTCTGATTTCCCAGGGACCAGTTATTGGGTCAAAATAATCTCTGATTTCCCAGGGACCAGTTATTGGGTCAAACCAATCTCTGACTTCCCAGGGACCAGTTATTGGGTCAAAATAATCTCTGATTTACCAGGGACCAGTTATTGGGTCAAAATAATCTCTGATTTCCCAGGGAACAGTTATTGGGTCAAAACAATCTCTGACTTCCCAGGGACTAGTTATTGGGTCAAAATAATCTCTGACTTCCCAGGGACCAGTTATTGGGTCAAAATAATCTCTGATTTCCCAGGGACCAGTTACTGGGTCAAACCAACCCATCAGGGCTGAGCCTGGTGCCCCGCTCGGCTCCTGCAGCGCGCTGGCACCGCGGGCCCCTGTGATGTATTTTTGCTGTCAGCGCTGAAATAACACGGAGTGCGGCGGAGCGGGCCCCACCTGCCGAGCAATATGTTCCCGATCCCTCAGGCAGAGCCAGGCGTGCTGCTCGGCGAGGAAAAACTTCCTCCCACCCGGCACATGGCAGGGCAGGGAGAGACACTCGCGGCCCACGCAGCGATGGGGGCGGATGAGCCACCGGCAGCACCCCCGCCTCGCTGGCTGGGACAAGAAACTGACTCCATCTCGAGTATGCAAAAAAATAAAATGAGAAAAAGGCAGAAGAAAAGGGGAAGGGGAAGAATCGCAGCCTGTTAATCACATACATCATTACCGCAATTGGCTGAGAAGTTGGCTCGTTGACGATTGATTCATGAGCTCCTGGCGCAAGCCAAGAAAAGGGGAAAAAGATGGAAATCTCCTTATTTATTTATCTGTAATACAGCAGGAGGCTCTCCTGAATGCTGGTGGTCCCACAGCCCAGGCTGACCCTCGGGAGGCTGCTCTCTGCCTGCCACAGGAGCTCTTCCCAAAGCGATCAACACCATCACCCCATACCCTTCTAGCTATCTCATCACAGACAGGAATTAGCAGGGTGAGGAACCAGGACACAGTATGGGAAAATCAGGACACAGTGTGGGAAATTCAGGACTCTTGGATATATCTAATTAATATGATTAAGTTGAAGCTTTTTATTGTTTATATTGCATATGTATTTATAGATTCTACAAACTACTAAGTACACGCTTCTTGATCGGTGTCTTTGTCTTGTTCACTCATTGTCGGCCTGCATTTCTAAGAGTATGTGATTGGTTACAGGCTAGGTGTTTCAGAGTCTTCTGTTATCTAGCTTTTGCAGTCTTGGTATTCAGTTTCTCACCTTCTTCTTTCTTAATTTAGCACAATGTATGTTCCAGTAGCCTTGCCGAATTCTTGAGTCTTTGATAACAAACTTAGAAGCAGGCCGGCTGGTGCACACCATGGCCTAACCCTTGCAAATACACTGCAACAACAATGCAATAAACACATTGCAACAGCAGCACAGCCTCTCCTGAGGAGGGGAGGTCTCCAGTTTGTGCTGGAGCCTGTGCCAGCAGCAGCAGGTGAATGCAGATGAGGTTCCTGCTCGTTCGTGCAGCATCGCTGCTGTGCAGGCCTGTGGTACCCCAGAGAAGCAAAGCTCTTCCAACCCTCAGCACACACAGCAAATGGAAAAGGATGCGCTCCATCCCATCTGGTGAGCCAGCTCTCTGCAGGTCACATTAAACAGCATAATTAATAGTTTTAGGCTAAATATGTGCAGCTCTCCTGTTCCACCACAAATAATGCTTTCAAAGAGCAGCAGAATTTGGGGTTTGTAACTGCTCCATGGCCACTAAGACATAATCTTTGTGTAAAATTACTTTTTCCTCTCACACCAATTTTACTTGGAAAGAGATTCCCTGTTTCAGAACTGCACTTTGTGTATCATACTACAACAGAACAATTATTGAGATTCATCTCCCCAGCAGCAGGTTTTTTGCTGTGCCAAATTTCCTATTAAATAGATTCTTCTGAACTTTCAGTAACTGCTGACTGCATTAAGTTGTATTATAAAATGAATCCAAACTAATAAACAGTTATGGCTATTTTTTAATGTGGAAAAAGGGAGTAAATTTCATAAAAGAATAGCCATGAAGTATGGACAATAAAGTCCTTTACCCCTGCAGCTATTCTTCCTGATATGATTTATACAGTGGGACAGTCATAAACCAAGAAAGCAATAATATCAGAGGTTTTTAATGTTTCTGGGGTTTGATACTCAAACATTCAAAAGTTGTTCGCGGTTTCATTCATTTGCTTACACATCTATGTAGAAAAACTAAAAATCTGCTGTGGCAGTGCAGCGCTGAGCACGTACACCAGGGAACCACATCAGGGAACAGCCTGTGCAGTCCCACTGCTCCTGACCACTGCAGACGGCATTTCCACACCTGTACAAGAAGCTTTACACAGCCTGGGTGGGTTTTTCCTTCTCAGTACTTCCCAGTTGGAGTACACATATGAGTATGTCCTACTTAGCACAAGTGTGCACATCTTTGTTCATGTAAGCAGGGATTTCCAGCCAGCTCACCAAGAGCTGGCACAGGGAAACATCCTTGAGGCATCTCAAAACATTGGCCACACCAAAGGCAGGGTCCATGCCCTATGGAGGTGATATCTCATGGACAGTGATTGTAAAATCTCTGTCTAAACACATCAGCACAGGATATCAGGGGTAATAGAAACAGGGGCTGAAAAACACCCAGCTCTGGCCAAGCCAGCACAAGGCAGGCTCTGACAGCAGCTTCTGACTGACACAGACCTTGTGGGGTCAACAAAGTGTGCATTCAGCACTGAGCTTTGGTCATTTGTGTGCCCAGTGCCTGCCCAAGGGCCAGAGCCACAGTTAAACAAACAGCTCTCATTGTGCACGCTGTCCATAAAAACCCTGACAAAGGTTTTGGTTAAGTTTGTGTTTCCCAAAGTTTGCTGCTTTTTCAAAGTAAATGTTTTTCACAGAGGAATCACAGCAGAGTTGAGAAAAAATGTTGAGAGGCTCTGGAGAAAAAAAAAAATAGATTTTTCTTTTCCTTTAATGGTTTAACTGGTTTTGAAGACTGCCAATAGAGACAGTTAACTGATCCTGACTTTCTCCTGGGATAGGCATGGGATGATCTCACAATCAATCTAGTGCAGTTCCAGAAAGGATGCAGGTTGTTCAGGAAACAGCCAATTCTTTTATCCACTCCAATTTGATTCCAAGTACCTCTGTGATTTGATTCCAATCCCTTTGTCATTTGAGGCAGTTTCTGGATGCTCTGCCTTGATCAGGCAGCACAGGGACTGATGGCTGCACCCCCTTCAACCCCTCCCAAGCCATCCACACTCACATTCAGCCCTCTCTGGTCTAAAAACAAGCATTTCCCTGTATTTAATTATCACATAGAAGGTTCTGCTTGAGGAACAGTAGGAAGAGGAGCCAACACAAACTTTGTCCAGGAGCACAACTGCCAGGCCATGTGTGGATTTGCACCACAAACACCCAAACCCCTGCATGTCAAACAAGAAGCAAGTCTGGATTCACAAAAGGAGCCAGACCAGCCCACACTGGGTTTTTATGTTAAATACTCAGGGTTTTACATTAAATACACTGGGTTTTTATGTTAAATACGCTATGTTAAATACTTAGCTTTGTATATCAGGACAGAAATCACTGACAGTGTCAGCGCACTAGGTATGGTTAAAGATGTAATCAAGCTTTCTAAATTTCACAATTCATGTATCTTTAATGCAGGATGCATTCATCTGCTCAACTCTTCACCTCCCTTTACAGCTCCCTCAAATCTTGTATGTTTAGACAGCCTCCAAAAATACCAGAGGATCTGATTATTTACAATCACCATCTAGCTATGGTTAACAAAAAATGGCAAAGCTTTTCAATTTTCAGGGAGGGAAGAGTCTGCTGTGACCTCTCGAAACACTGACAGACACTAAGAGGCCCCTCAGTTGGTTTAAGCAGATTTCCTGAAGTCACCACGTGTACAAAAGGAACATATGCAGGGATAGAGAGTGAGTGTCCCCACGGTACTGTCATATATGCCAAAGCTCTACAGATTATTAATACATGGGCTTGCCCCCTTCAATCTACAAGAGCTCTTGTAATGCCTCAAATTAATTGGAGGAGAGTGCAGCAGCTCCAAAGAGATGATTAAGATCAATTATTAATTCCTCTTCCTATTCTTTCCTCTGTATTAAACTTGAGGATGAGAATGCCACTAATGAAACAGCAACTATGATAAAAAAAGGGTACAAAATAAAAAAATAATTAGAGGAAATAATTTTTGCCTGTTCTAAATTCCTGAGTGAGACCATCCTGTTGCAGTCAATATGTATGAAAGAAATATAATCCCACTTTTTCTTCAAAGTAAATAGATGCTATTTTCTGGTTTTTCTTTTGGGGAAAATAAGACAAGTGGAGTTTCATGAGAGTTCCCTCAAGGAGTTCAAGAGCAGCAGAGAATGCAGGCAACAAAGGATGAAAGGTATCTGTAGTGTGTGTGCATGTCTGAGAAAAGACCAGGAGCCTGTAGATGCATGTGGTGGCTGAGGAGGTGTTTGTTTAAGATCTGTGTTTGCTGGAGTTCTCTGGAGGATCAGAGAGTGGCAATGAGAGATCTTCACATCTTAACCAAAGAGCCAGAATGTGAAGGACATGAAGCAGGAGTGGTGCTGAGCTGGTACTAACAAACAGAAACAAAGAGCTGAGAGGTTAAAAATGTTATAACTAAAATCCTCTTTCCCTTTCAACTGCCTGAGCTTTGGACTTTTAATCCCAAGAGCTCTCCACTTTTCTACCACGTCTCCTAGGAAAACCAGAGCAGTCTGGATCTGATATCCCTGAAAGAGAACAAAAAAAAGAAGAAGCAGCCAAGAACTAAACAAACAACCTTTCAAAACGTTTTGTACAACCTAACGAAGCAAATGGGACACAGGCAGAAGGCTTTCCCCCTCCTCCCTTGCAGGTCACCTTTATCCATGACACACAGCAACAAAAGCAGAGAAATGAAAGTTAAGGCCAACAGGCTGTCCTCAGCTCATCCTGCTGTGCTGTGGGGCTGTGGGGAGCTCAGATTAATGTGGATGTCACACAGCATATGCTGCAAAAATGAGGCACCACAGGACGTGTGAAGAATGGAGGGTTCAGGCTCTGGGCACTCTTATCAAGGTAAAGCTCACAGACCTGAAATGCTTCATCTCCATGGATTCAGACCTTTGTTTCTTGGATGTCTTCCCTCGGATTTGCAGGCTGCAGCATTGTGGCCATGGAATTTGTGCATCTGGATTTCCTGAGCATGGGAATTATGCAACTCTGCCTGAGCACTGCTGCCTTTGTTTTTGAAACAACACATTCATTCCATTCTAGGTATGGTGAACACACTGAGATCCCCCAAATCTCTGATCTTCACAGTCAGGTGCAAAATACAACACAAAGCTTTTGCTTTTGTTTTGATTTTTTATCTTACAAAGCAGACAAAAGAGTTTTCAAATAAGCAGAACATTAAAAGGGACATGTTGTGCAAATGCTAAAGCAAATTATTGGGGGGAAAGCCCAAAGCACAATGTGAAAACAAGCAGAATTTAGTGTAAAAACCTTGTTTTTCAAGATGTTTGGCAGGTATCAGAAGCTAAGAACTACCAAAGTACAAGTCTTCATACATTTCACAGAAGGGCAGCAGCTGCACATGTAAAATGACAAGTACTCTTGTCACCTCTAGGTCAAAATCCATTTCAACAATATCTCAACAGCTTAAATCTGTTGTAACTATAGTATCAATAACTGGAATATCTACCCAGTAACTCTCCAAATCACGAACTGTGCTCTAAACTGTGCACAGAAGAACAGCTGAAATGGTCCCCAGAGATGAAATCAAAGCAGAAGGAAATCAAACATTGAGGGCTGGCTCGTGGCACAGGGGCTCCCTGTCAAGCAGCAACCCCAGCCCTGCCCCAGGGCCACAGCTCTGCATTTCCTGCAGCAGGGCTTGGGCAGGGACTCCATCCACCTTTGGCAGCCAGCAGAGCCCTGCAGCTCCCTGCAGGACATGGGGAAACAGGGCAGCTCTGAGCCCTGCCCTGGAGCAGCAGGAGGAGCAGGGTGGGACCCAGGGCTGGACTTCTGCTCCTTTCCCAAACGGTCCCAAAGCACCAACAACTGACCCTGCTCCCCATGCACTGAAGCAGCTGACAGGAGACTCAGTTTGTCTTTAAATAGCAGCTCTTGGCAGTTTATAAACTCTATCAGAATGTATTCCTGCTGCATTCAAAGTGCCCCAGCAAACCCTGAGCTCCCTAAGACAGCAAGAGGATGCTCCCTTAAGTCTTAATTACAGGAGCAGCAGTCCCTGTTTCTAGGGGCAAGGCCCCAAGCAGGCTGGGAGCTCTTTTTGGGAGCTGCTCTGCCCCTGGCAACCTCCACAAGCCCTGCTGGAGGGGCTGGATCTGAATTTGCAAACAGAAAAAGTCCTAAATAAGAGAAAGGAAAAAGGAGTAATGCAAACTGAACCTCAACCCCCACAATCCTTGTTAGCCAGCCCTCACGCTGGAGAGGCTTTATATCCACACATTTTAAGAAATGTAAAGGGAACCATAAACCAAATTCAATTTAATTGGGTGCTCTCCTGACAGAACAGTTATTAATAAGATTGCATTGTACAAACCTCTGTGAAATCCCAAATGCAGGCAGAGGCACCCACTAAAACATTTAACACCCAGCAAGCAACATGCTGCTGGATTGATGCTCCTTCCTTTGCTCTTCCCCCTCCAATTCTCTCTCTTCTTTTATCCAATTATCAAATTAAAAAAAAAAAGGAGGCAAAAAACCAGCTCCTCTCGAGCAGCTCCTATAAATTATTCACATGATATTACAGTGTATGTCAGCAGTCTCACAGTGTTTAAAAAACTTAACTACAAGCCAATTAAAATGTAAACTGAGAAAGACGGATTGGGTTGGGTCGCTCTGGTGTGAACTTGAGCAGCTCATAACAATACACACAACTTCTAGACCTGCTAATTTGACAGCTACTTTCATCAGCAGGCGTGTTTTCTTCCTTTCTTTTTTTTTTTTTTTTTTTAAATCCTGTATTTCTCAGAGGACAAGCCAGTCTGTATCCAGCAGAGAAATCCTCAGGGCCCCACAGTGCCCTGCAGGCACTCACAGGGGTCTGGGTTACTTTCAGGATTGTACAGTGGAAAAGGGCCAAAGGAACCCTCCCCTTCTGCACACACCAGCTACTGAAATTTTACATCTAAATGACAGCACTTCAAGTGACAGAGTGTATTTCTTAAACAAAGCCACAACATTTTCACAAAAAATAAGGATACAGTATATTCTATTGCTACAGCAAAATAAACACCTTCCAAAAATGACATTTAGGATTACCCAGTGTGTGCATCTGTGTAGCAACACTGGACATCTGCCTAAATTGCTTAGTGCTGGACTGCTGAGTAAGCCAGGCACCAATTAGCTGTTACAGTGATAATGACACTAATTTTAATCTTCATGGGTTAATTACAAGAGCACCGTGAAGTCAGACTGTGATCTCACAGTCAGAAGCATCGGGGAAAACCTCAAAACCTTAAAGCATTATAGACACAAGATCAATATTCAACCAGGGAAATTTAAGGTGTTCCCAGCTAAAATCCTAACCAAGGAACCAGAACATTTGGATTTCATTGTGACCCATGGTACTGGGACAATGGGCCATAAGAAACCAGCCATGTCCCTCATCCCTGCAGGGGGAGGATGGTGGAGGGCTGGGCTGTGAGAAATTAAACTGAAGGCACTAAAAATGCAATTGTAACTGGTTTCCTGCTTTTTGTCTGTCTCTGCTGCTTAAGAAAGGTGAAAGCTGGCACCACCATGAACTGAAGTAATCCACAAATGACAACACACACCCCACCACACTGACTGGGTCTGGCCTTCCAGGTCCCCCCAAATCACAGGCTCACCAGCCAGAAGAACAGCAAGGATTTGTCCCCTGCAGGCAGCAAGGTCTGTACAGGTGGAGACAGCAGCACCAACGTGTGCTGGGCTCCTGACATGGGAGGGAGCAGGCTGGATGCCCAGGCTGCCCTCCCTCCCCTGATTGCAGCAACCCAGGATGAATAAATCCACCAGCCAAAGACCAAACACCAAGCAGGAGCACGTTCATTAGAATGGCATTGTTCTGAGAGTGGTGAAAGAAAAGAAAAAGGCAATTTTTGTAGAATACCCAAAGTTTTGTTGAAGCCAAGAGTACTGTAGTTCCCTGCTTGAAGATTTCTACTTTCAGTATTTTAATATTTCCTTTTAGGGAGAAAAAGCAACATTTTTATATCCCCCTCTTAACCTGAACTAGAGCTTTAAGCAATGTATTTCCTGCAAGATCAACCCACTCAGCCTGCCCAAAGAGCCCTGTCTGCAGGAACTGAGAGGGCACAAAGAGCAAGGTCCAGCTTTTGGGAAGGAGCATGGAAAATCTGAGCCTGAGCCCCTCTCTGCTCAGGACTGAGGCACAGCAACAGATGAAAATCCAGAAAGAAAAGCTCCCTCTGCTCTGAAGCTGCCTGCTGAATGCTAACCAAAGATGGCAGAGCAGTTTTGCTCCAAATGTTCTGTATAAAATGGGAAATGAGAAACAAAGCAAGAGCCATTTTTTGTTCATCTCTTACAGAAAAGAAAACCAATATAAGCAAAGCACTGTAACTTTTATATATAAACTCATGAAAATACATGGCCTTAATGTTTTTTTATCCCCCAATTCTCATGTCTTAGAAGTTGCATGCGATAACTTTTTATAAATTAAAGCACTTTGAAGATGCAGTGAAACTACTTTCCAAAAGAAAATAAAAAGAAAAATAGGGAGCAACCTTTGAACACTTTTAAATCCTCATTTTTAGGATGTGTATGAGCCAGGAATAGAATCACCTAACAGGATTCATTTTTACTGATTCAAGTCATGCCATGATTGTAAATTCTGTGCTGGTCAAACAGCTGGAGGAGTTCTCATTTCAGGCCCAGGAAAAAGGGTTTTATTTCTACCAGCATTCATTGTGCAGTTTTTCTTTCTGCAAGGCATTGAGAAAATGAAGGGAATTAGGATGTGGCATCTCAAATGACAGTTCCCTGAGAACACTGTTTTCTGTGTACCTGAATTTGAGTTTTTCTATTGATCTTTCCTGCCTTCCCTAATTCACCTCCATTCTGGTGCTGACAGTGCTGATCATACCTGTCATCTCCAGTTCTTCTTGATCCTGTATGAGGATCTGAAATTCAAGACCCTAAATCCCAACAATGGAAGCCCTCACTGCATTAATAACCACATGCCAGAGATGCTCTCGTGGCACTGGCACAGCTTGAGCAGAGGCTCAGAATCCTCCTGGCTGCAGCTGCACATTGTTCTCACTGTTGCTTATTTGAATGAGGGTTTTTCCTTCCCTATTTTAAGGGCTTGGCATCCTTCTTATCAGTCTGCTGGTAAAGAGATGCTCTTCTTTCACTTCCCCTTATAGAAAAAATATTGGATTCTGGAAAGTAACTTAATCACAAATGCTACAAGATTCCTGGTTTTGAGAAATTTGCATTTTCCCCATTCACCCTCTTTTATGCTAATTATTGTACAACACTTTTGGAAATTTTATCAGTCCCATCATCCCACCTTATGTAGATATCCAGTCCCTGTGAAGCAACAGTTATCCTAAATTTATCCCCAGAAAAGCTGTGGTGGCTCTGTTCTAGCATTCCTCCCTGACAAATGCCTTAAGAGCAAACTTCCTACTTACACCAGCTCATTACAGTGGAAACCATTCTCTTATAATTGATCTTATCTCTATATTAAACACTCTTAGCATCATGTCAACCCTCCAGTACGGTCAATTACTAGATAATAGTGCCCACTTCCACATATCTGATTGCTGAAATGGTAGGATCAATAATTAACACAACAGAGCCCCATTAAGTGCTGCCTCGAGGAATGAATAAAGGAAATTACCCCACCTCCTTCTTTTGCTGATTCTGAGGATACCAGACTTAGAAACACCCAAATTCACTGGTGCTGCAGGAAACTTTTTCATCCTCAGCTCTACCCTGACCAGAATTTCTTGATTAATATAAACAAAACAAAACAAAAAATAAACAAAATTTAAACCACAAGCCCCCACAAACAAACAAAACCCTTCACAAACAAACAAAACACAAAATCCCCCCTCCATTTCTTATATTTATGTTATCTCATTATAAAATAAAGCAGCTAAGTTCTCCCTTCTCTGTTTGAATGTTCATGATCTCAGGACTGACTGCAAGTTCCTTCACCTATTTTTTTTCCACATTTGGATAAAATCTTTGGGCTTCCTTTTCTCCTTTTCTGTATTCTGTCCATTTTGGTGTGTCCTGGTCCAGAGGTTTTACACACATGCTTCAAAATTTCAGTTTTTACTCTCACCTGTCCTCTTTCTTCTGTGCCTTTGGGGCTGGATCACAACACAGGATACAAAAATACATCAGCTTTACTGGCTAAATTGTAATATTGATTAGATATCTAAACTGGACATCAATTCACTACCTTTACTAATAAAAGCAGACATAAAATCCAGAATGTCAATTGTTCTTTGAGACAAGTGATGTGCTTCAGGAGAGGCTAATTTTAACAATTTTAATGTGTTGTCAACGTTAGGCAGGAGGGAGAAAATCTCACACAAAATATATATTTACAAAACCCTACCCCATGTCCTGGTACTCGTTTTGTCTCTCCAAGTCATGTCACAAAAACTTGATCACTTCAATAAAAGGACTATTTACAGAGTGAGTAATTAGCAAATCATCCACTCAACCTGTGCCTAGACTTCAATGCTAAATGGAAATCACAAGCAGTGTTTTCTAAGAAAAACCTAAAATACCTGACTTCTATCTTCATTATCCAGATATGGACTCTGGAATGGTGAAATTTTAGGGGACTTGGGGTTTTTTTCATACTGCTGGCTAGCAAAATTGTTTGATTCAGCACAGTTTGCATTGTACAACAAGGTTCCCATCACCTCCATAGCCCCCATGTACTTAAAACCAGAGCACTGTTAAGTGTGGGGTTTGAGGTTTTTTAATTTGTAATCTCAGTTTTACTGTTCAAAGCCTGCACAGTAGAAAAACCCTCTTGTCTGAGCTGAAGAAAAAAGGTATTCATTTGTACACTCCTTGGATGCTAAAATAACTCAACAGGAAAGTTTTTCACTCTTTCCAAATACTTACTTTACAATGCTGCTTTCTAAACTTCTGAGGACTCACAGAAAATATCCCTTACATTGGTAAAAACCAGTGTTTTAGGAATCAAGAACCTGGCACTTAATGGAAAACTCTGAAACTCATTCAAGAGGAACTTACCATATGCAATTACCTTCAAAATCCTCAAGTCAATTCTCCTGTTTTCACCTGGAAATCACAGCATTCTACATTCTGTATTCAGTATTCTCCCCTTTGAAAGGAGCTGGGCAGAATTCTGATGCACTCACAGACCTCAGTGAAAGAAAATGCTTTCCTTATGGCAAAGACTAAAAATAAGTGTGGGGAAGTTCACTGCAATTTTCATACTCAGGTTATATATAAAAATCTGGCAAGAAATCAAACTTAGTCCACACCAGTTGCCCAGTGCTTTTATTTCCTTCAGACTTTGATGTTCTCAATTTTGCTCTATTACTCATTTTCTCACTCTGGTGGTGTTGCTAGCTTCTCTTTGCAGCAGAAAGTGGCAGCACAAGGACATTCACCAGAGCACTTTGGTGTTGCTGTGTCTCAGAATAACTGGGAATGTCTTGGAATAACAACTTTGCTCTGTCCCAGTGGTTCCAGCCAGCCATGGGTGTTGAAAGCTGAATTCCTGGCTTGATCCATTCAGTCAGGTGAGTTCAGTGACATGTTCACTAGTGCTACACTGTCAGAAATCCATACAAATGGCATGACTTGAGCTTGTCATTTTGGAGGAATTCCACAGGTGTATGACACTCCTTCCCAGTCTGAGCCAAAGCACACACATGGATGAACACCTATTTCCCACTCCTTCCAAAGCCATCCAGACATTTTTTCTCTGAATACCAAAAAAAAAGAAGTATTCTCTGCTCACTGCACACTTCCAAGCTGGTTGTTTGTGCCAGAATTGCTTTACCCACTTTTAATTGTCACCAGCATGAATGTCAGATTTTGTATTACAAGCAATGAGTCACGTCTGTGTTAATGACAAAGAAAATGCTTTATGGAGCAGATTCAAAGCTTGTACAACACCTAGATCATCTTTTTGTTTTTAATATGCTAAGAAATGTCTGTGGTTCTGGACTTTTCAAGAAAAGATCAGCAGGGCTTCAACAATAATTGCTTGAGACTACAGATTATTCTTCTGTGTTGCCAAAAAGCTGTTGAAATCTGCTCTCAATCAGTAATGTCTCCTTAAGGAATGGGGGGAGAGAAGGGAGGGAAAGTAAAGATCATGTTTTTGAAGTTCTCTGCTTTTAGCAAGTTCTGTTCTATTTAATAGCTTCCAGAGTCAAGAAGGTCTCAGGTAGACCTGACTTACCTAACCACATGAGCAATTAGCTCCTCCAGACACTATGTCTGTTGTAATGTAGTTCACTTAACTTCACATGGTGAATCAGTTCACTTTGATGGTGTTTTTTTTCCCCTTCCCTCCTATTATTTCTCTTCCTTGTCTCTCAGCAGCTGCCTGTCTTGACACCTGACCTCCACTTGCTCCATGGATTGACTGTTTCAGGCACTGTTAGGGAATTAAAATCTCTGCCCATTCCCTGGAGAACCTGAATACACCCCCAGGTCCGTTGCAAAATCCAGGTCTTGCAAATGCAACAGGAGAGCTGCTTCCCTTGGCTTGGTTTAATTTAAGTTTGATTAAGAATGTGATTGCTGTTTCCAGCATGGACTAAAGGGAGCCATCAGTTTCTGATGGATGCTGCCTGGGCCCACAGTCACAGCTGGTGCTTTGAAACACAGCTCAAAACTTAGAAAACCCAGCAAAACCCTGCCTGACCCAGCAACAAAAATTAGCACAAAAAGCCACTTCCCATTCTTTGATTTACATTAAAGTCAAATATTTCGATAGTCTGCCTAATTGGTCTGGGATTTTGGAATAAAACCCAGATATTAAATAAACAGGAAATAACACCAGCAACATTCCAGCAAACAAAGGGCGAGCACAGCTAATTGAACTGTTTGCTGAAGAATCAGCACACACAGAGCCATGGCAAAGGGAAGATGCTGCCAAGTACTTGTCTGCATTGTATAAAAATGTCACTCAGGCCCTTGAGTGCCATTTCCATTGTCTGTCACCCGCTGTGCCTCACAGAGAGTACCTGTACTACAGCTCATCCACTTGTCACTGCATCTCCAGTCAATTAGGCCTGCTCTGGCTTTTCTTTTTGAAAGCTGTGCAAATTTATATTTCTTTCCTTGACTATCATCTTAATAAGACTTGTTTAAGGCCTATGTTTTCCTCTTGGTAAAAAGAAAAGCTCAGACCTCAGAATTTTCCTGATCTTCATTTTTAAGTGATCAGCACTTGGAGATGGCACAGTGAACATCTACAGGCCTCCAGTCAGATGATGGCTACCTACCATGGAATCACAGACTGGTTTGGGTTGGAAGGGACCTTAAACTCATCTTGTGCTACCCCTGACGTGGGGACACCTCCCACTGTCCCAGGTGCTCCCAGCCCTGCCCAGCCTGGCCTTGGGCACTGCCAGGGATCCAGGGGCAGCCCCAGCTGCTCTGGGCACCCTGTGCCAGGGCCTGCCCACCCTCCCAGGGAATAATTTCTTCCTAAAATCTCACCTAAATCCATCCTCAGTCAGTGGAAGCCATTCCCCTTTGTCCTGTCACTCCAAGCCTGTGTAAATCTCTCTCCCTCTTTCCTGTGGACTCCTGTCAGGCACTTCAAGGCCACAGTGAGGTCTCCCTGGAGCTTCTCTTTTCCAGGCTGAACAATACAATTCTCTCAACCTTCCTTTCCTCCCAGCAGAGCTGCTCCATCCCTCTGCTCATCCTGGAGCCTCCTCTGGGCTCCTCCAGCAGCTCCAGCTCCTGCCTGAGCTGGGCCAGGGCTGGGGCAGCTCTCACAGGGACACAGGTGACAATGCACAGTGCTGTGCATTCCCAGTGTGTGAGACAGCCACCCCAGCAGAGATGGGCTATTGGATTTGCAGGGAATGCGCCTGGGAATGACAAAGGCAGGAATGAAGCATCTGACTCTATGTTTTCAGAAGGCTAATTTATTATTTTATAATACTATATTAAAGAATACTAAACTATATTAAAGAATACAGAAAGGATACTTACTGAATGCTAAAAAGATAATTATGAAAACTCCTGACTCTCTCCAGAGTCCTGACACAGCTTGGCCTCAACTGGCCAAAGAGTGAAAACAACTCCCAGCAGAATGCAATGGGACAATCACCTGTGGGTAAACAATCTCCAAACACATTCCACATGAGCACAGCACAGGAGAAGCAAATGAGAGAAGAATTGTTTTCCTTTTTCTCTGAGGCCTTTCAGTTTCCCAGGAGACAAATCCTGGGCAGAGGAATTTTTTCAGAGAATGTGAATACACAGTGGGCAGCAAAGCACAAGCCAAACAAATCTCTTCCCTCCCTGCCAGCTGACACTGACACCAGTTTCCACAAGAGGGGTGCACCTGCCTCTCACACTGCCCCAAAGGCTCAGGGATGCATCCTAGTTCCTGTAGATTGGAACCATTTCTTAAAATGACATCAAATATTTGATCCTGAGATTTCTTGGTGCTCTAATCTCCTACAGACCTGAACTGAAGCACATGTGCTCCCATGTTTTGTTTGCATGTCTGCTACCTCAAACCTCACCAAAAATGCAGAAGGTATCCCAAATAATAACCTCAATAACCTTCCTCACCGATGCACTGTAAATAGAAAGCTTTTTTATTGAAAGGACTGTCTGCAGCAGGGGGTTTAATGATAGCACCATGTTCACTGTGGATTCTTTTTATTATCAATTTTTTTAGACATTATATGCAAGTAAAATTTGGAAGTGCGTGCTTTACAGGAGGCCAAAGTGTGCTGTGAGTGTGGCCCTTCACCCCACAGACACTCCCAGCCAGCACCGAGTGACCTCCCAGAGCATTGGTGGTGCAGTGACACACAGACCACACTTCTGCTCAGCTCAGGGGTTTGCTCTGGGCTGCTGCTGCTGCTGCTCCTGGAGTTATCAGCTCATTTCTAATTGCCAGGAAGCAGATTTCCCCCTCTTACATTAGCCATCTAATAGTGTTTAGGTAGCTTATATTGGTGCTCCTCCTGTGCTCCATGGGAAGTGCAAGGTGGAGTGGAGGGCCCTGGGGAATGAGGCACTCTTTGTAATGATGGAGCTGGATGGAGTTCAGTGCCTCACAGGGAATGGGAGTGGGCTGGACAGGCAGGGCACATCCTCTGTCCCTTGAATTTTTTGTTTTCCACTTTAATGCTGGCACTGGAGCAATGCCACTGCATCACACTCCCCACTGAGACACCCAGCAAGATCTACAGAGGAGAACAGGGATTACTGTGCCTGGGACAGGGAGCAGGGAAGGAAAGCTCACGTCCATGGGAGTGCTCTGAAATCCCAGCAATAATCCCAGCACAGCTCTGGGACTCTGCATCTTCCTGCTCCCTCATCCACCCCATCTGAAGCTGGACTGCCTGGCACCAGCTCTGGAGCCTCACCAGGCACATTGCTGAAACTGCAGACATGGGAGATGAAGGACAAATTCAACTCCCTGATCCTCATCTTGGGGGAAAATAATACCTTTATAATTTGCCTCTACTGCAGAGAAATGTTGAGCCCGGTCTGACAGCAAATTTTCAATATATGATATTAAAGCAAAATCCTTATATCTGAATTCTTCAGAATGCTGTCAGGTTAACAATGCTCTGTTCATTTAACTCCAGCTGAAGTGTAATGGATCAATTTTCCATCTTTTCTACATGCACAGTGACTCTAGTGCAATCTCAACTAGAGATTTCTGTTGACCCCAAGAGATGCTGCTTGCACCAGCAGCACAGGCAGCTAAACCCCAGCAAAGATGTTTTTTCTTGGATGTACTTGTTCTGATTTCAGTCATCAAGAGGCACTGATGCTGATGAAAACTGGTTTTCCAGCCTGTCCATCCATTCCTATCTGTACCACAGCATCTACCCATGGCTTGGGCAGTTTGTGGGTGCCACAGAACCAATGCCTGCAGAGCAGCTGCTTTGTGAAACAGGCAGCTCCAGGCCTGTCCTCACTAATAAACACAAATGACTTCCAGGTACATTAATCAAGCCCTTTCAGGACCAGTTCCTGGTAGTGCATTAACTTCTCCATGAGGGGCTGATTGCACAGCACTCACTCCACAAGGAATGGCTGTGGACAAGAACATCAGCATCTCTGATTCTGCTCTCTCACTGCCGTGAGGAAGAGACAATTTGGAGAGATTATCAAAAACAGGTACCAAGAGACATTGAATCTCACCTGCATGATTTAATCCCAACCACTTTGGGCCTTGTAAAGTGGGCTACAGAGTTCCCGTGGATTATATGCTTCCAATACACTGAAGAAATGCACAATGTCATCCCTGAATTCCCAGTGCTTCTCCAAAGAATAACACTAGCACTCAATAAAGCTCTTTTGCAGAAAATGGAAACACTGCTTTAGCTTGAAACCATCAGAGGGGAGGATGAACCTGGGATGGTAAGCAGGGAATTGAGTGATGCCAGTGCAGCCTGAAGTGGGATCTGCCATGGTCTGCCATGGTCTAAAAACCTTTCCCCAAACAAGGCCAGTTCATGGGACACAAAGCAAAACAATGACAGGAAAGGGAACACTTCTTTATAAACAAAAGCATTCCCCAGGAGGAAAAAAACCCATCAGAATTTAACTAAAGGAGTATTTAATAAGAAACAGCCTGTTCCAGTCTCTTCTTCATTTAATTTGAAAGAAACATAAACCAGAGCTTTCCTACCCAACACAATCACTCCCTCAGAAGAATCAGAATGGAATTCAAAGGTCACCCTGGAAAGCTTGGTTGTTGGAAACGAAGGAAGAGGCTCTTGTCTATCAGTGATCCTCGAGGAGCAGTTCCCTCCCTCGTGCCCAAATTTCAGGGTCCCCATTGCGGAGCTGCCCCAGCTCCTCAGCCTGGCACAGACTCAGTGATCCTCAGCCATCAGCAGCACCCTGAGACCCCAGCACCCAGTGAGCACCAGAGCAGGGCCTGCAGCACAGCCCATGGATCTGCCCTCTGAACCTCACAGCCTTCTGAAAGGATTTTCTACCCGGTCACTCCAACGATGACAAGGACCTTGGAGCAATGGGAGGGCACTGAGCCAAGCTCAGTTATTTGTCTAAAGCTATTAAACTTCAGGGCAGGCACTGCAGAGCACCCAGAGTGTCACTGCACACACTGACTGTGCAAGCCATACAGAGTTCAGCCAAAAGCACACATGCATTTCTGATTGCACCAAAAAAAAAATTAATAATAATATCAAAATGACTTCAAGACAACCCCCCAGCCCAGCTTCACCTACCTCCATTAATCAGTTAGCCAAACAATTTCTCCTATTTTGCTAAATCTAGTAACAAATTGCAGCGTGCTGGTAAAACCCACAAGGTTCTTACAAAGACCAGAGTGGAAAGAAGGAACTCTCCAGGCACCACAGAAACCCAGGGCACCCCAAATTGTGAGTGTGCCACAGGAGGGAGGCTGAGCCGTGCTGCTGCAGCCTGCTCCAACACTGACCGCCCCAAAGAGCCCGTGAGCAAACCTGGCAAGGAGCTACTGCAACAACAAACCAGCCTTGCAATAAAAGCCATCTGCAAAAGTGCCAATTATCCTTCTCAAATGATTATGTTCCATCCAGTTTTGCTGACAAGCAAGTTATGCCACATTTTAATAGGCAATAAAATGTATTATTAAATAATTAGTAGCTAAGAAACAGAAATTAGAGGGCACTTCCTTTCACATACATCCCCCAGTACTTCAAACTATTGATTTAAAGGCAACTCGATCCTCTAAAGAGGACAAAATGGAACCTGATACAGCAGTTTACCAGGAGACAATTACAAGGCTAATGATTGTTCACAGAGAAATGAAGCAGGGAGAAATTCTAGAGAATTCCACCCTGGCTCTGTTTTGTCTGATCTGTCTCAAAATCCCCCAAAGAGCTAAAATTTCTCCAAACCTGTCCCTTGCTCTGAGCCCATTAATTACAGTGTTAAAGGTAAAGAAGTATTGATGTCTCTGCTGTGCTCCCTCCGTTCCCCCCCAGGTAACGCCAGCCCTTGCTCAGCCTTTAAGGTATAGCTGCACTAACTGAGAAAAGCCCCACTAAGACCAATTAAAGCCTTTACTAAGAGGCTGAAAAGAAGACAAATGGAGGCAGAAAGCCCGATTACAAGGAACCTTTGTACAGATGTAAAGCAATTAGAACAGTCTCAAGGGCTGGCCAGTGCAGTACCTGCTAGGAAAGGATTTTACAGCTTGTCTAAACTTGGAACAATCTGTCTCACTCTCTTTTTGGCTGAGTGTAAAAGTGAACCCTGTATTAGTGTCATGTATCACCTGATAGCTCATACTGGTTTCCCTGAGCATGTTCAATCTGTAGTGCTGGTCCCAGATCCCTCGTGGATGACAATGGTGCTACACAGACAGCTCTAACTTCCAAGGAAAGGAGATATGGCTGATGCTAAGCCCTGATAAAAACCAGAACCAACTCTTTCAACCTTCTCTCATATGCTGAATGCAAAACCTTAGCACGGCTCAAATTTACTGCACTGTGCTGCATAATTTGGCTCAGAATGTGTAAGAAGTGAAAATGTTTGTACTGCCATTTTAACCATCAAAATAAATTCTGCAGCGACTCGATTTAAGGCAGCTTCCAATCTCAGGCCACTCCTGCTTTTTCAGGGATAAAAATAAAAGCAAAAATACACTTCTAAGGAATGAAAAGTGACCGACCAAATGGAACCTGAGGAGTTCTGCAATACAGGTGCCCTGCAGCCCTCCTCGGCCCACTCTCCTCCTCCCCAGCCCTACACAGGATTTCACAAGCCCAGCTGCCCAAATGCCAGCAGGACCTGCCTTAGGCAGCTTCCTCCTAATCCATCTGTGTTCTGGCTGCCTGGCTCTGGTAGGAAAGGCAGCACTGCTGGGATGGTGATGCTGCCCCTGCATCTGCTGGCACTGAGTGTGTGCTGAGAGCTCCTGGACACTCTGGTGCAGCACAGACACCAAGAAAGCACCAACACAAATGCCCTAAACACTTGGCAGGGATTTATGTGACAGTTCCTGCCCTGGGTACCTTCAGCCTTTGGCATCCAAAGGATGTAATGCAGCCCATAAATTTGTAGCCAAGTGTATTTCTGTCATACATGGATTTCTGAGGTGGAAAAAACTCTTATATTCAGGTTATCATAGCAACAGCACTTGGTGTTCCCACAGGGCAAGAGAACCCAGGGAAGAACAAAGCCACCCCTGCTCTGCAGAAGGGAAAGCAGAGGCTCCAGGATAAAGCTCCTCCAGCTCAGCAGCCACAATTCCTGCACTGAATTAGGGTTCAGGCTGCTCAGCCCACATGAAACAGGATTTGGAGGTTACTGGTCTGTGTGGGATTTGTTGGGATTTTATGGCTGCCTCTCAGGGACTTTGCTTTTTCATCCCTAGTTCAGGTGGATGCAGAAGGGACACAGGTGCATGAAGGGACACAAGTTGCTGTAACCTGCTTGCTGCTCAGTCTGACAATGAACAAACCTTCTGCAAAGGGGAAGCCTCTGCAAGGAAAGATTTCCTGGCAGCTTCGTCAGAGATAAATAATGAAATAAATAATGAAATGCAATGGGTTTAAGTTTTTTCACCTTCCCTCACCCACACTTTGTTTTGTTAAAGACAACCCCTTGAAACTGCCCCCATAACCATAATTTCTAATAGAAGTTCAACATTTCTTAAATTAGGGATTTATGTTTTTTTCAAAGTTTTAAGTACCCAGCAGTTCCTGCTGAGGTAAAAGGGAATGTCTTGTGACACAATCTTAGCCACTGACCTGCTAAATTCTTTTCAAAGTCTAATCTTTGCTAATGTGCTTAGATAAACCTGAGCTCATCCAAAAATCTGGTTTCTCCTCAAAACAAGGTCCAGATAAAAACAAAGTGCAGTGATGTGGCACACTAGCCCTTCACACTTGAAATTCAGGTTTAGCAGTGTCTGGGCTTTCAGTACAATAAATCTGGACATCCTTATGGGAACCCTTCGCATCACAGCCATGTCTGAGGGGTTTCATTGCAGGCAAAACCAAGAGCAGCTGCTGGCCAGGTTTAAAAGTCTGTGCTATAAAAGCAGCCTCAAACAGGCACCTCTGCCAAGCAGGCACTAATTCTTGTGGTGCTGAAGAATTGAAACACACAGAGCTTATTTCAGAACAGTAACCCAAAACACAGTACACCAGGACATCATCTTTAGTGATGAGGCCAGCAGCATACCTTTGCTCTCTGAATTATTGAAGGGCACATTACTCACAGGCTGATCTTTGTACTGAATGGCAAAGAGGAGAGGGCTAAAGAGGGATCTCAATGCAAACCAAGCTGAGACCACTTAAAATCACTTTAGCAGGTGTATCACAGTACATTACAATGAGATTCCCCAAAGAAGAAACCCTCCATGGCAATTAACTCACCATGCATTGAACGTATGTTGAATTCAGCTTAGATTTAAAAACTCAAAAGATCACACACAAGGACTAAGTTCTTAGGAAAATACTGGATTACATCAATTACCTGTTTCATTGCCCTGCCAGGGCTGGAGTGTGATTCTCTGTAGCTGTGAGCCCCTCTAAGCCATGTCTGTGGCCTCAGACAGAATTGGCCATGCAGTGCTCTCAGCAGTGAGGAGTTTTGATTCTGTCTCTTTTTCTCTCCCCTCCACATGCAGGCACAGTTTGCCTCAGGTGAAGCTGAGGGCAAAACCTCTCCCAGGTGCTGTGCCCATGATCTGGGCTCTGTTCTCACCCAGCTGCAAACACCCATCCCAGCACCCTGGAGCAGCATCACTGCCAATATTGGGAAAGGCTTGGAGTGCTTTGTGCAGTTTGGCTGAATGAATGAAAATTGCCTTTGTTTCTCCAAGCCTGTTCCAGACAGAGGTGTTCACCCATCCTTTCATCTCCACATCTGCCAAAGCTAAAAAACCTCACTCCAAATTTTGCTCCATTGATATATAAATGCAGTCACTTCAGCTAAAGAGCCATCAAGCCACTCTGAGGCTGGCTAACTTGATTAAATCTATATTAGGGTAGCAAGTTGTACTGCACAGCCTTTAACACCAAGGCAGGAAATAATTAAGTTTTAAAGCTGGTGAAAGATAAGGCCAGGCCTGGTTTGCTGCTGGAAGGCTGATAAAGGAAGGGGTATACACTTGAACATTAATTAGGTACAAGCAAACAGCTTTGCTAATAGCTCATGTTCTCATTCCCAAAATGTCAACAACAGATATTAGTGCCAGATGCTGGTGTAACATCTCCCCTGGCTGGGGTGTGGGGGTTGCTTTGAGCACTTGGAGAAAATGCCAGCAGTGTCAGGGGGAGCTGGCATCATGTCACAGGAGCAGGACACCTCCCCAGCAGGGATCTGCCCACCAGTTCTCTGTGATTAACCACGGCTCTGTGTCACACAGGGAGCCTGGGAAGGCAAAAGGGAGCACTGGGCTGGCACAGCCTGTGAACCAGAGCTGGGAGGTCATGGCTAAATCACTGGGGCTTGCAAAGTTATCAAGCACCTTCCTCTCAAATGGCTTTAAAATCCTTATTCAACCCACTGCCTCAGCTGCAGAATTTGGGTTAAAAAAGGTTTGTTACATAGCAGGAGTCATCCCAGTGCTGGGCCAGGCCAGTGTGAGCAAAGGCAGGACACACTATACAGGATTTCACCTTGTAATTGTCTGTCAAACACTTCCCACACTGGGCACCACCTCACCACAGCAAACACAGAGAATGGGAACCAAAAAGCCTGAAGAAGCAGCGGCAAATCCAAATTCTCACGGCCATTCAGAGGTCAGGATGTGGCATGAGACAAACACTTCCAGCCAGAGAACAGCATTCAACAGCAAATGCATTTTTTGGTGGAACTGTTATGAGTGGACCCTGAAAAACTCACAGAAACCCAGGAGCCCAGTGTGACAGAGTTCACAAGGATCCTAGGATGAGGGAATAGACGAGGATCTGACTCCATGTTTCAGAAGGCTGATTGATTATTTTATGATATATATTGTATTAAAACTATACTAAAAGAATTGAAGAAAGGATTTCATCAGAAGGCTGGCTAAGGATAGAATAGAAAGGAATGATAACAAATGCTCTGACTTGGACTCTCTGTCCAAGCCAGCTGACTGTGATTGGCCATTAATTACAAACAACCACATGAGACCAATCCCAGATGCACCTGTTGCATTCCACAGCAGCAGATAATCATTGTTTACGTTTTGTTCCTGAGGCCTCTCTGCTTCTCAAGAGAAAAAATCCTAAGGAAAGGATTTTTTAATAAAAAGTCTACGACAGCCCAGCATCCAAACCCAGGGGCAGAACATGCCCCACCTCTGAGCATCACCCAGCTTCTCTCATCTGTGCCCCTCAAATCCCTGCCCAGGTTTGGGATAAGCACAGCTTGGGATGCACAAACTAAAACCCTGAAAAAATTGTAAGTGATGGATCTCTCTAGTGACATTTGAACTCCAGTTTAATCAAATCAAGTAGGATCCTTTCAAATATCACTTATCCTGTAACTGCAATTTCCAAATCTCTCAAATCCTGGCTTTCCTTTTAATCTCACATGAAAATTGTATTACACTAATACTGTTTACATCTCATTTCCTCTTTTCCATATAAAAATATCTGTAACTACATTTCAATTCTGTCCCATCACTCTTCTGCCACGCCATAAATCCCATGGGGTTTCCATGGCTCAAGCTCTGAGCTATTTGCTGCTTTTCTCTGGACTGTCACCTTCCCCCAGAGACAGCTCCCACCATTCCCAAGCCACCCGGATTTCCCATTTTTCCAGCTGGATGCTTGGAGAAATCCAGTCCTGCACCAGATGATGAGCACAGCAATTTTACACCATTCCTTGGTTTTAATAGGAGTGGGCTAAAAAAGAACCCCTCATTCTAACACCTGTAAATCCAGCCATTTCCATGCAGTCACAGACCATGCCTTCCTTCTTCCCTGGCTGCAGAATGTCAGCCCTCAGCCTGTTTTCATTTTTTCAGTGCAATTTCAATAGGTTTTGTGGAGTGGTTTCTCTGCTTCCATAAGGATGGCCCTAAATCCCTCTCTCCAGAAACACAGAGGATGCAGAAGGTCAGATGGCCTCAGCAAGAGCAGTGACACAGAGGATGTGCAGTGAGGAGTCTGCTGAGGGCTGAGCACACAAACAAGGATGTGTCTCCATTTTCCTGGAAGGATTAGGAATTGCTGGTTTTTGTGTACCTGACTCTATTCTCAGCAGAAAACCACATCACACAGATACACCCTGAGGCCACAGATGAGTGAGAGGCATCACCTGCACCTGCTGTCACTCTCTGCTTACCTGCATTCAACTGCTGTTGTGGAATAAAGGCTCAGGGCTGTGTCCCCCCTCCCAGAGCCCAGGGAAAGCCATCTCTGTCACAGCCACACTGCCTTTCACTCCAAAACCACCTGAGCACATTAGCAGGTTACAGCATTCCCAGAAAATCCACTGGCAAAAGCAAACCCTCCCAGACAGGGCTTGAATGAAGTATTTTTTAAAGGAGATATCTTTAATCACTGTACTTACCTTCTAATTTTCCAGATAAAGACTTTCAAGTACTTAAGAAATGAGGGCTGTTAAACTGCAAAGTCTGGTCAGGGAAAGGGTAAATCATGCAGGAAAATCACAAAGGAACCCAGAACTTCCAGTGGCACAGGTCAGCTCACTGAAGTGCTGGGTCCAAAGTGACACTGGCTGAGACTTAATCATAATTAGTGCAGTGAGGGCCTGAGCTAAATATGCTCCTGCACATTGGGATGAGGGGCCTGAGTGATGCCCCTGCTCCCAGCTAAAACACAACTGGAGTCCTTGGCACTCCTTGTCCTGCCCTTCCCTTTGTCCCTCTGTGCTGAGGCTCCCTGTGCTTGGTGTCAGAGCAGCACCAGGAGGAGATGGATGAGCTGTGCTATGGCACCAGGCAGATCCCTGCACTTCCTTAACCTTCCAAACATTTTCAGATTGTAAAATGAAGTCATTCTTACTGCTGAAGAGCAGCCAGTGCAAACACATCAGCCCAAAATGGGGCCAGCTGAGCATCCTGCCTGCCCTTCACACCTGCATGTCTAAAACTAAAATAAGACAAAAAGAGGCTAAACCCAGCATTTTTACTGATTAATACTTCACTGAGGGATAATAGCAATCTGTAAACAAAATTATTTGCAAAGATACTCAGTACTGCCTTCCCTTGCTCAGACTGTTGACAGCAAAGGAAATGCAATTGTGACTGTTTGGGTTTCACAGCAAGAGAAGCTACACAAGCAGCACATGAAGCTCTATTTTCCACTTCACTTTCTGTGTTCATTTCTAAGGAGATATCCCTACAGGGAAATGTGGAGCTCAGAAAAACTGGGGGTTTAAGTCCAATGTTTGAACACTCATTTCTCATGTGGATTCAAAATTTCATTGATGATTTTGGCCTTCTTACAGCTGCTGCCCACATCTGATTCACTTGCCACATGAGGATTGCCTGTTTTCAGGGGAGAATTTCCTCCAGGCTTCCATAAAAATGCATGATGTGGTCCAAGTCTTCTCCTTCCTCCCAGCCCACCTTCATTAGGAAGGCAGGCTGCTGTTTCTTTAAGGAATATCTCAACAGAAACACACAAAATCCTTGGAATCAGTCTGAAAGAGAGGCCAAGGACATTCCTTCCCAAGCATTAGATTTGGTTTCACATGAGATGATTAGACTCATCCATGCTAATTACACTAGAAAGAACTAATTAGAAAAATCTACCATTCAGCTAATGAGGGCTGGGCCTTAACTATCTCAGTGCTTAATTTTTCAGGTTGTAAAATATTACTTTACCCTCCTTCCCCCCTCTCCTTGCGTGCCATCACCATGTTAATTCTTGTAATAGAGTTGATCATTAAATACCTGCTGTAAAGAAATATTTGTTAATACCTGCAAGTGCCAGTTTTAAACCAGCTGCACTCTGCTGTAATTAAAGTGTGGAGAGGATGGGCTCAGTCCTCTGCCAGCTGAGGGGAGCAGCCACAGGACAACCTGCAGCCTCCAAACCTGCCCACCCTGCCTGAGTTAGTCCAAGGGGTAGGAAAACTGCTCAGGAATTCTGTGCACTGCTCCAGTGCAGCCTTTTCAATAAATACACCTTTTCCTTCCCTCGGGCATCAGGAGAAGGGATTTCACATGTAATATTATCAACGTGGGAGGAGAGTTTATTAAAAAGCAATGATACCACCTGATAAAGACTGACATCTCTGCCAAGGTTACAGCATTTAGCAGGAAGCTGATGGAATGAGCATAATGAAAAGCTAATAAATCAGAGTCCTTCATTATAAAATAAACTCATTAAGCTACTCGTTGAAAATGGCAAGCCAGACATAGCACAATATTGTTAGACTACTACTGTTAAAAGCTTTCCTAGAAAATAGAAATTCAAAGCCAGGCTTTGAGTTTTGCTGTATTTACATACTTAGTGTCCATTTGGAAGTTTAATGAAAGATATTAGGAAATATCTATGTAGTGCAGCATCCATTCAGAACATAAACTGTGCTTCTCCAAAGAGGATTCTCAGCCAGTCTGGCAGGGGCCCAAACCCTGAACTCCCTAAGATGATGTGTGAAATTAGTGCAAATTGAAATGCCAGAACTTCTAATTTTTTTTTGCAAAAACCTTTGAAAAACCAGACATGTTGCTATATCAGATTTTTATTTTATTCATCTCCCCATCCCCACTTTCCCCTGAAGCCACTGAAGTAAATCTATTTAAATGTATGACCAGCATGATTCTGATTTTTAATAGGCTTAAGAAGACCCATCTTGAAATCCTCACTGTGAACACCACGGAGTGTAATGAGAAATCCAAAACAGGGCAGGTCTCTCATGTGAACTTCATGATAGTGCTACAGAGGAGCTGAACAGCATTGCTGTCATTCCTACTTCAGCCACACTCACACAGATCAGAAGTAAATAATAATGAAATTAGTGGAATTAGGCTAATTTCTTCACATAGTAGGGCCAATGTTTTGTCTTTTTTTTTTTTTAAATCAAGTTTTATAATCTTGGTTTTTAAAAATATGGCTCAAAAGGCCTGTTTCCAATATTTTTATCATCTACTACTCTAGAAAATTCTAAACAAATTATTATATCTATCTATATATATCTATCTATATATATCTATCTATATATATCTATCTATATATCTATATCTATATCTATATCTCTATAAAAATGCACAGTCAGAGTAAATACAGGAAATGTTCCCCTTGATTAAATGGCTTTCATAGAACATACATGCTTCTAATTCTAAATTCTAAACCAGAAAATTGGGGTTGTGGATTGAAGCAGAGAGCAAAGCCATACAGTGGAATCCGATGGAGAGACAGATTCAGCTGGAAGGGTTCAATTCAGAGCTTTCACTGCTGGCCTTACACAGGAATAAAGACAATGACCCAGAGCCAGGGAATGCCTGGGCATGACCTGATTTTATATCTGAGCAGTGACCAGCAGGAGGTACCTCCTTGAAATGGATGAAATCAGCATGATGTAAGAAATCCCAGAAGCAGTCACGGGTAAGGGTGTCCAAGGTCAGGCCCAGGGAAGGAGGGTGTTGGTAGAAGGGCATTTTAGCAAGGAAAATTAGTCAGAGCTAGGGATTTTTAATGGCTTTTCTGGCTGCCTTTGGAACAAAACCAATATATTTGTAACTAGACCAGTGCAGAGAACCACCCTGGCTGCAGCTTTGCACACACAACAATTCCCTTCCACTCTGGGTGTGCCAAGAGCAGCCCTTCAGGAGCACCCACTGCCCACTGGAACCTCTGCCAGTGCTCACCACGGCCTCCTCTGCCAGCCAGGAGTGCCAGGCGTGCCAGAGCCTGCAGGGACTGCTGTCCTTAACACCCACATCCACATCCTGTCCTTAACACCCACATCCACATCCAGGCCACCAGGCTCATTCCCCACCAACGCTCATGGCAGGACACCTCACCTCTGTAAATGACCACAACTTGCCACCAGAGCCTGCAATAAAAGGTTCCAGAGGTGTCTGGGGACTGTCTCAGGTGTCCATGGACAGGGCTGGGGATGGGGAGGTCTGGCAGAGGATGTGGTGGCCCCTGGCAGATGCAGAGCTCCCACCCCAGCTCTGCCAGCATGGGCAGTGAATGCAGCGTGTCTGCTGCTGGCAGATCAGAAGGAATTTTTTCTGCTTTGTACTATTTATCTGGGGAAGACCAGGTGGCTGGGACTGAATCCCCTTTTCAAGTTAGCTCCAGAGCCAGATCACAGAGGAGATGTGCAGTACAAGAGAAGCTCCCTTTGTGCAGAAGTTCTCAGCTCCCCACCCACCTGCACACAGCCTGGGTCTCTGAGCTCAGGCTGGCACCAGCTGAGGACCCCTCGGTGCCACTGATTGCCAGGGCACAGGAATCACTGCACAAAACCCTGCACATCCCAGGCCATTGCAAACCAAAAACCAGAACAAGCATTTGACAGAGGTACCTGGGAACTGCCACTGCAAGAATAACAACCCTGCCTCCCCCAAAAAGAGATTAGGAAAAGGAAGGAGCTGGGAAACCAGCTGCCAACATAATCTTCAATTCACCTACATCTTTAAAGTAAAGATGTGGGGCATTATGACCTTACTAACTCACAGGATTTAATACTCAGTTTTAAGACTTCTAATAATAATAATAAAAAGCTTACATATTCCAGCCAACAGCTTCAAATAGGCCACCTTTATTATCTGTTATGTCAGCTGTGCCTAAAAAATCAAGCGAAACAGTGTGTACCCTTTAATAGTTAATCCTCTAACATGTAATTAGGCATTCACATGACAATCAGAACAGGACTATATTTCATGTTTGCCTTCCCTTTCAAAGTCTCTACTAGAGGGGCACTTACTCTGTCAAATCTGCTATAGTAATCAAAACATTGAAATTACTTCTTTCCACACTAAATATACTGGAACTGGTTGTTTGATTAAATGTAGAGCAGAGAGTGCAATTTGCTAAATTACAAGTATTCTGAACATGTAAATATAGTTTAATTACTGCAATTAAAGAAGATTACTGGAGATTGGCAGATGGGAATGTAATGCTGTTTTAATTAGAGTTTTTAATGCACTGTAACATAAGCATAATATTAACCCTTTATCCTGGAAAGGGCTGGCTAGTCTCTGAAAAATATCCTTTGAAAAATGTACTAGAGCTAGTGTTTCATAACAAGCCTTCAAGTCAATTCAGTGCAAAGTGCCAGGATGATTTGGGAAGGTTTCAGCTGTTATTTGCAGCACAGGCACTGCAGAACAGGCACGTTCTGGAGCCCAGGAGCAGCCACACGAGGTGGGCACACTGTTTGTGCCCCAGATGGAAGAACGTGTGAAAATACAGCGTTGGAGTAGATGGATTGTGTTTCATAAAGAGTGCAATCATAGCTACATCACCAGAGATTTAAGATTCTTTCATGAAAGTTAAAGTACCTCACACTCCCAAAGATTTACAAAACATGAAAAGAGAAAAATGTTTCAAAATGCATTAGTTCAATTTTGAAAAACTGCCGCACAGAGACACAGAACAATATTGCCTGGGGCCTGGGTTATTACTACTCAGCCTCCAGAACAGTATTTGCCTCATAAAGTAATATTCCAGAATGTACTAAGCAATTTTTGTCATCTTGAAAGCTATCACTTGCAACATTTTATCCATTTAAGTCAATAGTCCATTAGAAATTCTAATTGAAAGTTCAATACTCTGCTTGGAATCTTACAATAGAGGTTGTCTTTGGAAAGCCATTTAAAGTCTTAATCTCTTTATCATTTGGTATTTTGAAGCCTAACTTTGTTCTTGTTAGGCAGATCAATGGCATTAATTTACAAAATGGGGGAAAATGTCACCCTTCATCCTTTAAATCTCAGCGCGGCGAAGAGCAGCGTAAGCGAATCCAACCGTTGCTCTCCCATATTAGCAGAAAACGGTGCCATGGGAGGTTTGACCTACAAATTTTAATTACTGCATGAAAAATTCAGTTCCTGGAGATGAATAGAGACTTGAGGAAAAGCAGAAGTCCACCTTCTGAGTGACTGCAGAGCTTAACTCTTCAAAGGCTGCGGTGGTGAATGGAGCAGCATGCGTACCTTCAATAGGCAATGGCTGCAAGGTGCAGGATCAAACTGCACAAGCAGTGGAAGAAAGGAAAAGGATTTCACCTACAAAGGAGCTTTATGGGTGTCCAAAACAGACGGACACTGACGCCATCCTCTGGGGCACAAATGTGGTGAGAATTTGTTTTGAAATGTCCCTGACTTTGAGAGAACTCTCCAGCTGGTGAGTTCACTGGTGGGGAACTCTGGGCTTTGCAAAAATCCATGAAAGCTTTGCCATGGAATCAGCAAAGGAGGATTTCACCTGTGCTCTTTGCCTCCAGCACCAGGCAAACAGCCTGTAACAATGCCAGGTGTTTTGAGCCAGACTTCCACTCCAAATCAGCACAGGGAGGAGTCAAATCCTAAAACTGATCCACCACCAAAGAATGGCTCAGCTTAACGTTAGCAAGACTAGGAACTTCCATGGCAGTCCCAGAAAACCCCCTCAGGTTATACACATTGAGACACTCCACAATTTACTCCTTGTAATGCAATACAGCAAAACAACTCTGCTGTTCTGCAGGTGACACAGGTTTGAGATCACAAATGGAATTTTTTCATTCCAGACACTGTGACTATTTGTGCTGGGGTGACATGGGATGGATAGAAAACTCTCCTGTTATCTACAGCAGAAATTAGGATTTGGATCTCTCTTTCAATAATGGTTATGTTAATGGAAGAAGGAGACAGAGAGATATAAATTAAGGTGAACAGAAGAACCCCAGAGCTCGGGCTGACTCAGGGTGTCAGAAAGCACATTTAAATTATTTGTGTGTGTATATAAGAGACAGAGGGATAGGCAGAAACAGCTCATTCCAGTTCTTTACCTGCTTTTTACATCCTCCAGACACACCCTGCTTCAGCACAACTTGCTATCAACACCATGAACTTCTTTGTGGTGAAGTGGCTCTGGTCCCTACCTTAAGGACTAGAGGGCAGCTGGAATCAAGAAGGTTGTGGTGATATTTAGAGTCTCTCCTGTGTCACTGCTGTGACAGCTCAGGGCAGGAATCTCAGTTATTGGTTCAAAGGATCTTTGCAGGCTGTGGCTGTGTTGGGTTCTCTGCAAACACAGAGCAGGAGCTGTGCCCTGCTGCCACAGCACAGGGTGATAAGGGGTGAAGGGAGAGGAAAAGGGAAAAGGGAAAAGGAAAGGCAAAGGGGAAGGGAGAGAGGAAGGGTAAAAGGAATTCTTCCCATGAGAAGACTCAACAGCAAAGCAATGGCCAGGTAAGCAGAGGACATGAGCTCCTCCTCTAAGTTCTGATATATCATCTCAGGAGGTATTTCTTGTATCACATGAGAACTCAGATTCCTGTGACACCCGCACTGCCTCAGCCAATGTCATCATTCCCACCTGACAGAGAACCTTCTTCCCCTGCCATTCAAAAAATGATACTGACACAACGACCAGATTTGGTCACCTGGATCACCACTGTGGTGATGCAACCTGGAAACCAACTGGGAATGGTTTCTTTACAGATTTTGGCCTTGGTTTAGCCTTACCTGAAACCAGACTCTTGATTAGACCCCATTTTAATATCATGGAGACCACACAAAATAACAAGAGGTATTCAACTTCCAATTTCTCTTTTTCTCCTGTTTTCTGAGACTACATGAAGGGACATGAAACATCACTTAAAGCCTTCACAGTGTATCTTAATAGCAACATTAATTAACAACCAACCATTAGCTTTATGGTTTTTGGTAGAAAACAGCACTGGTCTCTGCTTCACCTCCAGATACTGGCTGAAATTTAAATAAATGTGTTATGGTAGTTAACTATTTGGTGCATTTAGATAATTAATATTTATTTCCATTTCAAAGTGAAGGATTTCTAATGTAAAAAATATTTTCCTCTTTTGAGAGTCTCTTAGGTAACAGATTTCTTGTTTTAGGCATTCTTTTAACTATTTCTAGTGAGGACGGAAAATATTTCTAGATTGTGCAGGCTTCACACAATAAAAACATTTCCATGGTTTGAGATGGTTCCTTAGAAATCACCAAGATGTTGTTTGGAGGTTTTTCTGCAATGAAAGAGATGATGAGAAAAGCTTGGTGTACCTTGAGACTCTACCCCCAAACGGAAAGCCTTAAATACTCCTGGCTTTGAGAATTAAATCTCAGTAGTGGCTGAGAATCTCAACTTCAGGGTGATACCCAGGACTCAGAGTTTCCAGTGCTGCCAAGGAGGAAAAAGGAGTGTCTCAAGTGAGCATCCATGGAGAGGCAGAGCCAAAGCCCAGGTCCTGCCCAGCAAGGCTGGTGCTCTTTATCCACTCTTGGTTCCTGACCAGTAACTGCTCCACTCCCTGAAATTGGAGACATTTCCCAGTATAGACAAGGTCTTGGAATTAGACCAAAATTTGTCTGTGTGGAAAGGGTTAAAACAACCTGAGCAGTGAAACCCCTGCAGTTATCTCATAAGCCAGCGCTTTTAGACAAATTGAGCAAAATAGTCCTTTCAGCTCAGCAGGCACATGACTCGCTGCACAAAGGAGTCCTTCTAGAAATCCCATGAATACCCCCATTATCCCAAGGATTGAGCACAGAGCCACACATTTCACGCCCACTGCCACCTGTGATTAGCTTTTTTACAGTTATTATGGAGTACTTTGATGGTGATGATTGTTTAAAGGCCTCAACAAGCCTGCTAATGTGACTTGAGGACTTGACTCCTTTTCATTCCCTGGTTGCTCCAGCTATCACTCTAATTTACTTTAGGCAGAAGGGACAATAAAAAAAAATCTACTCAGAGAAATCACTTAGCATAAAATTGATTCAGTCTCTTAAAGAAACACATGCCAGGATCCCATGTTAAAGTAAATTAGATATATGATCAAACAAAGCTAACAGTCATTTGAGCCCTGGACTCTCGTGTAGCACCTTAAATTTTAACAGAAGCAGCCAAAGAAAAACAAAGGAAGATGCAGAGAGCAGCTCCAGCCAATTGGTTTGCCTGGAACTTTTCTCCGCTCTGCTCGGTATTTAACAGTGCAAATGTGAAGCAAGATGTTGGCTCCAGGGAAAATGTATTTTACTGTTTGCAAGAAATGCCTCCAGAATGGATCATATTGTACCACTCAGGGCAAAATAAAGGGACACCAGGGGAGCAGTAAAGAGACTGGAGTGCGTGTGAGGAAACGAGGGGAACAGGGAAGGGGATGGATGGGGATGGAGGAGGATGGACGAGGATAGGTGAGGATGGATGAGGATGGGTGAGGATGGGTGAGGATGGGTGAGGATAGTGAGGATGGATGAGGATGGGTGAGGATGGGTGAGGATGGATGAGGATGGGTGAGGATGGGTGAGGATGGGTGAGGATGGATGAGGATGGGTGAGGATGGGTGAGGATGGGTGAGGATGGATGAGGATGGGTGAGGATGGGTGAGGATGGGTGAGGATGGGTGAGGATAGTGAGGATGGTGAGGATAGTGAGGATGGGTGAGGATAGTGAGGATGGGTGAGGATGGGTGAGGATGGGTGAGGATGGGTGAGGATGGGTGAGGATGGGTGAGGATGGGTGAGGATGGATGAGGATGGGTGAGGATAGTGAGGATGGTGAGGATGGTGAGGATGGGTGAGGATAGTGAGGATGGGTGAGGATGGAGGAGGATGGAGGAGGATGGATGGGGATTGATGAGGATGGTGAGGATGGATGGTGATGGAGGATGGATGGTGATGGATGAGGATGGTGAGTATGGGTGGGGATGGATGAAGATGGTGAGGATGGGTGGGGATGGAGGAGGATGGAGCAGGATGGGTGAGGATGGGTGAGGATGGATGAGAATGGGTGAGGATGATGTCTGTGCTCTCACAGAGAGCTCATGTTGATCGTAGTCTGGCAGCTCAGAGAGGCAAGGAGGGGTACATGCACAAGAAATAACTAACAGCAGTGTGTAACTTCTCCAGTTTTCCCCTCCTGTTTACTGCATATGCTCAGTGAAGTGTTCAGCTGTAGCTGTCAGTACCTACTACTCCAAGCTGCTCTCCAGTTTCACACTTACACATCCCTGCTGAGACCCATGGTGTATTTCTTTTTGTTTTTGAGGCAATTCCAGAGGTAAAGGCCCAGGACATACTCAAGGAGCCCACACAGTCATCCATCACAACTGTTTTTCTGAAACTAAAAGCAGATTTATCATTCTGTCCTTGCCATCCTGTGCTGCCACCACAACCCATGGCTGGATGCCCCTGCTGCCCACATTGCAGGCCCCATCCTGGGAAGCAGGTGAACACAATCCAGAGACAGAACTGCTTACAAGCTGAGTGACCTCAGCCTTCACAGGGGAGCAAACAACATTCCCTTAATTTAAAACCAATCATCAACATCCCCTTTTAAGCTTGTCACCAATACCAGCACAAAGCAATATAATTTATCCGATCCTGAGGGTCTGGTAACAGGAATGTGCTCCTGCCCCTGTGTAAACAGGCTGGCTTCAGAAACATGAAGGAGCTGCTTTACTTTGGGAGGCATTGCTGTCCTGCCCCAGCAGAAACCCCAGCTCCCCAACATCACAGCTGCTGGAATTACATCTGCAACAAGTCTTTAAAGTTTTCTTTAGAGAAACAGAGAGCAACAGAAGAATAGAAGTAGTTTTGGCTTTCAGAGTTGGGGAAAAGAGATTCAAAGATTACACAGCTTTGCTGGGGCCTAAACAAGAAGACTCAAGGTGTGCCCATCCTGTGAGCACATTGCTGGTGGGTCCATCATTATTGACCTTTTGGGTTCTTTGCATTCATTCGCACCCATTTGCAAAAACCAAGGTAAACCAATTTGCAGTAAATTTGTGAAAACTGGTTCAGTGCCTTCCTTTGTTCTCCTGCTGCTTCCAACCTCCTTGGGTCTGTAGCTTGATGATTTGGGTCTGTAAGTTAATTAAAGCACTGCCTTCCTGAGGCCTGGTGATTTAATCTCCAAGGTTCACCTCCATGGAACGAGTGTGTCATCTGTAACAAATCTGATGGCACAGTGACCCACCTTAGGAAGGAAAAAAAAATTAAACTCAAACCACAAGAATAAACTGATAAAACTTCAGTTTTTTGAAAAAACAACAATACTATGAACTGGCTTCCAGTGCAGCCCCATAAACATGTCTGTGTGCTGTGATCAATACAGAAGATACAGCTGGGCTGGGAAGGGCAGGAACAGGAACATCTGAACATCTTTGAATCCACTGGTGCCAAACATTTTGTGACATCAAGAGACAATCCAGAAACTCACTCATTCAGCTCTTCTCTCTGCTCCTTCTCCTGGTAGAAATGGCACAGGTGGCTGGCTGTGCTTCTGTTTAGTTTTATTCAAAGACACTTTCCAAAAAGTGCTATGGATTTGTGTGAAGTTGATGGAGTTGTGAGATCCAGATGAAGCTCTAAGAAGTTACCAGGGTGCAGTCCCTCTCTTCTGCTATGGCTCCTGAATTTGACATGTCTAAAAAGATGCCAGTGTATCACTGTCCCCTGAATTATGGCACCAGTAAGATACTTTATATAGAGGCCTGTTTCCTGACAATTTTAATACTCAATTGTCACAGACATCTTTTTATGAAAAATCCTTTCCTTAGGATTTTTCCTCCTGAGAATCTGGGAGGCCTCAGGAACAAAATGTAAACAATGGTTATCTGCTGCTGTGGAATGCAACAGGTGCATCTGGGATTGGTCTCATAGAGTTGTTTGTAATTAATGGCCAATCACAGTCAGCTGGCTCAGACTCTCTGTCCGAGCCACAAACCTTTGTTATCATTCTTTTCTATTCTTAGCTTAGCCAGCCTTCTGATGAGAACCTTTTCTTCTATTCTTTTAGTATAGTTTTAATGTAACATATATCATAAAATAATAAATCAAGCCTTCTGGAACATGGAGTCAGATCCTTCATCTCTTCCCTCATTCAAGAACCTCTGTGAACACCCTCACTCTCAATGAGTCCTTATTTGCTAGGAAATTTGGCTGAAATGTTATCTTTATGCTTCAGAGCCCTGGTGGAACTAGAACACAGCCAGAGAGTGTGATCTCTTTGGCTTTGCTTCCACAGGATTATCAAATATCATTCCCTGTCCTTCACCCTGCAGGTCCAGTCTCACATCTCTGGTGCTCACACCTGTAAATGAGGTGGCTGAGCAGCCACTGCCCCATTCCACGGGTGCCTGGCTGTGGGACACAGCAGGGAAAGGAAGAGGCATCCCCATCTCCCCAGGAATTCAGTGCTTGGTCAGCACCATTCCTGCTCGGCTTCCTTAATGAACACAGCTTTAATTGTGCTGGAACAGTTCCTATTAATGTAATAACACTTGCATTTGCACAGGGCTGTGTCACATTCATCATGAGGGGAGGATGTGTACAGGCAGCAGCATTTCCATTAACAGCCCACACATGATGCTCTCCCCAGTTTCTGTGGAAACAGCCTAATCCAATTTGTCTTCCTGAAGTTCTGGTCTCTCACAAGACATAACCCCCTTTTCCTGCTTCCAGGGATCGTGCTGCTTGGCACAGCCATCAATCTCTTCCAGGACTGCCAGTCCAGGCAAATTCGGGGAGAATATCTGTATTTGGTGATAAAAGACAACAAAGACTCTATTTCTTCAGGTTAAAACCCAGTTCCATTATAATTCAGTGGGAGTTTTGCCACTGACTTCAAAGGGCCAGAAGGCTCCCCTGGCCATGTCCTGGGAGAGCAACATGATCCCAGCAGTGTCCAGGGCTGCAAAGAATGGCTCCTTCTGGAGCAAAACTTCTTCAAGTTTAAAGCTGATCTTTCATTAGAGGGCACAAGGTCTGGTACTTCCTAAAAATATACCAAATAACTGTATCACTGGAGAATTTTAAAGGAGCTGTTATTTTATGCCCTAGTCATTTCAAAGCAGATTGGGTTAGTCTGGCAACAGCAATTTCTAAAGGAGTAACATGAAATATTTAAAGATTTATAGAACAAGTGGCCCACTTAGGGGCTCATCTAAGTTTTACTAAACATTGCTGGTTATGCCTTGCTGTGTCAGCAAAAAGAGGCTGAGATTTAAATAAATAAAACCTAGTAGCATGTAATAACAGACAGGGAAAAAATAGGATACATCAAGTTACTACTGAAAGGAATATCGAGCTCTAAGTGATCTCTGTACAAACGACTCTGCTTGTCTCTGCAGCTAACAGGAGACAGCTTTAATCTCCAGGCTGCATGTTATTTAACTAAGCTGAAATTGTTTTCAGTGATGTGAAGTGCATCCACTAAAGATAATGATCCCATTTTGGATTGACTTTATTTTTTTAACAAAGGGGGACAGGTGGATATACTGAGCAGAAATGTTTTTCATTAACTGCAGCGAATCATCACAGTGCCTAGTTCCATGAAATTTGTGTACTTCCATACAAATTTGTGATATTCCTGACAACTGTTTCTTGTTGCTGTCTTGCCCTCTCAAAAGTGTGTTATGGCCTGCTTAGGAAAGGATTTACTCCAGAAATGTTGAAATTGTCCCTGGAGTGAAATCAGCCACTCCCACCCAAACGCAGTGGGCCAAATCTGTACCTCCAAAAAAATGACCCTGAATAATATTGCAGATTTATCTGCACTGAGAATTCATTCCAATTCCTTTCAGTTCAGACAGACATTTTAATTAACTGCTTAGATGGATACTTCTAACCTGAAAGGGCAGGGTTAATTACTTCCCCAGATTAGCAAGGACTACACCCACTGGAATGAGCCCCCTGTGCTTCAGAGCTGGCCATGGATTAGAGAAGGGCTGGGGCCAGCAGCTTCCTCCCTTGGTTACCCCTGCTCCACCTGCTCTGCTGATGTATGAAAGCATGCAAGGACATTTGTAGCTAAATTTCAAAAGTTTTCACAGCAGAGAAAGGCAACAGCACCCTGAACCTGCTACTTCTGCATCTTCACGTGTCTCCTCTCCCAGTTCTGCTTCCCACACAATATTTGGCTGGTGGCATCAGCTGTACCTTGGTGGCCTGTCAGATTGTGCCCAAAATTGTCATTTTTCAAGGTTGAGAAGCAGAACCACAATGGAATACCACATCTGGACAATGATCACGTGCAGTGTGCAGGAAATGTTTCAGATGTCACAATTCCTCATTTCCCTGTAGGATGGAGAGAGGAACCTGCAAGGCTCAGTGTTTCCTTCTGGAGTGAGCAAAGGTCTCTCAGTTGCACTTCAGTCACCTGCACAACCAGTTATTGCCAGGTACAATCTGTGAGTTTAAAGTGAGACCTATTTTCTCTGCCTTGAGCAATCTGACAGATCAGTAGTGAACCAAGCCCTCAGCACAACTTTTCCTTCTAAATGCCAGAGGCCTGCTCATGTCAGTTTGAGGTTATTTGTTCATACTCAGCTCTCATGTATTTCAGTGTAAGAATGAGAAATTTGCAGTAATTAGTGACTCATTAGATCAGGTGGCTTAAAGCTGAATTTGGGTCCTTTTAATCCCTGGAGAGAAGCTGTCAGATAAAGCTCAGAACTTCAGCAGAACTGAAGTGCTATTATGGCAGTCCTGATGAATGGGTAGCCTCAAGTGCACTGGGCACCCAGGGCCATATGGAGGCAGAAGGACCATACAACACCTAAAATGCACCATTAATAACCTTCTTAAATTGCTGTGAGCCCCTGAATACACTGCCAGTACCTGGATTTTCACTGCCTGAGAGCCCCTTGCAAGAGTTTCAGCTCCCTGATGTCCCTCCATGCCAGGTGATTTTCTGACCCTTTTGCAGGATGCACAACATGGGGTTTTGGCATTTGACTCTGAGCACTACCACAGCAAAAACCTCTGTGCTAGGTGACAAATTGTTGTCAACATCCACAGGGGAGAAATCCTCTCCTGGCTCTTGTCAGAGTGGATATTTTAGCTTTGCCAACAGAGCATTGACAAGAGGATCAGAGGTTCTTCTAATGCCACCTTGTCTTTTCAGGTTAATGTATGCCTTGTTCTTTATGCCTGTTTAGTTAAGGACATGCTGCACGTATGGAGAGAAAAATGTCACAGAATCACCACCTGGCTCCTCTGTTTTGATCCGGCTGACAAATGCCAGAACCTTTGAACAGCAGGTTGCTAAATAATAAACAGACCCTGCCTTTAAAAACACCAGGTGCTTGCTTAAAATGGTCATTTTAAGCACAAATGGTGCCAAGCTCAAAGGCAGAAAGCTCCCCTTTTCTTTCCCCTGCCCACCAAACAGAACACCAACAAGTAGAAGACACAACAGCAATTAGGAGTAGTGAAAGGTTAGAATTCAGCCTACCAACCCAAGGAACACGAGGAACAACAGCAATTAGGAGTAGTGAAAGGTTAGAATTCAGCCTACCAACCACAAAGAAGACGAGGAACAACAGCAAAGCCCCTTTCTGAGTAGAAAAACTTCAGGAAAGGGAAGAGAAAATAAATAAACAAGGATGAAAGAAATGCCCAGTGGCAACCATTTTCAGTGTGACCTAGTGAGCTTTCAACTTCAAACCAGTCAGATCAAGAGCTTCCCAGCGGCGTCACCCAGGGATCTGTCACTCACACATCAACCCCGCTCACTCTGCCTTGTCTCACGCAGACACGCTGCCAGATACAGAAATATCACAGCCTTCCTGCATGACAGGGAAAACAAAACAACACAAAACCCCCTCAGCCCAACAGGCCTGGTGAAGCCCGAGAGCACTGACAAGCTGTGACCCCATTGTCCACAAAAGGGCAACGTCACAAGGCAGAGCAGGGAGGATGCAAGCAGAATGGTAATTGGGAAACCATCTGCTATTAAAATGCAACTCAGGCTGGAAGCTTCCAGTGAGCCCTTCCCACTGAGAGAGGATGGTGCTGGGATTTACTGTGGGGAAGCAATGGCTGCCCTGGGTGCTTGGCAAATGGAGGGAAAGTATGTTCCTTCAGCTGATCATCGTGGTTCTGGGCAGCTCATGGTGTTCTTGAGGTGGGTGTGGGGCAAAACAGCTGCACCTCCACTGTTGCAGCTCTCAGACACCAGAACGTGGCCCTCAGCCTGACAGCTTAAAAAGAAACCCAGAAATAAAAGACTAATATTTTTAGGAAAGCACAGAAGGACAAGAACCAGATCAGAAAGGAGAGAAAGATGTCACTCCAGTTAAGGCATCAATATCTGACTGAATGTAATTCTACAAAATAGCTCTAAGTGACCCACGTAATCAACATTTCAATTAGGTTTCAATGCAATAATTTACCCTGAGCAGCCACACAGTAACTACACCTATTTTTGTCCAATCTATTTCTACCATATTAAAGGTTAGAAGTATTCATGGAGTCTGAAGACAGCCATTAGGAAAATATCTCAAGTATTTAGCGTATAAACTTGGCATTTATGGTCTGAAATAGGGACAGGCAGCGCTGATGAATCCTTGGCAGTTTCCTTGTTCAAGACAGATGAAGAACTCTGTAATTTCAGACTGATGCTGAGAGACTATATATACACTCTGCCTTTTTCATGAATCTCTTAAACCAAGGAATGAAAAATGGGCAGACATCCTCATGTTTTCAACAGTTTATACAGCCTCTTGCACTCACTGTAAGTAGACTCAATAACAAGTGAGTAACAGCCACTCTCTAATAGAAAGTGAGACATTTTTCATCCAGCTATTTGTTACCAACCTTTGAACTCGCTACTTTCAAACCCTTGCTCACCAGCCATCGGACAAGTTTAATCTGAAAATTAACAAGTACTTTGAAAGCATTTACAAAAAAGCCAATATTGCACCTATGAACTTCCAGCATGACTGCAGAGGATATACTGGTGGCACAAGGTGTAAATCATCCTCCACTTCAGGACAAAATGTTACCCAGTCAACACCATCATCCAGTTATTACTGGGAAAGAACAGCACATCTGACTCTTAGCTCCAGGCAAAGGCTGCAAATGAAGCCATTGGATGATTTCAAAATAAATTTACATCAATGACATTCCTAAAATAACCACACAGGTGTTTCATGGCAATATTTCCAGAAGGAAAGAACCTCCCAGGATGGCTGTAGAAGTGTGTATTTTTACATAGAGTCAGCAACATCTTTCAAGGTGATGTTCAACATCTTTAAGCATGTCTGAGACTCACCTGCTTAGACAGTAGAAAGGACGCTACGTGACAGGTCATGGGTGAGAAATACCCAGAACAGTGCACAAAGGCTGAAATATGTCCTCCTAAGGCCTTCAGAGCTGCCAACAGCACGGTAACGAGCTGAGGGGTTCGTTAGCGTGGCATCTGCAGAGAGCCAGCAACGCATGGGCAGCCGCACTATTTCCTGCAGGGAGTTTGTTACCAGACAAGAGAAATGCAGGCTGGCTTGGCTCAGCTGGCTCAAATTCCCACTGTCTCTTGCCCAGGCCAGCAAGTGAGCCCGTTCTGGGGCGGCCTGGCAGGGCCTGGTGGGGCCTGGTGAGGCTGTGGGGCCTGGCATAGCTGTAGGGCTTGGCAGAAATGTGGGGCCTGGCAGGGCCTGCAGGGCTTGGTGGGGCCTAGAAGGGCCTGGTGGGGCTGCAGGGTCTGGCAGGGCATGGCAGGGCATGGCAGGGTACAGGCCCTGGTGGGGCATGGCGGGGCCTGGTGGGGCTGTAGGGCCTGATGGGGCTGTGGGGCCTGGCAGGGAATGGCGGGGCTGTGGGGCTTGGTGAGATCTGGTGGGGCCTGTTGGGGCTGTAGGGTCTTGCAGGGCTGCAGGGCCTGACCGGGCATGGCGGGGCTGTGGGGCCTGGTGGGGCTGTAGGGCCTGAAGAGGCTGCAGGGCCTGGAGGGGCCTGGTGGGGCTGTGGAGCCTAGTGGGGCATGGTGGGGCCTGGTGGGTCTGTACAGCCTTGCAGGGCTGCAGGGCCTGGCAAGGCATGGCGGGGCTGTGGGGCCTGGTGGGGCTGTAGGGCCTGGCAGAACTGAAGGGCCTGGCGGGGCTGCAGGGCCTGGCGGGACCCAGCAGGGCCTGGCGAGGCTGCGGGCCTGGCGTGCCCCACACACCAGTGGCGGCCTGGCGGGGACTCTGCCACCTCCCCGAGCCAGCTGCCAGTGGAGAAGCGGCCCTGAGCGTCTCCCACCAGTTGGCAAACAAACGAGACATCGTGTTAGTGCAGTTCAAGCTGCGTTGCCAAATTCTAATAGGAGGAGAGTTTCCGTAATCCCGAAAAGGGGCTATGTGATCCTTGGAAACAAGATGCTCTTGTCTGGCCTTCCATTCATTTTGTAAAACATGTTAAGTTTAATTTCAGTGCTTGGAGCTGCAGCTGGCCGAGGAGCAAAATCACATTCATGTGTTAAAAAAAGAACTGGAAAGGGATGCAAGCTGCTAAATTTTGATACTGATCTGCAGCCAGCCTCCAGAGAATGGCTCGGTCAGGACTTCTGGGCTTTTTCCACTTAACAAGCAAAATATGAGTCCATTTTTTACAGTCATAAAACCAGATTTTCTGTCATTTCTCTTTCTCAGTGTAGGTAATATGCAAAATTAAACATGTTTGCTTTCCAGTGAAAAACATCCGTGCCCCACACCCCTCTCTCTCCACAGTTCTTGGTCCTAGCAGTGCCAGCCAATTCCCCCTGCTGCTGCACCAGCAGCAGAATTGGACTTTCAGGGCAGGAATTTCAGGAATGAAGAAATACCTGGTGTCATTCAAAGCAGCTAAGCAGAGAATCCCTGACTGATGACAGACATTTTCTTCCCATAGCTACTGACCTTCTATGTTCACCCCTCCAAATTCCCTGGCAATATTAATTACACACCTATTTCCAAACCTGCTGGGCCAAATCCTGATCACAAGAACTGAAACAGGCAGTGGAATGTGTCATCTTGCCAGTCACCAAACGAGATGTGGCTGGGGAAACCCAGCTCAAACTCATGGTCAAACCCACACCAAGCTGAAGTGCAACCACAGCCACCAGCCAGGGATGAATTAACAACCACTCTCCTAATTGTTACTGCCTTCTGAGGTCACCCTGTAATCCCAGGCTTTGGAATCTGATCCAGGGCCCACTCCAGCCTTTGTGAGTCTTTCCAGAGAGCTGAACAAACCCTCTGAGTTCCTCATGTGTCAGCCTAATCCAATGAAATGAATCTTTGTTTTATCCCAGCTGCCAGGTACCATCCCTCCTCTGAGGGTCTTACTTTGGTACAGATCCCTCACGTGTTTCCTGTACTCCAAGATTCGTTTACTTTTAACACAAAATCACTTGTTTATTAAAAGTATCTATTTGCAGCAAAGGAACACTTTTAAAATTCTCATTAAAAGGAGAACCATGAGGCTTGAAGCCAAATTAATTCTCCTACACCAAGTTAAAAATGATCCCCTAAATGTTATGATGCCTGCCATGTTTGGTTTCTATATTTACACCTCAGGCATACAGTTCCTGACAAAACTAAAGGCACTGATAAGATCTCTCCCAGAAAGCAAGAATTCCCCTGAAAGAAAACAGACTGCAGGATTTTACAGTGTTGGAAATCTACTGAATGTAGACATATAAAATATTTTTTAAAGCCAAATAGTCAAGATCTACAAGCCTTTGGAGTTGCTCAAAATTTTTCAAATGAATTTTACATTGCTGGCTTGTTAATGGACTGAGACACTCAAGGGGGAGAAGCTTTTAGAATAAAAACTCTTATGGGCAGAAAAAAAGGTAAAGAGGGACAGGAAGAGGCTGAGGCAAGAGCAGAGGGTGAAGTGTGAAGTGAGCTCATAAGCTGGATCTCAGAGGGGAGGGATTTTTCCTGTGCACCCCCAGGTAACCAGAGGGACTTTGCCACTAACAAATCACTTTTTGGGAAATACCTTCTCCCCAGGCAAGAGCTCCACACTGCTGCCAGCAATGAAAGGCCTGTGCAGGGCAGTGGCACCAGGAACTGATCCTCAAAAAAGCAGCTTTTCATTCCACTGGTCTCACTAAGAGGGCAGTCTGGCCAACACTGCTGTCCAAAGGCTGAGCACATTCCTGGCTGGTGTTCAGCTTTCACTGCAATATACTGGTACCCTCACATCTAGATTCCATTTTACAGCTCCTGTACACCTTGTCTCACGTGTTTCCTGGGTGTTAAAGGTGTCACAGTATTTTCCATCACTGCTGTACAATACTGAGTAGTTCAAAGAGCTGGCTGAAATGCCATTTTCCCCATTACATTCAGAGCACAGACAAAATCTTTCCTTCTATTTGAAATATTACTTTTCAAGTTCCTATAAAGGCTATGAACATAATTTTTTTTTTAAGGTAACAGAAATTCAACTCTCTCAGACATCCAATTTCTCATCCAGTCCCATATTTCATGTCATATTTGGGAATTATTTACCTGTTTCAGCATGCTGAATGTCTGTGAGGTTTCTACACTTCAGACATCTCTGATGCCATGGTCTGGCTGTAACAGCTCCCTCAGCCCACTGACAACACTCGAGTGGAAGTGGCAACAGGGCTTAAATTTTTGTTTAATCCTTTTGTTTAAAACCATCCACAATGTCAAATAGAGGAGACAAGGAAGCTTCATTCCCACAGTGGAATCTGTCTAAAATCCAATGACACTGGAGCTATTCTGGACCTCTGAAGATGCTTTTGTTTGGATTCTTGGATGCTTTCCAGCCACTCCATCTTTTCTTGCTGGACACTGCTCCACAGCTTGCAAACAGAGATGCTTCTTCCCATCTTATTTCCTATGTTGTTTCAAGCGTTCATTTTACTTATTCTTGCTGGGAAGTGTTTGGGGCTGAACTAGAAAAGGATGAACTCTTCTTCAGCCTAAAAATACTTAAGTGGCTTGTAGGATAGCTTAAAGAGCCCTAACATTTCCATCTCAAACCCTGAACCTAGCCTGAGATCACATGCATACCTTTATTAAATATAAAATGCAGGACTAAAATATCAGCTAAAAAGGGTGGCTGTGGCACCAAGGCCAGGAACTCTCAGCAAAGCTTTTCTTTGTACACTCAGTACACTCAGAGCACCCAGTGATTGCCTGGGGTGGGTGTTCTCTAAGCTTCCTCCACTTGTAAATAATGTATTGCTGGAGCACAATGTTCTGCACAGAAATACACAGTTTTGATTGACACCTGCAATACAGCAACTCCTTGAAGAAATACTGTTTCTCTGCTCTGTGGATGGATGTCTCTAGAACCCCAAAATATGGCAACCTGCCTCAGCCTTACCATGTCTCTGGAATTGTTTTCTCAGTGTTGCTTCCTAACTTCATTGCCCAGGCTACACATCAGAGAAGCAGAACACACAGCAAAGTGCAAGAGGTAAATAGTTGCTAGGTTTTGCCACAAATAAATTTCAGCCTGATTGTGAAAAATAGTTTATTTCTGTGTGGTATTTTTAACACCTAATCATCTAGCACATAGTAAGACCCTGGTATTTGGGGACCCTGCATTCCAGAGACATAAAACATTTAGTTCTGAGGTTTCCCTCCAAGCCTTAATGAAGAAAAGTGTGGTCTAAAAAAATGAGATCCTCTATGTGATTTTGTACACCTCAGGGTCATCTGTGCTGGATGCAGGGATGTAATTCAGGACCATCTCATTTCAGGTTGATGTGAAACATGGAGCTGGGAGGATGAAGCAACTAAGAATAGAATCTTTTTAAGCAGCAGTCAATCCTTTTAAACTTCACTGGGGATTTACTTCAGGAGAAGCTTATTTGTGTGGTGACCAGATCTCTGCAAAACCTTGGCTTCAGATGATGAAACATGGGATAGGTTGAACACATCTTTAGTTGAACACGAGCCAAGGAACATGTGGATTTGACCTGATGAATATTTTCAGACAGAAAACATGCACAGGCTGATAGCAGTGCAAAGTTTTGACCTCAGCTACAAAAGCACATTTGCTGACTTTGGCTGACTTTCTCTTTCAGATTTGGAGCTTGAAGCCCAACACAGGTTGAATGTATACAAAGTAAAAGTGGGAAAAAAATAATATTTGCACAGAACTCTGCAAACTGACCCATACTCAGCTCTAATGAGAACATAATGGTTTATCCAGCTGCACAAAACAGAGGCAAGGAGCATAAGAGCAATTCCTCTGCTTTCTTAATTTTTAAAGATATGTTTGGACTTCAGTACACATGGGAGATTCTCTTCCTGAATGCATGCATGTACACTTCTAAAAGTGCACCACTAGCATTTTAAACCACATTAAAACATCCTTAAGCCAGAATGGAAGCTTTGCTTCCACTGAGAGCAATAAAAAAGAAAGAATACCAACTCATAAGGCTGACTTTATAAATCTTGGGATTATCCTGCAGTCTGTGGGGTATCTTCTGTCTAAACTGCCTGCAGCCCCGGGGGGATAGGGATGGATCATCCCCTGCCCCTCCCCAGCAAACAGCCCGAGCCGTGATTATTGTGAGCTCTGGGAGACACACTGAGCACTGAGCCGAAATGTTTGTGTGTGTCAGATCAATCTTTTCACTGACCAGGACAGCTGTACTCACAGGGGGACCACCAATCATCCCGCTAGGAACTGCTTCTGTCCTTCAACAGGCAATTAACGTGAGTCCATTACAGCTCCCCCGAGGCCCCCGCGGGGCTGCGAAAGGCATCGACTGAAAGGTCAGAAACCTCATGAGGACAGGAAAGAAGCTGTGCCTGGCGAAATGGAGTGGAAAGCAGGAGCTATTTGTCACCCGCTAGTAATTCAAAAAAAGGGGGGAGGGAGAGGCCTGAAGGGGGTCCAAGCCTTGAGCACGACCGCGAGCACTCGGCAACGGGAACAACACGAACAGGAGCTGCAGGAAGCTTCTTCTGGGACAAAGACTTTACCCAGTGTGGAGCTGGAGGAAGAGTCAACAGAGCCCAGCAAACCCCACTCAAACAATTCCACAAAGTGAAAAAGTGCCCAGGCTGATTAATAACCCACAGCAAAACTCTGGGTAAGGAGTCCCTGGGGGCCGAGGTTCACCACCAACACAAACATCGCAGGAGAGAACCAACAGGAATTAAGTGCCAGAAGCACACAGAGAGTGGCATTCATGAGCACCAACATCTTTCAAAAAGAACCAATTGCTTCAGTCCAGTGGTGGAAAAGCAACAAACATGGTGGCTTGGAGGATCTGCTACAGATTGCTCTCTATTTCTGTTTGAGAGTTCTGGGCAAGAAAACAAAATTATTTGGTTGTGGAGGTCTCAGGTGAACCCCTGCACAAAACTCTCCAGATACACCACCAACCAACCCTGGTAGTTTTCCTATGGAAATCCAATCAGGTGATTGCCTGGTGGGTGACCAAAGGAGGAGAATCAGCCTATACAGAATATTTAATTTGCACACAAGTACAAGGAAAAGTTAGAAAGTTAGAAAAAATTACTTATGCTGTTAATTGTGAATAGCTTTCATCCAGTTCACTGGTCAACTTTCACCCACAGCACTCAATGGGAACTGTTATCACAGCTGCTCTTTCCTGTGATAAGAATATTTCACAGAGGTCTGGTAGTACCTGTGCATTCAACAGAACAAGCTGAAATATGGCAAATGTTAACTATGCAACAACAGAACTTAAAAGGTGAACAGCAAGAATCTAAATAGTAAAAAATTGTCAATTTCTTTGGACATGATTCTGAATTATTTGTGTAATTGTAATTTTTCTTGATGCACAAAACCTAGACTGCAAAAGAAAAAAGGGAAGGGAGGAAGAAATAATGAACAAACCATGTATTGATATGTCCTGTCTTTAAATGAGTGTACAGGGACTGCAAACACCATGAGCTCCACTGCCTGCAAACAGAAACCATGGTGGGCTTTGACTCCATCTGCACCATCTCCAACATGTCTGACCTTATGTAAAATTTCTGTATTCTACTTTCACACAAAATAAATTCTGGTGACTGTGTTCTTTGTGGGGAGATGTGCATCACGTGTCCAGATTATTTATGAGGGTATAAAATGTTTGACCTTGCAGAGCACCCATCACCCAGGAGCTGACAGGCCTGCAGGTCACTGAGGGGGGCTGGGTGTCCCACTGTCAGCTTTAGCAGGCCTCCACCTACAGAGGCCAGGGCAAGAATATCCCCGTGGATGTCACCATCCTCTCAGTCACCTGAAGTCCCAGCATCACAGGGAGGTCATGGCGTATTTCTTACCCATTTCCACAGAAAATTCTGTTTTCTATCTCCTCCTCTTGTGCCTTATTTTCTGGGTTCTAACTTCGTTTTCTCTCTGCCTTCAATATTTGGTGTGCACATACAGTGTGTGTGTTTATATCTACATCTAAATATCTAGCCCCAAACTTTTCTTCCCCACATGAAGTTTGGTAAACACATATTGTGGATTCTGTTAAACTACAATTACAGAAACCCTTTTGTTCTGATATTAACTGCCTTGTCTCCTCTCCCCTGTGCTCCCTTTCCAAAATGCCCAAGGGGTGTCAGGTTAGCTCATTCCCTGTGATGCCTGCACTCCTCACACCCAGCAGCACAGTGCTTTATCCTCAGCAGCAGCAGGCTGATGTTTAAAAGAAGCTGACAATTAGTATCCAAGACACCAGTTAACAAGATAGTTTCTTCTAATGGCTTGTATTGATGAATGAATTAATGAAATTCCACAAGTTGTTGATGCGTGCAGAGCGCTGGTGTGACAGCCCTGGCAGCACACAGACACTGCCAGCAGCCCAGAGGGTGACACAGGTCACCAGCCTGCCCTTCACACACTGTCTGGGCAGAGCCACAGCCCAGGGCACCTCAGGCAGCACTGCTGGCTGCAGTCACTGCAGCTATGGCCCTGTGCTGCCATTCAGGTGTAGGAGGACACAGTATGGGTAATGTAGAATGTAATCTTAGCCCCCAATGAGTGTCAGCTGGACCCTATCACTAAAGATTAGGAGCAGGCCTGATGATAACAGGCAACGCCTGTAGCCAATAAGAACTAGTGCCATAAAAAAGTGGGGAAGAGAAGTCAGAGGAGTCAGATGACTGCCGTGATGACCAGGAACAGTCAGTGCTTAGAGGAGCTGCCTATGAGAAATGTTGAGGTGATATGAAACTCTGGAGCTATGAGACCTTTGCTCTGTAATAACAAGAGAACTGTTGTAATATTTAGGAAAGCTGGAAGAAGAAAATTCTGGCAGTTTATGGGATAAACTCATCCAAAGTGCTGAGGGGAGCTCACTCTGTTTTACCTTCGAAATGACACTTAAAAGCTTCAATGGTCAGCCCACATTTATGCATCTAGAAAGTCACATGTTGAGATGAGGATATTGAGGCAAGCTTGCTCTGCCTTTAATTAGAAGACCATTAATATCAAGTGCTCAGTTTTATTTCCTATCAAGAAAAGCTTCTACATTTTAAGGGCACTTGAACTTTTCTAGGAGCACGAGTAGCAGCATTCGATTAGAACATGAAGTAAATACTCACAGCACTAACAGCATTATTGCCTCTTCAAGGGGGATTTGATGAGCAGGAAACAGATTTGCACATGTATGCACCACTCTGCATTGGTAGCAGAATGTACAGATATACAATTGTGTAGTGTCAAGATCTGGGTTCCAGAACAAGTTATTGCAGTGCTGCAACCTCACCCTGGCTGTGCTGAGAGTTTGTTTTGTCTTTCTAAGGATAGTTTGGTTTGCTGAAATCAATAAAACAGTAACTTTTTCCCAGTTAACTGAATGTACCATCAAAGAGCCAGAGACTCCACTCAGCTCTGGGAACTTTGCAGAGAGATCTCAGAAATTCAGCTGAGATGCACCAAGGGGTTGTAGGCAGGGCCCAGGAATGAGGAGCCTTAACTGGATTTTGGCCACAACAATGTGTACAAAAACATTATACTGAAACAAGTATAAGATATGCCATGATGCATGTTTTATTGACAAGAGATCAATAAAATGAAGGAGATCATAAATTGTGTGTACAACCTATCCAAGCTGCCTGTCACCTCCTGTCCTGCTCTTCCCTCCAAAAGAGATACAATCATAAAACCTTATTGATTCAAGTCCTTCATACACTATTTGGGGACAATTCTTTGTGAACTCAACAGGCATTTGTTTGATTTATCACAAATTCATGAGGGTTTTGAACACATGACCAGTCCTGGAAATGAAGTTGACATAGCTTGTCTGACTGTGGACATAAGAGGAATGTGAGATTGTGGATAAATGAGAGTCTGTGGTGGCCAAAAAGCAGCAATTACATGTGAATAGCATGGGGGAGAGAAGCAGCACAGTGAGAAAACAGTTATGGCTATTTTATTTGAATTTGAGTATTTGAAGCATGTTAAGTGTGAGAAATAGCTACTCACTTTTGATAGTTTAGGAAGGTTTATTAAAGGTTTATCAAACCTTCCTGAACAAAAACACAACAGAAAACTGAATGAAGAAAAAATGTTACGGTGCTGGGAGTGAAAGATTTTCCCCACCAGGTGCTCAGCCCCCTCACAATGGAGGTTTTTCCTCTTTAACCCCTCCCAAAGTTCTGTCCATCAACCCCTTCTTCACTGTCCAGTGGTGGAGATCTCTTCCTCAAATCCTGACTGCAGCTCAGATGTCACTGCAGTGAGAAGCCAACCCTCCCAGATGTCCCAACCCCAGCTGTCCCTTGATGACCACATGAGGGGGTAGAACATAACTATAAATCTATAAAACTTTTCTTAACCTGTATACATGATATTTGTATATTAATTGTGAGAGTCAATCAGTGCATTACTCATCTATCACAATAAGGAAGAAGGGTTTTACAGTGCAGGTGGCAGAGGTTGCCCAGAGGTGGTGGCTGCCCCACCCCTGGAAACATTCAAGGTCAGTCTGGATAGGGCTCTGACAGACCTGAGCTAGCTGAAGATGTCCCTGCCCATGGCAGGGGGTTGGCTGGATGATATTTAAATGTCCTTCCCAACCCTACATGTTCTATGGTTTTATTACTGCCTTCCTTAACCAGAAACCAGCACATGCTCGAGGACAGAACTCTGTGCAATCAGCCCTTCACAGAGAGATGGAGGACAGATTTGCATTCAACTAACTGATCAAATGTTAAGAATTTCTTAATTGCCTTAATAGTTTAATTTTATTTGTCTCTAATCTAATTAGTAAAGAGAAGAGTGCGTGGGGGGAGCTGATTGAAGGGGAGGGGAATGCCTTCATGTCTGCAATGCAGAAACCTCCTGCTCCCTCCTGCCCCAGCACAGGCAGTGCAGGTGTCAACAGATCCCTGTTTCCTCCTCATTATCCCACTGCCTTGCTGGACTGTCTGCTCTTGGAAACTTCCTTTGAAGGCTTTAATAGCAGCATTCATTTCTGCTGCAGATAAGGTGAGTCCAGCTTTTTATGCGCAGTAATTTAATAGGAACTCAGGTCTAATTTAATAGACCCTTTATGTCTCTGTCAAAGGCTGTTACCATTGATTGCTGCAATGGCTCACACAAGTCTGTAAATACATTAATCTCTGGAGAGCCTGCAACAACAATGCCATTCACAGCATGAGCAATGCAGGTGGACAAACCCTTCCTGCACAGATGAGGGACTGACTGAAAACTTACACTGAATTAAAATATAAATTAATTTAGACATAACATTATAAATTATAAAATGCAAAATAAATATAAATATCAGAAGTAGAAATATATGACCCCTTCAAATAAATATAAATATAAATATAAATATAATTTATAAATATAAATATAATTTATAAATATAAATATAAATATATAGATACAGATATACACATATAAATATATACATATATATACATACATATATACATATATATATACATACATATATATACATACATACATACACACACACACACACACATGATATAGATATAGATATAGATATAGATATAGATATAGATATAGATATAGATATAGATATAGATATAGATATAGATATAGATATAACTGGTGAAATTACCCCATTCTTAAAACAGTCGTTGAGTCTTTAGGTAACTTTGGGAAGGAGCAAAACCAGATTTTGTGAGTTTAAATTTATGAGGAAATATTTTGCCATATATATTAAATATCAAATTAATGCAAATTAAATAAAGTCTGAAAAACTCTGAAAATCAGGGATCAATGAATCAATGAATGCTGCTAAATCTGGATCAGGCTACTGAAGCTCCAGGCTGACTCAGTCAATGTGTCCCAACACATTTTGTTGGAGTTTAATTTCCAAGCTCTCTCCCTCATTCAGGAGCCCAGCCTGCAAAGGAATGAAGTGACAGAGACCCATCCTGGTGATGAAAGCTGGCAGAGACACCCAGGGACAGAACCTCTCCATGCTGCTCACACAGAGGACATGCTGATGTATTTGGTATTTATTCACTTTTTGTTTTCCTGTCTACACATCCTACAACACTTCACAGTATGGGAAACACTGCATGGGACTGCCTTCCTGCCAGATGCTGAACATCCACAGCTCCAGCTGCTCCAAGGGGCCACCAAAGTGCCCAACCCCTCAGCTGAGGGCTCTGCAGCACCCAGCAGGGATTTTTTTTTCCTTCTAAACATTTGGACATCACTGTTAAATGTGCATTAGAGCAAGGAAGGAGATTCATTAAGGACTGATCCAAAAGGTTTCTGTGCAGCACAGCATCGTGTCCTTTTCGTTTCAAAGCCAGCCTGTAAGAGAGCTGGGTTGGGAGGCAGAAGGAAAACATCATGGCAGGAATATTGGTGTATTTTGGATGCAAAGCAGAAGCTTATCTGTTTTACTACTGCAGCAGCAGAGAAAATCAATTTTGACACAGAACTGCCACTTTACAAGAAAATAACTATACTTTCCAATAACCTAATCTGTGCAAAGCCTACTGAAAATTCCCTAAAGAACCAGTAGTTAAAACCTCCATTAAATCAAAGGGTTTAATATGGGAAGGGAAGAGAGGATGCAGTTTGACTTGGGAATGTAATGGACTCAGTGGGGAAATAAATATGTTGTTTTATGTGTACAGTTACAGAATTTGAGAACACAGCATTCATTTCAAAGGGAATTCTCTTGCTGTGCAACTTATTCCTAAACAGATGTGATTTTTGCTTATTCAAAAACATTTAGGTAACAATTACAGCATAATAAATTATAATTGCCATCATCTTCCAGCTATGCTATGACTTCTATGCAAACACAAAGAAAATGCAATTATATAGAACTGTAAATCCTATTTTCAGGTAGCTTAGAGCACTGACAGAACACTTGTTTGTTTTCCTTAGAATGAACAATACTTTAAAATATCTATCCAAAGGAAAAAGCCATTTCTGTTGGAAGGCCTGGCAGCCTGATAAGCTCCGTTTTACACAGAGGGCCCAAGTCTAAGGAAGTTCATTACCTTTTGGAAGGTGATGTTTTACAGTTAGGTTTTAGATTAGGAGTCTGCTTAAATTAGTTTCTAAGCTGACAATTAACTAAGCAAGGCAGGGCCACTGTTTGAACACTGAAGGAAGAGAAAGTAACCAGGAACTGAGTGAAAAGCAAGATTTTTATGATTGAATAGTGCAGGAGATCACACAAGAACCCAACAGTTCATATAAACATAAATCATTCTACAGCATTTCAGAGAGCTGCAGCTTAGGGTGGAATTCTACAAGATAAATCAAAAATAATCCCCTTGTACTCTGCAAGTCTTCATTAATTAACCTTCATACCTCTGCTAGATATCACCAAAGTGTTACAGCAGTTGTGTTGGAAATCAATTATAAAACACAACTTCAATTATAAATAACCAAACATTTATAACTGATATCTGTTTGAAGCCTGAGTCTGAAAAAGAAATAATATATATTCTGTATTTCTTTAATAAAGGAGACATTTCATGAACAGAATGAGAGGCTGTAAAGTCCTTCAGCCAGTCACAACCCACATCTACAGCAGGTGAGATAAAGTCCTGCAGTGTGACATGGAGGAACACCACAAAATTTGGAAAATATTTGCTGGAAAAGCACAGAAACAATTGCAAGCTCTAGGGAAGGTCCCCATTGGGCTCTGCTTCTCCCCAAGCTGGTGAGAACTCTCCTGAAGAAAACAGCCTCATACTTGCATCCCAAGGCTTCCAAAGCAATATTTCAGACCAACCTGAACCTCAGGAAGGAATATGAGGTCTGTGAAAGGGATGCTGTCAAGTTAAGAGCTCTTTTATCAGCATCAGTTTTAGATAAAAATGTTGCTTTATTCCAAGAAAGAGCAGCAGGCCAAGGAGGAAGGAACTACCATCACTGACAAAATCCAGCTGTCCCCCATCAGCACTAAGGTTTCCCTTTCCACCTCATCTTTCATCACTTCTTTTGTTTCCTTTAGAAAAATATTTATCCTTAACAAGATGCCTGGGTTGCATTTAACTTTCTACTGGGTAAAATAAAAATCAAGTTCACACTCCACTTTCAAGGAGAAGAGATGGAAGATGGTGAAATCAAACAAAAAAGTTTTTTAAAGACACTTTTCTTTTTTCAAGACATGGGGAAAGAGTTGAAATTAGAGGAGTCAGAGTAAAACAAAACATTTTATATGCTGGGCCACGTGGCACTACATCTAATGCTTTCAAAAACCCATAGGGCAGAATGACTGTCGGAAATTAATTTAAACACTTGGTTAATTGTGATCCTTCCCAATCATTAGTAACCACTGCATTAAAAAGGCCCAGGATTTAATGGCCTGCTCCATTTCAGAGCTAGAGCAGAGGAATTCATTCCAAAGGCTGGAGAAGATTTGCAGAGTCTCAAACACACATGAAGTGATCCGAACACTAAATAAATCCTGGAGAAACTGGGTTCCTCTGGAACTCCTGGAACTTCATCAACCCCCAGGAGCAGTGGGCACAGCTGTAATATCAGTGAGAGACAAGAGCATATCCCAGTTTGTCCTGTCCTTGGTGCACACAGGGGTACAGGTCCCCAAAAGTGGCACAGAATGGGACACAGAGCCAGGTGCTGCCAGCCCCTGGCCAGGTGGCTGCTCCAGACTCCTTCAGCATTCCTTCTTCAGCCACATTCATAGTTTAGTGATGGCAGGTGGCAGAAATGTTTGTACTGGCAACTACAGGAAACAGGTTTTCTGCAAAATTTCACATGTAAAGAATTGCAGGATGCATTTTTGATGGACTTCTGATAAAAGTTAGCAATCCCATCAGGAACTGAAGCAATACCAGGAGACCTTATCTAAAACCACAGCAATGTTCTCTGAGTTTGAAGCACCAGGACGTTTTTCCTTTAGCCTAAGACGTGGCTCTGCTGTTGAGGAGTTTAATGCTGCTCTGCATTTGGAGTTTGTCTCACAGCCTCCTCCCTTTTAATGTTCCTCATTTTGTTCATCTGCTCCACTTTCTGGCGTGTCAGCATCCTGCCTGGGATGTGCAGGAGATTGAAAGGTGTGCCCTGTGGGTTACACTCTCCCTAAATCATCCATGATCTATTCCACTTGCCTTAAACCACCGAGTCTCATTTGCACAATTGCCCTATTAATTTACTCACCATTGATTTACATGACTTTTGCTGGAAATCCTCCACCAGACCTCTATTTTACATGCTCTCTCAAAAGCTCCCTTCCAGCTTTTTTCTCCCCCATCATGTTCCTTGTCTCATTTCTCTTCCATTTGCCGTCATTCATCTGTCTCTTATCTTCTTCCTCCCTCTCCCTCCCACTGTTCTGTTTTCCTTCTGTTTCTTCTCTGTTCTCCTCCATTCCCCCGCTCCCTGCAAGTCTCCCTCCTTGCTCCACAGCAGCTAATAAATCTACCAGAAAAGCCCAGAAGCCCCAGAAGATACAGGTGTAAAGGCAAAGGAGCAGAAATAAATCAAGATTCCTCGAAAAGAAGAGCAACAGCTGTGACTTCCTTTTGGCGAGTACAAAGACTGATGGGTGACCATCATTATCCATCTTGCAGCACTTTACCTCGTCCTTGTGTCTTTTTGTCTTCCTGAGAGGAAGCTCAGCCTCTCAGTTCAGATTTTATGGCCACTTTCACCCCCTCAGCAGATCACATGGCCCTGGACTGGTGCCCTGATTGCCAGTTTGACTATGAAAACCAAACCTCTCCATCTGAGCAGACAACAAACTGCTGGGCTTTGATAACAGGCATATAAAAGTGCATGCATACATTATCAAACACAGACAAATGTAACCATACAGCAGAGGCATTTTCCAGCTCTCATGATTCTATGCTCTGAGTGAAAACCAATAAATAAATGCAGTTGTTTCTAAGCTAAAACTCTCATTCAGTATCTTTCATTCAAATTTTCAGAAGGTAAAAAAAGGACTGAAGTGCAGAGGGTTAGACTAAAAGGACTACAAAGATTTACATATTCATAGTGGGTAAATAATAACCTAACCTTAATGCCACACTCTGCAGGGCAGAGGAGAGAGAAAAGCAGAGGAAGGAGAGGTTCAAAGAGCAGCAGACCCCAAAGAGCATTTAGTGCACATGACATAAATGAGCTGCTCAGCCTGGAAGTCAGGGACAATTGAACAAAGTCTCAGAATGTCCTCAAGGCACCTGGCTGTGCCCTCCCTGCAGAGCCTCTGAGCACAGCACTGACCTGTGCACTCACAGGGTCTCATGGTGGAGTCACAGCTGGCATGGACCTGAGGGAGCCCCCAGGCAGAGGCAAACCCTGTGAGTGAGCACAAAGCCTGGTTTCACTCATGGCAGAGACACAACCCTCCCTTTAACTGCACTGAGTGTATTTGCAGTAAATGCAAACCAGCCACGCTTACCAGTCAGTCACATTGCTTGCTTGAATGAAAAAAATCCTCCTCCCTATGCAAAAAAGATTTAAAGACTGAGTTGAGAACATTCTCCACCTCCTAAACCCAAATTAACAGCTGGGCTGTGCAGCTCTGAGCTGGACAAGGCCACAAACTCTCAGCACTGGGTTATTATCTGAAAAATAGCATGGAACTCCAAAGTAATGACAGACTTCTAGAGATAATACACTGCAATAATACAGTATGTGAAGTTACCCATTTTATTTTCAACCTAATTTCCATGTAGTTCACAATTTTCTGGTTTAATAATGTAGTTGAGAAAATACAAATTGCTTGTATTGCCCACATATTTACATTGTACTGTACATAGCATGTAATTACAGCAATGGTTCCTATGGAATTACTGAGCTCTGCACAGTTTTTTGTGTCCTCCTCAGGAAAGTGCCAAAGGAATCTTTCAGTGTGCTGAAGCACAATCCACAGTGATGTGAAAAAAATAATATAAAATAATGAGGGTCCTCCCTTCAGATGCTGTCTGGACAGCATGAGGGAAGCATAAGCAAAGCTCTGCAAGCAGAATCATTGTCAGCTTTCCTTGCTCCCCAAAGCCCCACAAAAGAGCTCTGCAGTTCCTGATTAATGTTCCAGACCTCCACTGAAAGGGATTTGCTACTGCTGTACCTGAGCTCCTGTCCAAGAAAAGTGATTTTGATTGACTTGTCCTGACCTGAGCTCTTCTGGAGAAATTAGCGTGGCAGCTTGCCAGTTCTCTTGGAAGGGCAGGGCTTGTTTTTCCTTTCCTTTACCACTTTTAAAAACACACAGACAAGACTTACATATGGTTGGCTCATCTCCGATGTCTGAAGGTCTGAAGTTTGAAGGTTAGAGCTAATCTTAGCTATGGCATTTTGTGCTGAAGTCAGAACACAAGTAGTTTACAAGAAAATCAGCTTTAACAAGTGATCACAGAAACAGAACAGGAAGAAAAGTATTACTGGTATAAAACAAATGGAATGATGATCACTAAGAACTGTAAAATCCAACGACAATATGCTGAGTGGAGACAGCACTGCCAAAGCAGTGAAGATTAGAGAGGTCTAAAAGACAAGAAACTCAAGTGATTATTTCAGATTTTACCTGAATTGTCAATATGACCTTGGGTTAAGTCCTTTGTAGCTTAGTGGTGTTAGAGATTTGAAGGAGTGCTTGGGATGGTCTGGGCTGTGGTGTGCCAAAGAACCTCAGGGTAATGTCAGCTGTTAAACAAGGTTTCCTCCACATTAATATCTGATATAAAAAAGTTTCACCAGTTCATTTGGCTGCCCAAATAAACAGGTTTGAAGACTCTTTCCTGGGCCCTGAGCTTATAACGGGATGCTGACAATTATCAGAGTTGCTGGGAATCCTGGATTTTCACTTCCCCAGGAATGGAATGTTGTGTGTGCTAGTCATGCTGAAATCCCCCTCAACAACCAAAGATCAGGTAACAAAGAACAATTCCATCACTCCAGCTCAGCTGCTGGCCAGCCCTGGGCTGAAGGAAGCACACAGGGAAGCACTTTTATTTCCAGCTGTGCAGTCTGAAACCTTGGCCAGAGTCAGCCTCTCCTTGCCAAACTTCTTCCAATTCCTCACTTCACTGGAAGAGCAGCACCTGCACTGATGTTTGTGAGGGTGTTCACAGAGGTCATAGGATGAGGGAAGAGACGAGGATCTGACTCCATGTTTCAGAAGGCTGATTTTTTATTTTTTGGTATATATTACATTAAAACTATACTAAAAGAATAGAAGAAAGAAGGCCAGCTAAGTATAGAATAGCAAAGAATGATAACAAAGACTCTGTCTCAAACTCTCTGTCCGAGCCAGCTGGCTGTGATTGGCCATTAATTAGAAACAACCACATGAGACCAATCCCAGATGCACCTGTTGCATTCCACAGCAGCAGATAACCATTGTTTACATTTTGTTCATGAGGCCTCTCAGCTTCTCAGGAGGAAAAATCCTAAGGAAAGGATTTTCCATAAAAGATGTCTGTGACAGATGTGATCAATGGAAATGCTCTGGGTACAAGGAGCCTCTTCCTGCCCCAGCTCTGATCTTGGTGAGCACTGTGCCAGCATTGCAGTCAATTACAAACCAGCCATTGGTGTTGAGGAATAAGCATCTCTTCTCTTTTTAAGGCAAGGCCCACCCACCTGTGCCTGTAATTTAGATGCATTGGAACATATGTTATATGAACTATAAATGTCATGCATTGTTCATCTGCTAGACACAATTTGCCAGCAACTCTGAGGTGAAGACAGAGCTGGAGTTGAAAAAACCCTCTGCTAGGCTTGAAAAGAGCAGGAAAATGAATTTAAGTTTCTCCTTTTAATATTCAACTTACTTGACTGAGTGACTTGGTTGTCACCTGCAGAGATTCTTTTTCATCTTTGAGACTTTTATATTTATACGTTTTTTTTATACCTATAGATATATAACACCTAAACCAGTAGGATTCCCATTTCAGTTTCATCTTTTTTGGCACTGTATGTCCAAACAATGGATGATTTTTGTTAAAAATATTCTTATTGTGTAAAGCAATTTGAGGTACACACAGCCCTCCTGGGTGTTCCACACAGATTGATTTTACCTGCAAAATATTTTAAGTTAAACAAATTTTGAATGCAGAAAAATAAATGGAAATCAACACAAACTGCAGCCTTTTGTTAAAGTTGTTACACACGTCTTCCAAGATCCTCTTCTTCCATTGATTATAGCTTTGCCCAACTTCAGAGCATTTGGGCAGGAATTTTCTGTGCCAGGTGTGTGCCTCAGGCAGAGGAGAATGTGATCGTGTAATTAAAGGCTGTTCCATGGTGTGTACACAGAAGGGGGCAAATTAAGGTTGAAGAGGCAACCTTAATTCTCAATTTCTTAACTTCCACAGGCTTGACTTTGCAACCCCAATAATGGTCTTTTAATGTAGGTTTTCATCTGCAATATGAACCCAGTGCTACATTAATTTAGAGACACATCCCAATGAGGATGGGTGTTTGAGTTGACTGGAATAGGATACATCCTTCCACCTCCCAGGCATGGGTTTAAACACAGCCAGGGCTGAGGGATGGGGAGCTGTTACCCCTGGACTGTTTGGGGGTCAAATGATGTGAGCTGGTGAGGTGAGACCTTGACTGGGGCTGTGGTTCCAGCAGAGGATCCGACTGCCCAGCCTGCACTGCCTCACCCCCATGGGGGTGCAGCCACAGCTCTCCTACACAATGTGCTTCCAGGTGACTCCTCTGTCCATAAGGGAATGTTCCCTCACTGCAGGAAGACCTGGATGGATGGCTGACCCCTGCACTCCCAGAATGTATGAGGAATGGTGCTCATTTGGTGGGGCTGTTCATGTACACAACACCAGAGCCTTCACTGAAATCTTCAGTGAGGGTGGGAAGAGCCAGCAGTGCCACAGTCTGAGCAATGGCTGTGCCTCCATCAAAAGAAGAACATCCTGGAAATTTGCTCAGTGACACTTCTAGGAAAAATGAGTATGGACAACATATGAAAATTTAATTTAGCCCGTCTGGTACTGAGAAACATGAAGCGCTTGTGTAACTACCAAGTGGGATTCTGCAAAAACAAGGGCAGTTGTGCCTGAAGGAGGAAAGCTGAAGTGCTTCCTCTACCTCCAGAGGCTGTGCTGGAGGGCAGAGCTTTAGAACAGAGACCTTGCAGGAGACATTCACTGAAGGAGCTGCTGTGGAGCTTCCCCCAAAGCAAACCTCACAAACTACAAAGCCCTCTCTGCCCTCCAGTGAAGGAAATTTTGACATTTAAGCAACTAAATTAGAGAATCAAAGAATAATTTAGGTTGGATAAGAGCTTTAAGATCATCAAGTCAACCATAAACCCAACACTGCCAAGCCCCACCAAACCAGTCCCCAAACTGCAGGAAGCAGTGTCTGACACCCTGGTGCTACCAGCAACTCCCTTTGGGAGCAGAGAGAATTTCCCCAGATGTTCTCAGAGGGGGAGCAGGTCACAGAGAAACCACCAGAGACAACAGAGAAAACAGAAAGGGATCAGGAGGAGGGTAAATATCTTCTCTGCAGAGCAGGAGACAATCTCAGCTTTAGTTCTGCCTCCTCAGTCCTGGTAGCTCAAGGCAAGAAAGACCAGAGAGAAACAGTGTTCTCCAAATCTCCTTCTGCAGCCATCCCTTTGTGGCATTCCAGCCTCCCCAGGCACAAACCTCCCAAGCCCCCAAGGTCCAACCCACTGGCTGCCAGCCCTCCAGGTCTGACAGCATCACTATTTCCCTCAGTGTGACACTGGTACCCAAACCAGATCACCCAGGCAGCAGAGCCAAAAAGCTTCTTTTCATCCCAACAGGAGATTTTAAAATATTATAAATCACTTAGCTTTGTTTTGCTTGCCATTTGCTGCATTCGTGTTCCTTTTGAGAGGCCACATTAATAAATTGTGTGCCCTGGTACCAGCATGGCTTCAATCCCATCATTTTCTGCATTCAGCACTCACATGCCTCCCTTACTACAGTACATAAATGATATAAACTTCTCATCAATAACATAAAAAATTCATACTCTGTCTACAATGCAGCTGCTATCACAGGTTTATGTCAACAATCGTCCTGATTTTTAATAGCATAAATGTTTAAAGAGGCAGCAATTCCTGTAAAGTATCTGCAGGGATATTTAGAGCAGACATATGCCAAAACAATCCTGCTCTCATACAGGAGACATTGTTGCTCAGCAGGAAGACAATGTTTATCCTCACAAATGTTTACCCTGCTTCAGTCATTAAAATGCTCTGAGTGGCTGGCAGGGACATCCCAAAGCTCCTGGTCACCCCTGCCTGTGACAGCTGAGCCCCCTGCACTGACACCTCCTGCCTGCCTCCAAAATCACCTCTTTGCAAGGCTTGGATTTGCTCTTTGCTATAAACATACAGAGACAGGATGATTTCCAAATGTTTTTATGCTTCAAAATTCTAATGCACAGCCCATCCTTTCATTTTCTTTTTATTATTAAAAAATCCTGTCAACTTAGCTTTCTGAGGGCTTCCCACCTCAATAAAACAATGCAAACTCTTTCTTTTCGTTTCTTCTACTTGCTGCCAATTGTGTAGGGCTTTAAGCTATTAAAAAATAAAAAAAAAAGCTTTGCATACATGCAACATAAAATATTTATTTTTAATCTAAGCAGGATTTCTTTACCTGCTGTGCTGCCACAGCTTTTGTTTAAGGCTTGCTTTATCATCTGTGTGTCAAGCTGAAAGCATTTCTCTCCTGATCCTTCATTGTGGCTGTAAAGAGCCTCCTAGCAGAGCCCAGCTGACACTCAACTCCCAACTCCTGCTTCCAATTTTCCTTCTGCCTTTTCCCTTCTCACCCAAAACCCCACAACCTGGAAGTTCTTCACTGCAACAGATGGTTTGGAGGAATCTGGGACATGTGATGGAAAATAGGACTCCTTTAAGCAACACCTCGTGTGACAATTTTGCGAACAGTTGGTCCAAAGAGTGACCCAGAAACTGCCCCAGCTCTGCTCTGCTGAGCCCCAGGAGATTCCCAGCCCTTCCTGAGTGCCTGACCTTGGGTAGACATGGTTCCTTTTGGGACAGCACATTCCCACTGCCCCCTGCACGGAGCCACTCCTGCAGCAGGCCATGAAATTGCAGTTTTGAGGTTAAAACTGGAATTATTAATGATAAAACCCAACCTTATAACTGAAATTATTAATGATAAAACCCAACCCTATAACTGGACTTATTCATGATAAAACCCAACCCTATAACTGGAATTATTAATGGTAAAACCCAACCCTATAACTGGACTTATTCATGATAAAACCCAACCCTATAACTGGAATTATTAATGGTAAAACCCAACCCTATAACTGGACTTATTCATGATAAAACCCAACCCTATAACTGGAATTATTCATGGTAAAACCCAACCCTATAACTGGAATTATTAATGGTAAAACCCAACCCTATAACTGGAATTATTCATGATAAAACCCAACCCTATAACTGGAATTATTAATGGTAAAACCCAACCCTATGCTCCCCGTTTGTTTACTACCTGAACAGCACCAAATTCTCCCAGAGTTTTTCACAATCAAAGTTCTCCATCTCAGAAGATGCAAAAATCACACAGTCCCACCTGCCTGTGTCCAGACCATGCTGCTGCTGTTCAGAGGAAGGGAGCAGCAATCTGACAAGTGCTGAATATTCCCAGCTCCATCCAAGGACAACAGAACAGCACATCCCCACGGGCAATAAAACAACAACTTCCAAGTCAGGCTTCAATTGATATGGAGGAAGAAATTTTGGGTTAGAATTCAAAAATTTCCTGTCCCAAGGCAGAAGCAAAGTCAGAAAATAGGATTATGGAAGATGTGCCAGCAGAGTGCACTGTTCCTGACCTGTGTGTTGGAAGTGTTTCCCATCTTGGTACACATGGACACAGCAGGAGGAAGGTGTCTGATGAGCAGGACACAGGAGCCAGGCTGGGTGAGCTTGGGGCTGACTCAGAGGGGCCATGAGGGGATGTACAAGAAGGGGAAATTACTCTGGTGAAGACATTTCCAGAAGAGGAGAGTTGTGTGTCCATAAGAATGGGAATTACAGGACTGGACAGCTCTGAGGATGTGGGCATGGCTGGATGTGGATGGGAGAAGTGGACTCGTGGCTCAAGGCTTCCTCAGGAGCTGAGAAGGTGTTTAAAGAACCCTGGTGGAGGCTTTAGGTGCAGTGGGTGGCTGAGACTGTGACCGTGTGCACAGGGGTCTTGTGATGAGGGAAGAGATGAGGATCTGACTCCATGTTTCAGAAGGATTGATTTACTATTTTATTATATATATTACATTAAAACTATACTAAAAGAAGAGAAGAAAGGATTTCATCAGAAGGCTGGCTAAGAATAGAATAGGAAAGAATGATAACAAAGGTTTGTGGCTCAGCTCTCTGTCTGAGCCAGCTGACTGTGATTGGCCATTAATTACAAACATCCAACATGAGACCAATCCCAGATGCACCTGTTGCATTCCACAGCAGCAGATAATCATTGTTTACATTTTGTTGCTGAGGCCTCTCAGCTTCTCAGGAGGAAAAATCCTAAGGAAAGGATTTTCCATAAAAGATGTCTGTGACACTGAGATGTGATCAGCACAAAAATGTCCCTTACCAGAGCTCCTGGGGCCATCTCCACTGCCCCCCACCAGCTGCAGCACACGAGGGCTGGTTCATGGGGGGTTGTTCAGGTGCAGGGCTGGGGGATCAATAACCCACATCTTCCTTTCCCCAGAGAAGATTTCAAGATTGTGCCAAAAACCACAGAGAGAACCCTGCAGTTTTCCTTTCCTTTGAACAGGTGCAATGAGGTGGTCTTTGTTTAGTACTAAAACTGCAGATCCATTATAGCAAAGGTAAATATCAACTAGAGAGTCAACATCTCCATTAACAAAAGCCAAACTGCCTCAGCAGCCACCAAACACCAACATCTCACAACTTTAAAAACACTTCAGGACCTTAAAAACCAGGGAAATAGAAAAAACCCCACAGCACCGTTGTAACAAGCTAAATTTCCTGTCACACAGAGGCTTGATTCCTGTCAGTGCAACCCTCATTTTAGTCTGATTAAGTTGCTGTGATGAACTTCAGAGTTTAGACTGCCCTTGAGCCTCACATCTATCTGATCTTTAATTCTACTACCCGCTCATTTCTTGCTAAGCACACAATTCTGAGTCCCACTGGAACAGCCTCGTTCAGGCTCTGCATCAATATGTTCAGTGCTGAATTCATTTCTGCAGGGAGCCCAGTAAATCTGAACTTTCCAAAATCATTTGGCCCCCATTACTAGTAAGCACTGCTCTTAAATAGGTTGTAACTCCAGCTAATAGGCTCCATAATCATAGCTGAATTGAACAAAAGGGTCCGGTATGGGCTGCCATCAGTCATTTTTATTCCCAATCAAATGCACTGCATAGAAGGGAACTTTTTTATACTTCTGGATGCTGAAACTAAGAAACTCATTTCACCTGAATAGAGGGTTTTTTCCTCAATATAAAAAAAGATGAAAGCTTCCAAGGGTATCCTGTAGTCCAGCACAGCACTGATGCAAGACCTGGAACTGGTAACCTTTTCACCTTGCAAAAATGGCATCTATCCAGAATATAAGGAGACAGGAAAAACATTAAGATGCAAAGCCCACATAATGAAAAATTCCAGTGCTGAGAGATACATCTTCTGCTATTCAAAGAAGTAACTGAGTGTAACTAAACCTAAAGTAAAGGAGTTAGCAGTAGCAGTGCTTACATCTTGATCACATTTCCATGAAGACAAGCTTTGTGATATTGTTTCATCTAGTGCAAAAAAAAAAATAAAAAATAGAAGCCTCCTTCTAAATCTTATCACTGAAATTGATAGTGTTTACTTAAAGCTTATTCCAGCTTTGCTGACTTCAACAGATATTGAAGTCTCCAATAAATCTATTTCAACATTTTTTACAACTCTCTTCTTTCTCAGCATACACTCTGGCCTTCCTGATCTATATCAGTGGACAGAAGACCAGATTTTTGTTTATGAATATCTAGAAGTTTCATTGCTGTCTGCTGAAAAGCCTGGAATAAAAATGAATAGCAAGTAAATAAAGCAGAAAAGGAACTTGATTTATCCTTCTCCCTCCTGCAAGGCAGCAGAGCCAGTCCTTGCTGGCATCGTATTTTTTACACCCAGAGCAACCTGCTACAAAGGCAATGCAGGAGAGCTGGGCACAGGCAGCTGGTCCTGCACATGTGGGCACTGCTGGCACTGCAGGGACTGGTCCAGTGTGACTGGCACACCCTGCATAATTTCCTTGGGGCCAAACACCTGGAATGGTCCCAGCTGCTGTCACAGACACATTTTGTACCCTCAGCAGCTCCCTTGGCACCTTGGAGAGTGTGGGGTCACAAACACCACACATCCAGGATGTCTGGGCATCCCACTCTGCCCCAGGACTGCACCTGAGTGGGCATTGGCATCAACCAGGCAGAGAAGGAGGAAATGGGGCACCTGTGGATGTGGGAGCTGGTGAATCACAGCTTGGATGGAGCACTGGCTTTCCGAGAGAACAAACAGGACCCATAAGTGATATGGATCATATACTTCACTCCAAAAATAAAAGAATAAATAAAAAAGAAGAGTTGACCAATTTTAAGGCATTAACAAGGCGAGATAGTATAGAGGAACAAGGTCATATCCTTGCAACTGATTTTAAATAAGCAAGGAAAAATCTAAAAAGTCAAAATCAGTAGTTCTGCTAAATTACTAAAATAGTGATGAGTTTCTCAGCAACAAAAACCCCACAAACATAAAAGTGCCTGATACTGGTTACATGGTTCACTGGTTTAACCAGAATTATAATTCCACAGAAATCAGAATAGCTGTGAGTGACACAAAGGGATAAAAGACACGAGTGAACCTGGGTGAGATCTGCTCAGCAATGGAAAACTGCCCCAGGTGGGATATATGGGAACACTGACAGAGATTTTAAATCAAAGCAGCACAATGGAAAGAAATCTTCACTGATTCTCTTCAGCTGCCCAGATGGGCTCAAACTTCCTTCCCCCAATACACACAAATGAAAATAAGAGGAAGATTTGGAAACCTATGCATTCTGCCATCCCTCTTCCTACCCACCACATGCTCCAGAACAAAGCCTGCTCTTCTCCATTTGACAGCAGCTTGTGGAAAGACCTTTCTCCTTTCTCTCCTAAGCCATTCCCCTAGACTGAAAAATGCCACATTTCTGTTCTGGCTTCCCAGGAGCTGCCAGCAGCTGCTCTCCACTGTGCAGAGCCCGTGTGAGAGGTGGAGCAGAGGAGGTGACCCTCTGGCACCTGGCTCTGGAAGCAGAACTGCCCAGGGCTGGAGGCCAGGCCAGCCCCATCCTCACCTGGGACCCATCCATGGCCAGGACACATCCAGGGTGGGTGGAACAGCAGCTCCAGGCACTGGTTCAGCAATGCCAGGGACACTGGGAGTCACAGAGGTGGCACAGGCACTGAGCACAGCACACAGCAGCACAGTCCTTGAGCAGATACCACTGATGCTCTTCATCTCCTGCACTGGTAAATACTAAAATATAAGTGAAATTACTACTTTAAAGCTGCAATAAAGGACAGACAGAAAGGTACACTGATACAATTCCAGTCAATTATTTTTAAACAATGTGTGATGGATTTGCAGTAGGCCAATGTAAAAAAGACAGGCTCATTTTCTACAAATGCCCACAAAGAGAAATGAGGGAGCTCAGCACTATAGCATGGCATATTCCATTAGGAATTAAATCTCTTCTCTCTGATGGTCCCATCCACATGTTCATTGGACAGTCTCCTGCTTTCATCTACATTATTGTTATTAATTTATGAATGAGACTGGAATTACAGAAGATGAGTCTAAGGTGAGGCTGCATTATAATAATAAATGAAAGAATGACTCCTGTTTACTTTCAAAATATTTCATAGTTAAAATGCTTATGGCATTTTTAACTGTGACACACTTCCTTTAGCCAGTTTGGTTTTGAAGTAATGATATAAAATTCATTTCATCTCTTTTTCAAGCCTGAGTCTTTCATACATAACATCAGGCATGTCATATCTGAGGAATTATTAAAATAAGACGGAGCCTGCTGTATCTGAGCAGAAAAGCTTCTTTGAGCTGGCGTCCTCAGGAGAGCAGCAAGCTCAATCTCATTAGTTGGTGCTGAGAAGGCGTCCTAGTCACTGGGTTCAAGGTGATGAAAGATTAGGGCGTTTGGCCTCGCCTCATTCCGTATGCAGCTCACATCCCTCCCTGCCCGTGAACACGAAATTACATTGAACCTGGGGAGTCTAACTCCATTAATTTTAAATGGAAGATTAATTTAACAATATGCGGCAGATATTTGTTACAAACCTATCATGTAAAAGTGACGGTTAGCAATAAATTGTGGTGACTCACACTGGCCGGTGGCCCTGGCTCAAATAAATCAGAAGGCATTTACACATAATTGCTGTTTTTAAAGACAGGGATATGGGAGATATGTTTCTTTGATGAAAGATTGGGTAACTCCATTCAAGGAAACAGCAGCCTGTGTTAAAGTGACAGTGTCTCTTTTGTGGGAGATGTTCTTCCAGAGCCTGCAGGACTGAGATGCAGTTATTGTCTGCCTTGGCCTTAACCTAGGACTGGCTTTTTTCCTTAGACAAATAATTTTCATGAAACATCTGAAAGAATAATACAGAAGTTATTATTATTATTATTATTATTATTATTATTATTATTATTATTATTATTAATATTTCTTCACATGAGCTGAGGATAAGAGGTGTGATTTAGGAACATGCAGCACATGCTGGCTGTCACCTAGAACTGTGTAGAAAATGCTTAAACAAAGGTTAACTGTGGTCCAATTTTTTCTGCCAACTTTTTGACTCCTGCACAACACATTGAATAAACAGGTGGCCCTTCTCCTGCCACTGGTCCTTTTTTTTTTCATGATGTCCAAAGGTATGGTTGGGTATGAAATGTCATCATTGAAAATATCCTTTCCAGAGCAGGACTCACCACCTCCATCTGAGAATAAGCAACACAGGGGAGAAAACTGGAAGGATACAATTTTTTTTATTTCTTAGTCAAGTGTAGATAATGACTGTGCTACTCTGATGATATCCATTGCTAGAACAGGGACTGTCTACAACGGAAACAAAAATATATTGAAATCTAATGTAAGAGAGCAGAATTGGCTCCCTCAGGAAGCAGAATTACCCCAGACCTCTTTCCTTTCAGTCCAAGAAAAAGGAGAAAACCAACCCAAACTTCTGCCCCTATTTGTGATCTGTGATTCTTACATAATTCTGTAAATTTTGCAGCAGCAAACACTGGGTGGGACTGCACATGGGCACGATTACTTATTTAAAGCAGAAAGTAGAGTGCTCTTACTTTTCTTTCTGAACTGGAGAGAACAAGCCAGCCCTGACACCCAAGGAAGGCAGTGGCTGTGTTCACACACTGCTGGGGACATGCTGCAGGGAAGGGCATCACCTGCACTTGAGCAAATCATGGCATCCATCAGCAAATCATGATATCCATCAGCAAATCATGACATCCATCAGCAAATCATGACATCCATCAGCAGCTTCTGCAGGCTGTGGCAGTCAGAGATTCAGTGACCTGGCTGAACAGAGCAGGAGCCCCTGCATGACCTGCCCAGGGATGGAAATGCTGGGATGGCTCAGACTGGGTATGCTCAGAGGCTGGGACAGTCAGAAGTCATCACCCCTCCAGACCAGGTACAAATGATGGAAGGGGTGAAGGGGTGGCAGGATTGTGTTCACTGTGCTAAATATCTCCCTGTGACCCATGAGGTTACAAAGAAATCACAGTCAGAGAGGAGCTGCAGTGGAACTGAGAATTCCCAGTCAAAGGGAATCCATCCATTCACCCTCTTCTCAGCCTTGAGTTTTTAACAAATGCCCTGTCCTCCAAAAGCATCCAAAGCAATCCAGTGATGTAGTTCTTTGGAAGAGGAGGCAAAGAGGGGCAGCCCCCGGTGCAGTTAAATGAGGCCAGTACAGATCCATGTCTGTGTGGGAAGCATAGGGTGAGGTTTCCATCCCTGGCTCACAGCTTGCCTAACCAGACAGAAACCCAACTCCATGCTGGGTTTGTGACCATTTGTGGTTTGCAGTTTGAGGTTGTTAGATGTCTTTGGAGCCATTTATTTTAAAGTATCTAAAAATTCCAATTTTTGGCAGTATGGTCTCATATTGTGTTGACAGATACCTTCCCAATATGACATCACACACTGCCCTGCCAAACATTATCCCCACCAAGCTTTACAAACTCACAGAAAATGGAGATTTTGCACAAATGGAGATCATGCACAAATAACCTATGGGTTTGTGCTGTGTGATTTAAAGAGAAGGATAACAAGAGATAAAACACTGTGCACTTGTTTTTGTATATAGCCATACCAAAACACTTCCACAAACCAGACAACATTAGAACGAGGTTTCTCAGGCCTTCTTTTCCTCCCAGCAAGACAGGAGGCTGTCTGTTCTAAATTGGCCACCAATAATCCTTTCCATATGGTGGAAAAGAGAAATGCAACCTCCAGCAGACCCTGGTGGGAGGCAGCAGCGTTACGAATTGGGGAAGGTGACTGAACTGCGGGGATCGAGCTTTGTTTGCAGCTCTGCTGGGAGCCAGGACTGTGGGCAAGGCACTCCAGTGCTTACAAACTGCTGCAAGATCTTCAGATTGAAAGGGACACTGAAAATGCAAACGTGGACTGGCAGTTTTACTGCCCAGCCTGGCCTGTCAGTGAAGAGTTCACCCTGCATCAGCTGGTCCGTGGTTCGCTGGTGTCTACACCAATGGTGTGCCACAGGATAGAGCTTCAGAGGGCAAAGAAATGCTCAGGTAAATAAACAGCTCTTCACATGGGCCAAAATTAATCAATTGAAAACAACTGCTGTTGATATTTGAAGGAATGAGACTGATGCAGAATAACTACACAAAAAAAGAGCACTGTTGCTTTAAATTCCATGCCAACATCCAGGTTGCCAGCAATTGATGCCACTAACTCATTTTTGCACTTTAATGTTAAATTTCTTATGGGACCACATCACCTAATTAGAGGAATTGATAACTGCACTGTTCCATAATGAGGCCAATACATTTCAAAGTCATTAAAGATAACCAAGGCAATAAGTCTGTGTTTAAGCGGCACTTCCTTAGATTTCACAGCCTACATGGCGCTAGCACAGGAAAAAGCAATCCCTGCCTAGTCAACTGTAAATGCTGGGTTATTGGAATCTTTAAAACAGGCAGCAAGGAGAAAATTACATGGCCAAATCTCCTTTTTCCAGTTAATGAAGAATTAAGACTCCCATTTACCATATTAGAAGGTTCATCAGAGGTCTCTCCTCTCCATAGCTTGTGTTTGACAGCAGTGTCAATTTATCTGAGTCAGAACGCAGAAGTGCATGACAGTGCGTCATTCATAACTGTCACATCTACTTATCTCCCTCATTGTCACACTGCTAACGAAATTCAGGCCATGTTCTCCCCATCATGTCCTCTTAAAGGGAGAAGGATCCCCTCACCCACTGCAGCAAACTGACCCAACCATGGCTGTGGTAACAAATGGCCACAGAGCTCTGGGAAGGGTGGATCACAGAACCTGGGACCGCCAGGGAAGGGTAAAGCAGCATTTCCCACAGGCATGCTTCCAGCAGGACTGCTGCTGGCTTCAGAAGTGAGACACATTAATTCTTGGTGGTAATTACCAGAGGGATGGATTTATTTTATATTCTACCTTGTGCCTGCAAGATTTGTTCAGGTACATTTGGCATCCAAGCAAGAAAAGCAGAGTGACTTCATTGAAAGTCAATGGTTGAACTTCTGTTGGCTTCAAAAGCACAGGAAGGATTTTTAGAAATGAAACAGATGAAGAATTCCATAAAATTAACTTTAGAGCATTTGTTACCTTGGCTGAGGTAGAATGTAAGAGGTCTATCAAAACATTCACAAAAGATCTTCTGCTCTAAGAACCTGGACATGGTAAAAAAGGCCAGAGAGTCTTTTTTACAAATTAAAGCATCATCCCACTAAAATAAAAATACACTACTGAAAAGGTAAATTAATATTTAAAGAAAACACACCTGAGAAAACAAATAGAACAAAACAGCTCTAAAAGGAAGGGCCATGACTAAAAATTGACTAAAAAAAACCATGACTAGAAAAAAATAACTGTTGTAAATATACACTCCTGTAGTGTAAGGCAAGACATTGTCATGTTCTGACAAAGAAACTTCTAGAATTGTGTTGTCCTCTCCCCTACAAGAAACATGCACCTGCTTTCTAATCCAAGTTGCTCACACCATCCAGCACAGGGAGAGACCCAGCAGAGCAATTCTTGTCTTTAAAATCTGTTCCTCCTAATGCATCTCTCCAGAACATTTGAGATAAAAGGGTCTGATAAATTCCGTGTAGCTCCCTGGCTCGTTCTCACCTCCTGCTCCTGGGGATGGTGATGAGCTGTAAAGGACACCCCAGTGCCCTCAGCTGGGGAACTGCACAGCCCTCCCAGTGCCCTCTCAGAGCCCTCTGCAGCCCAGAGGACAAAGAGGCTCAAGAGTTTTCTTAAAAATCAGACTGAAAACCCAACCCCTTCCTTTCATTCAATGCCACTTTTACAGAAAGGCCCTGTCAGCCCCTGTCCCAGCAAATCCCTGAGATTTACACACAGTGAGGTTACTCCAGTGAGGTGACAGAGGGGGAGCAGGCACTGCCTGCCCATGGAATGGGGACACACAAACCAGGCTGGAGGAAGCACTGCCCTGAGTTTAAGGACAAATACATGCTTCTGTCTATTCTAAAAAAAAAAGCACTTTCTTCTATTTTCCACAATCACAGGCTCCAAAGTAAAGTGGATTCACACAGTAACATCAGTTTTTAAGAAACCAACACAGCAGGATTCAGGTGCCAGGGAATGAAAGAGCTGGAGTAATTCTTAAAGAGACTGGTTGTGTAAATTTGAGAAGTAGTTTTTCTTCCAAGAAAACTTTTCTTTCACAATATTTCATGAGAGAGTTGGGGTTTTTCTGCACTAGAACTAACATAAGAGGAGAGAAGGAAAATGGTGCCCAATTGGATCAAATTACGGGTGAAACATGCAAGTGAATGTGCACTTAGGTCTTCAGTTCTGAAAACTTGAAGAACTAAAATAAATTGCATGACCCCCTGGTAACTTCCACTAGAAATTCTGGGTACAAATTGTTTGCCTCAAGCTGGGTGAAATATACATTCAAATTCAGGCTCTTGAAGGAAATTATTAAGTAGAGCCATATTAGCTTTCTCTGAAGCATACTCGTTTTCTATATTGCCACTGTATAGACCAATTATGTTACCTTTCCATGCTGAGAAATGATTGTTCTGCTAACACAGTTCTGGTAAAAATCAAAAGCACTACATTTTTAACCTTGGGGGATTTTTGTTATTGCTGCTCCCTTGCTAGTTCCTTCAAATGGAAAACATCTTCCATTAATCTAAATGCAAAATTTGTTCAGCTTTCAAAAGTTACTTGAAAAATGTTAAGCACAAAGCAATAAACTTTTTATGCTCTTAAGACCACTAATGCTTTGAGCTTCATATTCATTTTGAAAAAATGAACATTTTATGGTTCACAGAGGAATAGCTACATGAATAATATCTGAGACTATAATGCATCTAGCAGAAAAAGATTAAGTTTATGTAAACTATTTAATCAGACGTGAAATTTTCTCTAGAGGATAAAAAATTCTGACCTTATTTAAGTTTATTTTAAAAAATACCAATATCACGTTTCCACCAAGGGAACCCACTGATTTCCCCATTTATGCTGTATTAATATTCATGGACTCAAGGGCTAACTGGATACCACAGCCCCAAGGAGCCAAAAGTAACTTTAGGGATGTATCACATCTGCCTGGTCTTCCAATGGAAAACATTTCCCAGGAAGTGTGGCTGTATCTGCAGGGAAAGGGTGGCACACCAAGAACCCCTGACAGTGATGGGCCAGCTCATCACAAAGGAAATTTTTCATAAGAGAAGGTCCAACTCACAGCAAAATCTTGTTTTCATCCATGATTTTTAACATGCTTTCAACAGAAATGTGTTCTGTAATCATCCTTTATCTCTTCTAGCCCTTCTGCCTGGCTGCTCCCTCACAGTGCAGTGATTCTCTCCCAGGTTCAGGAAACTGTCCCAGGAAGTGTCTGTTTAGAATTGTGTTATAATCATCTGATTTATTAGAGAAATGCAAATGTTTGTATGTTTTAAATGTCCAATTAAAGTGGATTGTATGTGACCTAAAGTAATTCTAGGAAGCCAAGTGATTTGTACCCAATTAAACTGTATCTGAATTTGGCCCTCATTTCTGCTGATATCCAAACTAAAGCTCTTGAACTGTTTCAAATTAAATTATGGAAAATCTTGGCATCCTAACTGCAAGGCCAGGTGCATTTATTTTTCTATTTAAACCAGAAAATTATGGAGGTTTTGTAAGCACAATATTTTCTGAATCCACGGAGGGGTTTTTGTTCTATATAACACACTAATGAAAAAGCCTCATGCAGAAGAATCCTGAAAAATCAATAGGCTGGACACAAAATAGTAATGCAGCTTAAACAACAACATGATTATAAATAACCTATCTTCAAGCCCTGTCACTTGAACGTGGTGTGAGAACAAATGATGACCAGGCTATGGGGAGTGTGATGTGATTATTTTTGTAACGTATGTATGAAAGCACCTGGGTATAAACTCTCATATCTCTGTACCACAGAACACCAAGCTGGTTTGGAGGCCTCTTGATTTCAAAACAAATGTGAACTACTGAGCATTCAGCTTTTTCTTGCTCCTTTTGTCCCAGCAAATTACCCACTCAAGCCAGAGAGGTAAACAGGAGTCACTCTACACTGTGGTTCCTTACAGACACGCATTATTGCTGCACCCCATGGAAGTTTTCCTTTCCCTTTCCCACAGTATTCAGTTCCCACAACAAAGAGTTTGATTATAAGTTCAATATCAGCTCAAATGTTCTCTCCCACTTTGGTGGCACTTTGAACCTCTCCCACAGGGAAAAGTCTAAACCACATTTTGGATTCTCTTTTCCTTGCAGGTCCTTCCTGCCTTCGACAGTGCCAGAGAGATAAAGGGTTATTTTCAGCAGGGAGGCAGCACATCTCCCTTGATGATCCCCTGGCAAGTGGAACTGGCAAAACCCTGGGGTGTGGTAGGCTGACACCCAGACCTGTGCCCTTGCAGGCACTGCAGATGAACCCTCTGTCAGCACAGGCAAGAATCAGGGCTGTGTCCAGAAATTAGCTGCATTAATTACGGGGAAGATGAAAGAAAGGCAATGGTGCTCAGAGTGCCACATCCACAAATGCAATTTTGAAGATGTTAAAAGCAGAAAGATAATGAATGTACTGGAGGGGTGGCAGTGTCGCATATTTGGGGGATGATATAGAAGAGAAAAACAACAGGAATATTTTTAATTTTTTAAGAAAGTTGCCATAAAACCCAGCAGATCACTTGGATGCCATTTGAAATACTTTTCCCTTTCCTGGCCCTACCAGAGAGCTCTGGCCATGCCACACTGCCTGGTGATGCCGACTGAAGGCTGACCTAGAATAGAGACTAAACAGAGCTAAAGAATAAAGCAGGGATTTATTAAGAGGCCTCAATGGATACACCTTGGGCAGCACAACCCAAAATGGCCACAAAAATTGACAACAGGTCATGGAGTCTCCCATTTTTTATAAGTTTTGGTCTATTTGCATATTGGAGTTAATTGTCCAATTACAGCTCCAGCCCATCAAGTCCCATCCTCCTTGTTTTTCTCTCTTCAGCCCACGTTGTTTGTGCTCTTGGGCCTGAGATTTGGATCATTTGTCCTTGGTCCCCAGCTAGAGCAGGAGTTGTTTTGTCTCCCTACTCTGTGAAGAGAGCTCACCATCCCCTCATATGAAGCCCAGACCCACACACTAAAGCAGCACAGGGTCTGAAAAATATAAAAGCTGAACCTGAGGCATCACTGGTAAGCCCAGCATGGAAGCCCAGCATGGAAACCCAGCCATTTTGCTCAGGCTCCCAACTGTACAAAATGGCTACAGCAGGCGGCATCTGCCACAGAATGATTGGTATTAGGTATAAGTCATTATTCTGACAAGGAGCTGGCACGCAGGCAGGCGCTCTGGCACGAGCGCTGATGAGATAAGGGTTTGGCATTGCTGCTGCTGGGATATGAATTAAGCTCAGTGTCAACACAACGCACATGGTTTCCTCTCCATGGACATGCCAAATCCTTGACACAATAATGAGTTGTGCACGATGCCAATCACTGATTGTCAGCTCAACTGCACATCTCTCTTCTGATGCCATCAGGCTGCAGTGGGATCCAAAGTTGAGAGGAAACTTTTCCATGAGTTTTGGTGGAGTTTTGGGGGTGATGGCACAGGCAGAGGGTGAAGCCTGTTCCCCCTCAGCCCTGCCAGGCCTGTGAGCAGCAGGAGAGCCCATGGGGGTGGATCCACACTGAGGCACAGCTGTGACACGTGCCCAAGCATAACAAAACAAATTGCCCGAGAAAATGATCAAGCCTGACAATGGAATGGTTCCATCAGAAATCCAGTGTTAAACATCCCTTCGCTTGACGAGACTTGAGTTTTGTTTCATGTGTGTTTGTGAGAAGCCCCTTTTGCATGAAAAGAAACATCCTCAGTGGTGGAATGAAGCAAAGCCATGTGAGTTGGCAGCATGGGACTGAAGGATGGATCCTTCTGCAGGAAGGTGGAGCAGGCAGGAGGTGTTTTAGTCAGACGTAACATGCCCGGGCCCTGCAGGCCCTGGGTCTCCTCTGCCCTCCCCAAGCCCTCCTCAGCCTGCAGCAGGAACACCTCTCCTTCCCACAGGGAATGCCTTCCCACAGGGAACACCTCTCCTTCCCACAGGGAATGCCTTCCCACAGAGAACACCTCTCCTTCCCACAGGGAACACGTTCCCACATAGAACCCCTCTCCTTCCCACAGGGAACACCTTCCCACATGGAACACCTCTCCTTCCCACATGGAACACCTTCCCACATGGAACACCTTCCCACATGGAACACCTCTCCTTCCCACAGGGATTACCTCACCTTCCTACAGGGAACACCTCACTTTCCCACAGGGAACACCTCTCCTTCCCACATGGAACCCCTCACCTTCCCACAGGGATTTCCTCACATTCCCATGAGGAGCCCATCAGAACTGCTGCCGTGCCCCTCAGGTGGGCCCAGTGCCATGGCCACAGTGCCCAGGCTCTCCCAGCCCCTGGGGCTGTCCCTGCTGGGCCCCCACCCCAATCCCACCCCTTTTCCCCCATCCCTCCTCACAGTCAGCACCTGCAGCTGAGGCTTCTCCTCCAGTCTCACCCTGTGCTCACCTCAAACAGGACTCCCCTTCCTCAGGGACAGGACCCAAATGCTCATCTCCCAAGAATTTAAAGCACTGGCAATAAATTTTATCTGTAAAAGCCAATTAAAGTATTTTTATTTTCCTCCTCCATCACCATCAAAGCCCCCAGAGGCCAGTTTTCTCCACCATGTGTGAAGTGGTGGCTGTGCTCCTGCTGGCAGCCACACCTGCCTCTGCCAACACCTCACACAGGGACCCCCGGGAGCTGCCAGGGACACACAAGGAGACAAATGCACAAATTTTTACACCAGATCCTAAACTTTGCATCAGAGGACAGGGAAAGGCTCACGGCTGCCTCGGCCCCAAACAAACAGAACCAGTCTGGGTTGTGTGGAAAGCAAGCTGGGCTTTGCATGACTATGACACAGTGCCCTAATCTAAATGACCATGGACAGAAATGTCTCTGAATATCTGTGCCTGCTTCTGAATTTATTAAAGACAAACACATGCAAAAATCCCTCCAATAGCATTTATTACCTCCAAATCCCTCCAAAATAGCATTTATTAATAAAATGCCAGGAAGTGCTGCATAAAGGCCCAGACCTTGCAGTCATTTAATCTGAATAGTTTAACTCAAGAGCTTGGTCCACCTAAGTAGGGCTTCCCCTTATTTATTTTCCTGTCATTTACACAGACAGGACAGTGAAACGGTAAAATTATTTTTCTAATGGCGATGGAACACTCCCAAAAATACTTTTTTTCCCATCTCCTCAAAAGATGTGGGCAGATTTTAAAAAGCATTTTATCCATTTTGGAAACTTATTATTTGTATCTAGAAAGAAACACAATTCCAGATGGAAAAAATAGTATGAGGTTCAGAAATTCAGAGGCAAAGCATTTTCTGTCTTAGAAAAATCTCTGGCTTACTAGAAGCCTAAGAGAACCAAATCTTGTTATGAAAAGATTGGATGTCTTCAACAATCCACAACAGAAAATTGAGCTTTTGATTCTTCATTAAATATTAAAACTCACCCCAAGTTCACAGTTTGGAAGGCAGAATTTTGTGATAACTCTATGAGCTCTGTGACCTGAGTTAGGGGGACTCAGCTCATCCATAATGGGCTTGTGCATCACACAAACTGCACCAAATGCAGCAATTTCAGCCAACAGGCCTGTGCTGAGCAGAGCCTGGCCCCTCCAGGACACTGAGCAGGGCACTGCACCGAGTTTGTGCATCCACTACCAGCTCTCCCATGGACCTGTGTCCTCAGGATAACCAACAGCACCTCTGCTGAGGAGCTAACATGGCAATCAGAGCAGGAGAACATTCCAAGAGTGTTGCTCTTGTATCAGGGATGGCTGAGTGAAGCAAAAGACTCCAAGGTCTCCTCAGAAGGCAATTGCTTATTAGACATCATGTTCTTTTATAGACTGTTCTGAGAAAGCTGGGCCTGACTGGTCCTCAATCAACACCCCTCACATCATGGTTAATTAGGAACAACACCCCTTCTTGTAAACATCTTACAAGTAAACAACAAGTTCAAAACACCAGCTGCAAAGATTAAGGATTATTTTAATTCTTCCTCTGTGCTTTCTCAAAACTCCCCAGACCAATGCCTGGCAAAGTCTATCTGACTTTCTCTCTGACCAGACTGTCAGCATCCACACAAGAGGATGAAAATAATTATTTTTTAAAATAATTACTTTTAAAATTAATATAATTTTCATGCTGACACTTGCAGCTGCCCAGTTCAGCATTCCCTGCCCAGGGCTGCCCCTCCTCATCCTTGTGGTTGCTCAGGGACCTCTGTTGCTCAGTGCCACCCCTGCCCAGCAGCCCTGCAGTGACACCAGTCTGGGCAGCCCTAGCAGGGGTAACCTGTGCTGATGGGGCATTGCAATCTCATCCCACATCCCAAAGAGCAGAGAAGTCACAGCCCAGCCCAGGACAGCCTGGTGATTGAGCTGGCAGAGCAGCCTCTGAACAAACCCAACCCAAGTGGGGAGATGGACACCACGAGTCACAGCTACAAACCAGCAGCCATCCAAATGCCTCCCTGGTACGTGGGATTGGGCAGAAGATTGGGGTTTCATTTTGCTCTCTAAATCTCAATTAAAAGTACGCAGTAACAAGTAAATTATTTAGGGGAAAACGAGTGAGTACAAGGTAAACGAATTCAAGAACTCCAAACGGGATAAACCATGGAGATTATAAAAAGACTACACTTGACCTGTCAACATGAGAAAGTCCCAGTTTTTATTAAAAAGGGGCAGTGGGAAAGACAACCTGCTGTTTAGGGAAGCTGTACATTTAATTTTAGTGCCTATAATGGCATAGCCCATGACTATAAGGTATTATTTAAGACCTATCATGCAATTTCCTTGGAGGATTCCTCTCTGCATTTTCACAGTATGCCCCAGTTTGCTAGTCTCTTTACAATTTAACTACTGTTTACTGATTATTATTGAGTATGGGGCAAAATTCACCCTCTCTGGACCCATAAATATAAGCTTCAGACATGGAGAAGCAAAATATTTCAACTGCTGCCTGCCACCATATGATTCCATGAATATATACTTTCAGAAAATGGAAACAAAACAAACCAACTAAACAGAGAGTCACGGTTTATTAACATAACATACTGCAAATCTAATTAAAAGTCAAATAGGCAATACCCTCATCAAAATCCAAATGTTCTTTACAGAAACATCAAGGAAGAAGGGGCATACAGGGGACGGTACCACAAAGGTAATCAGAATTCATCTTCTGGGACTCGTACCCTATTACTTGAAGCTCATTATCAGTACTCCATACAGGAAAGCAACACCCAGAGACCACATCATTAACTTCCTACACATGCATTACCCCACAGCTCAAAAAACTGCAGCAAAAAGCCCCACCAATAGACATGAAAAATGTGAGGGTTTTGTTCTGTGTGATACAAACCTGCCAACATTTGAAATACAATGCTACAAAAATCATCTAAACCTTGTAAAAATTAAACTGGCCCTTTCTAGTTATGATTGCATAATTATGAGTGTAGCCTAGCTGTTACGCCATCTAACATCTCCATTTGTCTTTGTCAATACTTCTTTAATAATACAACTATGGTTGCTTCCTTTTTCTCTTTTAGATTTGGATTCTTTGTCTGATGATCAATCCCTGTAAACTGGCAAAACACAATTCATTAAGTGACTAAACATAACTGACTACTCTGAAATGCATCATCTAATTAGCTGAAGGAGAACACTGTCTCTTCTCTATGTTAACTGTCCAAAAGGAAGGCAGGAAACCTCCAGCCTAGAGGGAGAAGAGACATGAAAATAGCCCTGGTCACCTTGAGCTTCATGTGCAGAAATATTCTCAGTCAAAAGACACCGAAAACACAGCTACCACAATATTCAGGGGAAAAAGCAACACACCCCACATCAAAATATGGTTACACAAACAGAAGCTTACACCATTGTCAAAACCTAACTTCCACCAATAAAGAACAAACCATCACAGGTACAAGCAGTAAATGGTGAGGAGCAAAGGGCTGCTGAGCACACAGAGGGAATGCTGCAGAATGGGGGTGAAGGAAGGAGCCCACATTACAACAGTGCTGTACTCCGCTCCTCCAGGAATCCACCTGGTGGTATTTAATGACCTATACAGTCTGTGTTCCCATTTACCAGGTTTCACTCTCAGAGGTAACAGTGACAGTTAATGCACAATGTCCAAGTGCTTCTGTGCTGCTCTCTCTGCTCTCTCAGCAGAAGCAAGAACTATGGTACAGGGTGGTGTGAGAGCAAACATCCTGCTGACCAGTGAGGACAAGAATTTGCAATACAGAAGTCAAGAGAACTGGATTTGGGAACAGGAATTGCGAGCACTAGACCTCTCCTAGGACTCACCTGAATAATTTGAAGAATTTTCTTTTTGATTGATTGTTACCTGGGAAGAAGGACCAGCATTCTGCCATTGCTTACAGGCACTGTGAGAAACGAGTGAAGAGTTGGGGACAGGATGTGGCTGATGGCAGGGCAAGCTCCCCATAGTGTGCCAGGTTTCAACATTCCCTTCCATCCCAGTGCCCAGGCAGTGCCATGGCCTCAGCCACCACTCCCCTGCCCCAGCTGTGCCATGTGCTGGAGCCTTTCCCTGCCCCACACAGTGCTTCTGTCACCTGTGGGGAATAGGAACTGGCAGGACTTCATGCACCACCACTGTGGGTACCTCAAACCCCAGTTTGGCTGAGAACAATTTCAGAGCACCTTTGTCTAAATGCCAGCCCTGCCCCTCTCATGAATTCTTTGAGTACCAGGCTGTGTTTGAGTTGCCAAACTGGTCTTTCAAATGAAACTCCCAAGGTACTGGCACATGCCTCAAGAGAGGATCATTGACCTAATAGCTACAGCTTTGAAATATTATCTGTGGCTAACTTCCACTGAGGGAAGATCCCCATGCATTGTGAAAGTCACAGAAACCTGATTAAGCTTGAATCTGCTAATGGCTGATTAGAGGATCACACTGCAGTGGGTACAAGGCACAATCCTAGCAGCACAGATCAACCTCAGCTCAGTGGAACAGAAGAGTGCTGCCTCCCTGGAGTCAGTGACCCTACCCCCCAGAACAGCAGCAAAAGGGAAAGTCAGGTAAAGGCACTGAATTTAGGAAGTTTTATACTCTTTAAGGGGGCTTCTACCCCACCAAGGGAGCTGCAAACCCTTGTAGTTCATCTTTAGGTAAGATACCAACATGTAATATTATATAAACCCCATTTCCACCTCTGTTACACAGCATCAAAAACCCTCTGAAGGTTTTAGCTGTAAATCAGGAGGCTCACACTTCTGAGAGATTTGAAGACAACAGTAGAGCTAAACTTTGGTGGAAGCCTAAGGCATCAAAACTGAGCCTGGGTGTTAGAGGCAGACAGGAATAGCTGGGGCTGTGGGACCACAGCCAAGGGGAAGCCTTGAGGCCCCAGGCAACACTTTTACTCCAGTCACCTCAATTTACTTGCAAGCCAGTCCACTAGCAAACAACACAGGAGTATTTTACCATCAGTGGCAAGCTGAACTAAAAAATACATCCAGTAAGGAACAAAGCACATACCCAGTGGTTTGCTCAGGGATCTGCTCCTTTTTACTCTACATGTGAGGTCTAAGACTTTCAAAGGAAAATAATAATTTGGGATTTCACTTTTTGCTCAGTTCACCGGTCAGTGAGTGGTGAACAACTGCATTGTCCATCACTTGTATTATATATTCTAATTTTATTAGTAGTATTAGCATCTTTTGTTTTTTCCTTTACTGTCCTATTAAACAGGCTTTATCTCAACCCATGAGTTTTCTCAGTTTTTCCCCTTCCCCATCTCTCTGGCAGTGAGGGAGCAGCTGTGTGGGGCTGAGTTGCACCTGGGGTTAAACCACAACGTCCATGTTGGAGAGAAAAATCAGACTTGTAAAATTATCTGTTCCTTCTGAGGAACTTCATTTTACCAAAAGTAAATGGCAAGGTTGAAGGCTGAGCTTGATCAAGTCACCCTTTCCAACACAAAAATATGTAAAAAATTATTGACCATCTTTCCTCAATACTCTGGTGCAGATCTATGATGTTTTGCACGTGACAACTGCACTCAATCCCCTGGAGCCTTACCCCTTGTTCCTCCCCAGGCCATGGGTTCAGCTGTGCTGGTTATTACTGATAGTGACAGATACCTGTGCCTGACCTGCTGTAGCCAAAGGAAGAGGTGCCAGAAGGGGAAGCAGAGCCCTGCATCATTTTCTCTCCTTGCCTATTCTGCACTCCCTCCCCACCCCCAACTTCTTCCCAAAGAGTTGCACTTTTGTACTTCGGGGCCTCTTATTTTAATTTATGCAACAGCTTAAAACATTTTGTTAGGGCTGAGTGAGACCATCTGTGCAAAAAATAAAAGATGCCTAAGGGTAAAATAGGCAAGAGCAGTAATGCTGAATCTGTGGAAGGCAATTGACTGCCTATGGATTTTGTATCTACTGCTCTGACCTTTCCAACGATGGCTTTCAGTCAAGGGTAATTTCCATACAACGTCTGCTCCAGAAAGAAAAATTAATCCAGAACAGCATTAGTGCTTTCCAGAAAACTGGACAGCTGCAATTGCCTGTCACTTCTCAAAGCCTATGTACCATTTAGCATGACATTTGCATAACATTATAGAAAATCTCCTTCATTATGTCCTACAAGAAGATGTGCCAACATTTGTTTTCCTGAGGTGAGCAGGGACTCAAGTTGATTCTGAAACATAAACTTTTTGTCAAGGATGGCAATGTTGCTCTTTAAAATGATGGATCACTTCCTACAACTCTTAAATTACCATTACAAAGCCCTGACCCTGTGTGCATTAAGTATTCCCTAAAGATGCTGAAGAATATTTTACGAGTTGTTTCATTTTGCTGTCTTCTTTCTGATTACCTTTGGGGCTTATTAAGAAAGTCTTTTTTTTTTTTTTTTTTTTTTTTAATAACTTAGAGAGGTCCAGGACTAAGAGGGAAAAAAAGAACCTAAATTGGGGTTGAAATATATTTAAGTTCAAAGATGAAAGGGTTTTATTTACAGAAAACAGTTTCAAGGAAAGCAGTGAGCACTTTTATCTAGGGAACCTCCTCCCTTCTTTGGAGCAATTATGTGCCAGTAAAGCACACAGATGGGAAGTTTTGTCTCAGTGTCAACCTTATATTCTGGAAAAGAAAAATCAGCTTCAAGATGACAGGTGACAATGGGCCAAGTTCATCAGTGGTGTAGGCTGGCTCGAGGCACGAGGCTGCATTGGAACATTTTCAAGAAGGAACACTTGAGGCCAGGAAAAGCACGTACCTGGAATCACTCTCAGTAACCTTCAGAAAAGGCATTGATGGAAAACCTGTTTGCAATGTAACAGGGGTCAACTCTGCTTGCAGACAAAGAACGAGCTATGTATCCTTGGGTAGCAAAAAAGAACCAGATTCCTTCGTAGGTTATTTAATAATACACCATTCCAGAGAAGCCAGAATCCTGCTTTCAGACCTGTGCTCTTCCCTAGCCCACAGAAACATGAGAATCAAGACTAGGAGGCAGAAAGAACCCAGTTGAGGGTGGAACACATTCCTAGGGTCCTGCATTACAAAATGGCTCATGACATGATCAGCACCATCACCCCATGCCAGCAGTCCATGTGTGCACAGTGGCACAAAGGGACAAGTGCTGCTGCTGTCATTCAGCCCCCTCCCCTCACACAAATTTGTAATTTAATGAGAGGTGCAAATAAATTGGCAACTTGGCAGTTCATGTTCACTTTTTATTAATTCCTGCATGACTCCTCCCTTCACAATACCCTGGAGTCTCACACGCCGTCGTTATGAAATGTGGGGAGCACCAGAAAAAAAGAAAAAAAAGGCATTTTTTTAACAACTGCATGGTCTGCTTCTGCACAAGAACAAAAGACCAAGGTAATTTGCAATAGTTAAAGCAACTAATGGCTTGCAGGCTGGATTGCTCAGGCGGCTGGTAATGGCCCCAGCACTCAGTGGTCTGTGTCTGACCAAGGTCAGTGGTTACTCCTGTGTGACAGCTACTCTCCAAATTACAATTTCAGATTCTTTACAGGGCAAGCGTTCATATGTCTGTAAGTGCAAACAGAGCTTCCAACAAACAGGCAGCTGGAGTGGCCAAAATGCTGGGAAAGCCTGATGTCCCAAAGCAATTCCATGCAGTGCCAAGGTGGTGGAACAGAACCTGTAGCTCCATGCCCAATCCATCACATTTTTCCCACTGCTCTGAGCACAGGGAGACAAAGGGAGACAGCACCTTCAGGGTGCAGCTTTCAGAGAGCAAACCAAGACCCTGCTGGACACCACCAAACTCCACTTGCAGAGTTAGACTCAAAGTGAGAAGAAATCTTGACTCTGAAAAAGCCTTATGCATCTATTTTCCTGGTTACCTCTATCTCCCTAGCAACATATGTTTTAATGAACTAGAGCTTTGCCATTACAAACAGGTTCTTAATTAGGAGCTTACAATAATGTATAAACTGACAGCTGTGGCACTACACTAGCTGACCAAATTCGAACAATTAGAGCGAACAGAAGCCTCACCTGAAAAGCCAGCCAAACAAAGAGCAAAAACCCAAACCAGCAGATTTTGAGCATGAATTTCTGCAGCCTACACCAGCACATTCCGCATCTCAGCTGGCCAGTTTGGGAAACGAGCTCCAAATGACAGGGATCCATGGCATGCCATTAGGAGGAGCCAGCAATAAGGGACTGTTGTTGTTTTGCCAGGAGCAGAAACAAACACATCCATGAGATGCTTGTTTGTTGTGGGAGATGCTCAAATTATCTTGGCTTCTCCTAATGGGATAGAAAAGCTGGTGTCATTTGGGCAAGTGACTGAAATGAGGTGGTGGGAGGTGCAAGGGCAGGCTGGAGGCTGCTCTGATGGCTGCTCCACACAGGGAGCAGCAGCCCCCTCAATGCCCTGGCCAGGGGATCCCAGCCCAAACCCGAAATTCCTCGCAGCTCTCCAGGCCTGATGGAGACACGTAATGAAATACAATCCTGTCAAGCTCAGCCCCTGGGTAACATTTTCACTTCTACATTCCATTTTCAGTTTAGGTCGAGATTTTTAAGAAGACAGCAAGCAGCACTCCAGTCCCAGGTGACAAGATCTGCTCAGATTTAGTCTTTGAATGTTGCAAATTAAATTCCCTCATCAGGCCTCTAATCACTCTTACCAGATGGGGCTTGTGCTCAATTTTGGATCCACAGGAAATTTAATGGTTATTGTTTCTGTTTAAATAGGAGATTATTGCATTTTAATAAGTTCTCTTTGGGACTTGCAGCAACAATAGAGCACTATGAATTACTGTAGATAGCTGTTACTGCATGCTGGGGAAAAATCAAGTTACTAAGTGTGACAAGTTGCTTTTTCTTCCCTTCCAGCAATCGCTCGGAGTGTATTTACCACCAAATTAAGTATGTGCCGTGGGGATAATATTTTTATCCTGCCGAGGGGGGAAGGCGCTTGTCTGTGGATTTTCATTAAAATGACACATCTGTTCAGCAATTTCACAAAGTAATTCTGCTGAAAGTTTTATCAGCTAATTTTAATTATTCACTCCAGTGGGTTGAATACAGGATTCATCATGTTGAATTAATACATTTGACGGGAATTTCACAAAGAGGGGGGAGAAAAAGCAATCAACAAATTGAATTGTCATGCAATATGGATTAAATTGAGATTCTTTAATTAGGATAAGCCTGAGATTTGGTATTTTGAAGGTATTAGAAAGCTTAGCAATACAGTGGTAAAGATTAAGAAAATGCAATTAAATATTACACTTTGGACACAGGCAGCAATGTGAGCAGAAGGCAAGGGTCCCCTTTTTAGCAGCACAGGCAGTAGTGTTGGTCTCAAGAACTCCTGGATGTCTGAGTTATCAGGGATGGCATCCAGGGACAGGCTCTGTCTGACAGAGCTCAGTTCCAGGCGGGGGTTTGTAAAGGAGGTGAGTGTTAAGTGATGGAATTGGACTTTTCTTTTAAAAACTACTTGTAACATAATTGCCCACAGAGTGTGACTCATCCCACTATGTTAAATTTCAATTTATATATAAACACACCCACTGGCTGGGGCTGGAGTCACACAGACCCAGCTTGGCAGCAAACTCCAAACCTGAGTGTACATTTAGAAGTAGCAGCAGAGATGAAGTCAGGTCTCCAGGTCAGGGTGACTGTGGGTGACAATTGGCAGGTGGATTTTTCCTAGATTAAATGTCTCTGTAGGACTTAGGCAGTTTTGTTTAGTTCTAAATTGTGAATAAAATTTCAAACATTTTATTAATTAAATCAGTGGAAGTACATATAGAAATTTTGTACTTACTAAAAGGTGAGGGAACAATGTGTCAGAGAAGATTTTGTGTTAAATTTGAATTTTATTACTACTTCCACCACCTGCAATGCCAGGAGACAGGATTATTGAGTTCCAAGGAGTTCTGAAGAAACCTAGAGGCACTGACCCTCCCTGGGAAAACTGCTGTGACTGTGCTGATACGCGCTGATGATGAGTTGGCTGTAAGCAGCATGACAAATTGCATAACAAAGGAATATTTGGCAGCAGCAGAACACTGTGTTATCTAACAATACATACTTTAATATGAGATTACAGCTGCTTTTCTCCACTGCTGACATGGTCTCCTGAACATCCACGGAAATGGGGGCTGACTTAAAACTCACCCCTCTCTGGTGTCAAAGCCCTATCCTGGAATGCCATTTTGCCAGGAATTCAACTTCCAAAAGTACATGAGAACTCACAAACTACTGGCTTTCAGCAGGCCATGTTTTGAATTTATCTCCAAAAGAACAGTGATTTCAACCACCTGTCCAATTCAATGTTATTAACTTTAGTCAGTCACAATTGAAATGCCTCCTTCAGATTGGTTGAGTTTTCTCTACAGATGGAAGAGCCAGGCATGGCCAGAGGACAGCTCCACTCCCCTGCCACAGACCCACAGAGCAAAATCCATGATGGGCCCTTCTTTGGGGGATTATGTCTGTGGATGGGATACAGAGAGAGCTGGAAAACATTTCACACCAGCTATTTCCAATTCCTGCTCATGGCATCCATCCTGGACATATGACCCCACCTCTTCTCTCAAAGATGCCTCATACATGCATTTGTCAAGGCTGCCTGCTCCCAGTCCAGATTTCTGCATCACTTCCCACTTTGTCCACCCTTGATCTTGCTCCTGACCAGCCTTTCTGACCTTGTTTTAGAATCATGGAATGGTTTGGGCTGGAAGGGATCTAAACAATCATTCAGTGCCACCCCCTGCCATGGGCAGGGACACCTTCACTATGCCAGGCTGCTCCAAGCCCCATCCAACCTGGCCTTGGAGAAGAGGGACAGCTACAAACTTTTCCTACAAACTCCAATTTTCGCTGTGGGTTCCCAGCCTGGATAAAAACCTCAATGTTTTGCCATATTTGAACTGTACATTCATTTTTCAGGGCATCAAAACCCAGAACTTGACTAGAGGAAAGCCTGTGGAAGGATCACATGAGTTTTTCAGGCTTTTAAATCAAACAATAAAAAATAACAACAATTTAAAGCCCCCATACCCAAGTGTGCTACCCTGAGATCTTTGATTCAGCCAGCTTCACATCCCCCTGCCCACAGAGCCTGCAGATCCATGACAGCCCCACATCCCACAGAGTGCACACCCAGAGCTGCCCCAGCCCCAGCTCAGCGGGGTGGGAGACAGGAGGGCTCTGGCCCTGCTCCTGCCCTCACACAGGATGCTTTCCGCTGCCACAGAACCAGGAAGGTCAGAAACTACCTCCAAGATCATCAAGTCCAACCATTAACCCACCCCACCATGTTCACCACCAACCCATGTCCCCAATGCCACATCCATGTGCTTCCTGAACACCTCCAGGGCTGGTGACTCCCAGTGCTCTGGGCAGCCTGCTCCAAGTCCTGAACAACCTTTCAGTGGAGACATTTCCACCAATAACCAACTCAGACCTCCTCAGGAGCAACTTGAGGCTGTTTCCTCTCATCCTGTCATGGCGGGTGTTGTTCAGGGTGCTGTGACCTTCATGAAGGAGCACCATGAAAAAGACACTTTAGGGCACAGGCAGGTCTGTGCTCACACTGAGTGATTTCAGCTCTTCTGGGATCCAGAAGATGCAGAACAAGGGATCTTCATGTAGGGTTCCAAGGAGAGCTTCCTTGAGCTTCTTCCCCAAAGGGGTCAGTGCCAAAGCAGCCCTCAGGCAGGGCAAGCAGGGTTTATATGGGAATGGCAGGGGGTGGGACAAAACAGTAGGACCAATGGGATGAGGGTGAGGGGGCAGAGCAAAGCAAAAGGACCAATGGGGTAGAAGAAATCAGCATATGGCTGCAAAGGCCTCTGGGAGTGAGCATTTGCTCACCCCAAGTGCAGGGTTGTGCCTGAGGGGGTGGCTCTCCAGGGAGCACAGCCAGATTTCCATGGCTGGTTCTGTGCCCCTACACCTGTCACTGCTTACCTGGCAGAAGGGACTGACCCCACCTGGCTGCCCCTCCTGTCAGACATCTCTGTCTACAGTCAATATTAAATAAAGGATAAAATAGCAATGCTGTCAGGACCCAGGGAGATGTTTGGGAGCAGCTGATGGGCACGGGCACTGCCCTCCATGTGGCTGGAGAGGAGAACAAAAGTGCCCTTTGCAAACATCAGAAACCCCCGGCGTGAGAGAGGCCAACAGTGCTGAAACTTCATGAAAGGAGCCTGGAATCGATTGAGCTGCTGAAGTAATGAACAGCCCTGAGCTCCAAACCCGCCCATTTTCAACAGGTTCATCTCTTTTATTTCACAGGAAAAAGACTAACTTTCCTTTAAGGTACCAGGTTGACTGTAGGGATGAAGTTTTAATTCCTGTTAATAAATGTTTTCACACATTCCCTGTGTGTTTCCCTGGGCAGGTTTGGAGATTTCTAAAAGAGTTCATCATTCTGCCATTTCTGCTTCTGGAAATTAATGAAAATTTTACCATTCAGTGGATGAAGCATTAGGCCAGATCTGAACTCCAGGTTTATTGAATTCTTACTTTGTTATTTCTCTGAGATGCTGACAGAATCAATTTATGTTTGAAAACGTCTTTGAGACTCCTAAAGCATTATAACTCCAAATGACAAATATTTTCATTGTGAGTGATTTTTAAATAGTCAGCAATTCAACAAGTTGTGCAGCATCTAAAACACTGAGATCCATTCTGATCAAAACTTATAATTATTGCTTCAGTAGAAATATTAAGTAAATTACTACAGCGACAGCAATTTTCTTTTTCATGCCTGAAATTACAGAATTTTTATATGCAAATTAACTTTTGTAATACAGTGGTCACTAAATTTTGAGGGAAAAGCCACAAAGCTTTAATTTTCATGTATTATTTACCTCACAATTACCAAATGAATCACTTGTTGAAGCACTGGCACAGCATATTTTCCACACAACATATTTTCCACATCCATGGAACTGACACAGTGCAGATGTCAATTTTCATTCTGATTGAGGTCTCCCACTGCACCTCACATGTGGGTTTGTCAGCAAGAGCTCCATGTGCCTTCATTGGGCTGAGCCACAGCCTCACAACTGGGGATCCTCCACAAAGAAAGAAAGAGCTGCCAAAAATCCTTGCTTTACTTCTATTGGCATCCCATTAAAGCAAAAAACCCCCACCCAAAATAATGCATAAGTAAACACAACTCAACTGTGTCTTGGAGTGAAAGAGAGATGTTGTAAATGGAAAAACTGGATGAAAAAGACATTGTGAATGGAAAAATTGGATGAAAAGCTGGAGGTTTGGTCAAAGTCTGCAAGTCTACCAGACTGCAGCTCCATCCCTGAAGCTGGCTGCTGCAGAGCTCAGGGATTTGAAGGCCTGGCTTCAATTACACTGGCCTGTTTACACACTTCTTTCTCTGCCTGCCCTTCTGCTGCCCCTGTGCTCAGATGTCATATTATCCTTATCAGCAGATTAAGAAACCTCTTTGCAGAAACACTTATCTGTATAATACCAGTGATGACACTTAAGCTTCAACTTTCCTATTTAACACTCCATGTGCCTCACTGATATCATTCTGAACAGATGAAATTATGTGTTCAAGACTTTCAGGGTCAGAAGAACAGCCAAAACAGGTTGGGATAATGGTCCATCCAGCCTAACCTCCTGTCTCCAATCTGTTTCAGAGGAAGAGACAGAAATATCTCAAAGTCATAGGATAAACCTCCACCAAATAAACTTTCCTGCTGTCACACAAGATTTATAGCCTCACTTAAGGTTGGATGCTTGACAGCTCCCTCCTAAAACTCTTCTTTATTTCTAGTATTTACTGTAACAGCTGGAGACACTCTTGTTGATATGAATCAACACCAAATCCTTCTCAAAGCCTGACCTGAGGTATAATTTTTCCCGGGAAAAAATTCCCTTGCTTGCTCTTAATTTTGCAACTTCTCACTTCTTGGAACTTCTCCTTGTTCTGGAATTGTGATCCACTGTAGCCAAAAACCACATCTGAGGTGGCTGAAATGCAGGACACAGCTCCTGAAGGGTCTCCAAACAGCAGCACATCTCCCTTACTCCTGATTCCACTATAGTGAGAAATGAAAGCCAGGCTGCAGGAAGGCAAACCCCAGCCACTGTTTGTCCCAGTCAGGTACTGAACATCCCTGAACATCCTTGCTGTGGCCATGTTTTCAGTACATGCCACAAGGATGCTGTCCTGTCATGGCTGGGTTCTTGTGACCGTGTTCACAGGGGTCCCAGGATGAGGGAAGAGAACAGGAACTGACTCCATGTTTCAGAAGGCTTGATTTATTATTTTATTATATATATTATAATAAAACTATACTAAAAGAATAGAAGCAAGGATTTAATCAGAAGGCTAGCTAAGAATAGAAAAGGAAAGAATGATAACAAAGGTTTGTGTCTCAGACAAAGTCTGAGCCAGCTGACTGTGATTGGCCATTAATTAGAAACAACCACATGAGACCAATCCCAGATGCACCTGTTGCATTCCACAGCAGCAGATAATCATTGTTTACTTTTTGTTCCTGAGGCCTCTCAGCTTTTCAGGAGGAAAAGTCCTAAGGAAAGGATTTTTCATAAAATGTGTCTGTGACAGGTTCTCATTTCCACGTTACGTTAATCCAGTACAGCTGATCCCATTCTCAAAAGGATGAAAACTGTGCAGAACATTTCTGCCTTCACAGCCTGCTGAGCAGAACACGAGAGACATTGAGATAACTGCTCCTGCATGGCCTTGTTGGGGTGGTGACAGGAACTCCTCAGTCTGGGGCTCAGTCTAAGGAGAGGGGACAAACCCCAGAGCAGCAGCCCCAAGGATGGCCCAGGCTGCAGAGAGGTGTGCTGCCATCAGGAACATAGAGCAACATTTGCTAATTGCATTGGCACTCTGTGTGACCTCGTCAGGAAGGTAAAATCACTATATAATTATATTGGCTGCTTGGAATTTCCTGTAGAGATGTCCTACTGTAACTTGGGTCGGAAAAGTGAGCAGGAAAACACCAAAATGACCCCACAGCTTCCGACCAGACCCCTGGGGGCAAGCAGAGGACAGTGGCCACCCTCCCGTGCTTCAGCTTGATTAAGCAGCAGTTTTCCAAGATGACAAACCTGCTAGAAATGACAATATGTAAGGGCCAGGGAGCCACTGAGGTGAAAGACTCTCTGGGGAATGGAAATAGTTTGTAGCTGGACAGAAAAAGTGCTCTGTAGACCTGTGTGGCCTGGATTATGCCCTTTTCTGACCCAGAGATGGGGCAACTGAGAGGCATTTAAAAAACTTTTATTCTGTTTTCAGTCTCATGTGAAGGGTGAGCTAATATAGATGTTATAATTCATGCCATCACAATCGGAAACCAATTATTTCTTAATTACAGTACACTGTAAGTGTTTCTTGGCCTATCAGCTTTTGCCACACCATGCTGTAAATGCCTTAAAGCCAATCACCTAAAATTACCCCTCATGGGTCCTACTACAATGCACCTTTCATAGCTCTATTTCTCCAAAATATCTGATCTTATTTACAAAACCATCCTTTGAAACTTGTTTCTAGTTCCATTTCTCTCTCTGTCCAATTCCATGGCATTTCTAAGTCAGCATTTCTCATCTCAAGGTTTACATACAGATCCATACTATGTGAGCCTCCTGTCAAGCTTTAAAAATTCTCTCCAAATTCATTTCCCAGAGCCTTGCAGCACTGTAGGAAGTTGTGGCACATGGGGACCTTGGTGTAAAACACAGGGAGACAAATGACAGGGGTCTGGTCTTTACATTGTTTTCCAAGTAATGGATTGTTCTCACATAAAATTTCCTGTCTTCAAAGTATGCCTGATCAAAGAGTAGATTTCTGCTCAGGGCATCCAGAGGAGGAGAGCTGGTGTTAAGCCTGGCCTGGTGCTGCAGAGCTGCTTTTCACTGAGATACATGCTGACAGAATTTGGGGCCTGGTCTCAAAGGGGGAAAATACACCAAATTCCCAGAATAAATGAGGTTCCAGCCAGCAGTCTCCTCAAGGCTGGTAAAGTTGTGTTTACCTGGTATCTGTAGTATGTGTTGTATATGTATTCCTAACTACACATGCATTTGATTTGTTTGAGAGTTGGAATAAAGAAAATGATTCGCAATCTTATTTTGATGCATTAATTTTGCATTTTCCCCAATTACTTTGCCTGCTGGAAAGAGCAATTCCCAGTGACTTCTGAGCATGTGCCCTTTGGAGATTCAGCTCAACAAACTCCCAGTTTAGCAAAATGAATGCAAGATCCTTTCCTGCATTTTGGTTATTTCTTAATATACCAGTTTTATTGCAATGTATCAGTTACCTGCCTGTGTTGGTCACCTCAGTCACCTGCTGAGTGATCTCTCCCTGCCCTTTTCTGCACCCACAAGCCTTTTGTTGTATTTCCTCTCTTTTGCCAGCCAAGGAGGGCAGTGCCAGAGGGGTTTTGGGGGGCACCTGGGGCAATCCACCACCATGGGGGTGATACATGAGAAAAAAAAAGGCAAATTAGCCCCATTTGAAGCATTCAGTGAGGAAAGTGGGGCCGTCTTTAATTTTCCCAGCTGCCGGTATGCACAGAAAATCAAACTCCTGAAACTGTGAACCCATCTGACTTTTCTTTCACTGAAGGGAAAAAGGTCCCTTTCAAGTATGCTTCAAAAAAAAAAACCAAATTAAAAATTCCCCAGACAAGAGACATTCTCAGCCAACTTTCATTGCCTGGGAGTGTTTTTACGGCCAACTTATAAACTGCCCCAAACAGGTTTTACCAAGCAATGAAAACACAGCCAGGACCATGGCTAAAGGTCTGAGCACACGGAGTTTACACTGAGCCCAGCCAAAGCGCTGCACACAGGCCAGCAGTGCCCTGCAGATGGTGCAGGGATGCAGCACTCCAGGCTGGGTGACATGTTAAGCTCGTGACAAAGCAGTGATGACAAACTTGCAGACAGCGAAGCCGAGACCGCAAACGCGGCTGCCAGAACACAGAGAGCGGCGAGAACAGCCAGCCCAGACGCTCTCACAAAACCCCAAAAACACCAACAGCCACGCAAAGATGTAAAGAATCTGTCTCAAAATGCAAACTGGGAGTTTTCTCAGACTGTGAGCACCAGGGCAGCCAGGGCCCAGCCCAGTGTGTGCTCCTGCTCCTGCAGCCACACGAGCCTTTACCTGCTCAGGGATCTCTCCCACAGCACCTAACTTGACTTTTGACTTCAACTCTTTTTTCATTTCTTTTATGCTACACATAGAATTTCTGTGTTTAATTTTAACAGAAATCTTTAAAATTTAATATATTTTTGTGTGGGTTTTGATGGCATGTGTTTTTTATTTCTTGGGAATATGTAGTTCTGTTTTCCTTCCATGTTGATCATAGAATCAGCTGGTACAGAGGTCTGCTGTCAGACTTCCTCCACACAGCATCCATAAAAAACCTCCAGGTACTGAGAAAAGATAAATCCACACAAATTACTGGGCTCCACCACTGAAACATCCAAATACCTGCTCTTCAGTAGAAGTCCTGGTAGAGTAAGTGGCCAATAAATGTAAATTTAAAACTATTAAAACCATTTAAAACATTTAAAACTATTTAAAACCATTAAAAAACTATTTTGGGTAGCTATAAGAGGTTACTGTTGAAATGATTATATAAAAGGTACTCAAAAACTGGACTTGAGTGAAAGTTTCACTTTGAAATAAACATTCCACCAATAACTTGCTCCAGGCCCTTTTCTGGCTTACAGCAAATGCCATGTCTTTCTTCTTCATGTATTTAAAAAACAAGAGGGTTCCCTCAGATTGTCACTGCAAATAGAGCAGGGAAAGGTAATTCTACCTGTGGTTTCTGTCCCTAGAATGAAGCCAGTTTCCTGCTCACATAAAAGGGAACATTTCAAAAGTTATGAATAAAATCAGTGCACACCCTCATTGCTCTTCTGTTTCCTGGAATAATACTTATACTGTTTTTTAACAAAAAGTCAATTTACACTGAAAAACTTATTATACACTGGATATTAATCCACAAACCCCATCTTATTTTGACCAATAGGAGATGAAAAGGTGATATCCAAAATACAGAGCTATTTTGCTGTAGTAATCCCAGACTGATGAGTCCATGGAGGGCCACAGTGTAACTACAGAAACGCTCAGTGCCATCAGTATTCCAAACACAGGCAGACAGGCAGATGTCCCATTACACAGGGAATGCCAAATGTCTATCAATGAGATGTTACCATGGCCAGAAATAACTGAGGTAGGATGACTGAGTGGCTCCTTTGTGAGACAGTCCAAGTGGGGGAAATATTTACTCTTCAAGTTGAGAAATCTAAAATCAATCTAATGTCACTTAAAAATAGGAGTTGCACTGTAACTGATATGCTGATCATAGAAGGCACACAAGGAAGATGCTGCTATTTCTGTAAATACAAGGCAGTGCAAATGCAGTTCCACTGAATTCAGGGAATCTACACTCATTTATGGTAGATGAACATCTGATCTTTTATATCTGGAGAAAGGTAGGATAAATACTACCCCACCATACCAGCAGATTCCTCTTAACTCCCCCAACTTAAATGGATTTACACCAGAATTTATTTTTTCCTAGACTCCCTACTTGAAAAACTACTCAGACATTAAAAAAAAACATTTAGCAAGACTAAAAGTAACCAATCACTGAAGTTTTCTGAAAATTCTACTACTGGAAAACTACACGGACAACATTCAAATGCACATTAGTGCTCTAAACCCAGTTCTATTTCCACAAGCCATTTCAGCCACTGAGAAGCCTGACCTTTGCTGTCCCCCAAGAAAATTTAGGACTGCAGGAGATGAGGCACCTTTTGCCAAAAGCCTCAGGCTCCTGAGCCCCTGCCTTTACAGACCTGAGCCACAGCTCAGTGGTGAAGCTTACAGACAAAATCTGGTCTTTGCACCTTCCATCAGCTGCAAGTGTCCATTCACACCAACATTCTACCACACTGTGCCAAGGAAACAGAGCAAAGAAAAAATATCCTCGTCCTGAGAGCTGCTTGATTTGATGAGTAAGTACCACCAAAAACTTCAAATGCCTTCAGACTCCCCCAGCAGCAGTGACAGCAGCAATCTCCAGCCCTTCTGGCAGGACAGGTGGTGTGCTAAAGTGTCTTGTATCATCCTTCCTCACATCCAACTCATCTGTTCCTTTACTGAAGAACACAATCCACATTGTTAGGTTTGTGTGTGTCTGTGGTTTATGTAACATTTTGTGCTGTCTAATTGGTTCAGCAGGAATTAAAAATAAACCCATGGCAAAGCTCCACTTGCTGGTTTCACCTTGTCACAAATGTGCTTGATGCTCACTGTGTCTTAAATAAAATGTATCACTGGGAGGGAGAGATTTATTCTGTCGATTTTTTGCCACCATTTGGTATAATTATTCCTGACAATTTGCCCATCACACTGTAAGAGTCTTTCCAGAAGGAGAAAAATACTACTTTGTGTTCTTGTGATCACAAGTCTAATTGAGCGGAAAACAAATCTGTTGAAAAGAGAGAAAAAAAGAAAAGGAGGAAGAAAAAAAAGATAAGAATAATGAGTGATTGTGGAAAGACAAGCTAATCTTGCACTTGGTTAAAAAAATATGATGAGCAAAAGAACAAGGAAACATGCAACCAAACCATTCCTGAAATCTGAATAGATTTTCTTCCCCTGAAGTCCAGAGGAAGTCTCTGCAGCAGATGCTGTAAAACAACTGATGACACTCAGGTCCATTGTGCTGTGATGTACAGGGGTTTTTCCTGGTTTTTAATGCTCCCTTTCCATATTCCCTGTGAGCAGTGGCTGGGGCAGGGCCCAGCTCTGGAGCTGATGGGAGAAGGGCCCTTCCCTCTCATCTGGGGCAGCACAAACGGGGGCCACGCGTGTAATTCAAGCTGACAGGAAACATTAGCATTGCTGCACACTTTGTCAATTAAATGATGGTTTAATCAGCACAAATCTGAATGGTCAAATAATGTTATAATTAAAAGGAAATAATGGAAAGTGGTGTGGTGATTAATTAACAGAACAGCAAGTACCAGCAGCACATCTTGTCTGTGATATCACTTCTCCCCCGCTCCACGCTGGCTGGGGTGGGGGTGCTGGGAGGCACGCTGACCTTGCAGCCTCAGAAAATCCATTTCAGCAGCAAAGATCCAGCAGCAATGGCAATTTTCACAAGCTCAAATAAATGAGGGGGAGCTTTGCCTCTTTACCTTCCCTGCAGTGCTCTTCAAAGCACTGCCACACACGATCACTACCGACTCTTGACTTTTTGTTTTGTCTTCCTTTACAAACAGCAGACTGGATACCTTGTAAACCCTGGACACCTTGACATATATTCTGGAGCACCAGGAAATAATGCCCTGTGTTTATCTCCCACTGCCTGATGTGTTGATCAGTGCAGCAGCCCTGTCCATTTCCCCCTGCCCTGGCACACAGCAGAGTGTGACAGCTGTTGTGACACACAGGGTCAAACACTAAATCAAATTGTGACACACTGCATCAAATACAAAATCAGATTGATCACCAAAGCACTGCAGCCCTCAGGAGGCTGCACTGCTCTGCAGATGTGCACTGTATGTGGTATGAAAAGGTACAATACAATGTCCGGAGTTTTAAGATTCAAGAAAGAAAATACTCCAGTTTCCTTGTGGTGGGTGCTTGTCTCTGGACAGAAGTGATTAACTGCCAAATATTCTCAATATTCATGCCTCTAAAGGAACTTTAAAGCATCAGAGATGTTCTAATAAAGGCCCCAAATGAAGGCATATAACATTTGAAATTGTTTTTTTCAGATGACATAAACTTTAAGAAATCTATGTTTGGTTTGAGCTGGATGTGATCAAACCTTAGACTGGAACCTGCTGCTAAAGCTCAGACTGCTGGACTGCCATGGGATGCCAGCTCTGCTGAGACTGCCTGGCCTCCAGCAGTCAAAGGATCATAAACACCATCCTCTCACCCTGGGTCATCCACCCACCCCCGAATGATCAAAAACCCATCAGAGCCCCACTGCTGGAACAGCACAGCCCCGAGGAGCACAGGGTGGGATTGCTGGGGTGCCCTGTGCAGGGACAGGAACTGGAATTTGATGATCCTTTGGGTACCCTCCAGCCCAGGATATTCCATGATGCTAAAAAAAGCTGATGGACGCGTTAAACCAAGGAGTGGAGCAGAGTCAGGCCAGCTCCTGTTTGTCAGCACAGGGAGAGCTGCCTCAGTGCCAGCACATTTCCTGAGGTCCAGGGCTGCTGAACAACAGAGCTCCGAAGGCTCCTCACCCAAATTTGTCATGTTTTGCTTGATTACAGTGAAACAGCAACATGCACATTCAATCACGGGTAAAATGAGGGTGGGATGTTTTATTTAATATTTATACGCATGGCATACTGGCAAAATTACTGGCATCTGTATGTGTGTGAATGACTGTTTTGAGGAACATGTGTTGTGTGCAATGCTGTTTATTATCAGTAAATGAAGCCAAAAGCTAAGTTGAAAATGAATGCTAAATTAAAAATTATATAAAATGGAGTGAAATGATTTAATTAGCAGATTATAAGTGATACGCTTTACTATTAGAATTAGCTTGGGAGGGATTGAGGGAAGGGAGGAGGAAAAAAAAACCTTGACTAGACACAGAAGGGTGGAAAAACATTCCTTTTCCCTCTATCTGTGGAGTTACAAACACAGTAACATATTGTCCTGGTGTTTATAATCACAGACTCTGCTGCCGTCACAGTGCTTGCTTAATGAGGCAGCCAGTTAGAAATAATGAGACTTTGAAACAAATTGTTCTTGCTTCTGAAAAGAGAAAGAGAAAGATGTGTGGTGCTGTAATACAGAGCATTTCGAGCACTTTGCTCACATCTCTGTACTCAGCTCCTCATACTGGATCCCTCCAGTGGAATTGATGGGTGGAGAAATGTGTTGTGCTTTCTTATAAAACCAGGAAGAAAGCTCAGAACTCTATTTATTCCCAGGTTTTTTGCCTTTAACTTGTTGCATGACTTCATTAAAAAAGCATTGCCCTGCTAAATTAATTAACACATGTGAAACGCTTTGAACATTTTTGTTTGGTCTCTACCTTCAAAACTGAATATTTCACTCCTATAATGATCTTCTATTAAAATTGTCAATATTTTTCACCAGCAGAAATTGATTTTGCTTCTCTGAGCCTCCAGGAGAAGCTGGAGAAGGATCTGTCCCCCCCAGCTCTCCATGGGGGTGTCAGAGGTGGGAAATCCATCCCTGCACCCCCTGGCTCCCCAGCACTGCAGGCAGGGAATGAAGGAGGATTGCAGCAATTCCCAGCATTTCCCTGGAGACCCCATCCTGTCCCAGCACTCTCCTCCTCCACAGAGACTTTTCAAACAGCATATGGAGCTCACAGCCCAGCTCTCTGTCCCCTGTGTGCTGCTCCCCTGGGCTGCCTGTCAAACTCCCACTCCCCTGCTCCAGGGAGGGGAGAGGAGCCTGCAGCACCCTGAGAATGCTCCGTGCTCAACACAGCCTGGAAAAACCCATCAGCACACACAAGCCCCTCTTTGATAAAATAATCCTGCTTAAATTCAGAGCCCACAAAACCATGACAACTTTGGTAAGCTTTCAAAGTAAATGCCTTTAAACTATTTTCATTTCCAAACAGCAAACGAGCGTAAATGTAAATAGATGTATAGGGGCAGCAATACTTGGATTTATTTTGGTGGAAAGCCACAAGCAGCTGCCCCTGGTGACCAGCACTGCAAGCCTCCAGTGCAAACCAGCATGGAGAGGGGACTTAGGCTCTGACCCTGGGTCCTATGGTGGCATTATGATGCTTGTATCCCCATTTGTGTGTTCTGTTTATGGGGCATATTGTGTTCTGTGCCTTCAAGACTGGCTCTGAAGAGCAGAGTTTTGTTTTGGTTTTGCTCTCAGCTGCTCCCCCATGGCTGGTGGGACACACAGACAGGGCAGTGCATGGTGCTGCTTTGGCTTTTTGCTTTGCTCTTACTCCTGCTTCTGCTTTGCTCCTGCTTTGCTCTTGCTTTTTCCCTTCTCCTTATTAGTTAGTTTAGCTCAGCAGTCTGAATTTTCCCTGGACTGTTTCTGCTTTCCCTTTTTGGACCCACTCGAGCCTGCTCCGGGCTGGGCCCTGGGAACACCGAGAGTTTGCACCTTGTGGCTGCAGCAGCTGCCCCAGCACAGGAGGGACTGAGAACAGAGCGACCACCCCCAGAGAGACTTTCTGAATTTGTTCTGAATTTGTCATCTTTGTCAGAGCAGTGACAGAGTGGTGTCACCTGGTATTGTTCATTCTGTGTGCTGGGGGTGCTGTGCCTGTTAAATAAACAGGTTCTTTCCACTTCTCTCCAAGGAATCCTTCCTGAACTTGTTGTGGGAAGGAGCTGTGTGGGTTTGCTTTCTGGGGGGGGGGGGGGGGGGGGGCCCTTTGGAGGTTTTCTCCCCAAATTTGCCAAAATTCTCCCAAATTTGCCCTAAACCAGGACACCCTGCAGAGCAGCTCATCCTCACAGAAGGCTGAAACCTCCCAGCAGCTCCTCCTGGACAAGCTGCAGGAGGAAGGTGCAGAACCCTGGGGAGGTAGGAGGAAGATGCTCCGCAGCATCCAGGAGCGAGGGCAGCCCTGGGAGGGAGCAGAGAGGCTGCCAGAGGGAAGCAGAGCCAGCCCAGGGCTGCTCCAAGAGCAGAGCAGCTGCTGGCTGCTCACACAGCCATACGGCTGCCTCCCAGCCAACATGCTGCTCCCAGGGCTGAGCAGCAACTGCAGAAAACAACAGACGGCAAATAATGAGGGCTGTACATCACGTGGAGATTAAAAAACAACAGGTTCTCCAACTGAGCATGCCTGCACCTTTCGGCTACTGCTTTCTAGCTGGGATCCAGGACCAGGGGTTGGGTTATAGGAGCTCTGGCTCTTTCTCCAAAAGCAGAAAGGGCACAGTTTGCAGTCTGCACACAAAACAATAACCCACATTACTTACTGTGGGCATTGAGAAGCCTCTGATCAAGCTGCTAATTTGAAAAGGAAAAAAAGAGAAAAACAAGATGGAGAGTGAACTTAATAAAAATCACTTTATATGTGTTTGCTTATAGGAAAAAAAAAATGCAGGCTGGAATGGGGGGGTGGGAGGGTTTTTTCCCTAGTCTCCCACGTACTCCTAAAATGGTCTGTGCATTGCCTGGAAGTAAATCAATACTAAGCACAGTCCAGGCGAGACTGCCATCTTACATGAAGCACTGACTGTAAAATAGACACAAAAGACACATGATACTCTCTAAGGTCCCCAGCAGCTATAATATCCATCCTTGGCAGCTCGCTTGACATTTCCTTGCCCTGCTTCCCAGTCCTCTTTCTTCTCCCTCCTCCCTCCCCTCTCCCCCTGTCTCTAACAGCCCTGCTCTGCTCTCAGGGGCTCGCCGACCGGGTGAACAGATAACAAACCTGTCAAGAAGGGTTTAGCTGGGGAATAAATCCTGCGCTCGCCAGGAAATGATGTGTACAATGGGAAAATACAAGGGATGACATGAGCCTTCCCTTCTGAGAGAGTGGCCAGGAGATGCTTAAAATGTTACAGCTCGTGCTAAAAGGACATTGGGATGGCTGATTAGATCGTATCTCAGACCTTTCAAGTGCCTCCCTTCCTCCCCACTTCTCACTGCTATTGAAGGCACACAAAGGAAGCAGACAAAGCCCATCCCTGCTTCTACTTCTTAAAATATATATATGTATTTTTAGAGGCTTGGCCATGAAGAAGGTGGGGCTGGCATGTGCTAAGCTTAAGGTCAAGGCTAAAATCACTTTTAGTGGCAGGAAGGGTCACATGAAATCCAGTGGGTAGTTACAATTTCCATTTATAAAAGGAAAATAGAAAAGCAGGAACCTTATCTTGGGGACTTAATACATGTCTAGGCTTATTGCTGTTTTCAAAGGCCCTTTTGCACAAATCTGATTTGCACTGGAGCAATAAAGATTCATTACACTTTTACACAGCAGACTTTGCATTTCTGCTAGGATTTAATTATGAAAAACAGAACCCATCCCATAAACAGATGCTAATCACAGTAGGAAAGTACTTTCATTTGAGTAACAAGGTAGCTCAGAAAGTTTGCTTGGAAATTTGCTGTATCAGCAAGAAGAGCTGTTAGGGAGGAGAAGAGGGAGGCAAGAAGTGAACCCACCCTTCTCCCAGCCAGCATCCTTACTGGGATCTCAGGGAGCTGCTTTTGATGGAAACAAGAGCAGTTCCATGTGGCAGCAGTTCCATGTGGCAGCAGTTCCCTCTCCAGCACGTACGCCTGAAGAACAACCTTGTCTCCAGCTGCTTTTTGAGATTCCAGCACTGGCTGCCTCCATCCAAACCCTCAAATTCCAGCCTTGGAGAACTGTGGATTCAGGAGGAATCCTTCCTTTTGGTCTCCAGTACAGCCAGCTGTGCAGCTGCTGCTGAGGACTGTGCTCTACATCCAAGCACACACGCCATGGCTCTGGCAGGGATGTTTTAAAGCAGTGTCATCCACCAGACTGATATTTTACAGAGCTGGGGAATCTTCACAATGAAATCTCTGCCAGGGCACTTCCAGCCCTTGAAGTCCAAGATGCTGGGTTTTTTAAATTTTACTTTTTTAAAATACCTTTTGAGCTGCTGATACCACAGTGCAAGTGTGACTCTGGTGGATGGAAATTACAAAAATTGTGCCTGTTAAGTGCACAATGAGCAGTACAGGGTGGATACTCTGGTGAGACAAGCTGGGAGCAAAGCAATGCCACCTGCACAGAGAATGCTATCCACAGAAACTCTAAAACAGTTCAATTATCACAAATAAGTCATGGAATGGTTCCTTAAAGTCTGATGTCAAAATTAAGAAAACATGGATTCTGCTAACTTTGCCCAAACTGGTGTTTAAACACACATTACAAAGTGAAATCCACTGTGCAGTAACCAAGTAGATGAAAAATACAAGTGCTTGTTATACTTGTCAGTCTATGGCAGCACCAATTTACTTAGAGCAATATATGTAATAAAAACATAGCAATATAATATACAACATATACATATAGTATATACATATATAGTATAGTAATAATATATCTGTATAATATAATAAGTCCCTGACCAGCCCTGTCTAAGCAGATAAAACCATGAGAATGACAATATTGCTATAATCAAGGTCACACTTGGCCCAAACAAGTCTTCCTGTGCCTCTTCACACTCACAGACAACAATTCTCTTTGTGACATAACACAATGCAATAAACCTTGTGTGCACCATCTTGAAGGAACAATGCCTTTACTAATGATATTTTAAAGAGGAAATGCATAGGCTAATCACTCTGTCTTCCAGCTTATCTAAAAAAATCGTGCACCCAAGAAATGCAGTGTTGAAGGGCATTTTTCTGGAGTTTTGCTTTCTCTGTTTGCTTTGAGTTGGGGTTTTGTCCTCATTTTTGGTGAAGCAGGCAAGACTAAGCAGGAGTGCCACAGAAATGGCTTCAGCTAAGAGGGGAAAAATGGCTCTTGAATAAGATCACATCTTCCTTTTTTATTCTGTGTAAGTGTTTTCTTCATTTGCAACTGGTATTTTAAGGAAGAGACACATAAAGTACTTATCTATTATTAGAGGAGCTGAGCAATATAATATGATCCTGTTTATGCCCTAATAGCAGCGAGTGATGGGCTGGAGTGCCACAGACACCATTTTATTACTGCAGGGCCACATGTGCTGGGAGCTGCAGTGACCTTACACTCAGAGGTTCCCATCTTATTTTCTAGTGCTAAGTGTTGCTTTTTTTCCATTTCTGGAGGGGAAGAAGGTCACTTCTCACTATTACTGTTCCATTAACTTCCACTGCAGCACACCCATTCTTAATCCAATAGCACCTTACATCGTGCCTTTTAACTCAATAATGCTTTATTTCCTCAAGTCTTGCCTACACTGCCCAAATTAATACCTGAGGTTCTGCAGTCATCAAGAGCAGAGCAGAGATGTTTAGTGAGAGTTCTGAGGGGCTTAGGCACTGTCACAAATCTCTCTTATTTTCACCTTTGCAGTTGTTAACAGTGACTGATGGGCCCCCCACACATCTGCAGATCTGCTCTGGACCTGCATTCTCATTTTCAGAGTCATTTTTCATGACTTACTGAATAATGCTGATAGCTTACAACATCTCTTAACATGCATCAAAAAAGACAAAACTTGCATTTTAGCAATGCTGCACTTTATTATTATCACTCTTGGGTCAGGGTGTTGTTTGGAGCCAAGGGGAATATGTGTGAATAGAGGGAATCCTTGCCACACACACTGCTGGGAGTGCTGGGGCTCACTGTGGGACAACTTTGACTTTATTAAAGTGGCTTTGCTCACCTAAAGGAAGAGACACAGCCCTCACCTCTGGCTCATGTATCACTGTAGCCCCTCAGTAACACTGTCAATATGATTTTAGCTAGCCATTGGTCTAGGTGCAAAAAGTGGCTCTGGTTCAACTTGTTCTGCCATTTCTAATTTATCTTCTTTAATAAATAAATAAATAAGCAAATAAGCAGGGATGTTTTATTTAAGAATCTGATTCTAGACATATCAATGCATTAACATGCATCCCTGCAGATTCAGCCTTTTCTGATTGAATTCTGCATCATTTTTACTCAGTGAATGGAATAGGAAAAGTCCAGGATGCCAAGAGAATAATATACTACAAGCTGGTGTTATGATGACATGCTTCAAATAATCCCCTGCCAAAATGAAATTTAATTATAGCCATTGTTTGTATTATTCAAACAACTATTGACAGTAAATCTATCCAGCATGACGTTTCCTCTTTGTATTCACTGCAGCCCTTAGACTGGAAGGAAAAAAAAAGAAAACCAAGGAAAAGAAAATGTTCTCCCCCCGTCCTCCTTGCCTGGTATCAGGCTACACGAGGCCACTGAAGCCCAGTTGATTTCCCAAGTCCAATTATTTTGCAGTACACAATCCTGCAGAAGAGCCCCGCTCACCTGGGGAGCCGGCTGCCTAAACACGCCGCGCTTAATGGAGTCCCTCAAGCTGGCTCCATTTCATTGCTTCTAACTAATAGGCTGTGATATTCTTTTTCCCCAAACAGACCACAGCTCTTCCCACTCCTCTCTCCCATCCTCCACACAAAATCCAAGTGGCTAACGAGGCATTAGGAGACCACCTTGACTGCGAGCCTTCACTACCACCTGCTGACTGCTGGGCTGAGCGCCACAGCGCTCACCTGGGCTCGTCCTCGTCCTTCATCTGCTGCTCACCTGGGGGCTCCTCCTTCACCTGCTGCTCACCTGGGGGCTCCTCCTTCACCTGCTGCTCACCTGGGGGCTCATCCTTCACCTGCTGCTCACCTGGGGGCTCATCCTTCACCTGCTGCTCACCTGGGGGCTCATCCTTCACCTCCTGCTCACCTGGGGGCTCCTCCTTCACCTCCTGCTCACCTGGGGCTCATCCTTCACCTCCTGCTCACCTGGGGCTCCTCCTGAGCTTCTCCTGCACCTCCTGCTCACCTGGGGCCTTTTCTTTCACCTCTTGCTCACCTGGGGCTCCTCCTGGGCTCATCTTTCACCTCCTGCTCACCTGGGAGCTTCTCCTTCACCTCTTGCTCATCTGGGGCTCATCCTTCACCTCCTGCTCACCTGGGGCTCCTCCTGGGCTTCTCCTTCACCTCCTGCTCATCTGGGGCTCCTCCTGCACCTCCTGAGCTTCTCCTTCCCTTCCTGCTCACCTGGTGCTCCTCCTGAGCTTCTCCTTCACCTCCTATTCGCCTGGGGGTTCCTCCTGCACCTCCTGATCTTCTCCTGCACCTCCTGCTCACCTGCAGGCTCCTCCTGCTCACCCCCTACCCCTCTCAGGTGCCCTCCTATGGAGTCCCCTGAACCTGCAGGGGACAGAGCAGCAGCAATGCTCTGGAGAGATGCACTCCTGGCAGGCTCTGGGCACTCCTCACAGCTCAGGGTGAGGAAAGAGGCTTCCCCCATGGTGCCCTGCAGCACTATGGTAATTTGTCCCACTTCTGTCCTCCCCATGGGCCTTTCCTGCCCCTTTTCCCCCATATGTTCTAGAGAGTTCTCCCTTCCCTGTGTTCCCATTGGTTTGTATAACCCTGTCCATCCACCCTGGCATTCCCTGTTGGTCCCTTCCCTGGATTTATACCATGGACCCTGCTGTGTCTGTGCCCTTGGCCCCTGGATCCCTTCAGTGTTAGACCCCAATAAACTCTCATTGGAACTCCATGCCTGGACCCTCCTGTGTCTTCACTGTTAAGCTGCTTCATGTGTGTGTGTCTGTTTGTGTGTCTGTCTGTCTGTTTGTGTGCTGTGCTCTCTTGGCTCCCACCCCTTGGCCCAAGACACTCTCAGGGAAGGTTGCCCCCACCACCACCATGGACCACAACTTCATCTTTCATCAGAACAACCTGAAGAGGAATTAAAAGCACAGTCCTGCAGCTAGTGCCTCTGGCATGAATGCCACTAGATCCCTTCAAGGCTTAACAAATGCTCTTTCTTAATGCATTGATGATTTTAATGATTTTGGTAGCCAAGAATTTCTTACTATTCTTAAATCTAAACTTTTCAGTTTAAAGCCAACTGATCTTTTGTCCAAAACCCCCCCTGTCCCCAAGGTGAAAGAGCTTGGTTATTAAGGTTTTACCTACTGCACATATAAACCTCCCATCATCATGGCAATCTTGAAAAAATATTTGCTTAATGCCATCACAGGAATTAAGGATGTCAGCTCTCTTCTCCACACACTGAATTTATGAACAATGGCCATAATGACAGAAAACACTTCAGTGAAATTTGAATCTTTCAGTTTCCACAGCCTGATAAAACCAGCAGAATTCTTTAATTTCTAGGTGTGGCCACAGAAGTCAATACTGGACTCTTCAAAAGCTACCAACAAGCTTAATTTTTAGGTGCCAAGCCTTTGTCAAAAACCAGAACACTCAGTCTTAAATTTGGTATTTTGGGCAGTTTTCTTAAAACTGAGAAGTCCTGTATCACTAATCCCATCAGAAATTCTCTGTCAGACACAGGAGACACATCCAAGCTCCACATATAAACAACTGAGTGATCGACAACGATTTTGGAACAAAGCCTTGGCTCCCTCATGGCTCTACAGGTGGTTAGTGCTTCTCTCTTTCTGCCAGGCTCTGGTAACATCACTTTTATCTGTTTGTCTTTCAGATTTTGCCTTTTTAAGCTGGGGCTGGTGTTGAGGGACACCTATTGCTGGGTTTCTGTGAATAACCTGTGCAGGTGAAACCTTTTGGTGAAAGATGGAAACTCCTGAAGGCAGCAAGAGTACTGCAGATTTTGGTTTGGGTTTTGGTATTTTTTGGTAAGAAGCTTCTTCATTAGAGGACCTAACACAGCACTGCCTGCATCCATCCCACCTCCCCCAGCCAGGGTCCATCTGCCTGAGGAAAAGGGGCTGTGCTGTCCAAGTGTGACAGCGCAACATCCAGACTGAAAACCCCTCCAAGCAGAGATGTCTCAGGGCTTGCAGTCACTCCTCAGCTCCTGTACTTTGTTACTTGGAGTGCGACATGATAGGAAGGTTTAATCACACTTGACATTTAGCTTGAGGTACAGTAAGTACACCCAAATCACTGCTTTGGCCCAAAGTGGCTTTGATGTTCCCATGGGAAACAGTTCTTGTTGCCTTCAGAGGTTAAACCCTGCCTAACTCCAGAGGTGGAATGACAGGAGCTCAGGGATGAGTGGAAAAGCCTCTCTAGTGATCACCTACATCAACACAATACCTTCCACACAACCTATCACGACTGTAATAGTAACTTACAAATATATCCTCTATTTGAAAAGATTTCCCAGAGAAAGGAGAGCTTCCCTGATTGCAGATACCAGTGTTACTGTGTTATTGCAGAGCACATATTAAAATGCATTAAGACATAACTAGGGTTGTCTCTATGTTATGCTGCTATTCTTAAGCTGTTATGTTACTAAGCCACATTGGCATTTTTCAACTTTCCTTTGATGTTCTCTCTATTATCTTTTTATAGCATAATCACACATTTTGGTATGTTGAAGATCAAAGGGAAGCTGGAGCTTCTAAGGCTAAGCCTGGATATGGGGCCTGTAACTAACTGAATTCATTATATTTAACAATATTCTCTAAGGAATGGCAGGGTGAAGTCATATGAAATAATCAACATGAAGGTAAATAGTGAAAAACTACTGGAGTAAGTTTAATGACAGTTTTGTTTTATGCTTGTCTCAAGTTCCTGCACCAACCCTGTCACCCTGCACTACAGGAGTGATGACACTCACTGACACTCAGGCCCTGACACCTGGCTGTGACAGCTCTTAATACTCCAAATTCTTCAGTTTAACAGCTCTCTCACCTAAAATTATACCATTTTTAATAGACTGCAATACTCTTACAGAGATTGTTTTGAACAAATGTTCTGCACTTGATAAACAAATGGGGGTATTTAAAAACATTCTCAAAGTAGACAGGTGTAAATAAGAAAACAGGGCTTTATAAAGAACTGAATTCCTTTAGGCACCCTGGAACTCCTATGTCAAAAATACTCATCTTCTGGCAGCCTTGGTAAGAGTAAAATTAGCTCTAGCTGGCGTCACCAGAAAGCTGCAACACACAGCTGAATGACAGTCAGAAAGGTGTAAAATTCTCTTCTATTTTAGAGAGGACAAAGAAATGTATTCTAACTCGGTCCTTGCAGCTAAATGCTTGCTGATGAGTGAAAGTGCAACCAGGTTAATTACCTAAGCACCGGCTTTCAGCAAACAGCCCTGAATTGCACAGCCAGGTGTCATCAAGGGCTTGCTTTTCACACTTACAAACTGCAAGTTAATCTGAATAAACTTGTGAAGTGTTAATTGAGCAGTGCTGCAAACCCCTGAACAGACACAATGGCTAAGGACAGCAGCTCTCCTCTGGCCAGAGATTTCTTGGGGTGTCACCCAAGCAGGGTGAGGAGTCACTGACTCCTGAAATGCAGTGAACAGCTTGATAGAGCTGCTCCCCCTGCCCAGTTCCAGAGGCAAATGGAGCAGCTCAGGGCTCAGCACCTGCCCAGCAGCCCAAGGGAACTTGACTCCCTCCCCACAGAGAGGGGCTGCAAGAAGAAGCTCCCAGATCTTTCAATTCAGCCCCAGGAACAAGAGAGAGAGGGGTGGAAGAAGCAGTTCTTCCAGGGCCTGCCAAAGAGTAAGAAGTAAAGAGAAATTAGGAAGTGGCTCTTCCCTGTTTCCGCAGGTTCTTGGATTATAGCACCAATGGAAGCATCAGCATGGGGAGACACCAGACATAAAAATGGGGAAGAAATGGTTTCTGTTGAACCTGAAACAACCTGGAATGGCTCCATGGGTGGCAACTGCCAGCTGGGAATAGGTAATTTCTTAAATAATCCCAATTACACTGCAAGACAATACCTGACTAATGTGAAAGCTATTTAGGATGTAAACACAACTGAATTAACACTGCTCTAAACTTAAGTAAGGAGCTTAATGTGGCTTTCAGCACACTTCTGTGCAAATCACACTTCTCAGCATAACTTCCTAAGAGTCTTCTTACAGCCAAGCCCTCACCTGAAAACAGCTCTGCCCTTTCTCCACTGACATTTCATGGATCAGAAATCCCCTTCAGGTTGCTCAGGCAACACCCACACCTGCAGCAGGAGGGCAGACAGGGCTCTGCTTGTCAGAGACACCACACCAGGGGCAGCAGCAGCTGCAGAGCACACTGCACTGGAGCAATGGGAAATCCAGGTGGAACACTGAGTCACCACCCAGCACATCCCTCTGGCTGCCCTGGAGGACTCAAGCCCCTGCCCAGGGGGCTCAGAGACCTTGGCACAGAGCCCAGGACCCCTGTGCCTTTGATTTAGCCCTTAAAAAAAAAAACAATTACCAACATTATATGAAGAATTACAAGCCATAACAGTTTAAGTAGAATGATAGTGAATTTATCACAGGGTGAAAAACAGATTTTTGAAGTTTTTAGAATAGAAGTTCAAAAAGCAAGATAGAAGAATCTAAGCGTGACCAGCCTTTCTCCTTCTTCTTCTTGGCCTCCCACTTCAGCTGTGATGGTGGCACTTTTAGATTAGTTTACAGTAGAAGCTCCCTGTCTAACATAGGTGATAGGTATTGGAAAGTAATTGTAAATATTGTACACGTAGTTTTTAGTATAAAAAGATAACACTGCCCTGGGGGAGGCAGAGTGCCTTGAACTGTCCTGCTGAACAGACCTCGGCAGGGCAGGAGAAAGAATTTTATAGGTAAGATACAATAAACAACCTTGAGATCGAGAAATGCAAAGTTCTGACTCGTTCTTCGACCTCTGAGCTGGGAAAAGAGACTTTCTGATGTATCTCAAAGTCACTCTGACCAGCTAGAGACCCTGAGAACACTGCACTGGAGCAATGGGAAATGCAGGTGGAACACTGCACTGGAGCAATGGGAAATGCAGGTGGAACTCAGCCAAGACCAAGGAGATAACCACTGGCCACTCAACTCTAACAACCAAAAGCCACCAGGCAATCCAGTCCCTTGCAGGAAATGATTTCTGCTGATCTCTACCTGTGTGTAACTGAAATTCTTGGTAATTTCAAGAGAGAGGATTAAAGCTCCTGGAACTTTGGTGCTGTTCTGTTAGCCTGAATTTTCTTCTGAAGCCCTAGAACCAATTACAAAGAATCTACTGACCTAGCTTTTAGTAACTGCAGCTTAATGGGAGAGGCAAAAAGAAGTCTGATTTTCTTTTATTCCATCAATTACCCAAGATCCATCCATATCTCACGTGGATATGACACATATAACTCTTCCCTTGATTTCTCTTGAGAAAGCCCTTGAGTGCCTTCTAATACCCCCACACACTGCACACACTTGGTTCTGCCTCAAAGCTTTTCAGATTCAGCATTTAAATCCACAAAGAATAACCAAGAAATCGGCTTAATACCCCCAGGGTGAAACTCCTCTCACCCAGGGCTGCTCTGGCTTGGACACAAACCCATCAAAATCCAGGAACCCACATGTTCTGAGGGGTGGCCTTGGCCACTCTGAGTCCTGTCCCAAGTGTTGGGATGCTCAGAAAACATCAGAAACCCACAAGGAGGAGGAACTGAGGGTTCAGAGCTGCCTGGCACTGGAGCCAAACATCCCAACCCCTTCTCCCAGCCTCCCTGTTTATTGCAATACAAACAGGGGATCCAGGGAGTTTATTTTTAGAGTGCTGCTCAATTAATCTTGGTTTTCCTGATAGACAACAGAGAACTAGTCTTGCAGCTCTGCATTAAGCATGCTCATTTTTTATCTCTATTTATTGTACAATAATTTAACTTTATTGAAGTGAGGGTTTAAGTCCCCAAGGCAGATTGGAGTGCTGAGCCTGAGTATTCCAGTGCAACAATAGTCCTTGTGCCTGTATTAGTGCCAAACTTCCCTGAAACTCTCACTTTCAACATAGCAGCTCTTTTCCAGTGTGTAAAATTTCAGAATTTAAAGTTATACTTTTTGAAACGAGCAAAACATACACCATTTTCCACAGAATACCTGTTTCTCTTTCAACATTCACTGTTATTTTAAGGATTTCTCAGCATTTTTATTTACTTTATGAAAAGGATTCCCAAACAATTCTCTCTGTGTGATAAAATCTACATGATGGGACTGACAGCTGGCATGAAGTATCTCTAGGGAATATTCTAAACTGCCATTACACTTCATCTACGAGCCAGTCAAGAGACAGAATTTACTAATTATTTTATATCCAGAAATATATATAACCCTAAACATTTGTAAATGTTTAGGGATATATATATATATAAATAAAATATCCAATGCAAATGGCTGAATATGAAGATCATGACCTCAATACCAAAATTAGTATTTCTCCAAAGAGCAGTAATGTAAAATCTGACCTTTTCTGAAGGTTTTCAACTTTACACACTGGATATGAAACAGGACAGGAAATGTTACTCCAAGACTTTCAAAAAGAAAGTAGAGTTATACCCTTCCTCAAAGGGAACTTGGATTTTAACAGGTTTTGAAAAGTACTGCAAAACACTAAAAGTTACCTGTGTTGTTGGCAGCAAAACATGGAGCAGAAAATGATAATAAAGGGTAATACAACTGCTTCTGTTGCACCCAGGGCTTTTAGGATGGGATTAAAAATGATTTTGTGTGATTTATTTGGAATCACAGCCCCACAATGGGACCTGGGGAGTGCCAGTGGGACACAGAATAAAAGCTCTGTGGTTTTCAGGGGCTCTGTCCCTGCTGAAGCTGTGGGTCACAGCTATCATGTCAAATGCAAGCTGGTATTTTTTTTGTTATTATGCCTGAGTGGAAAAAAAGGTTAAAATAAGGTAGGAATATTCCCTCCTCCAAAGGAATGGGAATTGCTACTTCCAGCAGAATATTGCCTTGTCTGTTCCTGTGGTAAAACTCCTCAGGCCCCTCCAAAGTGTGCTGGAAATCAGCCAGAGAAGAAAACTGGGTTGTTGTTTTTGGGTTGTTTTTGGTGAGGATTTAGAAGTCACTTCTGCCATATCAGTCAAAGCACTGCAATCCAATCCCAGCAGATTACTGTCAATCCAGAGGGTGTTTTTCTCAAAGCTGCCAATGGGATTTAGATGCACAACCCTTATTTATTTAAGAGAGATCTAATTCCAAGTCTGGACTTGAAATCAGAGTTATTTATATATATATATATATATATATATATATATATATATATATACACACACACGTGTACCTAGTGTCTGAAAACACAACCAAAGGCAAGGGAGGGTTGTTTTGACAAAAACACTGAAGACAAGAACAACAAACCCATAGGGAACAATAAATGTAATGGATTACTGATAATGTCAGAAATGTCTGGATGGCTCCAGCTAGAGAAACCCACTACAGGCTTGTTTATACTGAAACAAAGCAATACATAATAGATTGGCCATTTGGGTTTTGCTATTTGTGAAAGGAACTCGAGCCATTCTGTGTTTTCTTTGCATCTCCTGGTATCACTGGAGGTAACCATTAAGCTCATTTTACTTGTGAATAGGTTGAGACATAAATCCAAGGTTACAGACAAAATCTCTGATTCAGCAAAGCACTTAAGCACATGCTTAGCTGTAAACACATGTACCATCCCATAAAAGTAAAGATAATCATGTGCTTAAGTGCTTTGCTGAATCAGGGCCAAAGACAATAGCAGAGCCAGGAGGAGAAGCCAGGCATCACTAAAACAACTAGACAACTTTCCCTGCAACATAAATGTTATAAAAAGGAATAGATCATAAAGAAGATGGTTATGACTTTTTAGAAGAGTTAAGAACAGCTGTCACAAGGTGGGGGGTAGGGGCTGAGAATAAACAGGCATTTTAATATTGGTTTTCACAGCATCCTTAAGAAAGCAGAAGGTAATTTGCTTCCTATTTCATCTGATGCCACTCTTCAAACCTGCTTCCTCACTCGAGGAAAATCACAGTGCATTAACTAGCAGCTCTGCTAATTGATTTAAGACTGATCATCCTTCATTACTGTATCTTTGACTATTAAAATGATAAAGAAAGAGCAGACAAGTGAGGGAGAGCAGAGACTAGATGACAAGTAGAAAACATCAACATTTTTCTCTCTGGGATTTTTATTAGGTAGAAAATGATCATTTCCCTGGGCATCCCTTTATGTTCAGAAGTAGCCAGCACACCAGAAAGGACACAGGCAGGATTTTCAGCCCATTAAAGCCCTGCCACAGAGCACCCAACCATCAGCCAGGTTGGGATGCTGCAATTCACAGCCCAGCCCAGGTCAGGTGCCAGTCCTCCCCTGGCACAGCCTCACACAAAGCAGCTCTGCCACCCCCGTGGGCTCAGGGCTCCTGCTCAGGTCACAGGGATGAAACCGGAGGTGCAGAAAGCTCCTGGGGAAAGCCCTGATTTGTTCAAACAACCCACTGTATGGTTTTAATATATTTTCTGAATACATTTCAGAAACCTTGCAGGATTTTTTGGGGTCATGTATCTGCTCTGCATTTCTTTTCAATTGGAAACTGCCTTAAACTATCCAGTTCAAGGTTTCTCCTATAAAGCCCTGCCTTGCAATCACTCTCTCCTTTCTCTGGAGCCAGAAGTGCTGTTATCTGGATTCCCTGAGAGCAGCAGCAGGTACCACGGTGCTAACCACACATTTGGTTCACATTAACTTATCTCCCCCTCGTGCAGGGCCATAAAATGTTAATTAGAATATGCAGCTCCAACACACACCACAACACGAGCAGGGCCAGCCAGCACTAAAACCCAACCGTGTGGCAGCTCTGTTTGGAAACAAACTCAAACCTGTCAGCTCTCATTTTGAGAAAGCAAAAAAGGCAATGAAATTGAGCCAATCTTGTTCCTTCTGGAGTAACCTTGTAAATTCCTATGGGACACCACAATCACACAAACCAAACTGCTGGAGGCAGAGATGGGAGCTGCCTTTCCAGCTCTGCCCAAATGGCAAAATATGATGAAAACCAATCAGGACCATACAGACAGGGCAGAGCTGAGCCCAGGAGATCCTGCTCCTGCCCTTCACCAGGGGTTTTGCCCAGCAGCACTCCCTGGAGTCCAGAGCCCCTGAGCAGTGGTGCTGTAAAGCAGATGTGCAGCTTGGAACTGGCTTCTTCTGTCAGCAGCAGCAATAAAGCCAACAGCTGGGTTTAGGGGATGTCTCACAGCCCAGTTTATGGAGTCATTTCCTTCTTGGCATCCCATTGAGCAGCTTCCTACTCTTCAAAATTATTTTTAATTAGTTTTGATTAAAGAATTAATTAGTAATTAACCCCTCATCATTATAATAGAATTTGGAGTGCTCACAAATCCTACAGTTTGGGAGCCAGAGTTTAAGCATAGCTTAATAAATCCATCCATCCATCATCCATCCATCCATCCATCCATCCATCCATCCATCCATCCATCCATCATCCCTCATCCATCCATCCATCCACCCATCCATCCATCCATCATCCCTCATCCATCCACCCATCCATCCATCATCCATCCATCCATCCATCCATTCATCCATCCATCCATCCATCCATCCATCCATCCATCCATCATCCATCCATCATCCATCCATCCATCCATCCATCCATCCATCCATCCATCATCCATCCATCCATCCATCCATCCATCCATCCATCCATCCATCCATCCATCCATCCATCCATCTATCCATCCATCCATCCATCCATCTATCCATCCATCCATCCATCCATCCATCTATCCATCCATCTCTCATCCCTTTTTACCACTCCCACCTGTCACCACGAGGTTTTCACAAGTCAGACCTCAGTTCAACCATCCTGTCCTGCATCCCCACCCCTGGTGAGTGACCACACCCCAGAGAGCCCTCCAGGAGTAAAGCCCCACTCAAGCAGTGACACAGCACCACAAATCAGGAAAAAATCCCTTCCACAGCTTTTGGCACAAGCAGAGATTTAAGGAGTTTGGCACTCAGACCTTCTAAATCAAAGTGTAAAGTCTGAATTTTTGGTTAGAATTTTACAGGATGAAAGTATTTGCTGTGCCCTGTGTGCCCCACTTCCTTACATCCCCAGTTCTGTCATGTCAAGCTCTCCTCCCGTGGTGCCCCTGGGCAGGTTCAACACCATCCTGCCCTTTCCCAGCCTGTGCAAAAGACTGCCAAGCTCCTCAGAGGAACATCTTGCTCTGGCAGAGGGGATCCAGAGCACTCTCACAATAAAGCAGTTGGTGTTTGCAGAGCTACAGAAATACAAACAGGCTGCACTGAACATCGTTCAGCAAAAGCATGTCAGTGCTCTTACACACAGGAGAAGCAATGGTAAACAAGACATGTCCTGACAGCAAGGGAGCTGCTGACATGAGAGATGGCTGAGGGACAGTGCCCTGGAGTCTGCACAGGGAGCACAGGGAAGGGCAGGGAAAGGCTGTCCCTGTCCCTGTCCCTGTCCCTGTCCCTGTCCCAGACACACACAAAGGTCCTAGGTGCAGGGAGCCAGGCCTGGCTGTGCTCTCTGCACAGAAATCCTCATCTGCCCCCAAGGGAGGCTGTGTTTGATGAAATTAATGGTGGGTTTTTACAGTCACTTCCAAAGGCATTTCCTCAAACCCCACTGTTATCTCTGAACACACAAGTGTAAATAACAATATCCATTATGTCTGTGCTTCATTCAGCACACAGAGATAACTTCTTCTCCCTTCCCAAGAGGAGGCAGTGTGATAGAAGCCATGAGGAGCCATGACTCCAACAAGTGTGGGAATAATCTCCCACCATCAGGTGAGAGGCAGATCATTAGAGAGCTCCACCCTGCTCTTGTTCCATCACAGCACCATCCACTCCTCCTGAAGGATGGCACACGCTCATTTCCCTTTTATTGAGTCAAAAATAAGACAGTAATTGGATTGAGGCTTTCAGGGGAGAGGGAGGGGAAAAGGATCTTCTTAGACTGCCTAATGCCAATCTTCACGACCTGTCTGATCTCCCAGTAAATGCCACATATAGGTTAATCCTCACAAATCCTCACAACGACCTTGTCAAATCAAAGTGTTCATCAGTTTGTTCGGGGGCTACCAGATAAGAATAAACAAATGAACTCATGCTGCATGTCTCCCAGCTGTCACTCGGGAGTGCTTACAGACAAGGTCTCTTTAGTGGGCACCCTGCAGCAAAAGAACTCTGACTGGAAAATGTGAGGAATGAACAGATTACCAGCTTAACTAACCCACCTGTGAGCACCCTGCATGTGAAAGATACATGCACTTACACACTTCACTCTGTGTGCCCTAAGCATTCTGTTTTCTCCTTGATATTCCCAATTTTAAATAATATTTATTTGCAAAAGGCACACATGCACCCAGAGTACAGAGTATAACAACCCAATGCTGAAGGAGAGCGTTACAAGGACGTGCTTTAGACATCCAATTGCTCCTTTGCCTTCCAACCCAATTAAAATGCAGCAGCTCCTCATTGCCTCCCAGACTTTCTGCTTGGCCACTGAACCTCTTTGGGGGCACAGGGAGTCACTTGGCCCCTTTAACCTCAGGGCCATCAGAGGAGGTCCTGCTGTCTCTCCACCTTTGCCCGTGCTTGGCCTGCTGCCATCCATGCATTCCGTGCTGGCCTGCAGCCACCCAGCAGATGGCAATGACTTTCAGATGGAGCAGAACATTTTGAACTGGTGACCCAAAGGGTGGAAGGTTTCCTATCCCTCTGCCTGCCCTCTGGCCCCAACATCTGTGAACTTGCCCTTTTCAGAAAAGGCTGCAGGCACTGAAAAATGCACACACAGCATCATCAGGAGGTTTGGGGTTCTCCCTCTCCTCACAACCTCCAGCACTACTGTGTCACACTCCAAATGCTCACCTAACCACAGCTTGCATTATGTGAACACCCAAAGAGTGAAGTTTTGAATGTCTGCTTGTCATCTTGTCTCTCAAGCACCTTTGCAGTTTCTGTCATGCTTTCTCTTCACGGGCTGAGGAAAGTCAAGTCAAAATCCATTATCTGTCCCTCATGTCTTGGGAGACAGCTCACTGTAAATCACAAACTGCTGCAGGCTGCAGTTTGGGCTTGCACTTTCTCTACCACAACTTTGTTTTATCTATGTATGATTCTAGCCAACAATTTTATTGTTTCTACAAGTTTTCTACAATTTTCTTGTTTTCTAAAATACGTATTTTGAAGGTGAAAATTTATGGGTACAAGTACACTGCAAAGTACCCAAAAGCCTCTGTGCTTGTGTTTTTCCCTCTATACATGATATCCCACTAAATCCCTAAAAAAGCACATCCTCCTGTATGCCCTACCTTCTGTGACTTGGGTTTGGGTTTTTTCTCCTTTTTTCTTCTATTTCAGAATATGTCAGATTTCAAAGGTCTTTGCTTTCATGTACTTCATCCTCAAGACCATCACCACAGCAGTTGGTCCTGAGGCCAAGAAGCAAAAGAAGTTGCGATCTTTTCTGAACCATGGAGGTCTCTCAGGAATCAGATGAAGATCCACTCTTTCAGGAGCTGAACAAAGGAAAACAACCCTTCTGGTCCTAGGAAACTGTTCACTGAATTTCTGAATTATATAAGGCTTGGGCTCAAAGAGCATCTCAGCAGAGAGGCACAGCAGGAATGGAGGGACAGGACTGCAGTGAAGGGCAAACCCCTGCATGTGTCAAGAGAATGGGGCAAAAGGAAGCAGTAATAGAAAAAAAAAACCAAAAAACTACCAAAAAACATATCAACAAATCTAACATATTTGCCACCATGCCTTTTGAGGCATGTGGAAAAGGCTGCAGTTTATGCATAACCATCCCATCTGCAGACTTTTCCAACTCCATCATTAATTAGTAGTTCCTCCTCTCAGTCCTCATAACAAACCCCAGGCACCAAATCCCAGAGTAAATCCTGCTCCTGGCCTCAGAGTGTGAAACAGACAGCTGACTTTGGGATGATTCTTTATGTTCAGAAACACGAATAAATCACACACCATCAAGTTTATAATTTTTCCTCCTCAGAGAAATATGAAATATTACAGATCATCTTCACTACATCACTTTCTTCACAGTCTGTTAGCAAGTAAAGTCTATTTTTCATATAATTTACCAAGCCACTGGTCTAATTTCTCTTATTTCTTTTGGAGCAGGAAACATATACAGATCGTGTTCTCCTGTTACACATCACCCACAACCAACCTTCCTGTCTTCCATCCCAGGCTTCCAAGAAGTTGTTGGAGTTGGCTCGAGTTGGTCCAGATCTTGAGTTTCTTTATAAAAAAAAATCTATGAAAAAAGCTGACTATCAAAAATAAAATCTATCATCACTAACTTCAGGATGTTTCAAGCTGGATGCTCAGAAAAACACTTATCCCCAAACACCAGCTCTGAAAGGCTGGCAGGTTTTGTGGTGTAAGGGAGGATTGTTACAGTGGTGCTCTGAAATGAGCTTTTCCATCGCAATTTTACTACACAGATTCCTTGCTCTCTGCAAAAATAACCCTGAAGAAAACCCCAAACAAAAAACCCCCATGACCATGAAAACCCCCATAGACCAGGAAACAGGCTCAAACCCCCAAAAACTCCTCTCTCAGTTTCAAAAACCACCCGAGCCAACAGACTGAGGGTACAATGGGCCATGCTGGTCCCTTTGTGCCTGCACATCCAGGGGAAGGGTGGCTGCAGAACAGAGCACATCCCTGGAACTGCCCTGAGAACACAAGGAGAACTCCAGAGCCACCAGTTTGGTATTTTCACCAAGAACATGAGATCAACAAAGAGGAGGCACGGGAAATTAAAGTAAAGTACGGTACAGTCTTGGTACAGTCTTTCCTTCCAACAAAGCCCTTGCACAGAACATTTTCTGCCAAAGATTGATGTGATTTCCCTTGCTTGGAACAGGGCAGAGAGAAACAGGTGAAATTCCAGCCAAAATAACAGGAGTCAAGAGACACAGGCCTAGCTCATCTTTTCCCCCAAAAAATCACAAAAATCTGCAGTATGCCAACCTTTCCCCCCCCCCTTTTTCCCCCCCTAAAAGATTCAGTTTCTCTGGAGAACCAAAGAGAGAGGCTGAAAGGATTTCACATTGAACCACTGCAAAAATTGCCACAATTTCTTCCCTAGCAGCTGAAGAGTGAATGGCATGAGTCCAAATGTGGGCAAGGGGAAGGAGGTGACATTCACTTCTCCAGTCTCTGCCTGTAGCCTGCAAGAAAGGCTGGGCTGGAGAAACACTTTGGAAGATCTGCAGATGGAGGAAACTATCAAATGCCATGACTGCAGTAAGAAATGCCACTTGTGAAAAACAAATTCTTAACAAGGTTGCCAGGCTTGGACACTGAAATATCAAATATATATGGAAAAAACAAAGCCCCAAAGCTTTAGCATTTTCTTCTTCATAAAGCAAAACTGAGACCCAGCTCCAAGTGCAGAAATAAAACTCTGTTGGTAAATTGGGAATTTTCTGCCTCACTTGCATGGGGCAAATCAAGCTGGCAGCTCCTGGAGGGACTGGTGTGCTGGGCTTGGTGAAGCCTTGCACCAACTACTAAACAAGGAATTATTGATTTTATTCTTAGGGCTTCTACTGGTAATAAACTGCAGATCTGTGTTCCTTTCTGCTCCATTCCGGCTGATCTCCCAGGGCACTTTCACAGTGGACCCAGTCACGCCTGCTCCAGACCCCACAGAGAGCATTGGCTGCTCCTGACCCCAAAATGAGAGCTGGGGCTGGGACAGGGGCCCTCCTGCTCCTCTGAGGTTTAATCCACCTCAGCAGGACGTGCCAAGGCAGCAGAGGAAAATAAAGCACCACAGCAAAATAAAATACACGAGGGCAGTGCCCTGCATTAAAGCATCACCGGTCCAGTGACTGCCTGGGGTCAGGTGGGGTTGTAGTAACCTCAGTTATTTCTCAGGATTTTTTTGCTCATAATTTCCAATTCCCCTGAACTGTTGACTCTCAAAATCACTTAGCAATAGAAGTCTTTTGCTCCTTCTTTGCACAGGAACAACCACACTATAACAGAAAACATTTATTCCAGAGTCAAACATGTATTCAAAACATTAGCTCCAGCAAAAGAAACAATCAGACACAAGAGCTTTCAGTTCCATTCCCAACAGAACACTTAGTAAGAAGAGAATGACTTTATCAACAAGCAGTAAAAACCTTAGTTTCCCATGTCTGAAAGAGATTTCATTAAATGCTTCCCTTGACTAGGTGCAGATCATTATATTTCTCATAGACTGTAAGCAATGTGAGCTGTGTCTGCACCTCCAAGCCTGTGCTCTGACTGACAGCTCTAGGAATTACAATAAATACTGCAGGAGCACAGGCAATGGTTTCCTAGGAGCCCACTGCAAAGCTGAGTGCTTCCTTGCAGAGAAACAAACCAAACTAAAACAAAACAAAACAAAAATAATAAACTGGAATAGCCCATTCAGTGCTGTTTCTCAGATAAGAAGGACACTCGTCAGGGAATCCCCTTCCCATTCCCCACCCCTGCAGGATTCAGGCTCTGACCCAGGACATGCTCCCCTCCCCAGCCACAGTCTCTGAGGTTTCTCACCTCCCCAGCTCCTCCCAGGCCACCAAGGATGCCACAAAGGGGGTCCCTGCCCAACCCTCGGGAGACCTGAGCCTGCCCAGCCCTGTTCAGACCCTGCCAAGCCCCGCCTGGCACTGGGGATGGGAAGCTGCCCAAAACATCTCCAAGGTTGGGCTGCATTATCCATGCACTCCCTGGCAGTGATAAAGGCCACAGTGATGGTGGAAAAAGCCAATTCCCAGCCTGAGAAGGATTAATCTTGCTATGTAAAATGTATTGGCTACAGCCAGGGTTAGTCAGCCATGGGACAGTCTCAAGCCACAATTGCACAAAAGTGCATACAGAAAATTATGCTTCTTGCAAAGACAGAAGAGGGCAAAACACTGTTAAATTACATTGCTTGCTACATTTTTTACTGAGTAATCAGTGATGCCCTGAGAGGTGGGAGGGTGGTACTTTACTCTTCCTTCCCCACTCAAAACTGCTCAACCAGTCCTGATTCAGGCAAGGACACTGAACCAGCCTGGTGAAGCAAGGCAAACCCACCTCCACCTCCAGTACTAATGAGGATTGTCTTAAAAGAGAGGATCAATCTTTTCCAGCCGAGTTGTATTTCTCACTTGCAGATGAGTTTATCACCAATAGCTAGGAACACTTTCTGCCACTCCTGCCAAAGGGCTGGGTTATGACAGCTCCTTCACTGTCCTGAGTTGTGAGATGTGTGTGTGTGTTCTATCCCCATCTGTCAGAGCTGGGGCAGCTCTCTGCTGTCCTTGGGGCAGTTGTTTCTTTATCTCTCCCACAGCCAACCCTCCCTCCAGCAGATCTCTGCTGTCCATGGCCACTGAGTGTCCCTGCAGGGCTGATCCAATGCCAGCATCCCATGGGGAGATGCTCCGCCCAGGGGAGGAGCCAAGCATTCCTGCCTGGATCCAATCTGAGCCTGGCACAGCACAGCAGCCTTTGCCCCCTGCACTGCCAGAGGAGCAGCTTTCTGCTGCCCTGCATGGCCAGAGGGAGCCCAGGCCCATCTGCAGCAGCCCTGGAGCTGCAGAGGAAAACTCCCCCCTTGTGCAGGATCCCTGCTGCAGCAGAGCCACAGCTGGCACTGCAGGAGGGCTGAGCCCCCCTGGGATGGGGCTGGGACCCACCCTGACACACAGGGGCAGGGACTGCTCTCACTCTGACTGTGGTTTGGGTTTTTTTATACTATTGTATTTGTACTTTTAATTTTCCTAATAAATAACTGTTATTCCTATCCCTTATCTTTGCCTGAGAGCCCCTTAATTTCAAAATTACAACAATTCAGAGGAGGGGGTTTACATTTTCCATTTCAAGGGAGGTTCCTGCCTTCCTTAGCAGACACCTGGCTGTTCAAACCCAGACACTCCTGGACCCAAGAACTGCAGCATTGCCCAGCGGATCAGGGAACATCACCCAGCACTGCTGGGGAACTCAAACACAACCCACAGCATTCCCACCAGGCCAGGTTCCAGCTCACAGCCATGCAGCACACAGGGCAAACTGGAGGTTTAACCACTTGCACTCAGTTTGCAGGAAAGGTTTGTAAAACAGCAAAAATAACTTGCAAACATCTGTTTAATTCCCAATTTCTTTACAGCTCTCTGTAACCAGTGTGCTGCTTTAGAAAGGAACAGGGGTATTGCAGGTACGAGGCAGGGAAGGAGCAGCAGGACACCTGCATGAGCAGGATGCAGCTTCTCCATGGATTTTTCCAGCCCCCAGAATCAGATCAGCAGAAGGAAATGCAGATGTAGCAGTACAGCTGCAGCACTTCCTGTTTTAGCTTCATTTTTGTCACTCCTTAAGGCATGTTTGAACACTATCTGTGAATAAACACCAGTAAAAGTTGTTTGTGTGCACAAAGGAAAAGCTCTTTCCCTTTCTTTGGTGCCAGCCAACACCATGAAGACGCTCCATTGGATACCCACACTTAGGAGAAAGGACAGCAAATGGAAATAGTTCCATGCTAAAATACAGTCAGTGATCACTCAGAAGCTCTTAATGCTGCAGCTCTGATTGCCCTCACACACCAGCAGAGACAAAGGAATGCAATTTACTGTGCATTCCTAAGAGGAAATTATATTCCCCTCTCTCTCTGTCTCTCTCAAGCATTTGCAGTTTTTCAGAAAATGACATCAACAGTATAAATCACCTGGGCCTAATACAATGGACAAAGTCAGAGTAATCAATTCTTATTTATTAATCAGCCTTTTATCATGATGTTCCATAATCATTATACCCAGTTTGGACACAATAATAATGAAGCTAACAGAACAAATGCAATTTGTGGTGAGTAAGATGTTGGCAGGCAGGGCAATAACATTGCTTGATGACAATGTATTTAGGCAAACAGGTCTTGGTTGTAAGGAAAAATATTAAAATAGACAGAAACACACCAAGGAAAGGAGGTATCAGATATTTTCAAGTTGTTATTAAAAAAAAAAAAGGAAATAAAGAAGATAATAATGTTAGAGACCAAGCTGCATAATCAGAAATGAAGGGCTTAGGGTTATATAAAATCACAGGCACAGTAACAGCATTTGAACATCCTCACAGAATCTAAATAGAGAGTGAGGTTACAAGAGTCAGATGAAGTGAAAAAATGAACATTTTTCTTGGAAGAAAATCCTTTTAATTACAAAAAGTAGTCTGCCTGGGACAGTGCACGGAAAGCCTGCAAATCCCAGCTGTTTGTGCCCACCAAAAACAAGAGCCACCCCCTAAACTCTTGCCTACTTCATTTGCCTCGCCTGTGTGAATGGAAGAGCTTAAAAAATGGCCCAGGGGAGAAAACCACAAAGCAAGGAATGGTGCTTAGATCCTTGGGAGCAAAGTCTGCTGCAAATGCCACATTGCTGGGGGTGCTTTTAGCTCTCAAAAACAACCTTGTTCCCATGATCAGAGGAATTTCTGGGTGAGAGGGATCACTGCAGCACACAAGGCACAGTTCAAAGGGACAGCAAGCCACACAGAATAATTCTGTGGCAATCTGACCCCTTGAAATGCTCAGAGCAGCAGAGCCCTGCACCTTAAAAATCTCAACTACTAAAAAAGACAGGGTAGGAAAAAAAAAAGGAAAAGAAAGGAAAAAAACTTGTTTATAATAAAGACTACATTCTGTAGCAATTTCCTAGATTCCTGGGGTTAGAAATCTAGATTGCCAATGGATAAGTGAGCCTTAAAATCACATCCCTGCTGACAAAAATTCATTTCTTATAACCGTCTCCATTTACCGGAATGTTGAATCTTTCCCATGGGGAAGGAACAAATGAAAATGTTATTTCTCTGCTCATGAACTCATACCTTTCTGTCTGCTTTTCACTGTTGGCAATTTCATTCTCTTCCAAATTTGACTAAAGCCCATGACCTGGGGGAAATAATGTCTATATAATAATCTTCTGAAACTCTAATTCTGAGTCATGTTTTTTTGGATGTTGCCTCACACTTTATGAAAATTGCACTGAGCTACGAAATGTAAGTGATGTGATGTCTTTGCTTTAATATAATCATTTTGTCTGGTGACCATGTTAATAATGATAATAGTAATAATAACAATAAAAATAGTGTCTCATTTGAAAGCCACAAAGCTAAAATAAAATTAAAAAACAGACCAATCCATGCCCAGTGATGAAAAAGATGTTGCAGCACCCCATTCCATGGGTTCATTTTCACTGCCCTGTGGAAAGAACCAGTCCCAACTGGTAGCGAATTAATGGGGTGAGAGAAGCAAGCAGAACCATCCTGACACTGGCTGAGCAGCTTAATGGCCCTAAAGCTGCCCTGGCTGTTCTTGGGGGACCCCATAAATCCCTTACTCTGCTCCTGCCTGGGCTGAACCCCACATCTGCACGTGGGGAGGAGGCACAAACACCTCCATAAAGCATCATTATTGGCTGGGGCCTCTCAGGCAGCTTGCTGAGCAAACTCAGCAGTGGGGATGTTTGCAGTTGATCAGCTCTTCCCCCAAAAGCAGAAATAACTGCAGTGTCTGTTTATTGGCTCCACAGCCACACACCAGCTGCATCCCTGCCCAGCTCTGTAAATCTACCCAAAAAAAGCTGTACATTACCAGATGTTTATTTTATTTTATTATCCACACTGACCCATAAAATCTACAATACAGTAGATCAAATGGTAGAAATCATTAAAAACTTGCTCTGAACAAAATTGGTACTGCCATATGTTTTGGGCCTTCCTCCAATGAAGTTCCACTTAGCTCCACAGGTATAAATCCAGAATAACCCCATTTTCAGCAACAGCTATTTCACATCTGCAGAGTTGCAGCCTTATGGGTGTTGGTATTTGGTCTCTCATGTTTCTGGGATGAGTAACATATTTGTTTATTTATTCCTTTATATTTATATTTATATATACACATATAGATATTACACATCCAACTGAGAAATACCAAACAAATGAGGGATGTTTTACAGGTTGGAACAGAAAAGCCTGGCTATGACAACTTGAGAAATTTTTACCTGATGTACCTGAACATCAGATTTGCAGTGAACCAAAGCCCACAGCAATGCATGCTTGCTGCCAGGCAAACACCCTGTAAGTAAGACTTTTACAGAGCATCCTAAATCTGCAAACTGGTGGCCATAAAGAGCATCTTGAATCACGAAGAACAGGGGGAAGTGAGAGCCCAGACCTTTGACAGCAAACAACACATCCCAGTGGGATGAGAGTGTCCATTCTGTCCCTCTGACAGCCTCTGGAGAAGGGATCTGTCAGAGCCAGGTCCTGCATGGGCTGGGGCAGGCTGAGCTCAGCCCAGGCATGGCTGGGTCCCCTCTGCCTCTGGGGCCCTACAGCTGCCCCATCTTCCTGTGGCTGCTCTGCAACGAAATCCAGCCCCTCATGCAGCTCTGAACCAGCTCAGCAGGCTCAGGCTCTGCTCAGGTTCTGGGCTCAGGTTCTGGGCTTGGGTTCTGGCTCAGGTTCTGGGCTCAGGTCTGGGCTCAGGTTCTGGGCTCAGGTCTGGGCTCAGGCTCTGGGCTCAGGTCTGGGCTCAGGTCTGGGCTCAGGTCTGGGCTCAGGTTCTGGGCTCAGGTTCTGGCTCAGGTCTGGGCTCAGGTTCTGGCTCAGGTTCTGGGCTCAGGTTCTGGGCTCAGGTCTGGGCTCAAGCTCTGGGCTCAGGTCTGGGCTCAGGTCTGGGCTCAGGTCTGGGCTCAGGTTCTGGCTCAGGTTCTGGCTCAGGTCTGGGCTCAGGTTCTGGCTCAGGTCTGGGCTCAGGTTCTGGCTCAGGTCTGGGCTCAGGCTCTGGCTCAGGCTCTGGCTCAGGTCTGGGCTCAGGTCTGGGCTCAGGTCTGGGCTCAGGATGCTGTCCCTGAGTGTGTGCAGTGCCTGCCCACACACGGCCATGGGGGGGGTGACTCTGGGACACAAGAAGCTGGGGGAGGTGATTAAATGAAGGAGGACCCTCATCCCTGCCAGCCCTGGGCTCAGGGGCAGGTCTGGAGCTCAGAGCCCAGGGCAGAGCACTCCTGCAGAGCTCCCTGGGCAATGGCTCCAGCTCCTGGCAGCCAAACCTGGCAGCAGTGAACGCCCAAAATCTGGGACACAGCTCTGAGTGCTCTGCCCAGGGTCTGTCCAGGTGGGTGAAGCCTCTTGGAGCCTCATCCTGAGCCCCTGAAGGGACACAAAGAACCCTGACTGGGGCACAGCTGGGCACAGCTCAGCCCAAGGAGCTGCACTAATGCACGAGTTCCCATGCACTTGTGCAGCTCCATCAGGCCTGGCACAAGAACAGCCTCAGTTTTAAATCAATCCTCCCTGCCATTTGCCTCCTCCTCACAAGAACTTTAATTTGGATATTCTTCCTAAAGCATCCTTAGATCCTTTGATGAAACCATCTGAGAAGTGCACAGTCTTAATTTGTTGTTGTTGTTGTTATTAATGGTGGTGCTGTAATGTATTTAAAAAAAAAACAACTTTACAACTTCCTTACATGACAATGGTAAAAGGTTCATTTTAAATAATCAAGAAAGAAATCATTTCCATTAGATAAAGCAGTCAATAGCATCAGGAATGTGGCTGCAATTACTTGTTGCACTTTACAATGAAATCCTTGTAGTATAATAACCACAAGATGATGAAACACATTTTGTCTCCATTTCACATGACTGACCCCAATTTTGCCAAGGACATCTGAACACATTTAACATACTGAGATCTTCCATTAGGATAATGAAAATACACATTATTGAATTCTGTATTTGCTTTATAGTGCTACAAATAGCAAACTCAATCTTTCTTACTTTTGGTAGCGACTACACCTGCATAATTGTTCACATTTCTCAGAGGCTGAAATAAACTACAAAATGAAGAAAGAGAAAGATGTTGACCCCACAATCCATTATGCAGCACTTAGCTGATTTTATTTGCTGCATGTGTTGAGTAAAAGGATTGTGTATAACTTAACAACCTTCCAAAGATATCCAAGTGCCCTGCACAGGCTGCACCAAACCAGCCAAACTCTGCTGAGCAGCTGACAGGAGGTGCTGGAGGTTCCCTGGGAAGCAGCAATTGCCAGTGCTCACAGCCATGGGGGAAATTCAGCTTTGCTCCCAGGTACAAATATCGTGCTTTGAAATGCCTGTGTGTCATGGCCAAGCCCAGCATGGAAACACATGGTCAGCCTTTTGCTATCCCTTTTCAAGAGGGGAAATTTCAGCCACAGAAAACTCCTATCAAAGTCAGCCCCAGCTTTTATCTGTTCAGTGCAGATGACACCTACCTTCTCTTTGCTCCCACGTCTGTCTCTGCTTGCATACAACAATCTACTTTAGATCGAGATATTTTCATCTCTTTTCTTATCCACAAATCTCAAATCACTGAAATTGGAGCCCCACAACTGAGATGCTCCAGGCACCACTGAAAATTGATTTATATCAGAGAGAAAAAAAAAATCCAGTCCTTCAGGCTGCTGGTTGAATACAGTAAAGGTTTAGACTGCCAGATGTAATAAATACTCTTGCCTCTTTTTTAAGCCAGTGGCTCATTATTTTCTTTTCATTAGCTTTAAACTTCACTGCAATGCTAGGAACATGAGTTATACTTGCAAGGTTCCTGATGTTTCATTGGGCTTCTCTTTCAGGGGCTGGCACTCAGAGCCAAGGAGGAATCCAGTGAAACAGGCACTCATCACCCACTGCTCTGCAGGAGCAATGCTCCAGGTGTAGTCACTTCTTATTCCAAAGAAGGATCCAGTCATGGATCACAGCTTTCACCTGCTGAGCTCTGTTCAGTGCAATCTGCTGAGACATTTACAGGTTATATATTCCACAGCCATTGCCCAAAACAATGTAATAAGTCTGGATGGCAGTGAAATTTGGATCATTAACACCAGCTCTCCTCAACCAAGGAGTGTCCCTGCCCCCACATCTCCCCACCATCATTTAGAACCTCAAACAATGCTTCTCACTGCTTTGTGAATATGAGGGATTTGATCTCAGACAATTTTGAAGTCTGCATCACACACAGAAGCTGCAGTGTTGAAAATGACATCACAACTCCACAGGGAAGACATTCCACACTCTGAACCCCAGCACCTTTCTGCTGTACTTGGCTGGAGGACAGGTATGCAGTGACAATGAAATTCACAGGCCAGAGAGGAAATCTGAGTCTCCAAAATTCCAGAAGTACATTCTGCAAATTGCTACCCAGGTCTGCAATGTAACCAGGAGGGAGAGAAGCTAAAAGATGCTGCAGCCTCTGGCTCAAGGCACCTCCACTCCAGCCCAGCTTCCCCAGAGGGGTCATTTTGAGAAAGCAGCAATGCACAAGGACCTGCAAGGCACTGGGGTCAGCAGGGACAGTAAGGCCATGGGACCATCATCAGTGTGCACAAAAGGGGTGCCAGAGCCACATCCTGTGACAGCTGCAGGCACAGCTGGCCAGCAACACTGAGAATTCAGTGTGCTCCTGTCACAAGGGGTTCTGGGCGCTGCTCTCCTTCCCAGGCCAGGAAGAATCACCAAGAATCTCACCATTTATTTGGAAATACTGCAGCAGACATGGTTGGGTGAGAAGGTATGAACATGGTTTATGTGCAGAGAGCTGTACATTGCGCAGGTGCACTCATGTCTCATGCAGATTAGGAAAATTATCAGTTCTGTTCTGGTGTTCTGTGCTTTTTCTGCACAGAGACATAGAAAATATGAAGGGGACACCAATGTCCTGCTAATGGCTTAGAGCCTCTCCCAGAGATCCCAGCCTTCACTGCTCTTTATCTGCACTGCAGGACTTCAGCCTGGGCAGCTCCATGGCTCTGCACCAGCATCAGAGGCACAGAAAAACACAAGCTTGCTCTCAGAGTCTGCTGTTTTACACTTATCACAGACAAATGGGCAACTGCAAACATCTAAGCACAAAGCATTGGAGGCCTTGGAAAGCAAATTGCCTTCATTTGGGCTTCTGCATGTTTTGAATGCCATGATCTGATCTCTCACTGTTACTGCTGTAACAGTCTGGAAGATCTATTAAAACTTGCACACTCTGGTTTTCAGGCTTTCATCAGAATGCCAAATTTACCTCCATCCACTTCATCTGAGGAAAGCTGAGTTACAACACTGATGCATTTGGAGAAGATGCTCTCGAGGCAAAAACCTGTTCCATAAAACACAGAATCTGAGCTGCCACTGAAATGCTGGCTGAATTTCCAAAACCATTCAAGTTAAATGGAATGGTTAAAGAATAATTTCCACTAAGGAAATTCAAGTTAGAATGGTTCTTTAGCAGTCATTTTGACTGACAAAGGATGGATGCTCCATGCCATTACACTGCTTTTACTCCAGTGCAGTTCTATCTATTTCAGTGTTTACTAATTCCAGTTCAAGGGAGATGATCAAAATTAGAGTCAATTGAGTCTGATATAAAGAAGTTCTCAGATTTCTCCACTCCATTAACATCAATTTCTGCACTCCATTAACAGCAGCTTTATTCTGGTGTAACTGCATTGATTTCAAAAGAGTTACACCATCCTGTTGTCAGTGTTAAAGAAACAGAAAATCAGACCATATTTCTTTAACAGTTTTATTATTCTGAAAAATATTACTTCCCTCAGACCATTAGCACAAAAAAACCACACAAATATTCTGGTAAAATGTAATAGCTGAACAATCTAGCAGATAAAAACTGTATTTAGATTCTGACCCAAAGCCTACTGAAGTCAGTGACTTTTACATCAGACCCTTTGCCCCTTCTTTAACCTAAGTTCACACACCCAGCACCAAGGATGCTGCAGCCCTGCCCTGCAGTGCTAAATGGACTCACCTTTGAACCCCAGCTGCTGAAAATAATTGCACTGAGCCACGTCAGCTCCTTCCATTCTGCACTAAGCTGACAGCTCCCACATAAATTGGATTCCAAGACCAGGAGCTCCCAGCACAAGGCTCTGGGGTTTGCCGTGTGCCTGTGCATGGACACACATTCCTGCAGACACATAAATACCAACTGCAGGTATCACAGAGGATGAGCTGCTCTATTAACTCCCAGTCACTGAGAATTATATGTGCTGAGATCAAACAAAGAATGGGCATTGACTCCAATATGCTTTAAATCAGGCCTAAAATAAAGAGATTGGTAGTACTGAAGTACAATAGCCTCTTAAATATTTCAAAAGCTACAGTTTAGCAGAATGAAAATGTGCCATAGCAGTGCTGTTCCTAGAAAACACACACACCAGTCTATGCACATGGCTGTGAATAAACAGCTGACAGTCTCTGCATTTACTCTGAAGCAATTGCTTAAATAAAAAAATTGTCTGTGACATAAATAATCCAGTAGGTTAAATTCCCAGAAGTGTCAGCTTTTGTATTATTGATGTCTAATATTTTAAAATAAAATCAAGTACGATTAATCTTCTTGTATTACTGTAACGAGTGGAAAGAAATCACTGGCAGAATACATTAGTGGTTATCAAAAACAATCAACTGCATTTTCCACATTCAACCAAAATGAGTGGCTGATACTAGAAGAAAGATTAAATGGAAAACTGATCATAGGATATGGAAGCCTCTCTCTGTTTTTAATGGAAATACACATGAAAATATCATTACAACTGTGCTGCTAAGTATGCAATACTGAGGTTGCTGAACCAAAATAAATTGGTATTGAAATGCCTGACAAAAAGGTAATAACCTTGAAATGGGTTTGATGGTTCACTTTGAACTCTAGTTCCACTACATCTTAAAAAAAGAGAATAATCTAACAGAATACTGCAATACCACCCATTTCCATTGGGTGCAATGCCCTGAACATTCTGGGTCAGGCCATGGCCCTTCAGTGCTAATCAGGGTGGAGGGGGCTCAGGTACTGAAAATAACCCCTGTGATCATCCCCAGGAGAAGGTTCTCAATCAAATACTGCCACACAACTAAAACCATGGACGCTTTTCAGAGATCCTGACTATGCAAAGCTTTACCCACACCAGCTCAATGCACAACCTCACAGAAATGCCAACCAGAGTAAGCACTACAGGTTAACTAACTGTGTACAAAAGTTACCAGCTCTGCCTATGGAAGTACAGGTCTGTCAAGATTGTATAAAATACTCACCTCAAAAAAGCCTTATCCTTTCCCAGGAGGTTAAAAAAAAAGTTTAAATCAAAAGAAATGCTTTATTCACATGGAAATGTAAAATCCATGGGATTGGATTCAGCAGTATTCTATCAGGAATGCAAAAGTTGTGTTTCAGTATTGATTAATGGCAGCAAGGCTTGAATTTGCTTGTAATTTACAATCACTTCCTTCAGCAAATGTCTTCATTTAGTATTATTATGAGTTTGGCATGACAAGATTATTACGAATCACTCTCTATCAGGAAGAATCACCAAGGAACCCACCATTTATTTGGAAATACTGCAGCAGACATGATTGGGTGAGAAGGTATAAACATGGTTTATGTACAGAGAGCTGTCCATTACTCAAGTGCACTCGTGTCACATGCAGATTAGGAAAATTATTAGTTCTGTTCTGATGGTGTTCACAATGTGCTGCAGCCAAACACGAGGAAGGTGCAGCCCCTCCTGTCTGGAGATTCCAGCTGGAATTGCTGCTCCTGTCTGCTGAAGGCAGGAGAGCCCCAGCAGTGCTGGGAGGGCAGCACAGAGCCAGGCTGGCAGGGATGGCACTGGGAGCCCTGCAAACAAACAACCAGGGTGGCAGAGATGGCACAGAGAGCCCTGAAAACAAACAGCCAGGGTGGCAGAGATGGCACAGAGAGCCCTGCAAACAAACAGCCAGGCTGGCAGAGATGGCACAGAGAGCCCTGCAAACAAACAGCCAGGCTGGCAGAGATGGCACAGAGAGCCCTGCAAACAAACAGCCAGGGTGGCAGAGATGGCACAGAGAGCCCTGCAAACAAACAACCAGGGTGGCAGAGATGGCACAGAGAGCCCTGCAAACAAACAGCCAGGCTGGCAGGGATGGCACTGGGAGCCCTGCAAACAAACAGCCAGGCTGGCAGGGATGGCACTGGGAGCCCTGCAAACAAACAGCCAGGCTGGCAGGGATGGCACAGAGAGCCCTGCAAACAAACAGCCAGGCTGGCAGGGATGGCACTGGGAGCCCTGCAAACAAACAGCCAGGCTGGCAGGGATGGCACAGAGAACCCTGCAAACAAACAGCCAGGCTGGCAGGGATGGCACTGGGAGCCCTGCAAACAAACAGCCAGGCTGGCAGAGATGGCACTGGGAGCCCTGCAAACAAACAGCCAAACAGCCAGGGTGGCAGAGATGGCACTGGGAGCCCTGCAAACAGCCAGGCTGGCAGGGATGGCACAGAGAACCCTGCAAACAGCCAGGCTGGCAGGGATGGCACTGGGAGCCCTGCAAACAGCCAGGCTGGCAGGGATGGCACTGGGAGCCCTGCAAACAAACAGCCAGGCTGGCAGGGATGGCACAGAGAACCCTGCAAACAGCCAGGCTGGCAGGGATGGCACTGGGAGCCCTGCAAACAGCCAGGGTGGCAGGGATGGCACTGGGAGCCCTGCAAACAAACAGCCAGGCTGGCAGGGATGGCACAGAGAACCCTGCAAACAGCCAGGCTGGCAGGGATGGCACTGGGAGCCCTGCAAACAGCCAGGGTGGCAGGGGTGGCACCAGGCTGGCAGGGATGGCACTGGGGGCTCTGCTCTGCATGCAGGGATGTCTCAAACTCAGATGGCCAAGGCAGTTCCCATCCCCTAGAGCATGTCCCCCATCCCCTGGTGGCAGCTGTCCTCCCACCACAGGGACAATGACACAGCTCATGAAGCAGCTTCTGGAGGGCTCAGCTTTTCAGCTTGGGGTGTTTTCTCTCCAATTTGAGTTTAACTCCCTGTGCTTCAGCAGCCATTGGTTCACTGCCTGGCAGAAGAGTGATCTCCATCACAGGGGCAGGACAGACAGCCTGAGGCCACAACCTCTTCAGCTGCTTTTGCCTTTAATTTGCCACAGCTTGCAGGTCAGGGAGTGAGGCAGGACCTCAGTCACAGGGCTGCATTTCAACAGAGCACTTGGGACCAGTGAAATCTGCAGAACAAGCAGTGATTAAAGTCAAGCAGGTGCCTAAATGCTCGGCCAGACTGAGACCATTTAACCTGCACTAAGAGCCTGGACTTGCCTGGACAGTTCAGTTGGCAAAATTCATCCATGGGATGAATGCAGTGCCTGTCCCAGCCTGTGTGTTAATTATTGACATTGCTTGGGTGATTTTAGAGTCTTATATTGATGTATTGTTCTGAATGAAAAGCTTTAGCAACCAATATCACAATGCACACACATTGCCACTGAACAGGCCAGGACTGTAAATGCAACATAAAGCAGAAGAGAACACACAATTCTTCCAGCCTTGATCATTCACACTGAATTTGCAAAATGCAGATCATGGCAGACACTGAAACATTTTCTCATTTTGAAAGAAGTCCAGGCAAGCACCACATGCTGTGAAATACTATCTTATGGGAGTTGTTTTGATAAAAACAAATGGCCAATCCTAAAGATTAATGCTTCATATGATGTATTCAGGTTATTAATCCCACCTTCTTCTTTGCACCAGCCCCAGTAGTGAGTGTTTTCTGGAAAACTGCATGGAGCCAGATGGTTAACTATTGGAAATCTATACTAAAAAGATTAATGTTACCCCATGACAGGGATCAGTCATTTGTAGAGATTTCCTAATACAAACGGTGCCATTTGTTTATTCAGACTGGCTGGATGAGCTGTACTCTGAGGAGAGCCTAATTAGTTCTCAAAGATTTTCAAAACATTGGGGCCCAGCTGCTGAGCTCAGCTCCACATCTGAAGGGAAATTACAGAGGTTTCCAAGTACCACCAACACCAGGCAGGCAGGTAAGAGTGACTGCTCTGCAGGTGCCTCTGAGCTCTTCACTCTAACAGGGGCTGGGGAAAGGTTCTGGTGTCCTGGACAAGTTAAATATTTACATGTGGCCATTGGAAACCTCCAGTGCCAGGCACAGATTAAATATTGCAGTGCTGGGTGCCATCATGCCTTAGACAGAAGAGCTGGGCACAGCCACAGTGTGAACACCCACCCACCCCATCAGCCTCAGCTCAGCCCACTCAAAGGCACAGGAACAAATTCCAGCCTTTCACAGTGCTTTTGTGTGTAAACTAAACTTACTGCAAGGAAAGAAGCAGGCATGCATTACACGAAAATTTCAAAGTGTGAACAGTACTTACTAAATTTCACAGTAGCCCTTCTTCCAGATGGATAAAAGAACCAATATGTGCAAGGCCACTGCAATTTCCAAAGCACTCAGATTAAACCCCCTGCATTCAGGGGAGTGGTGAAGCACATGCTTTAAAGTGAAGCACACACTTAAATCCCATTGACTTCAGTTATGCATGTGTGCTTACACGCTGTCCTGAATAAAGCAGATGTAAGCATGTGTTTAAACTTGAACCTCTGCTTTGTTGAGATGAGACTGTGAAGAGGAGAGTGAAATTTAAACTGATGCAAGAAATGGTGCTTTTATCTCCAGGCAACAAGGCCTTTCCATCAGCAGAGAACAGAGCCAGAGGTTTTTTTGGGGGAAAAAATCTACAAACAAGTATTGAATGGAGGGAGCCCTTGATGCAGGGAATGATTGGTGTTTGACTCTATGATTCAGAAGGCTGAAGAATTGCTTTATTAAACTATATTATACTACATTAATACTATATTATAACTATACTAAAGAGATACTATACTATACTATACCATACCATACTATAGTACACTATACTATACTATACTATACTATACTATACTATACTATATTATACAAAAGAATATTAAAGAAAAACCTGTCACTGTCGGAGACAGCCAGGACACAGTTTTGACTTAACTGGACAAGGAAACAAAACAATCCTCGGCAGAATCTAATTGATAAATCTCTTCAGGTAAACAATCTTCCTAAGACATTCCACAAGTGCAAAAACAACAGGAGCAGCAAGTAGAGATAAGAATTGTTTTCTCTTCTTCTCTCTGTGCTTCTCCAGGAAAAATCCTGGGAGAGAGAATTATGTCTCTCTCTGTTCAGAGAATGTGAATGCCACATACAAGCGCTTTTCTTTTCCTTCAAAGGGACATAAAGAATGAAAAAAAAGCCAAAGAAAACCATTAAAACATAATGTTTTTACATAAGCTATCCAAATGCTCAGTTCATCAGTTTGAGAGCGCTGACAGTGTTGAGGCTGAGGCCAGGCCAGATGTTGAGTCACAAACAGCTGCTGCAGCTGAGGCCATTGCAAACTCCCCACTGGGAGTTATTGCTCCCCCATGGGAGTTCCCACATGTGCCCTGCAGCCAGCAGAAGGATCTGCTCATGCACCTTCCTCTACTGCCAGCCTGGAAGAGCAGAATGAACTGGAGCTGTGCTGAAATCCATCCAGGGCTGGGCGGGCAGGAGGTGCAGGAGCACTCCCAGTACTGGCAGGAGGTTCCAGACAGTGAGGGCAGCCACAGCTGACACGGCCTCAAGGTTCACAGGCACGCTACGTACTTTGGAGGGATAGATCAGGATTTTTTTTTTTTCAAAAAGTACCACCTGACAAAGAAAACACATTAAGAAAAAAAAATAATGGTGTGTCTCAAGAATAACAAGCATTTGAATTTTTTTTTTTTTTGGTGCAAAGAAAGGTCAAGTATAATGAGCTAGGCTAAAAAACAAATTGAAGAGCACATGAAAACATCAGTTTTGCTGTACATAAACTTGTTGAGCAAAACAAGCAAACTGCCCCCAAATAAGAATATTTTTTAAAAAAGCATTTTCCTAGAAAGTTACACAGAAAAATATGATTTGTGAGGTGTGTCACACATCAGTGTTACTCACTGACCCCCCAGAGCAGCTCAGCAGCTGGGGTGGCCTGGCAGGGCTGATGCAGCCACTGGAGCTGCTGGGAACTGGGAACTCTGGTACCAGCCTGGACAGTTTTTGTTTTGAATTCTGAGCTTTGGACATCCACAACCACACTGATGTCCATGGACAGCAACTGTGAACTGGCTTCTGAATGATGAGGTCACATAGTTATTTACAATATATAATGATATAGTATATAACTAATTATTACAGAATTGTTATTAATTATATAATATATAATTATCTATTATTATATAATATTTTTGCATTATATTCTCTTCTCTCCAATGGTTTTGTTTTTTTTTTTTAAATCTCAAACTTCCCAATTAACTTCTTTTATGAGCTTTTTGAGACAAGAACTGTTGATATATAGAAACTAATGAGAGGATCTCAGATTCTGCCATAGTACCAAAATCAAAATAATTCTGGCACTACATAAAAATTTAAACCAAAATGTTTTACACCTCATCCCAAAATCACATCCCCTTTGATCCTGTATCATTTATTCCATATGTGTCCATTCATGATGCAGTATTTTCTCCCAATGTCTATCTAAAAGCTCCATGAAACAAAGTAGGATTAACTACATTTAAATCTAGGCACCTTAATTTGGAGAAGTGAGAGCTTTACAAACAGGTATTTATTAAGAAAGTGAATTTCTAAATAGTATCCTTCTCGGTGGTATAAATATCCAACACAGACTTAATCAAGAACACATCTTGGAGGAAATATTAAAGCAGCATATGATTTGATACCAATGAAAAAAAAAAGCAATCAAAGCAGAGCATGGCTATAAATTAATAGAAAAAGTTATCTATCCAAACCAGACTAAAAGTAATTTTGTAAGTCAGCAGTAAAAAGTTGAATAAACACTAATTTAATCTATTTTAGATGCAGCAGTCAACAGATTAAATATTTTACTGCTCTCTAGCTATGTGAACACAGTCAACTGACACAATAATTGAAGGGAAGGGAGAAACAGAGACCCTGTGGAAGCAGGAGCACAGGAACAAGGGGAGGCACTGAGCTCCTGGGCCAGGGAAGCTGCTTGGCAAGGCAAAGCTGCAAACCAGAGATTGGATGCAATGACCTGCAGATAATGGCTGTGACCTATTCCCACCATCCTGCCTTTCCATGTGCTTTTAGGCAGCTCAGTCACCCCTTTATAGGGAACAAGCATTTCCCCTTCCTCTGGGGTGTGCTGAGAAAGGTGCTGGGACCCAGGACATTGCTCTGGCTGCCCTGGAGGACTCCAGACCCTGGCAGGGGCTCAGAAACTTTGGCATGGAGTGAAAAACACCTGTGCCTTTGATTTTAGCCCATGGAAACAATTACCAGCTTTGTGTGAGGAGTTACAAACCACAAGAGTTTGAGTAGAATGTTAGTGGATTTGTCACAGGGTGAAAAAGTAGAATTTTGGGGATTTAGAATGGGGGTTCAAGAGGCAAGATGGAGGAATCTGGGCGTGTCCTGTCCTTCTTCTCCTTCTTGTCCTCCATCTTCTGCTGTGATGGTGACACTTCTGGATTGGTTTAGAGTAGAGACAGACTGTCTAACATAGGTGATAGGTATTGGAAAATTATTGTAAATAAAGCACACACAGTTCTTAGTATAAAAAGCCAACAGCACCCCAAGAACAGGGACTGTGCCACAACCCGAGCTGCTGGACAGATCTCAGCAGGTCAGAGACAGAATGGAACAGATCAGAGAAAATAAACAGCCTTGAAAAGCAGAACTGAGGAATCTCGACTTCTTCTTTGATTGTGGGGCTGGGGAAAAAGAGACTTTCTGATACCTTGGGGTCATCTCAACCACAGAAACCCTAGAAAAAGGAACAATTGGTTCCTCCAAAGGGGTATCCTGTATCATAAGCAGCAAATTTCCTGGTACTGTGCAATGAGGAAGAAATAGATGGGAGAAAGATAATTCAGTGGAATTTCTTGGGATTGCCACTTCTCAAAGCCCTGTATTCCAATTGTTCCCTTACATATTCATCACCAACATCAGGCAGAGGCCCCTGGAGAGGACCTGGAGAAGTTTTAGGAAGCCAGGCTACCAACAGCCAAAGAGTGCTCTGATTTATTTCCTAGCTGACATTATTTATGCAAGTGAGCCTGTGACAGCCTGAGTGCCCACAGCTCTCCCCACGCTGCCTCAAGTTCTCTTTATCTTTCCAAAGAAGCTGCAGCAAACCCACCTTCAGCTGAACATCCCAGGTGATATTTTCAAGAAATAATAAAGAGGCTTTAGTTATTATCACTCCAGGCATTTGTACGGCAGATAGGCAAGGAAAAGGACTTTATAACTGAGCTCAGAAATGAATGAAGAGCAAATTCAAAGCAGTTTAATGACACTCAGACAATGATAGAAAAGTAAGGAAAGAAAAAAGAAACACTGGGAACTGAACTGCAAAGATGAAAGCAAGAAGTAATCAATGGATAATTATGATACAAGCAACAAAATTAAACCTAAGCTTTGACTCTGAAAGGCACCTAAGCAAGCCAGCTCCTAAGCCTAAAGCCAGGCACAAACTGGATAAAACTGCCAGCAGGTTAACTCAACAACAAGCCTTCCTCAAATCTTCCTTTGAAATAAATGAATGTAGACATTAGAACATGGTTTTCTAGTTAAACACAACAGAATTTGTACTGATTCAATGAGAACAAAGTCCTTTGAAGCAATGAAGTACTCTCTAAGAAAGAACATGGCGCTCAGAGGGCTGTCAAGTGGCCTCTTGCTATGAATTCATAATGATGTCAACCTTTTATTTACTGTTTCTGTACTACAGAGAATTTAAGTAAGCACAATGTATTTAGTAAACCAAAATCATGAAAATATCTGCAAACTGCTGGGAAACACTGGGCAAATGAGGGGCACTGGGGATGAATGAGGAAGGTTATTAAGAAACAGAGGGGGAATCACAAGAAAGGGTGTTCTTTTGCTTTCTTGGGGTTAAGGAGTTCTTCTACCACAGAATAAAATGCAGTGTCACACCAGGTGTCATTGCCTGGATACACCACAGAGCCAAGGAAGACACTCTGCTCTCACTGTCATTTGCAGTTACTTTATTTTTCCTTTTTTTTTTTTAAACAACATTAAATTTGCATTAGCTTGGATGGGGAAAAAGGATGGCATATAAAGGGAGAGAGGGCTGAATTAATATTCATAAGCAACATACTGGAGGAAGGAGAAGGGGTGATTTGAGCTTGGAATGGGAGAAGCAGACATCAGTCCTGGAGACCTCCTGCGTCACACCCTGCTCCCGAGCAAGCCCTGCTGTGTCCCTTCCCCATCCACATAAATATTGCCTGCTCTGAACAGCTCTTGGGTTCTCCACTCCAGGGCACTCAGGGGAGGAAGCTGTTTTGGCTGGAGCTGGGCAGGAGCAGGTGGCACTCGGCAGCTGTGAGTAATTCTGCTCTGGCTGGCAGCTCGGTGGCTCCTGGACCCGGCACAGCCCGTGTGCGGTGGGGAGGCAGCAAACAGGTCCTGGTGCTGTTTAACAGCATCCTGGGCTCCAGGCTGCCTCTTCCAAGCTGGCAGCTGGCAGCAGAGGTGGCTGCAGGGATGTGGCAGCTCAGGGCAGGTTTGCTGGGAGAGCCTGGCACAGCTGGCACCCCGAGGGGAGCACCCTGCAAGGCAGATGTTACTGCTGGGCAGGAAGGGAGGGAAGGAGGGAGGAGCAGGGCTCAGCACCCACCAGGTGGGAGTGATCTGTCACCATCAGGGCCTTCCAGAGAGCCCCATCACACAGCCCCTTTAGCTGTGCTGCCAATTCTCCAACCCCTGCATGAGCCCATCTACAGAAACAGGGGCTGCAGCTGGAAAACTTCTGGGGCTACTGCTGCTGTGCCATGGTACAGTACAAATACTTCATTTGTTACATTTAATGCCATATTTCATCACAGAAAAAGCAGAACCTGGATACCATAAGTGTGGCAAAGCCATCAAACTGTTTGTCTAGAATCAGTTACTTCCACCTTCAGAAGCCACAGGAGAAAACAAAAGCATGGAAGCAGAACAGGAGGCAGCACCTTCCCTTCCCTTCCCTTCCCTTCCCTTCCCTTCCCTTCCCTTCCCTTCCCTTCCCTTCCCTTCCCTTCCCTTCCCTTCCCTTCCCTTCCCTTCCCTTCCCTTCCCTTCCCTTCCCTTCCCTTCCCTTCCCTTCCCTTCCCTTCCCTTCCCTCATCACAACAGAGGGAACATGGGCTTGCCATGACCATCTCTGCTGGAATAAATTTTTCTATATGCTTGAAAAATCTCAAATCCCTCTCTTTTCTTTCAGCTGTGCACCATGAAACCCCTCACACCTGGGGTCAGAAATGATTCCTTGAAACTGCAACACATTCCTCTTGCCCTGACTGATCTACCCCAGCCCAGCACTTGGTTTGAAAGGTTCCTTGCATTTCCACATGGCACAAGTGTCACCACGTGCTGTGCTGATGCCACTCCAAACATGAGCTTCACTCTCTGAACCAGCCTGGCACAGGCACTCACCAGAACAGTTATTTTATCCCCTCCAAGTTCACCTTTCATCACCACCCCTGACAGACAAGTCCTCCTTGGCAAGGATTAACACTTTGCTAATGAAGTTATCTCCTGATCTCGTATTTTACCTGGTATCTGTTCTGCCACTGAACAACAACCTGTTTACAGCTGCTAAGGTGAAACAATTAGTCAGTGCTATCAATATTAGGAGGTTCTATTACACTAATAGCTTGAATCTGTTTGCCCAGCACTCCACAAACACACAGGTGGGACTCTGATGAACACACTTTTTTGTGATTCCCTCCTCTGTTTACTAATAACCTTCCTCATTCATCCCCAGTGCCCTTCATTTGCCCAGTGCTTCCCAGAAGTTTGCAGATAAATATCTGCAGATTTGGTTTTTATCTATGGATTTGGTTTAATATCTGCAGATTTAGTAAATATCTATGGATTTGGTTTACTAAATACATTGTGCCATGGAATAAATACAGGTCATGGAATGAAATGAACAGCCAAAACATTCACCATAAATTCTCATAGAAACTACTCTCCTTTCATTCACAGACAGCTGATTGTTACAGATTTTTCCTATAAATTATTTTACAGTGATGCTACATAACATGGCCAAATCCACTGATATAGTATACCAATCTTGTCCCAGAAACATAGGCAGGAATGCAGAGATGTGCTGGCACAGCCCCAGCAGGAGTGAGCAGGGGCAGCAATGCCCCAACAATGCCAAGGGCAGGGCTGTGACTGCAGGAGTGTCCCAGATTGCAAGGTAATGTGTATTCTATTCTATTTGCCCTTTGTTAGAGGTGGGGCAGTTGTCTGCTGTTCACTGGGCAGTTTTCCTTATCTCTTCCACAAACAATCCTCCCTCTGGGGAGACATCTGCTGATAACAGCTATTGAATGTCACTGCATGGCTGATAAGAACTACAGCATCCCATTGGGAGATGTGAGCCCAGAGGGAGGAGCCAAGCATTCCTACCCAGATACAATCTGGAGATTGTGGAACACCAGCACGGCTTCTCCACTGGATTCCCCAGAGGAACAGCAGCTGCCTCTTCTCCCACTGGATCTTCAGAGGAAGAATCCATCCTTCTCTACAGGATCCCTGCTCCAGCAGAACCACCCCTGACACTGCAGGAGGGCTGAGCCACAATTCCAATGGGACTGCCACCAACACCCTGACCCACAGGGTGTCAGGTTGGGTTCTGACTCTGGCAGTGTTTTTTTGGCTTACTGCATTGTTTATTTTATATTTTTATTTTCTTCCATAATAAAGAACTGTTATTCCTGCTCCCATATCTTTGCCTGAGAGCCCCTAAATTTCAAATTTATAACAGTTCAGAGGGAGGAGATTTACATTTTCCATTTCAGGGGGGAGCTCCTGCCTTCCTTAGCAGACACCCAGCTTTCCAAACCAAGCCAAGGAGTCACAGCCCTGCTCACCTCAGGCCCAAAACCACACCATGGCTGGGCTGAGGAGTGCTGTGGCATCCACACCCCTCTGTGGAGGGAGAGTTCCCAGATCAGGAGAGATGAGATTTCAGGAGGTGAACAGAAGCTACTTCAGCTGAATGCACATTAACCCTCAGTTAGAGTGAAGATGAAAATATTTGCCCTGCTTTTTCTTTTTTTTTTTTTTAAACAGATTTACCATTGCTAAAGGAAAGGCCATCAAAAACCTTGACTTCCTAATGGTCTGAGAGCAGCAATAACCTAATAATAATTTTCTTATGGACAAAATACTCCCAAATATTTCTAATGAACCATTACAGCATGCATTGCAACTTTACAAGCCTTCATTTAATTACTTCCACTGAAACAAACACACAAATCTTCCAGCTCGGTGCTGCCACACACACAGACTCTCTGAGCACCAAGCCCTCAGCAACCTTCTTCTGATGGACATTTTTTTCCAGGAAATGACACAGAGACATAGGTAAAAGGTGATTTAGATAGACTGCTGTGTCACAAATTGTCAGGATCTGATTTAAAGACCTTGCCTTTGTCAAGAAAGACAGTTGGGTGTCTGCTTTAAAGAAGTACTGGGAATATTTTCATCAAAGGTTTGAATTGAAAAACAGTGGGAGGTAAATATCTGAGATGTTGCCAAGAAAGACCACTATATCCGTGCAATTACCATTAACAGGGGACAGCAGTGGTTCAATGAAGTAATTCAATCTGGTGTCCTACATTTTATCAGACAGCAATTTTGAGTTCTGACATAAAAGGCTGAGAAAGGGGATTGGACTCTTTTCTCTGAAATTCAGCCTTAATTCTTGCAATCAGGAGATGTGTTCTCTGCTTCAGGTACAAGCCTGCTACCCCTCCAAGGGACTCAAAAGAATAACCCAATATTCACCTTCAAAAGAAGAATAACCTAATATTCACCTTAACACCACTCATTGGCATAGGAACAAGTCATTCTTTGGGCAAGGCTCAGAGCTGAGTGCCTGCAGTATTACAGCAGTGTTTTCCTCCTGATTTAACTAGCTCAGATTTCCTTACTTGTGAATTTTGCAAGATGAAAAAACCTATTGTTTTTTTTAAAAAACAAACAAGATGATGCAGCCTAAATTAATAAATGTATTCTTTCAAAATTAAAGAGAGAGAGAGACTGTATTTTTCAGAAAATGGCAAAATGAAAAGCTTCTGGAAACTGCCATCAGAATGACACCAGCACATGGCTTCTCCTCATCATCCATCCACAGCGCACACTCCTGGTTCCTTGGGGGCTTTTGAATTATCTTCCCCCACAGAAATCCTGTCAGTCAGTCCATGCCTGCCCTGGTGCTTTCCAAGGTCACCAGGTTTGCAGGGCAGCTCTGATTTCTCCTCTGCAAGGCAGCCCAGGCTGGCACAGGGCTCCCACACTGGCATCAGCTTCACTCCCTCTCCACACAGAGCCCACCTCAAACCCCCTTTCCAGGGAAATCACCACATTTTAGCCTTTCACCTCCTTTCTACCACAATGGCAAAAAGCCATTTGCCATTTTGGGCTGGTCTATAAATTCCTGTGTTACACCAGAAGTCTTGAAAGGTTCTCCTGTTAACAGCACGTGGTTGAAAATGTTAATTCATATTTAACTGAGCACAAACAACAATGCCATGAGATAATTTGCAACAGGAACAATCCAGTATCACTCTTTCCACTGGGCTAGAAATTCCACCAAGTTCCAAAACATCACAAACAAGAGAAAACTGGCTCTTGTGTCATACAGAACTGGTCAGCCCCCTTTACACAACACAAAGCCAGGAGTCCCTGCAGCACTCCAGTGAGGGATTGCACAGCCTTTTCCTTTCATGAAACCATGCAGAACCTCCTCCAGAGACTCAACACTATCTTTCCTCCAAAATATCCAACATACAATGCAGGCAATGCTGCTGAGCATTCTCTTGTGCTGATATGAAACTGAGACCCTCAGAAGATGGAGGCTCTGTATATGACAGCTTAACTGCTTGCAATCAAACTAATTTGCAGGAGGATGACCTGAAATGAGTTTAAAAGCACCATAATGCATGTTTAGCAATCAGTGAAGCAATCCTTTATTATTCAGGTTCACATCTGCAATTTGTGTCACGTGTTAAGTGAAAGAGAAAGAGGGGGAACACAAAAAAGAATAATTTTGCTTTGCAGGAGTTGATGAGCAGAACATGAGCCACAGTAACATGGGGCATTGGAGACCAAACAGACTGACAGCAAATCTTAAGTCTTATAGAAATTTTGTCCAGAAGAAGAAACTATTAAATTAAACACTTGCCTGTAAATGATTGTCTTGATTTTTCTAAATTGATTTTTGTTGGAAAAAATTATTAAGCAAGTTCACCTGAAATACCACAAAAATAGGAACCAAGAATGCCTCTAGGGTTCTGAAGTGTAAATGAACCAGCCACTTTCAATACTCCCCTTTCTACTGGTTGCAGAAGAGGGACACCCTTCTGACAAATAATGGAGAGTTTTCTATCATGCCTCCAAATGCATAAACTCTCTTATTTTCTTCCTTTTTCCCTTCTTTTTTTATGATATCTCCATTCATCACACTTGTAATCCTTGGGGAAAAGGTGGCTCCAACAAGATAAGTGGGCAACATGCACAGAAACAGGAAGAAAAGGGAAGCATTTGCTGAGGAAAGGCAAGAGCAGCAAATGTAGCACCATTCCAGAAATTAAAAAAAAAAAAAAAAAACAACCAAGCAAAAAACCCAAAAAAACCAAAAAACAAACAAAAAAAAAACCACAAAAAAACAAAAACAAAAACAAAAAAAAAACCCACACAAAAAAACCCCAAACACCAAACATAGGAAAGACACAGAAGTGTGACACTGAGGCAAAGCACAAATAATTTAATTATTTATTGATAATTAATACCTATTATTTATTATTTAATTATTCATTAGACAAAGCACAGAACTGCTCAAGAACTGCAGCAGGAGTGGGCTTGGGCAAGGAGAGGGAAGGCCCAGGCCAGCAGACCCCGCTCCATCCCGAATGACAATTCCTTGGGGATGTCACCCCCTGAATCACTAAAGTATCTGGGGACTGTCCTAAAGAAATTACTGTTAAGTTATTGAAGAAATTCCATTGTTCAGACAGAAGGTGAAAATCTGTGTTTCAGCAATGAGGGGACAAACCAGAAAGACCTGAAGTTCTGAAATCTGCTCTCAGTTCTGTCTAGCTGGGTAAGACACTGCTGTGGTGCCCTGCTCTCCTTCTGTAACATTTGGACAGCACAGTTCCACACACTATCCAAAGAAATATATGGATTAATATCTTAGATTCAAAGCATGTTATTCAAAAAGCATGAGCATGCAATAGGGCAGAAGTTGGAGGAAATACCATCCTGAAGGGCTGTAAAAATAACTCCAACCTTCACCCCCTCTGCTCAAAATTTTCTGAGGAGAGACCAGTCCTGACCAAATTCCAGCCCAGGTCATTTATTCTGCTTGCCTAATCTTTCCCCAAATTCTGACTTAATAATATGTGAAATACAGAGTTTTCTTCTCCAAAAACTGTTGTTTTGCTCCAAGAATTGTTATTGTGATGAGCAGGATGCTGGAAATGCAGCTGCTCTTGTTCTTCTTGCTTTTCTGGTCATGTTGTTAGCAAACTCTTTAATGAGCCTCAGCTCTCCCTAGGAACAGCACTATGGTTTATAAATGCTAAAATTAATAGACCTGGGGTAGACTTTATTACATGCAATGTATTTACTTGGCAATGATGATGTCTCTCTTACAGCAGCAGTTAGAATAAACTGCATTTTTAATGGCTCCTGGAAAACAAAAGACAGCACCTAAAAGATTTGAGATGAAGAAACACCAGGTTTCCTGGTCTCAGTGCACCCCACCAAACCCACTACACTGAGGGCTGCAAGCACTAATGAGTAATTACAGCCCACAGAGAGATTTCTACTGGGGATCTTGTCCACTTTGCTCCAATCTGAATTTACTATCAGAAGATTCATAACCTCTGTTGTCAGCTTCACTTCTGCAAAGAATGGGCACATGGAGAATTTAAAGTGAAGTTAAAATGGATTTCAATATACCCTTCACAATAATAGTTGGTAAAACTAATTACAGTGAGAAAATTTGAGATCATTCATTACCCTACTAAGCAAATTAGGATTTGTTAACAATGATTTATAGAGCCAGAGAGGATAACAAGGATCCTCTTTCCAACTCCATTCACAGGGGACATGACAGTTCATGGTGTGGTGCCATCCCACAGCCACTGTGCAGAGCCTTTGTGGAGCTCAGGGTGTTTCACACACTTTGACATCAGCAAAATACACTTTAATGTTTGGCTCCTAAAGTCAAGCTTTAAAATTATCTGAGCAGCTTAATCTACTTGCAAGCACAGTTTTTTATTTACCAACACCTTGGTAAAGGTGTGGAGTAAAGGGCTCCATCCCTTCTGCAGCTTTAGCAGGTTGGATTTATTGAACCCATTTCAAACAACACTTCTGATCTGATCTGTTCTCTCCTGAGGAATCAGTGGGTCCTGCTGCCCTTCCCTGCAGTGGAGTCTCTCCACAGGCTCTCACCCAGCATCACCAACCTGAACATCTCAGGGAACAAAGCTCAGCTCCTCAGGAGCACTGCCAAAACACATGGACCAGGCAATGAGGGAAATCTGCTTTTTGAAGAGCTCTCTGAGCACTCAGAATGTGCTGCTGTAACTAACTCCACATTTAATTCCATATTTCTGCTGCAGGATGATGTCTCAGATGAAAACCGCTCCCAGTGCACGGAGAAATAGCTGCCCTTATCTAGGCCAAAGCCTGGTTCTTCCACCATATCCATACCAAACACCACTGGTGCTCCCCTTATTCTCCCTGGGATGGGTTTTTAGAGCTCTGAGTAATGTAATGCAACATTGCACAAGGCAGTGTCCCAGTGGCACGCTGGAGCTGCACAAACATCTGCTGAACCCAACCCACTCAGGGCCAAATTGGATAGCACAACTGATTAGCCAGAGCCCTGGGGAATAAGCTCACAATTTATGTCTGCCTGAGTCACCAGCCCATGTGCAAAGCACAGTTTTAGCTTTTCTTTCTTTCTTTTTTAAGGTGGAGCAAGAGCACTGTTAGGAAAAGAAGGGTCACAGGAGGCTTCTGCCTTCCCAGTGTTATTTCCATCACCAGCTTATTACCAAATTCTACCCAATTCTGAAAAATTCATAAACTCTGTATTTGGAGGAAAAGAAAATAACACAAACATGCAATCCAAAAACAACCATTAAAAGAGGAATAGAAAATGCTCAGAAACAAAGACCCAAGAAGCAGACATGTACAGAAATGGAAATAAGTTGCCAAAAGCAGAGAAACTGTACAATTGCCAAAGAACCTGACAATCTTGGAAATCAGGATTGTTGTTTAGAAGCAAAAGACTCAGTTATTTAAGTTTTGATTTCTGCTCTGTTCTGTGTTGCAAACCAATGAACCTCTATCCCCTTTAAAAGGAATTTGGCTGGCAAGATACAGAAATGAGCAAAACCATTCTTCAAAGCTAGGTAAGAGAAAAAACTTTACTGTTACACAAATTCTAATTGTATTCTAAAGCATCTCAACCTCCTGAAATCTCAAGACAGCTGGACAACATTAAAAACTCCCATAATTCAAACAGCTTTCCTTTTAAAGAGATGGTGATTTTTTTTTCTAAAATTCTCACTACTTTCCAATTATCTGATCTGACATCTTGATGAGATGTAATCTACCTTATAATCTGCCTTTGATGAGAGACAATGACAATTTGCAATGCAAAAAATATCAAAGACAACTGGGAGATCTTCCAGGAAATATTAAGCTATGATTTCTTAGGGTGCACCAATATTAACAGCATGCCTAAATGTTTCTCCACATGCAGCAATCATAGACTGGACTGATCCCACAGGAAGCAGCAAAGTCAGGCCACCACAAAAGGCTCCCAGGAGAATTAGAATGACTTTTTACCTCCTCTTTTCTGACTATTGGTTTAATATATGCCAAAAGAATGGGAAAGTGTCTCCTCTGACAAGGAGCACCAAGACAGGTGAAACACACTCCAACAAAAGTGTCTTCTGAACAGAATCTACAGAAATGCCAACACCTGTGAAAGGAGTAGAAGAGAGTTGTTCCCAACTGAAATCCAAACTGAAGGTGAATTTAGAGCTCATTGACAGCTCTGCACCATCCCCTCTCCTTCAGAGGCCACTCACACTGGTCCCATTTTGCTGAAGGCAGCTCCTTACACAGTTTGTTCAGTCCAGGGCAGCTCTGTCACCCCAGCTGGGTGTGGGCTGGGCTGAATCACCTGATGGAGATTCCCAACCCTGTCCATTGCCAAGGCAGGCTGGGAATGCCCCCAGAGCATTTTTGCTTTCCCTATTGCTTTTCCAGGAGCACTTTCACAGAGGAAACAAGAACAGAATTCAGTCTCCAGCTCAGCCAGTCAGATATTGATCTGCTTACAGTATAAAATGAGGTAAAATTCCAGCCTTCAGCACTACCACTGAAGCTGCACAATGAATTACTGGGCTGGAGCTATCACAGAGATACTGGAGGAATGACTTCGTGTTCCTGGGAAGTGTCAGCTTTATAAATGTTCCCCTAAACACTCAGTGATCTCTATAGAGTAACAGGACCTAAAAGTCATTTTAGCTGTGCTGTGGCATGCACAAACATTGCACACACATGGCCCATCCCATCCCTCAAAGCTGAGAGCCTGGTGCAAGCAGGGCCCTCCCAGGGGATCCCAAGCTGGATTATCTCTGTGCTAGGCAACATGGCCTAACACATGAAGATTCCATTAATACTTGATTTAAACAGCAAACATGTGCTACTCAATGCATACCTCAGTGCTCATTCCTTTCTGAATTGAACCTGCTTCCCTCTGCAGTAGATGTCCATCAGTCCATTTGTACCTACCTGGTTCCTCTGGTGAGCTGCAGTACAGAATATTGTATAATAGGCCAATATATAACATCCATCAAATAATTTCCAATTATCTATTAAACTAGAAGTTATTTTTACTATTTGAAACCAATGACCCCTGTTTTGATGTTCTGGGTTAACACCAAACACAAAAACTAACAGTCTTTTTCTAGTTAAAAGCTTTGGAAAAAAAGAAATCAATTCAAGTGCATATTCCTTTGCACATTGATAATACAATAATTACATTGATCAGAAACATATGCTAATTGGATCACTCTGGAGCATTTTTCTCATTGTCTGGTACCACAAAACACATCTGGGTTTTATTTGCCCCATGTAAGTTAATAAGAGTATGGGCTTTTTTAAAACAACAAGCAAGATAATCCTAAAAACAATTTTCCAAAGTGAAAAGGGAGGGAAAAAATCCTTCATGTTTCATCCAAGACTGTGTAAGTGCAAAAACAACTTTAAGATAGAAACTGAAGCACATTTTCTACCTACTTGGCTATTAGTGAGGAAAGAGAAAAAGGAAGTTAAAGACTCTCAATACTGTGGCTATAGAAAAGAAACAGCTCAGTTAAATATATTAATGGCACCAACAAGGGATGTCTCCCCCACCTACACAGCCCCAAGTTGGAAAGATTTAAGGTGCCAATCCATCAGCCCTAGAAGATGTCAGGCTTCTTCTTGTTACTGAATCCCTTGCTCAGGAGAGCTGGAAACTTTCAAGCTTTCTGTTGGAGCATAGGGGATGCTGACACCTTCCAGATTTTCACTTTAGTGGACCAACCCACAGACAGTATGGTGCAGGGAACAGCAGATGGCTTCTCTTCTGTTACCTCTGCTGCCTAGAGAGGAAGCTGAGCACCGCTCTCAAACCATGCATATTCAGCTCTCCCTGCAAGGAGAACAAGGCTCATTTATCCAAGGCACAGCCCCCCAGCCCATAATACACCTGTGCCATTCCAGAGCAGGTCTGCAGACCTCTGTATGACTGGAATTTTTCCAAACAAAGGAAAGCAATTCATTCTGAACTATGGAAGGATATTCAAGGTATACTTTTAATTCTAAATAAATGTTGAGCCATTTGATATAATCTTTCCCTTCACCCCCTCCCTCTTAAAATACATTACACAAAGCAGGGCAAGTGATGACAAAAGGAAACCAGCTTGTTTTTGTGTTTCACAACTTACCTTACACTGATCTGGGTGTTGATATAATTAGAACAACTAGCACAAAACTTTTCCACCTGGGATGCTCTTTTCATACCTCACCACCAGCAGTGTGAAGGTTCTGTTTGCGCAGAAGTCCAATGTAAATCCAGCAGGACACAGCATTTCTCCAGGTATTAAGCAACTTTTGTGCCATTTTTGTGAGACCACACGTTAACAATTTAATCCCATAACTTTGTTACAGGATCACAGATGTCTGTGACAAAAGACTAAATTCACCATGAACTAATAGAAGAAAATGACTCTCTGGGAATGTGACAAGAGTGCAGCCAAGTTTTTCCATCATGTAATTGAATACCACAGAGTTTACTTTTCCCCAGAGTTCAATGAGAAGATAGGAGGAGGCTTTGATTATACTGATAACTTCACAGAGCAGTGCCGTGGGACAGGGTTCCTATTTTACCCACCTGGTTTTGGACATACACAATGCTCTGCTTCTCCCACAGTTATTATAAAGGCAGAAAAGATGTGCTTGGAGAATACAGCATAAATTACAAGAGAAACAGGATATGAGCAATTTAGATATAAATCTTGGAAGAAAATAAGCAGTACATTGGCTTGAATGGAAAACTTTTTCCACTCCCAATTTATCTGTGCAAATAAAAGGAATATTGATGAATGTGGGAATGAACAGGAAGGTATGAATATAGACTGTTAAATCAATACAGGTGCATGCAAATAAATCACAAAATCCAAAAAACCTGATCAATTTTCAAACCAGCTGGGGCCTGATCTGCTTCTCAGGACATAAAATGGAAATCTGGCATAAATATAACTTCTTTTCCAAGAGTGTCCACGAGCCAGGGGCTTTTAAGCAACAGGTAGAAATCACTGTGCCACATTGTCTGGGCTGTGGTACACAGGAGATGAGGCAAAATATTGTAATGGGCTCTTTAAAATCTGGGAATCAACAAGAATGGGTGCAAGGGGGAATCAGGATCCTACCATCTCCCATTAGAGAGCTGGTCAGACCATGGCTCACTTTATTTGCTATAATTGTGTAAATTAAGTGCTGTTAGAATATATGTAGTAATTAAAATGACACCTGATTAGTTCAAGGAGACACAGAAATGTTACTTGCAGGGTATTTGTGAGGAATAAATGAGAAAGGTGCACTCAGCCCTCGGGCAGAGGGGGTTGTGGGGTATTCCCTGTGTCCATGAATTCTGTGTGAGGCATTTTGTGTGAGGAACACTGCTGCTGAGGCACGGGGTGAAAGTGGAGATAGACACTTACAAAGTAGCCTGTTCCCAAGCTGGAAGGAGCTGAGCTCTGCAATAAAACACAAAGACAAAGTGGAAAGTCAGTGATGGTTTTTAACACGTTCCAATCCACACAGCTCATTACCAGCCCTTTCCAAGCTTTTCATCACCACATCACAGCCCCAGCGTCCTGCCCCTTGTCATCTGCTACTGAAACAAACACAATGTTGCTTAATTTTCCCCTTTACATCTCTCAACCACTCCGAGATGGTAACGTGCTATTTACTGAATTCCAAGCTTCTGCCGTGGACGTAATTGCCAATTTATTTGACAGGCAGCTGGGTAATGAATTAATGATGGCATTTCGCCCTGCACTGAGACTAAACAGACACTCATCAACCAGCCTCCCTGACATGCTGACATTCAATGCCCTGGACTCCAGCTCCTCAGCTTCGTGGCCACAAAGGGGCAGGAGGGAGGGGGAGAAAGGGAAAAAAAGTAGACTGACTTCAAAACAAAAAGCCCGGTGGGTTTGGATGACTTTTTCAGCGTATGACCTGTTTGCCAATTTATTCCCGAAAGGCCCTGGTTAGTACACACATAGTGCTTTTCTAAAATGAGACATTTTGTAAACATAATTAGTAGTCTGAAATGTAAAGAATGCGTGGGCACAGAGAAGCTGCTTTAGTCAATGTACCATTTTCTGGAGAATGCAGTCACTACAATTTCCCATTTGGATGTCCACATTGTTTGACAAACCAAGGATATAGAAACAACAATCCCAAAAAAATGCCAACAGGAAATATCTACAGTGTGAAATAGATTTCAGAACTAAAACCTATAAAAATAATTAGAACTAATATTACTACCATGGAAAATAATCAATTTGTTTAAATGTTTTTAAAAAAATAGCATCATGAAATTCAGTTTAAGTGGGACACGATCACAACCTCTATATTCACAGGAATTAAGGAGATAAAGGGTTTTGTTTCATTAGTTTTTCATCTAAGCAATGGGGATTACACAGCAGGTTCTCTCAGAGACATGGGGGATCCTGGTGCTAATCCAGGTCAGGCTGTTCCATCAGAGGGGGAGCAGTGCCCAGCTCCAGCCTCCAGAGCCCGTGGGCACAGCAGCAAAAGCAGAGGAGCATTCTCTAGTGAGGGTGCCTGAGAACCAGTGGGGAACAACTGGAGAACCAGTCCTGTAGCTCCACTCACACTCCTGTAGCTCAATTCCCACTCCTGTAGCTTCATTCCTACTCCTGTAACACAATTCTCTCTCCTGTAGCTCCATTCCCATTCCTGTAGCTCAACTCCCACTCCTGGAGCTCCATTCCCTCTCCTGGAGCTCCATTTCTTCTCCTGTAGCTCCACTCCTACTCCTGCAGCTCCATTCCCTCTCCTGGAGCTCCATTTCCTCTCCTGTAGCTCAGTTCCCTCTCCTGTAGCTTCATTCCTACTCCTGTAACACAATTCCCTCTCCTGTAGCTCCATTCCCATTCCTGTAGCTCAACTCCCACTCCTGGAGCTCCACTCCCTCTCCTGGAGCTCCATTCCCTCTCCTGGAGCTCCATTCCCTCTCCTGGAGCTCCATTCCCTCTCCTGCAGCTCCATTCCTTCTCCTGCAGCTCCATTCCCTCTCCTGGAGCTCCATTTCTCCTGTAGCTCCACTCCTACTCCTGCAGCTCCATTTCTTCTCCTGGAGCTCCATTCCCTCTCCTGGAGCTCCATTCCCTCTCCTGTAGCTCAGTTCCCTCTCCTGTAGCTCCACTCCTACTCCTGCAGCTCCATTCCCTCTCCTGGAGCTCCATTTCTTCTCCTGTAGCTCCACTCCTACTCCTGGAGCTCCATTCCCTCTCCTGGAGCTCCATTCCCTCTCCTGGAGCTCCATTCCCACTCCAGTAGCTCAGCACAGCCTCCCTTCCCATGGTGACACATCCTGGGGTCAGCCAGGCCTGCAGAGGGACCCGGGCACACCACTGGGAATACACAGAAATTTTGTCCCTTCACTGCTGTTCCAGGACAGGTACCCAAACTGCAGATCTGCAGTGGCTATCAGGGAAGAGAACTGCACACAATGAAAGACACTCCAGAGTCCCCCTGTCCCCACCCCTGCTGCTCCCCTGTGCCACCACACCCACAGGACACCCCCTGGTGCCAGGGGTGATGGCCCCGAGAGCTCCCCTGCTGTCCCTGGGACTGCCCTGGGCACTGGCACAGCCCTGCCCACTGCCCAGCCCAGCTGCTGCTCCCAGCTGGGCACAGCCCCTGGCACAGCCCCTGGCACAGCCCCTGGCACAGCCACTCCACGGGCACAGGCCCTGCTTTGGGGATGCCAAAAAGATTTTGGCTTTTTATACATTTTTTATATATTCATAACTCTGTAGACTACTATTATACAGTTACATAGCTTCTTAATTAGCTCTAGTTGTTTTCTTACCCTTTCTTTTAGATTTTAGAACAGTAAGTTCACCTTCCTGGACTCTTATTTGGTCTATAGTGAACCAAGGATGTTTAATTTTTTCCGTATATTGTAAACATAATAAATGTGGGGATAGAAGCTGGGGGAGCAATGGGGGCTTCAGTGGAGGGCAGAACCAAGAGAGGGGATTACTTAATTAACTGTTCCTCTAATTGGATACTTTCTCTGAAGTATGCTAATTTGTTAAACTTATAAAATTGTCCAAGTCCTGTATGACATTTTGCCATACTTGCACCTGCAGGACCTTCATTAAAGGTAACAGCTTTTCATCATCCTAATATTGTTTGGCTTGTGACTTTTGGCATCACTGGGAGCCCCTGTGGCCCTGCAGCCCTGGCACAGAGCACACCCTGCTCAGCACCCCACAGGACACACACTGCTTTCCTCTTCCCTCCTCCTGCTCCCTGCTCCATGCCACTGAGATTCCTTTCATTTCAGCTGGAGATTTACCCACAAATACAGCACGTGCAGTCGTTAGAACCACTTTTGTTTCAGCTCTGTGCAGATGCCAAGCGAGTCCCACTCTTTCACTCACAGTTTTTTTTAAACTTACTTTACTGGCTGAAAGCTCCAAAGTTTGCATTCTGCATCTGTGTGTAATTTTTGTCTGCTTTTTATTCCATGTTTTGGAAGGATAGAGTATCAAAACAAAACAATAAAGAGGAAGAAAAAAAGAATAAGCAAACAAAATATTTCCCACTGAATATTTTCATTCCTTCAAAAGCGATGCTGCAATGGCTATGGGAGGACAGTCGAAACATAGCAGTCAAATGACTTCCACTGAACAACTGTGCAATTTCAGGGAACTGGAGTTTGCTGGATGGAAATATAGCCCTTCACACATTGCATGCTGCATATGGAGAGTACAGTTTGCAAACTGTGTTTAATTGAAGTATGAAAGGCTGTGCTGCACATGCATGAATGACTGTCAGCTGTGTAGAGCCGTGTGCTGGCAGAGCACAGGGGCTGAAGCGAGGGCTATGCAAGGAGACAGCTTCTCACCTTTTGGGAACTCCCAAGGGCGAAGGGCTCCCACTACCCCGTGCCCAGCCTTGGCACCAACTGTGCAAACATCTTTATAGCCCGTGCTGAGTCGTGATCCTGCACTGGCTGGTTCTATAGCTCTTATTTAAAGTGTGCCTATAATAGAGGTAATGGTTTCACTTTCCGAAACCCTTTGCAAAATAGGACATTAGAAATACTGTTTGATATTCACACAACCACCAGCAGAAGCCTGCATCAGGTGCCCATCAGCAAAATACACTTGCTTAAAATTGACAGGGTTCTGGGCTTTTTTCCCCACCTCTTTTTTTTTTTTTCTTTTGGTTGGTTTGTTTTTGGGTTTTCTTTTGGGTTTTTTTTTTTTTGTTTTTTTTTCCATCCTTTCTTAAAGAACTTTAGCCCAGAAGCAAAAATGTAGTAACCCTCGTGTAAGCATTAGTTTATTGTGTACCAAAGAAAATTACATCCTTGAGGTCTTGGAAGGCACAGTTATACCCATTTTGCATATATATTGTGCATTACTTGGGGAGCTGGGTGGGGAGAAAGACTGTGTTGTACATATTTGTTCTGGCTATTGTTTATGCAGGTCTGACTGAATGAAGGAACAGTGGGTATCATTTCAATTTCTGATGTCAACATCAAATTACTTATTTAATTTCATGCCTGGCGAAGCATTGTATAGCTACACGCAGAATCATTTCACTTCATTTGTTATGCTGTGTTTTCTTGGCGATTGGCTTGCCTTCCAACTGACAGCTTTAATTACGACATGAATTTGATTGCACTGCCGAGGAATTAACATAATGCAACAAAGCATTTAAGCACCCAACCTTAGACACACAAACACACACATGCCCACCCTCGCAGCCACACGCACACAAAGCACAGGCACTGCTGCTGAGCAGCTCCTGGCACACACACACAGGCACTGCCCTGCTCCTGGGCCTCACACACTGCCAAAATCACTGGGGATCTGCAAGGGAGCAGCACTGAGGGCTTCACACTGAAACAAGCATGTTTTATTTCTTCCATATATTGTAGACGTAATAAATGTGGGGCTAGAAGGTGGGGGAGCAATGGGCGCAGAACCAAAAGTGGGGGGGGATTACTTAATTAACTGTTCCTCTAATTGGATGCTTTCTCTGAAGTATGCTAATTTGTTAAACTTATAAAATTGTCCAAGTCCTGTATCACATGTGCATTTTGCCATACTTGCACCTGGAGGACCTTCATTAAAGGTAACAGCTTTTCATCATCTTACTATTGTTTGGCTTGTGACTTTTGGCATCACTGGGAGCCCCTGTGTGTACAGAACCCAAAGGCTGTCCCTCCATTTGTCTTTGGCTCTGTACAGGTGAAGGGATGGGGGACAAAAGAATTGAGAATATCAAAGTATCCTGGATTTGGGGCTGAAACCATGAGCTGCCCACAGGATTACACTGCTGGAGTCTCTTCCTGAAGCAAACCAGGTGGGAAGGGCAGCTCAGGATTTCAGGACTTGGTCCTCGTTGTCACCTCCTCACTGTGGCTCTTCTCAAGCACAAAGTACCCAGCACAGGAGGAGAACACAGACACAGCTCTGCTTGTGTGCCTCCACTCCACACACTGCCAAAATCACTGCTGATATTCTGCAGCAGCACTGAGGGTTTCACAGCACATAACCCAAAGGCTGTCTGTCCCTCCATTTGTCTTTGGCTGTGTACAGGGGAGAGGGATGAGGGACAAAAGAATTGAAAATATCCTGGGTTTGGGGCTGAAACCATGAGCTGCCCAGAGGATTACAGTACTGGAGTCTCTTCCTGAAGCAAACAGCCAGAGACCTGGTGGGAAGGGAGCTCAGGATTTCAGGACTTGGTCCTCATTGTCACCTCCTCACTGTGGCTCCTCTCGAGCACAAAGTGCCCAGCACAGGAGGAGCACACAGACACAGGGACTGGGAGCAGGGGAGTACTCATGAAGGGTGCAGCAGCTTTGATGAGCTTTTTTGAGAGCCCAAGAGCAGACTTTTAATGCAGGGACAAATGGGAAGATTCCTGTCCCATGCCCTGTTCAGGAACTGGAAAAACATTCCAGACAGAAAGGTGCCAACTGCAGCAATAGGTGATGAGGTGCTGAATCCCATCCAGTGACCATGTGGGAGTTCATCCCTTCACTGAAAGCCTGCAGCCATCACCAGAGGCAGCAGCCAGGGCTGAGATCAGGTCAATCAGGAATTTAGGAATGTGCTCCCAAGAAATCAGGTGGTTTGATTTTTGATTAACAAAGAGGTGGCTGAACCCCTGAATGCTCGGTGCATTTACCATCCAAGTTAGATGTAACTCTCATGTTTTCCTCAGGTAAATCTCCTGGCAGCTTTGTAAAACATGACAAGAATGTATTCCAAAGAGGGAGGACTCAATTAAAAATAAATACATACAGGGAGATAAAAAAAAGGAGTTGACTGAGATCCAAGCTGAGCAAAAGAGAAAGCGCTGCCATCTTGTCTCCAAGCAAGATCTCAACAAAATGAATTCTACTACTGGCAAGATTTTGATGAGATTAAACTGACTACAGCACCCTATATATAAAGGAGGAGCAACTCTCCAATTTCTCTTTTAGGCCCCTGGAGCTACCTCTGTCCATAAAGGAAAAAAACAAATTGTCATTCCTAAAAAAAACTATACCAGAGAGAAAGGCAGAGAGCCATGGGTTTATGAAATTCAGAGGGGGAGCTGGATCAGGGCACTGCTTGCACTGGAGCATTTGAGCAATCATTATCCCTAATCTAGCAGAGGTCAGATTCTCTGCTAATTATGTTCTCTCACAGAGGGGTGGGTGTGTGCACACATGTGCAGGCGAGGACAAAGAGAGGAGTTGACAGAAATCAGTCTCACTGCATTGCATCTGACAAGAACAGAGGATATTCCCCTTCCTGCTGTCTGATGCTATTTCAAGCCTCATTATGAGAAAAATCTCCTGTTTAACATGGTCTTTTCATTGAATTATCTTCTTTTCATTTTTGCCCACCTCTCACAAACGCTGCAAATTACCTGCTTGGATCTCATTAGCCTGGCAAGGACTCCCTCCTTGTAAACACACTTTGCATCACTCTGCATTATCCAAGGGCTGCAGGAGCATTTACAATAGGCAAAGTTGAAAGATCCCTGACAGGAGAGGGAACGAAGCCACTGACATGTCAGTTTGCAACTGGATGTTCATTATCCCCTCTCCCTCGTTCTGCACCTGTCACTGAGCTCTCAGCAGGCCCTGCAGGAAGGCCTGTGAAGCTCTCACATTCCTGCTTCACCAGCCTGCTCAAAATTGGGATGGGAAAATGGATCATCCACCTGGAGAACATGCACTTCAGTCATTAGCCACATTTCCATACAGCAGCCATGCTTTACAGTGCTGCCAGGTGACAATAGTGGAGATTCATTATATTTCATGGCCAAAATTTGCTTTCTGACCTCAAGGTTAATCTGCCTGCAATGTTTTATATTTTTTGTTCTATCTTCTGTTGGGTACACTTTTTGAATATTTTTTTTTTTCTGAGAAAATAGCTGCAAAAACAGAAACAAAGCTTCAGAGAAAACTTGCTCTGTTGTCTGTAGCTTTTTTGGACAGTAAATAGTTGATATCATAAGACATCTGACTTCTCAAAAAATATTATTGAAAATAAACATTGGGAAAGTCCTTTCATTTCAGCACATGGGGTGTCTGACTTTGGGAGAGGGGAATGGAAGGGACAGCTCTGAATGAAATTTGGGGCAATGGGATGCACAGCTCTGAACCGAGTTTGGGAGAGGGGAATGGGATGGACAGCTCAGCTGACTTTGTGAAAGGGGGGAATGGGATGGACAGGTCTGAACTGACTTTGGGAGAGGAACAATGGGAATTACTGCTCTGAACTGACTTTGTGAAAGGGGGGAATGGGATGGACAGCTCTGAACTGAATTTGGGAGAGGAACAATGAGATGCACAGCTCTGAACTGATTTTGGGAGAGGAACAATGAGATGCACAGCTCTGAACTGATTTTGGGAGAGGAACAATGAGATGCACAGCTCTGAATTGAGTTTGGGAAAGGGGAGAATGGGATGGACAGCTCTGAACTGATTTTGGGAGGGGAACAATGGCATGGACAGCTCTGAACTGATTTTGGGAGAGGAACAATGGCATGGACAGCTCTGAACTGATTTTGGGACAATGGAATGGACAGTTTTGAACTGACTTTGGGAGGGCAATAGGATGGACAGCTCTGAACTGATTTTGGGAGGGGAACAATGGGATGGACAGCTCTGAACTGACTTTGGAGCAATGGGAATTACTGCTCTGAACTGAAGGAGCCTGGGGAGGGCCAGCACAGAGCAGGCCCAGTGAGAGCTGTCTTGTGAGTGTTTTTCAAATCTCAGCTGAACTGGTGATCCCAGACCACAGAGACATGCTTGTATTGCAATGAATTATCAAAGCAAAGGAAGTTTCCTTATTAAGCAAAACATAAATTATGTATAACACTTTAAAATATACATCTCCACATATATTTACATAACGTTGCTTTTGAGCAACCTGTGAATCCCTCTGTCCTCTCCTGGGTGCACTAGGGAAGATGTATTTGCTCTCTACTTCCTTTTAATTTGCCACAGCACCGAGACAAAGGAAAAGTATTGTAAAAACATCAGAGAAAAACTGGATTTGATGGGTGGAAGGGGACCCAGGACTCTGCTCTCACTGCCAGGTCTGACAGTGCAATTCTGTGAGCTGCTGAGAAGCCCAATAAACCTCAGAGCTCTCCACTCACGACATGGCAAGGGAATGACAAAGCTAAATTAAAACCACGTTTGTAAGGAGCTGTGACATTTTTTGCTGAGGGTGCTGTGTAATTGTGAAGTTGGTTGCAGAGGCTCCCCAGCTGCCACAGGGCTCAGATAAGCCAGGGTGATGATGGTGACAGGCTGACATCCAGCTGCCTTCCACTGCTACCTGTACAGAGCATTTCCTTACTGCCTCCTCTGGCTTCACTCTCCTCTTCCAAAGAGATCTCACAGCCCTGAGACTGACCTCAGCTGACAGCTATGAAGGGCAAGCTCTGAAGTGTTTAGCTGAATGTAACCCATAAAGGCTGGCTCTGGGGAAGAAATGGACCTCTAAATGTGACAAAGGGATGTGGAGAGAGAGTGCTACACATTTCACACTTTCACACAGAAAGAAAAAAAAATCAGGCATCTGTTCCAGTGATGTGCACAAATCAGCAAAAATTGCTAGCTGTGTGCCTTCAGGCTTAAATTTGCACAACGAAATGTATCCTCTACAAAGGTATTTCTTTTAATGCCTGCTCAGTTCAGTTTTATTGGATTGGCCTATAGAGGACACCATCTGGTATCTGTCATCCAAATCTACACAGACATGCTATCGATAAAATCCCCATTTCCAAAATGTGGGTTAGTTAAAAGTAGGGCCAGATTGCTGGCTGGTACAAATTGGGTTGACTGATGTAGCTATCCATGCTTTTACCAGCAAAGGATCTGACCTACAAAATCCCCAATTTAGACACTCTGTTGGGACAGGGCTTTCTTTATATTCTGTGCTGTAAAGCATGTGGCACAGAGGACACAGAGCCATGAATAAAACACTCAAGGATTGTGACGGTACACATAATAAATAGTAATCTAATTGCAGCAACAGAAAGATTTCTGTAGTCAGTGCTCTGTCAGAACAACTCATGTGTGTCACTGGTGAATGAGCAGCATTCTCCCATGGAGAAAAACACTTTCCACAGGGTTGCCATCTCAGGCCCTTCCACAGCACTTTAGGTAGAGCAGCAAAGGCAGAGCTTATGCTATTGTTGGCCATGTTATATCAATTCATTATACATAACTGAGTCTCTCTAGACACTCAAATACTTCTCATAAAGACAGTATGTAGCCCAAAGAAATACATTCTTTCCCTCCACCACTTGGGGTAAAAATGTTACTCACTTCCCAGCTATGCAGAACATCTTAACTTCATTAAATGGCCTTCAACTGCTTCCAAAGAGCTGAGTGTTTGCACACAGAAAGACATTGCATCAATCTTTAGGAAGTTTACTGAACCACGGAAGGAGACCTGAGTTACCTCTTTATCTCCTGTGATTTGCCAAAACCCCACACCCTGTAGGAGCTGTAAAGTCGGTGTGCACCTTTATTCAGTGCTGGGGCATGCGGGATCACTTCCTAATCTAAGTCAATTTTCTCTTCCTTCTCTTCCTACTTTAATGTTCTGACCCCCAGTCTCAGCTGAAGGCCCAAAAGGAAGGAGATTTTAGCCACAAGCCATCCCAGGACCCATTCCCAGCTGCACTTACATCGCTGAGCCTCTCCCGGGAGCTGCTGCGCTGGAAGCCCTTGGACTCGCCGCTGGCGCTCTCGCTGTCGCTGTCCCGGCAGCTGTGCTGGCCTGGCTTGAGCTGCACGAGGAGACACAAAGACAGCAGGGGTTGAGCCTGGTTCAGGTGAGAGCCCTTGTCCCACTGTCCTTTATGCCCTCCCAGCAGCAGCAGTGTGGCTCTGTGCCAGTGCTCCGTGTCCCTGTGTCAGGCACAGCCCAGGGGCACCACGGACCTGGGGAGCTGCAGCTGCTGCAGGCAGGAGCTCCCTCGTGTCCCAACAACACTCATGGCCCAAGGAAATCGCAGTCTGAAACCTTCCTCTGAGACCTTCACCTTTCAGGCTTCTCAAGGTATTTCTGCCATGGATGAAGTTTTGGTTTCCATCACAATGCAGCACTCACAGCATCAGTTCCTCCCTCCTTACAGCACAGGAGCATTGAGGACCTGAGATCAATGGGAGTCTCCCCAGGGGAAAAGGAGGTCACCACTCCAGTGAAGCCTTTCTTTTGCTGGACTAGCCCTGAACCACACTGCCTGGCACTCTAAACAATTTTCAACCAACAAACCTCAATGTTCATAAAACAACAGGATCTACTTAATAGGTATCAAACTGCTTTTGTTTTTCAAACCAGCTTTAATGAACTTTACTGGCATAGTAATAAAAAAAACTACAAAAAAACTCCTAAACTACATTTTCATTACAATTGAGAACACATCTGCTTTCTCTTACACTTTGGACTGTTAAGGTCACCACATCACACAGCAATGTACTGAGAGGAACATTCACAGACACCCATTACACACGTCCATGAGCACATGCACACCTAGAGAGCAAGAGGAAGAGATGATCCACATCCCCTGCAATGCTGAAAATGCATATCTTTGTTTTAAAGTATCCTTCCCTATGTTTTGCTTGAATGTATTGAAATTTTCATTTAGTCTTGCTGATGCTTTGTTTGAACTAACTCTGGTGAGCAAGAAAGCTCTTTCAGAAATTTAGACTTAAGATCACACACATAAATACTGGAAGCAGAGGTAAATGCAGAGAAAATACTTGGTGAGGTACCAAAAGAAATATTTTATGTGAGACCTACTACACTTATCAATATCCATATAAGAAACACCAAACAACTCCTGCTAACTTATTCTGATTGTTAATATGATGATGGTAAGTTCCATTCACACTCTACTGGAGCAGGTATTCATTCATCTCCATGCCATGACTGGAGACCAAAGGTTCCTCTTCCAACATTCTCCATCACCCTTTTTCCCCCTCTTTCTTTTCTCTCTCTCATTTATTTCCAGTTCTCCCAGAAACAAGCACACACAAAAATTCACACAAATGCACTTTTACAGGTGCACACAAATAAAACCTACACTTCAGCTGATGTTTTCCTACCTGTACACTCTGTTCACCCACAGCCACAGCTGCTCCCTCCCAGGGTCACTGAAGGAGCACAAAAAGCATCCTCACCCTCAGGTTATCATTTTCTCCCTACCACTGCCAGAGCAAACTGCATCTGCAAGTTTGGTATTTTTGTGCCACTTCTCCTTAATCCCTCGCTCCCCTCACCACTAAAGGGAAGCTTTGGGTGCTCTCTTTCAGTCAAATCAAAATAAGGACACAAAGTCCACGAAACTAAAAGTTCCAACGCACAACTGAGTTGCAAGGCATGAGCACAACTGCAAAAAATGGCACAGGCAAACTCTCAGCCCAAAGAAAATGTAGCAGAAGGACCAGAGCTATTTGTCAGACACTTACAATTCAATAAATAAACTAAATATTCCACAGCTCAGCCAGAACATTCTCAGTAAAATGATTTTTATTTCCAACGGAATGGTTTATCAGCCAGATCTAAGAGATCTTGGGAGCAGCTCTTGGAGGCAGAGGGGAGGATAACGAATTCAAGAAGTCTTACACTTCATCTATAACTCCCTGATCTGATCTAGGACCTCCATGTCCTGTAATTTTATGGTCCCAAGTTTAACATTTATCCACCCAAAGGAAAATGGATCAAGTTTCCTTGACTTGGTCTTTTGTCAACATCCACCCAATGATGGAAAAGCTCTTATTGCAAGTAGGGTGTTAAGAATTTTTTTTCCAGCCTTAGATTTTATTTCTAGAACCTAAATTTAGTTTGTACACAATCTTCACACATTAGTTATTTGCTAACTAATAATAACAGCCCAGTTTTATAATTCTTCTGCATCACGAATTCCAGCTATTTACAGAGAAGAGAAGACAAACCCAGCAGGTGTCAATTTTCTAGACACAATTTATAAGGAGTAAGAGAACATGATGAAGACATCTGAGCCTGAAACTCTGTAGAAAAAAAAGTGAGGGACTGCAGGGACTAGACAGCAAACTCAGAAATAAGTCCAAGTTAAGATTTATAAGCTTTCCATATTTTCCTTTCTTTTTTTCCAAGCTGAGCTTCTCCATGTGCCAAACTGTTGAGGGTTTGCATTTTATTCCAGAACCCATCAATCTGTGTTAAATTAAAAAAGTAAAGCATGGAAATGTGCCCGTTGTCTTCTCTTAAGAACCTAAAGTTACACTCAAACTCACATGAGAACACTTAATGTGGACAGGCCATGGGTCATTTCATCTCAATATATTTGCACAGATTCAGCTGCTAAAAACAATGCTGAAACAGCACAGGGCTGCTCAAGAGGCCCACAGACAACAGAGGGGATCTTTAGTTACACTCTGTGCATCTCATTCATCACCTGGGGCACACAGGAACCCAAAAACAGCTTCCCCATGGAAATGCAACTTTCCTTGGAAAAAATTGAAGTGCAATGTTGAGAGCTCTTGTTGCTCTATTATTTCTAGCAGGTACCCTGTGAAGGTGTTCACAGGGGTCTTAGGTTGAGGGAAGAGATGAGGATCTGACTCCATGTTTCAGAAGGCTTGATTTATTATTTTATTATATATATTACATTAAAACTATACTAAAAAAATAGAAGAAAGGATTTCATCAGAAAGCTAGCTAAGAATAGAAAAGGAAAGAATGATAACAAAGGCTTGCAACTGACCGAGACAGTCCAAGCCAGCTGACTGTGATTGGCCATTAATTAGAAACAACCACATGAAACCAATCCCAGATGCACCTGTTGCATTCCATAGCAGCAGATAATCATTGTTTACATTTTGTTCCTGAGGCCTCCAGCTTCTCAGGAGGAAAAATCCTAAGGAAAGGATTTTTCATCAAATATCATGGCTGCAGTACCCCATGCAAACAGCAGCAGCACAAAAATCCCATTATTCCTGTCTGTGCAGGGCTGGGACTGCACTGGGTGATCCTTGGGGGTCCCTTCCCACTCAGGTTATTCTGTGGTTCTACACAGGTCTCACTGAGGAACTTCCCACATTAGCACAGCATTAATCTTCTCATTTGCACCAGGCAAGGAGTGCAAAAGGGTTTACAAAAAGTGACTTTGATTCTGTGCTTTCACAGTGGGAATGAATTCGTCCATGAAGGGATCCATCTAAAGGGTCTCACAAAGAGGAGATAGAGACATTTTCTAGATTGAAAGCCCAAAACCCTAAAAACTCAGTGTGTCTCTGACTCACAAGGAATATGTGCAGTCTCAGGGACTCCCCTAGACAGAGATGGGTACATGCAAAAAAAGCACCTCAGGAACACTTGCCCAGGCTGAACCACACAGGACCCAATCCTGGGGCACACCCACTGCTCCAAAACTTTTCTAGTTCTTGGTCATCCTTAGCATTGCATTTTTAAAAATCTTCACTGCACTACAGAATCTGTTTGTAATGCCTTTGAATCTGCTGGAGGACACCAGAAGTCAAGCAGAACTGCATAAAGTCCTAACTACATTTCTATTAAAGGAAAAGGCCAAAAAGCAGATTTGGAAGGGTGGTTGCTGGCTGAGGGCTCAGCAGAAGGTTTTATTTCTGATTCTTCACCACACCTGCCCCAAACAGAGAGGAATAGGTGTTCCCTGCTCTCCAAAACTGGATTGTTGGGAGGATTTTTCCATCAGGGCAGTTTCTCCAGGGGGTGATGGTGGATTCCACTGCACCACAGCCAGGGATGGAGGAGGGAAGCTGAGCTGGGGGGGCACAGGGTGGCATTGCAATTTTTGTCATTGTTCTGACTACTCAAACCTATTTTTATTGAAAATAAATTGAATTTTTGCCCCCAAGTGGAGACTGTTTTGCCCATGACAATAATGGGTGATCTCCTTGCCTTTACCTCAGAAACTTCTTCCCTCCCCTGCCCTGCTGAGGAGGGGTGTGAGAGGGGCTGGGGGAGTTTGGCCTCAGCCGTGATGTGGTTTTGAGTCACAAAACTTCAGTCACAGCTCTGCAGAGTGATGAGGGATGGAGGCAAAGCTGGGCACTGGCATGAGGGACACTGAGAGCACAGAGAGGAGAGGAACAAGATATGGAACACCAAGAGGGACCATTTGATGAAGCTCAAGCCTGAAGGTCCCACAGAAGCCATCCAGAAATTATGAATAAACCAAAATAGATGCAGAAGCATCAACATGAAACTGCTGTCACAGCAAGTGCTAACAGCAACTCTTCTGTCAGCCCACGGAGAGATTTTCAGGTGACTTGGAATCTAGCAAAACTATTTTTGCAGCAGGGAAACACTCAGCCCTACTTTGTGACAGTGAAAGTGCAAACTGAATATTCATCTGTGTCCAGGGAAAGCAGCTCTGCTGGGCTCCATTCAGCGTTAGAGGGTAGAGCAGAGCTAAACTCTCACGTTTAGGAGTAGGACAGACCTAGAGCTGCTGTGCCAGCCAGACACCTCTGTGACATGACAGGAGGGGACAAAGCCATAACACTCTCCTAAGGGTAATCCATGGCAGCAGGGCTCTCTGTGGCCTTTTCTCCCAGCCAGGAAAAGGAGAAAGGACAGAGCTGATCATGTTAAAAGTGTAAGGGAGGACGGAAGGGCAGCTGAGCCCCAGACTCCAGGGAGCATCATGCTCTTGGGGTCACAGTTGGCTGTGCTGGATCCCAAAGCCACTTTAGATAATTCCATTGTAGCCCATAAACAAGAAGCAAAATGAATAAACCAGCTGAGAATTTGGCAAAAGCCTTTTTCACAGAGCTTATATATCATGTCAAAAACACCCAAATGTGGCTCTCCTGAGCTTTTTTATTTTCAAATATATTTTAATTTAAAAACTCCACACCATTTGGCAGCAGTAAATCTACAGTATAGTGTTGAGGTGCCTGAGCTTCTATGCCATATGGAATTAAAGGATTATTTCACTACATTATACTTTAAAGTTATGAATACTCACACCTCTCCCTGTTAGGGCACAGCCAGAGTCCTAAAGGGAGGGGACACCTGCTCCCTGAGAGATGGCAGAGCCCTGCTGTGGGGAGGAGAATTCCACTTCCACTTCTGCCTGTCATCCTTTATTTAAACAGCTTTGGCAAGGGTGAGGCAGCCCCTGCTCCCACCTGGGTGAGTGAATTCCCCAGCTCAGCGACTCCTGCATGTGCCATTAGGAATGCTTTCCAAAATCCTGGCCAGGCACAGCCCAGCCCCACCCATGACCCATAGCAGGAGTTTGTCCTGAGCAGGGCACAGCACACACACATTTCCACTGACCCCAGTTGCTCTCTGGCCTTTTCCCAGCATGGAACAGGACTCAGGAATGGGAATTTTGGTCACTTCTGGCAGGCACAGCCTTTTCCAAAGTGTGGCACACACGGATCCAGGCAGAAGCACAGACACACCAGGGGCTGCTGATGAGTGCAAGCTGTTGCAGACATCTTTTATGGAAAATCCTTTCCTTAGGATTTTTCCTCCTGAGAAGCTGGGAGGCCTCAGGAAAAAAATGTAAACAATGGTTATCTGCTGCTGTGGAATGCAACAGGTGCATCTGGGATTGGTCTCATGTGATTGTTTGTAATTATTGGCCAATCACAGTCAGCTGGCTGGGACAGAGAGCCCCGAGCCACAAACCTTTGTTATCATTCTTTCCTTTTCTATTCTTAGCCAGCCTTCTGATGAAATCCTTTCTTCTATTTTTTTAGTATAGTTTTAATGTAATATATATAATAAAATAATAAATCAAGCCTTCTGAAACATGGAGTCAGATCCTCATCTCTTCCCTCATCCTGAGACCCCTGTGAACACGGTCACACAAGCTGCTCCTAAGGCCAGGGAGCACAGCCTGGAGATGGAAGCCTGGCTGAAGGCAGTGAGATCTCAATTATCCAGCACAGCCCTGGCCTGCTGGGCCATCCTGCAGGGCTCTGACATCCAGAGAGGCCAGGCTGCACAGACAACCCAGCCCAGCCCAGCCTAGCCCTGCCCAGCACACACAGCCCTGGGTGCTGTCCTAGCGTGATGTTACAATGCTCGTATCCCCATTGGTGTGTTCTGTTCATGCTGGATATCATGGTCTGTGCCTTTAAGACTGGCTCTGAAGAGCAAATGTTTTTTGTTTTGTTTTGTTATCAGCCACTTCCCCACTGTCAGAACCCAGGAAACTCCTCTGGCTGCCCTGGAGGACTCGAGACCCTGCCAGGGGGCCCAGAGACCTTGGCACAGAGCCCAAGAGACCCCTGTGCCTTTGATCTTGACCCATGGAAAAAACAATTACCAACCTTTACATGAAGAATTACAAGTCAAGAAAGTTTAAGTAGAATGATAGTGAATTTATCACAGGGTGAAAAAGTAGAATTTTGGGGATTCAGGAGACAAGATGGACTAATCTGGATGTGTTCAGCCTTTCTCCTTCTTTTATGGTCTCCATTTTCTGCTGTGATGGTGACGCTTTTAGATTGGTTTAGAGTAGCAGCTCACTGTCTAACATAGGTGATAGGTATTGGGAAGTTATGGTAAATAATGTACATGTAGTTTTTAGTATAAAAAGACAACACCACCTCTGAGGGTGTCAGTGTGCCTCACCCCAACCTGCCAGACAGAGCTGTGGTGAGTCAGAGAAAGAATGGTATAGATAAGAAATAATAAACAACCTTGAGAATGAGAACAAAAGAATCCTGACTCCTTCGATGTCCAGGCTGTAAAAGAAGAAGCTTGTACATATCTCAGAGTCACTCTGAGCAGCAGAGATTCTGCTTCCCCACGGCTGGCAGGACACACAGACAGGGCAGTACATGGTGTTGTTTTTGCTTTTTGCTTTGCTCTTGCTTCTGCTTTGCTCCTGCTTTTTGCTCCTGCTCATTAGCTAGTTTAGCTCAGCAGTCCCAATTTCTTCCTGGACTGTTTCTCCTTTCCTTTTTGGACCCACTCGAGCCTGCTCCGGGCTGGGCCCTGGGAACACCGAGAGTTTGCACCTTGTGGCTGCAGCAGCTGCCCCAGCACAGGAGGGACTGAGAACAGAGCGACCACCCCCAGAGAGACTTTCTGAATTTGTTCTGAATTTGTCATCTTTGTCAGAGCAGTGACAGAGTGGTGTCACCTGGTATTGTTCATTCTGTGTGCTGGGGGTGCTGTGCCTGTTAAATAAACAGGTTCTTTCCACTTCTCTCCAAGGAATCCTTCCCAACCTGGTTGGGGGGAGAAGCCGTGTGGGTTTGCTTTCTGGAGGGGCCCTTTGGAGGTTTTCTCCCAAATTTGCCCTAAACCAGGACACGTGCCTTCAACCAGCCAGAAAAGAGCAGCAGCACATCTCATGCAGAACTCCATGTCAGATTACAAAGAAAACATATTTTATCAATGATCAAGAACAAATCTGGCTGTATGAAAACAAACAAAAGGAGAACTGCATGGCAAGAAATAACCAAAAAACAACAGGATAAATCAAGGGCTGTTATTTCTGATTTCAATCATGATTAAAAGCTGTTCATTTCAAAACTTCTATTTATATCTCTCCTGCTGCTGACAGAAGTTAGACAAATACTCCATGTACAGCACTCCCATGTCACCAAAGCATTAAAGGTGCTTTGGGTCTGGAGCAAGACCTCTCCACTGTAATTCTAACAAGGCCATGCACACCACAACTGCCTAAACAGGGGAGCAGCACAAGGAAAGCAAGCCAGAGGTGAGATAATGAGGAGGAAGAATATTTACAGCACACAAGTTTAGTCAGTAAATATGGAAAAAGAATTCACACCATGTGTGGACTCTGAACATTATTAATGCAAAGACATTTTTCACCTCAGGGAAGAAAAATTTTGTTACCTGAGAGATACAATAAAACATTAGGAGAGGCTCTCTGTTTACCTCTTGATATACAATCTTATGACAACCAATGCAGATGCTCCAAGAAATTGCCAGCTTCTGAGGACCCAGGCCTCCATGCCATCATCCTGGGATCTGACATCCCTACCAGAAATGAAGCTTAATTTTTTTGCTTACTTTTATGGTAAAAGTCAGGTAAACCACAAAGACAATGTCTTATCTTTTGTTTCCTTCCTACCTTTAATTAGAAGAAAAAAATAACTTTTCTGTTCTAAAACTCTTTATGGAAAAACCAAGAATAAACATATGTACATTCTTTCAATTTCCTGTTGACAAAAAAAAAAAAAAAAAAAAATCTAAATTGAACAAATAACTACAAACAATTTTCTAATCAGCTCGATGATACAGAACAAGGGTGTCTTTAACTCACTTATTCTACAGCACTGCTGGTCATTTCCTGCTGCCTCTGAGCTGATCCAGAGTCTGCTGCTGCACTTGCTCAAGAAATTGGAGTAGGGGAACTCATCCCTTACAACCTTAAGTGGGGGAGATGCAGCAAGGGAGCAGAGCTCCCCCCCTGTGCTCCTGGGGAGAATTTGGCTATTTAGCATTGCTATTGCAGACACACCAAGGGATGGGGCTCTGCTGGCAGAGCAGGAGCTGAAGCAACACAGGCTAAGAATAAACAGCATCCTCGCCAGGCGGGGGTGGGGGAGAAAGAAACAGGCATTTATTTCCAGATCCTCTTCTCCTTCATTATATGCTTGGGCAACCTTAGATCCACAGCACACAGAAGGTACTCTGAAGGAGGTCTGTAGCTCTGTTTTATCTAAGTTTCACAGAGAATGCAGCCCATCATTTTTTCTGTGCTGTTTATACAGAAATCAAAGATAAATTTGGCATAAACTCATCACACCCCAGAATCATACATACATTATACACCACAGAAAGTGTAACAGACTCGCTCTGTTCCCCAGCTCCTGTTAAGAGTGGTATGAAACAGCAAGCTGTTGGCAATTGCAGCAAATGAAGCGTATTTCAGCACACTTCAAAAGCTGAATTGCAAAAAAATATAGGCTTCTCCTGACCCTTTGCATTTTGATGGTTGCACAGTGAGAAACACGGCCTTTAAAATTACACCTTGCAAAGCTCTCCATTGTACCAATCAATCTGTGCAGGCAGCCTGCACAGCCCAGGCTGGGAGCAGAGAGGGATGGGGAGCCAGGCTCGGGCTGCTCAGGGACAGCCAGAGGGGCTGCAGCCAGGCTGGGGCCCACCTGCCCTCCCAGGCTTACCCAGCCCTGCTGCTGGGCTTCTTGGTGTCCCAGCATGGATTTACAGCCCCTCCCTAGGCCCTGTGTAGGGGAAACCTGTCTTTGTCTGCTTAAAAACCACCTCTGAGAAACACAGATGTGCAGTGCCACAGGAGTGCCATCCTTGTCTGCATGGATACACATCCATCCACATTCTCATCCATCCATCCATCCATCCATCCATCCATCCATCCATCCATCCACATTCTCATCCATCCATCCATCCATCCATCCATCCATCCATCCATCCATCCCCATTCTGATCCATCCATCCATCCATCCATCTGTGGAGAAAAGACAAAGAACTCTGCACATAAAAATTCAATGTGAATCAAGCAAAAGCCATTTATGGCACTTCAATACATTGTTTATATTTGCTTCTTTTCTTGGTGAACATAGTCAAGCATTGCTTGGTTGCTCCACTTTGTTCATGCATCTCTTGATAAGTAGTTCTATCTTATCCACAAGGCAAGCATACATCTTTTTCTTAATCTAATTAGCAGCTGCTGTGTCATTTTACTTGGATTGACTCCCCTTTGTCTGTCAACAACTTTTCTGCTTCTTCTTTCTTCTTGCAACATCGATTTTTTATCCACAAAGATAAATACAACTTTATTACAAAGATCACCTAGTTATTTAGTTCCAGAAAGTTTAGTTCATTCAGTATATGTCTGTTTTCCTGTAAATATGACCATCCATCCATCCATCCATCCATCCCTCATCCATCCCTCATCCATCCATCCATCCATCCATCCCTCATCCATCCATCCATCCATCCATCCATCCATCCATCCATCCTCCATCCATCCATCCATCCATCCATCCATCCATCCATCCATCCATCCATCCATCCTCCATCCTTCCATCCATCCATCCATCCATCCATCCATCCATCCATCCATCCATCCATGTACAATTTCTGGCTGTTATTCAGACATTTACACCACTTACACTTCTCGCTTCTGCTCTGCACATCCCCAAACCAGATTTAAGTGTTCTGGGGAGAGTCATGAACTCTTGCTGCCCTGCCTGGCCCCCCTCTCCCCAGGAGTGCACGTGCATTGACTGCAGCACTTTCCACCAGGGACTGCTTTTTGAGGTCTCATTTAGGCTTTGCCCATGTAGAGAATGGAGACCCAAGCTGGCAGTTTTACCCCAACATTTTGTGCCTGTTTCAGAGGAGGTGGCGCTGAGCCCAGTGTCTGATACTCAACTTTCTAAGGCAGGCCTCTGGCTGCCTTTGAAATGTGTAACTCAGGGAAAGAACACCTTAGTAAGAAAATCAGATCAATCTCATGATGAAACAAACAGAAAATAGGCCAGGTTGAAAAACTCCAACAGCAGCTCTAGAACTGTCCACAAATCCAGCTAAGAGCCTCCATCTGCTTTAATGAGGGGGAACACAACCCCAAGGAAGCTCCTGTGGAGTTCCACCTGTTTCAAGCCCACAGGATAGCTGTTCCTCAGGTGCCAAGGAGATGCAAGAAAGGATGAGACCTTTTGGAATACCTAAAGAGGTGAAGCAGCCTGAGTAAAAGCAGTGACTGTACTCACTGGCTTGAATTAAGGCATGGTGACCACCATCCTTTCCTTCCTCAGTGCAGACCACTAATGTGACACCAGCTAGCATTACAGAAGTAAATAAATGTCTTGAAGGAGGAAGTATCAGTATTCATGGATGGACCTCGGGATGCTTACCACTGCTAACATAAAGGAGCCCTGTTATTTCATTGTTCAATATAAGCCCAGAATAAATATTTAATAACTTGGTTGCATAAATAATGATTTGAAGGTTGAGCTATTGGCTTAAAACTCTAATACTATTTTAAGCCGTTTAACTGCCCAGCTAGATAAATTATTCAAGACTTAAAAGTCATCCTGTGGTCTCTGTACAAGGAGAAAACTAGGAAGTTGTAACAATAATGACAAAAGCAGGGCAAGATCAATCAAACCACATGATCGCTAACACAAACAAGCAGCAATTAAGCAGCAATCAAGACCAATCTGACTGGGGTTGATGTCCTTTTATGCCAATACTCTCAGCCCAAAGAGCAAAACTTAATAATGTTTTGCAATTTATCAAGGGAGCCATAACTCTGCTCTCAGTGACTTGGCCAAGAGGCTATTATGATAGCATTTCTCTATAATTTAATAATGTGAAGGGAGGAGGGGGGAGAGGGAGTAAAAGCATTTTGACATATAACTCACATCTATACATATTGTATTTTCCTCCTGCTTGAATGGCAGAAGCAGAAGTCACAACAATATACCTCAGTACCAATTTGTTAGCAGGAAAGGGAAGCTGAAGTATCTGGCAAAGAAAATCTATTTGAAGCAGCACAGAAGGGAAGGGAATGAAGCATCTGAATTCATTAGCAGCTGTCATTGATGTGGAGATGAGTTTAGTCATCACAAATAACTCAGGAGAAAAGCAAAAGGAGGAACTATTGTTGAAGTTGTTTGAATCTGGATTAGTTCTGATAGATGGCAAGGTGCCACTGGGGAACACTTGTGCTGCACCTGCCTCTGTCAGAGGGAAGCTCTGGGCAGAGTCAGCACCCCAGCATCTTGAGGGGGGGTCTGAACACACTCAGCTATCCAGCATTTTGGATCTTCATTTTTCTTTTTGCATACCTTTCTCTTTCCCTCATCTAAGCAATAATGTAAAATACATTGCAGCACTGTGCTTTCTGACTGTTCTGTCCATCCATCCATCCATCCATCCATCCATCCATCCATCCATCCTCCATCCATCCATCCATCCATCCATCCATCCATCCATCCATCCATCCATCCTCCATCCTTCCATCCATCCATCCATCCATCCATCCATCCATCCATCCATCCATCCTTCCATCCATCCATCCATCCTCCATCCTTCCATCCATCCATCCATCCATCCATCCATCCATCCATCCATCCATCCCTCCAGTTCAAAGTTTCGCCTTGAACTACTTTTGCCAGTTGAAATAATGAATCCTCCTGTTTGCAAATGCCAAAAAAAAAAAAAAAAAAAAAGAAATCTCCTGATCAATCTTGTAGTATCTTGTAGTCTGTCCTCAGTCAACAGTGACCAAAGGTGATTTAATGCTTGATAGATCTGATGAGCTGTTGCCTCAGCCCAAGCCCAAAACCATCTTCATTTCCAGAAAATCATTAGCCATCCCTGTGCTGGCAGCCTTGGCAGAGAGGTGGCATCAGGGTAAGACCCAATGGCCACCAGAATCCCAGGGGACAACTGCAGGATTGCCACCAACTTCAAGGGATGCAGAAGCCGTTTATGAACTGGGTGACCACCATAAATACTTGACAGACTGTTTCTGTGCCTTAAACTGATAAACCCCCCTAATTTAACTTCTCTTTTCTATGCTTTAAAATTATATTAAACTTACCCATCTTGAAAATATAGTCATATATTAGATAAGTGGAGCTTTATTATTGTTTCAAGATAAGTGCAAAAAATCTATAATAGAGGACTACTATCAAATTACAGTTACTTGAATTAATCCTTATCCTGGCATTTAATAATTTGTAAAGTGCTTATTCAGAAAAAGGTCAAAAATCACTTTGAAAGATATGTTAATGGCTCTCTAAGTAATGTTTAGACTTGCTGAATAAATTTTCACACTTAAGTCACGTATAACAAGCATTACAAAATGTATTATAAATCGTGCTCTTCACACTGGAGAGCTGTGTGTACATACATGTTACAGCAGACAGCACTTCAGCACTTAGTTAAATTCACCTCAGAAATAAAGTAAGCTTAGATTTGCTGTTAAGCCAGAAATAGATCCAAGGTGTGCTCCCATAAAGAGGAATATTCACCTGAGTCAGGGCCTGCAGGAGCCCATTATTGCTCATTTAGATGATTAAAAAAACCCATCAGAAATGGTAACCCAAATAACTGTCAACCCCCAACTTTGCCAAAACTCAATCTTAAAAAAAAAAAATTAAAAAAGCTGTAAATAACTGCAAATAAAGGAAGACAAAGCCACGTGCTGATGGATCAACATGGAATCCCTTCCATGCTTTGAAATATTTGGGCTTTAAAATGACCCACAAGACTGAAAACCTAAGTATCAGCATGTGAGAAAGTAGCATATTACAGTTTAAATCAACCATTATACAGGCTCAGCAAGCATCAGCACGCTCCTTCCATGCACTAAAAAACGTCAGCTTCTCCTTGGTGTATAATAATTTGTGAAATAAAGCAGGCATGCAAAATATGGGTGGCAGGCAGCAAATGCTGAGATTTGGGGCACCAAGGTGTTTTAAAATTGTTTTTCACTTTTGCATCCAGCATCCATTGAAATCTCAACAGATCAAAGTTTTGCAGACAAGGAAAAAAAAGCCTACAAAATTAATAACTATTTAAGTATTCTGTTTCATCATGATAACAAACAGATGGTTTTAATATTCTAGAGGCTAATTTCTGAACAATTAAAAACACAGCAAGACATTAACATCTAATGAAACATTTTAACTACCAGTATATGCATCTGCCATTAATTTCCACACAGTAAGGTCTTGGTTCTCTTCAATCTGTTCTTTATTAAGGAAAGTTTTTCCACTCTGAATTTAGTGAAGTAGAGAATTAACAACTGTTTTCAATCAGCAATCAGCATGATATTTCGCCAGTGTGCATTGAAACCGTCCACACTATCAGACATAAATTTACTCCTATGATGGCTTTGATCTGCACACTGAGTGGAGATGTTAGAGGGGAATTCATTTTCTAATTCCATTTTCATTTAGAACATAGGAATTAACCCCTCACAGATCTCATGTCTCTTTTTAGCTACTTCAGATAAAGGACATCTACTTAAAATGTTGTGCCCTACACGTTACTTACAACCCAGCCAAACAAACTCATTTTTTAAAAATCAGCGAAAGCATTCTCATGCAAACTGTATGGAATGAAGTTCTTCAAAGGACAGGGGAATTCTATATTTATAAGCCTCTAATTTATATTTCCTTTTTTCATCTATGATAAGAACATGGGGTAATATTCATCAAAGCTCTACCCATGCAAACACTAGTTGATGTTGAAATCTCTGTGCCCCATACCAGCTAATTCCTGTGTTCCCTCCTCAGATATGCAGCTGATGAATTTTTCTGCAGGTTTTCCCCAATTTAGCAGGTTATGATTTAAATTAAGCTGAGGCAAGTCCTTCTCCTGGCTCCCAGGGTGCAGCAAAAGGCTGATGTTATTCAATATTTGTTGTCAACGCCGGGCTACTGTAGGATTAAAGCCAATAAATAAATATCTTGAGGAATAACTCCAAACACCTCCCTGTGGGGCTGGAACACAGGCTCCCTGTGCATTAAACACGTAGGCACCTCCCTAAGTGTCTCTGGTTTTCAAAAGGGTTAAGTTAGCAAGGAACTGGGAATGATTTTAACAGAAACCACATTCTACCCAGGTTCCTGTTTTGCTTTTAATCATGTAATTTATGTAAACATGGAATTGCAAGGCTAAACTAATAAACATTGAAAAAAGCCTTGAGAAAACATAGATTTGGGGAAGGAGCCAGCTGCAGGACTCTGCCTCCTGGATTCACTCTGTGCTGTTCAGCGGGGATGTCATGGTGCACCAAGAAATGTTTGTACTGCAGTTCAGCAGAACAGGAGACACTCTGGTTACTGCTTCAAGTCAGGAGAAACAGGGCCATGAACCTGGGGCTTCTACCTGCAGACTGATGCCCCACCAAGGGGTATTTACTGTTCCATCTCCCTCCCTCGAATTTACAGCAGAAATAATGTTCTGGGCTCAATGTACTTCCAGCAATAATTACATATTTCCATAGAAATTTCTGTAACAGACCACCTACAGCAAAAAAACATCCTATCCCCATCACACTGAGTGCCTGTACCCTTCTCAGAGGCTTGGCCTGAACAAAGCTGGCTCTGCCTCAGTACTTGCTTTTTTCCTTTTTTTAATAGCCTATTTCAGGTTTAAGGCCAGATCCAGAGAGGCTGAGAACACCCACAAACCTATTTGGAATTTACAAAACCCCATTTCTTTGGGTTTCCAAAGTCTGGAACCAGAACAGTAGTTAGGTAAGAAGGACATGAAAGATTATTTATTTGACTTCAAGCACTGTCATCACCATGAATTTTGGGGATTAGGGCTGGGAGTTTCCGATGTGCTGAGCAGAGGCACAGGGGTGTAACCTCACTGAAAGACAGTGAGCTCTTGGCTCGTTTTATATCCAGTTTTGGGGCAGTGAAATATGGCTGAAGTGGGGTCCCAGGAGATGCCAGATGGGATTTCAAGAGACCTTTCCAGCCAGTCATATCTGGTTCAGAGAAATGTGCATGCTGAAATGACTGTACTGGGAGTTTGCCATGTAACCATTAGCTCTATAACCACCATTAATATACCTTGGAGGCTTTGCCTTATTTTTATATGTCAGACAGTTTCAGGCTAGCACTGTATTTAGTGAGGAGAGCACAATATTAAAATGTGACTTTCATACTTTTTATGCTCCAAGTGCCTGGATCTACTCTTGGCACACTACAAAAATAATACTTTTATGATTCAGTTTTTCCATGAAATATTTATAATACAAGTATTGAGTGATGGAAGTGCCAGAATATTACAATTGCTGCACTTGAATTCCTGGAGATTGGAAGCTTTTGTTTGGTCTAGCAGCGTGAAGGAAAAGCGTCCTGCTAAACATCTGTCTCTCCCTGCAGAACCACATGGGAAATAAAGATTTTGGGGCAGCTCTGCCTCAAGTATTTGAGTCCTCAGCTTACCCGCTGCAGTCTGAGGAGTCTCAGCACTGCAAAATCACAGAGCAGAGGAAGGTGCAGACACAGCCCAGAAGGAGGAGGGGTCCCTGCATCCCTCCTGACAGGCAGACCCTGAGTTAAGGCAGCCCAAATCTTCTGCAGACGTGTGGTATTCACATGCCCTCTGAACAGAGAGAAGCTGTGAGACATGCAGAGAAGAAGGAAAACACAATTCTTATCACTTGCTGTGCCAAAGTAGAATGCAATATGGAGACTGTTCACCCAAAGTGAGGATGTTTTGTTCCCTTGGCCTATCAGGGCCAGGTGTGTGTGTGTGAGACTGTCACGGGACAGTCAGGGGAGAATCAGAGATTCTGTGCAGTTGTGAGCAAGAGTGAGTGCAGGGCAGTCAGTTTAGATGAAATGTACATAGTACAGTATAATAAAGTAATTAATTAGCCTTCTGATATCCATGGAATCAGATGGATCATTCTCTCTCCCCTTTGTCAGAGTCACCTTTCATTTACAACAGACATGCAGTGAGCTCTGCAGCCCTGCAGCTGCATTGGTGCACTGCCCTGCCCTGCAGGAGTGACCTGCGCAGCCCCACTGCATCTCCTGCCCGCAGTGTCCCCTGTCCCACCTGTCATGGACATGCACAAACATCTCTCCTCCTGTGCCTGAGCACTGTTATCACTATCTCCACTCCACTCCCTTTTTAAAACTAAATTGCCCCAATCCTTTCAAGCCTCTCTTGCAGATCACACTTTCAGACTTTCTCCATGTACTCCGTGCATTTCTCACATCAATTATTTCCTATTCTGAAGGGAAACTCCTGCAATATCCACTTGGAAATACAGAAGCATAGAAATCACACTGATGCAAAATTAGTATTAAATGCAATATGTGAGGATGAAATGGGTACTGAGAGCTGTGGCCTGAATTCAGCCAACGGACTGGTCAGGCAGGTTCACTTCTGGGTGCCAGTCTTGAGACACCTGGAAATATCTGAAGTGATCACCTGAAGTGTTCTCAACACAAACCTTTCGAATTTATACTGCTATTCCCCTCCTGGAAGTGCTGTTAACTTCTCTTCTAAATAATACCAGCTCTGTAAAAGATATTTCCTGAACAGAAGTAGTTACAAGTACAGATACAATTTATAGAAGAGCTGTTCAGGAGAGGCTTTGTTTAGTTCACTGCACCTTGATTTAGAACTCTCCTCATTCAAAACCTTATCTGAAACAGGTCTTTTCTAAATATTAAGAGTTTTCAATAGAAATTTTCCTTCTTAGTAGTTTTTTTTTTTCGCTGAGTTGGAGCTGCAGGGACCAAGTGTAGCTTCTCATGACGCTTCCACAGCTGGAACTCATCTGCTGTAAGAAGCTGTTGTTGAAGTGATCTGGAGAAACACTTTTCCAATCCATTTCAACAGCTTTCAAAGATTGCTCAAAGATGCCCAACAACCCCGTTTTCCTTGCCAGGCCCTTCTTCCTCACTACTGCATTGAGTTACAGCAGGAGCACTGAATTAAATTAAAACTCAATTTGCTGTTAAACATCCTGGTTAAGCAATCTGAACTGTGAAGGTTTTGCTGGTGTTCATAAATGTATTTTACAACAGAATCACAGAATCACTGGGTTGGAAGAGACCTTCACGATCATCGAGTCCAACCTGTTCCCTGACACCTCAACTAAACCAAGTACCTCATCCTGTCACCACCATATTTTCTGAAAAATCTTCTTGACCAGGATTTCGCTCCTGGGAAGCTGAGAAGTCTCAGAGAAAAAGGAAAACAATATTATCTCGCTTGCTTCTCCTGTGTTTTGCTGCTTTGGAATGTGGTTGGAGATAGTTTTTCCAACATGTGAATTGTTTTTACTTAATGACCAATCATGGCCCAGTTGTGTCAGGACTCTGATGAGAATCACGAGTTTTTCATTATTATCTTTTAGCCTTCTGTCTTATCCTTTCTGTATTCTTTAGTATAGTTTTAGTATTGCAGAATGGAATGGAATGGAATGGAATGGAACGGAACAGAACAGAACAGAACAGAACAGAACAGAATAGAATAGAATAGAATAGAATAGAATAGAATAGAATAGAATAGAATAGAATAGAATAGAATAGTAAATTAGCCTTCTAAGAACACGGAGTCAGATTCATCATTTTCTTCCTGCCACGGGGGACCCCGAAAATACTACAACATCCAGTCTTTTCTAAACACATCCAAGGATGGTGACTCCACCACCTCCCTGGGCAGAACATTCCAGAACTTTATCATTCCTTCTGTGAAAAACTTTTTCCTAGTATCCAATGTATATTTCCCTTGAGGCAGCTGGAGACGGTGGCCTCTCATTCAAGGAATGGCAGAAGGAGATGATTTTTCTGTGACAGGCTGAGGGCTGGTCTTGAGAGCTGTACATGAAAACTGCCTGGAAAAGGAGGAAAAGGAGGAAAAGGAGGAAAAGGAGGAAAAGGAGGAAAAGGAGGAAAAGGAGGAAAAGGAGGGAGGCTGGAGGAGCTGCTGGGTTGGTGAAAGGCAATGTTATTGCCTCCTTTTTAAGGCCACAGAAATGCCACGCTGTCAACCTCTGGCATCCCCCAGCAAACCATGGCAACAGCTGCCTGGCTCTGCAGTAATAAACGGAGCCAATTTAATGGCTTTTATTGTTCTGCTGTGATGTTTGAGAGCAACCACTTCTTTCCTCCCAGGACTCCTGAGCCCGCAAGGGCAGCAATGAGAGAAGATCTCATTTACCTAAAAGCGCTTATAAATTTTTAATTTGCTTTAACAAGTAAATTAACAAGTCCCTCATTCAGGCAAGTTTTATGGCCTCTTGCCACTTGGGGAGGGCCATAAAAGTTTTATAGATAATCCAGAGCTACTGAGATTGCTCATAATAAATTGTCTGTTTCCTGTTATTTTATCAAACCATTGGGCTTCTAATGACTTAAAGTCGCAGCTTCTTTATATCTACACTTTTTATGAGCCCGTATTTATAAACTGTAAAGAATATCTTAAATTATACAGGGCCCCTGCTAATCATTACAAAGCCGTTTTTTTAAAGGAGACAACCCTTTTGCTCATGCCCACCTAATAAATTTTAAGATGTTTAAGGGAAAAAAAAAATCTTTTTGGGAACAGCACACTGATTGTACATTCTATTTTAAGATGTTGCTTTAGCCAAACTTTCATTAATGAATTCTTTGAAGTGCATGGAACTCCCTACACTCTGATTTCTAACAGTTCTTGAAAAAGTTCTCAGGATACCAAGCACCTCAGGCAAGCCTGGCTCTGGGATTCAGGCTTAGGAGGAGGCAACAGTGGAAAACCATCATCTCTTCCTGTGACAGTGTTCACAGGGGTCTGAGGATGAGGGAAGAGATGAGGATCTGACTCCATGTTTCAGAAGGCTGATTGATTATTTTATGATATATATTACATTAAAACTATACTAAAAGAATAGAAGAAAGGATTTCATCAGAAGGCTGGCTAAGAATAGAATAGCAAAGAATGATAACAAAGGTTTGTGGCTCAGGCTCTCTGTCCCAGCCAGCTGACTGTGATTGGCCATTAATTACAAACATCCAACATGGGCCAATCCCAGATGCACCTGTTGCATTCCACAGCAGCAGATAATCAATGTTTACATTTTGTTCCTGAGGTCTCTCAGCTTCTCAGGAGAAAAAATGCTAAGGAAAGGATTTTTCATAAAAGATGTCTGTGACATCTTCAGTGTCTGCCCCTGGAGCACCCCTGGTGACACTGGGACAGAGCCCTCAGCCCTGAGCTGTCCCCACCATGAGGTGCTGGGAGCAGTCACACTGAAATCACAGCTGGCACTAAGGCAAGGACACAGCAGCAGGTTTAAACCACAGCCCCAGCACTGCCAACCCTGTCCCCAGGTGCCACATCCCTACATCTGCCAAACCCCCAGGACAGTGACCCCACTGCTGCCCTGGACAGCCCCAGGGCTGGGGCTTCCAGTGAAAACATTTCTCAATATCCAACCTGACCCTCCCCTGGTGCAACCTGAGGCCATTTCCTTTTGTCCTGTCCCTTGTTCCTTGGGAGAAAAGCCTGACCCAGGCTCTGAACTTGAGCGGCCATAAGAGTTTTTGTTTTTTATCTCACTGACTACACAGATTTCAGTGAGACTGGACTCTAAAAGAGACAAACCCTCACTCTTCCAGTGAAATTAACTCCCCCTCTTTCCCCTGATTCCTGACACAGGAATTATGTCACAAAACTATAGGGAAAAATGACTGGTCATGTTTCCTGGTGTAACATATTTAGGGTGAAGGGGAAGGAGAAGAGAAAGAATAAAGCTGCTGCAGATTCTGTCCCCCAGAGACTTGAATATTGTGACTAGATTAAAACCTGGACTTGCTCTGAAGTTGAGGTTGATACAAAGCTACAGGAAATGGGATTGTGTTAATAATATAGCATAGATGAAAATAATCAGTATTTTCTGTAAATACAGAGTGTTATGAAAGCATAAAACTACTTCAACTAAACAGGGGATATTGAATTTTACTTTAAAACTCCCCATAACTTTTCTGTGAATTACAAGTCTGTGGAACTGGAAACTCCATTTACACTGAAGGAGAAACACTGTAAGATCATCCTTTACTCAGCAGAGCTTTCCTGCTTAATGGGAAATTCCAGCAGGACAGGCAAGCTGTAAAAGCTCAGGATACTATTTTTGAGAAAGAAGCCAGAGCTGGTGCTAAATCCTGGAATATGCCCATTATCTGTAGCACTGAAAGTGCTTGAAGTTTTACTTATTGATTTTTTTTTCAGTTTGAAAGTGCCATAGATTCATATCTCACAGTATCAGCCCAGATTAAGATCCATTGTGTAATTACAAGCGTGCTCATGCACTTTCATTGTTGGCTGTTATGGTTACCACAGGCCAGGAAAAGCAGCTGCTGGAGAGGATGGACCTGTTGTTCAGGCATCATTGTACACTAAAGGAGAACTTGTTCAACTCTTCTGGCAATAAATGTAAGTACAGTGGAAACAACATAAGAAAAACAAGCCATGAACCCCTCACCAAATGACAATTATCTTGTGGTTCAGGTTGCAAATTCAGGGTTCTGCTCCTGCAAGCTCAGAAATCCTTGAGATGGAATGAAAACAACGGCAGAGAATGCCAGAGATCACATTTTTCCAATTCCCTGGAGTCCTTCTGGGTGACTGAAAGTCTATCTTATTTAAAAAGCAGAACTTAACTCTATAAATTGCCCAGCAGAGCAAATCCAAGGCCCCACCCATCTGTGCTCACTGAGGATGCATCTCCCTGCATCAAGCATTAACCACTCTCATCGCTCATAAAAGAATCTCAGGGTAACAAGGGGAGTCACACAGAGATGATAAAGGAACAATATCCAAAGGATCCTACATTATAAGAGACCTCTAGCCCAAAATCCTGTTGACTGCTCCCAAAGAGGAGAAACACTAAAGCTTGTGGTACGCAGAGAAAAAAGAGGAAAAAAGTTCTGTGAGCTGTGTAAAAGACTGAGGGTGACTTAAAGGAGAGAAACTCACCATCCACATTACAAATTATATTTACCCAAGCTGCAGCATTAGAAAGATGTCAGCAAGGGGGTGTGGGTGCAACCAGGATGGAACCTGGTCAGACTGCATGAGCTTATTGAATATAAGGCATACTTGAATCTGCACGTAAAGGTAAGATGTGAAAATACAATTTCTGCTGATGAAAGCCACATATGTTGTTGGCAGCAATATTTACTAAAAATGGATAAAAATAGCCTGGTTCAGAGGAAAGGCTTAATTTTTCCCCCCCTACACTTCTTTCCAAAGTGACATTAGATGTTCTGCCCCATCTCTGAAATCTCCTCATGGCTATAAATGGATGCAGAAGTGAGAAAGAAGAAATGCAGCAGAAGCCTCTTTTTTCCCCCTGGAAAAACACTGACCACATATGATTTCCAGATTTTCTCTGACAACAGTTACAAGTATTTCTGACTCTGAAGAGCATCCAGTCAGAAACTCATCTTGAGGGAATTGCTGTGCTTTAAAGACTCACCTACTTGAGCCCTGGCTGTAGCTTTTATTTCTCTTTAAACACACACACATTACTTCTCCAACCAAATCCTTGCAAAAACACTTGCCCGCCTCTGCTACAAGACAGAAGATATTTCCATTAAAGTAAGCAAACTCATCTCTGGCGCACCTAAGGCCTGCAGAGTTCCTAAGTTTCAGTTCACATTTCAGGTTAATCTTTTCCTTTCCTAAAGAACAGAACATCCTTTTTCCTGATCTCCCCGAGGGCTCAGTATTTGCAACATCAAACAGAACACACAAACCATGGCGCCCCCTCCAAAAGCCCATTATACTGTCAACTGCCTTCCTAACTGCAGCCAGGGGAGAAAGCTTATATACTGACTCCAGAGCTCTTTTACTGCTGGAAAGTGTCCATGATTTTTTCAAGCTACTGCTGCATTTCATTTCTCTAAAGAACTCATAATAAGATGGGCAGAGTTCCAGGAAAGAAAAAAGGAAAAAGAAAAAAGAAACCCGACCAAGCCTCGGCGCTCGCAGCCCCCGGCCAAGGCCAGAGCCACAGGGCTCTCCTGCACCCCTGCCAGGGACCCTCCTCCATAAATCACACACTCAAATGCAGACTCACGAATCAGGCTGGGAAGGGAGAGCAGGACCAATGTCTGCTAGTGAAGATAATGGTGTATCTTGCAGAGGATTCCATATCCAACCAAGAATGGAAAGATGTGAGAGCCTGGGAGGAAAGTCCCATACAAACGGCACGAGTTCAAGAGAAATTACTGTCTATTATGAATTTTGCGAGGAGAGAGCAGGTTGTTGTTCTGGGAGGAAGGCCCAAGAGATGGCTGTGACTGGGCTGGGATTTGGGTCTCAGCCTCCATGGCTCAATAAATGAATATTTGCAAGGCACAGTGTGAGCCTCAGTGGGAAGCTGTTGCTGGAGAGTAACACACTATTACACTACTCAGGAAATTTTTAAAAAGGCAATAAGAGAGCATATATCAAAACCAAGGGTGTCTGTGCAGCTCTACTCCACTGGGAAAAAATGTTTTGATGGTGACAGATTTTACCAGTTATTTACATGTTTTATTTTGTTGTGTTTGAAGAGTGCATATCTGCTGTGGCAGATTACTGACTGGCTCCAAGCCTGGGTTTACAGGAGAGGGGTCTCATTTTTGCTGGAGGAGCTCTTCAGGGACACAACCCCAGCAAGGCACAGACCTCCTTCCTCATGGCCCAGCCAAGTGCCCCTCTCTTGCCATGGAATGTGGTGCCTTCTGTCCAAAGCCTTGACCTGAGCAAACCATCCCAGTGACAGCCACAGAGCTCACCCAGAGCTGGCTGGACACAGGAGCACTAAATATAACTCCCAGCCAGACAGCCAGCACCACCCACAGCTCTCATCCCTAATTTCTCAGTGAGCTCCTGGTAAACCACAGCTGACAGGGGCCACAGGTCTGGCAGGTGATATTTCCAGCTGGACTGCTCTGAAGTCAGGGGGTTATGTCAAGCTGCAGCATCCAAGTGATGGTAAATGGAGCCCTGGACCGTGAGGAAATGGCTGGAGATTGGTTACAGCCAGGAGAAATTGATCTGTCTGAAAAAACAGCCCAGGAATCACAGGATTAATGTTCAAATTCCAGCTGTGTTGCATTGTTCCCTTTCCTCCAGCTCTCCAGCAACAAAGACGTGCCTCCTCCTCTGGAGACCAGAAAAGTTTTATTAAAAATCTTCATACGAGTGTTGCAGCGGAGGCCCTGTTAAAAGCATCATCGCAGAAAAATGCAGGATTCATAAAGAAACCATCCTACAATTTCCTTTCGATCTGGCATTGATTTCAAAGGGGCTACCTGAGCCAAGAGGCTTTGGCCAGCTCCCCTCTGTGCCCGGGGCAGGGTGAGGCTGAGCCTGCCTGGATGTGGGCACGCACTGAGAGCCAGGGGGGAGCGTGGAGGGCAAAAATAAAACGGGAACACTTCCAAACCTGCAGCTGTGCTGGCCCATTAAAAAGCTGAAACTCGTTCTACTGTTCGACCTCATACTTATCACCACATAACTATTCATCAAAGAAATTTCGGTGCAATTAATTAAATTATTCCCCTGCCTGTGCCACAGAGTCGTTATTCAGGATCAGCTTTCACTCGCACTCTCTTAAGCTCGTGTCTGGATGCCAAGTGACATCTCCAGGGCTGTCCAGCCTCAATAAAGCTCTGCTCCTCACCACTCACAGAGCCCATCATTTCTCTCTTTTATTGCCATTTATTTTCCACTAGGATTTTGCTGCCAGTATATTGGCAGGACTTCCAGTATATGGATGTAATGAAATCCACCACAGACACTTAACATCGGGTCAGGCTTCAGCTGGGCTCATGTGAAGCTGTAATATGATAAACAAATGCTTCCAGGAGGAGGATTTTATCTGCTCCAAAACAGAGCAAGGACTCCTCTGGTACCCAGACATGAACTAGGAGGGAGTCATTTCAAAATCCATATGATAATTAGCTTTATAGCCAAAATGTGCTCAACATGAGAAACCTGAGTTACAGCACAGATCAACCTCTTTATAAAAACCCTCAGTATCACAGTTTGCATATTCCACCCTTTTTGTGTGTGCTTTGTTTGTTTTGGTTTGTTTTTAACAGCGCTGTTAGTGTAACTCCAGTGGCTCAGCACACCAAAGTGTGGGGGATTTGGTGGGCTCTTAGCTGACCTACCACAATTTCTAAATGTAAATTCCTTAATGTCAAGTCCTCCTCATCTCTTCTGGAAATTTTGCAGGACCTGATGGCTCTGAGCATGGTCTGTGTGCATTGCCACAACAGCTGATATGATGGCACCAGAGCATCATATCTGCATCCCCATCCAGGCCAGGACTGCTGCCAGTGGGATTAGGCTCTAAAAATATGAATTGCACAAGACACCAACAGTCATGTCCCAGGCACCTCTAAGGGGCCTTGTGGCTGGAATTGAGACATTAAAGAAGCACAAAAGGAAAACAAAGTGTTACTTTAAGGAGAAGTAAAAAAAAAAAAAAAAAAAAAAATTCAAGCCTTAGAACAGTTTCTATCCCGGCACAGTAAGTCTTGCACTACCTGCAAGGCTGTAAATCAATAACAAAGACATTCTATCAGAGAGGCTTTATTTCCAACACAAGTTAATGGACATAAATCTCCTCCAGGCAATGGATGTAAAACATCAGACTGTGTGATCAAAGGCGTGGGGGTTTTACCCTGGGTTGGTTTTGTGTCTAAAATAATCTTTTCCCAGGAGAAATGGAATTTTGCAGTTCTTCCAGGGAGACAGAGAAGTTTGGTTCTGCACCAGCAACTGCCCTGATGTTGTGCTGGCTTTCCAGCTCAGGCATCAGTTAGAGGAATTTATAGCATCTGTGCAAAGGCAGCAGAACCACAGTGTTGCTAAATAAATGGGGGAACTGGTAAAAAGTGCAGAACTTTGCCTGAGTAGTGCCTATCTTGAAATCTGTTTGCAAAGTTTGTTTTTTATGAAAATGCTGAAATGTAGAATGAAGGGAAATAAAACCTGGCTCAAACCAGGTCTGAACCAACCTTGTGCATCCTCCACCTCCACTGGGGTTTTGATCCTTCCCCCAGTGCCAGGTCTGCCCAAGGTCATTGATGCAGACCTACAGATAAACCAGGGCTCTCCAGGGCTGCACAACAGGCTCTGATCACTCTGGGTGGTGAGAAAGGCACCAAAGGCTCTGCCAGGCACATCAACTCTCCAGCAATCAAAAGGAACTGCAGCACCTGGATTATCCCAGGGATGTGAATTTGCAGCACCTGGATTATCCCAGGGATGTGAATTTACAGCACCTGGATTATCCCAGGGATGTGAATTTGCAGCACCTGGATTATCCCAGGGATGTGAATTTGCAGCACCTGGATTATCCCAAGGATGTGAATTTGCAGCACCTGGATTATCCCAGGGATGTGAATTTGCAGCACCTGGATTATCCCAGGGATGTGAATTTACAGCACCTGGATTATCCCAGGGATGTGAATTTGCAGCACCTGGATTATCCCAGGGATGTGAATTTACAGCACCTGGATTATCCCAGGGATGTGAATTTGCAGCACCTGGACTGTCCCAGGAATATGAACTATCTCCAGACCTCTGACACAACAGGTTTTGCACCTTATCACAAACTCTGGTCTCACAGCCTATGCAGAGAGCAGATGTCCATCCCTGGGCTCTGCTCAGTGGGAAAAGCCCATAATATGTTTGGTTGGCTTTGCTATAAGTTGCTAGTGTCAATAAAATTAATGTGACATTTACAACTATTTTGAGGGTAAAAATGAAGTTGCTTAAATTATTCTGCAGAAGCAGCATGAGACAGAATTATTCAGTTGACAAAATCTAATTAGGTGTAAATTATTTCAGGTTATATGAATTATAAAACCTTTCAGAGAGAACTCCAACGCAAGGCTCAATGTGATACAGTGAATTAGCATGCAAAGCATCTGTTTGCCAGAGTTGGGTTTCAGTTGGGGACAAAGTCACACAGGTCATTAATTTTTTCCTTCCACCAGCCACCATGCTCAGGCAGGCAGAGGAAGCCATGCCCCACACAACAGACATTTTATTACAGCTGGAAGGCTTTTTCCACACAGAAGATTGGAAGAATTTGAGAGCGGGTCAGTAGATGCAAAAAGCAGCTCTTAGTCTTAACCCTGAGCCAGAGCTGAAGCTCCTGATGCCTGGGGATAGCAAGAAGGGAATATATTGGAATATATTTGGAGCCTGGTGTCCAGCTCCATCCTTCAAGCAGAAAATTCCTCTGCAGTCACACTAGAAATGTTCCAGCATGTGGTTAAGTTTAATAACCACGACCACTTTTGCAAGTGTACTTTGATGCTCTGCAGGATCAGCATGTCCAGAACCTGCCTAATTACCACAGTGTTTATTTCTCCTGCTAAGTTTAATTTTTGCTGTTTAGATGCAGAAATGCCATCATTACCTTCCACAAAGCCAAGCAGGGCATCTTTGAACCAGAACTATTGGTGATTTTAATGGCTGAGAAGCAGAATGCTGAGGAGCTCTGAGGATGGCAGGGTGTCCTGTGCTGTGGCTGTGGAGGAGGAATGATGAGCAGCTGTGTAATTAAATGTTTTGGGTGGGAGAAGACAAATGCTTTATGAGCTGAGCATCAGCTTTGCTCACTTGCTGTCAGCCTGCTGCACAGGGAGGCTCTGGGCACTGTGGGAAAGAAGCACATCCAGCTCCCACAGGAGCTTTGGAAATACACACTGGGATTTGACATGATGGTGATTTTCTATTTAAATGCACCACGATTCAACATGGATTGCTAGATCTCATATGGGACTCAAACCACCTTCTCACACTGCTTTCCAACTCCTTGAACAAGCCACTGCAAGGAAACACAAGTTATTTACTATTGCTCACACTCCCTGTGCAAGGATCAGAGGAAATTACTGGAAGCAAAGCAGAACATTTGGTCACAAAGCCTTGGGAAGCATGCAAAAACCCCACAGTCCTGATTTTCTCTTTCTCTTTAAAAAGTTCAGCTGTGCTGCTAAGCTCCAGCTGGGGCCTTTCTCAATGGATAGACACTGCAGCTTAGCTTAAAATGATATGCAATGCTATCAGCTGCTCTCTTGTTCCATTTCTACACAGAATGCATTTCTCACACACTATTGACCACAATCCCTTGAAAAGACTGGTGAGGATTACATATTTTAGATGCCTTTTCTCCTACCTCAAACAATAGACAGTAGCAAGTGAATTGGGAAAAAAACCAGTTAAAAACAAGCAAAAAAGCAGACACAGAGAGAACATGTGTACCACAAACATTTAACAATTATTTGCTCTAAAAGACTCTTCATTTGCTTTAGAGATTTAATAAATAAAGTTGATTCCTTGCTGCCTCACACTACCTGGAGCCAGAGGATCACACACTGCCATTCCAGGCAGGCAAAGCTGGATCTGAGGTGTGGGATGAACCTCTCCCTGGCTTTCCTGCATTCTCTGAGAGCCCCAAATCACCAATCTTCTAACTGAAATCTTAACTACAAAGAGGTTGGAAATACCAAGAATGGCCTCAGATGCATCTGAACACTCAGGCAGTGTCAGTACTTCTGTGTGCAGATAAACTGCACACTCAAGGATAGATTAGAATGGAGAGAATCTTGCATTTAGAAGGGGCACACAAAGTCATCCAGTCCAGCTGCAGTGGGTATCCCCTCTTCCTTCCCCCCAGTTCATTTATGTATGTATATATATATACACACATCTAATAGTCAGTCCTAATCCCACACCAAGATGCCAGGGGAAGATAAAGTCAAAGCAAGATAAATCCAGCACTCTTTGCTTCTATCTTTGTAACAAGAGCTGGTGGCAGTGACAGAGATCTGAGGATAAACACAAATCTGCTATGGTTCACTAACCTTCACTCCACTGTGATTGATAACTGTATTTTTAAGTGCTGCAGGTATCAGGCTCCGCTCTGGGCTCTGTATCTCTGCCCTGTTTGTAAGAACATGCTGCAATATAATCTAAGACTGAGGGGCCAAACAGCTTCTCCAGGATCTCCCATGCCAGGACTGGAGATGGCAATGGAAGAGGAAAATACCAACCCAATCTCCCTGCCTCAGCACAAGGACAGCAGGGCAAAAAGTAAAGGAAATTAAACACAAAACAAAGCCCAGAGGAGGAAAGGGCGTTTGTGAGCACAAAGTGATGCCCCCCCTTTTGTCAGCACTCTCTCCCAGCTCTGGAGGAGTTAAGGCTGAGGCGCTGTCCCCGGGGTGGCAGCCAAGGCCACTCACCCACGATTAGAGGCTGACAAGCTTTGTCAATGCAATCTGCTGAACGCCGTGAGTGACAAGAGATCAATATTCCCCACTCTCATGGGTCATCACAGGTGACAGAGGTCTAAGTAATAAAACAGCCCTGGCTGCCTCCTCTAACTGAAATGCTTCCCCAGCCACAATATTTCTTTTTTGTCTAAGCGCCTCTAGCTAAATTCTGGCGGATCGAAGCATCGGATGGGCTGTGGGTTCTGAGGAATTGCAGCGTGCCAGGATTGATGCTGGCCCAGGAAGGCTCAGCAGGCTGGAGACACAGGCTCAAATAAATCACACACCACCAGCTCAGTGCTGCAACCTGCCAGCACCAGGCCCTGTGGCAGCCTGGGGACACGAGGAGGGTGTGGGGACCAAGTGTGGCATGGAGCCACCTGCCAGCCCCAATCAGCCCTCTGAAGCACTCACAGCAAAACCCTCCTTCCCCTCATCTGTGAGCTGTTCTAGAAATTACTGGGAGGAAGTACATAAATTGGCATTCTGCTGTTAGCAGAAGACAAAGGTGCTCTGCTGTAAATCCAAGGGAAGTGCTGGTGGGACTAAAGCTCATGGGGCTCTTGAAGCAGTGGTGTGGCAGACATCTTTTCATGAAAATCCTTTCTTTAGGATTTTTCCTCCTGAGAAGCTGGGAGGCCTCAGGAACAAAATGTAAACAATGATTATCTGCTGCTGTGGAATGGAACAGGTGGATCTCTGATTGGTCTCATCTGGTTGTTTGTAATTAATGACCAATCACAGTCAGCTGGCTCAGGCTCTCTGAGCCACAAACCTTTGTTATTATTTTCCTTTTGATTCTATTCTTAGCCAGCCTTCTGAGAACCTTTTCTTCTATTCTTTTAGTATAGTTTTAATGTAATATATATAATAAAATAACAAATCAGCCTTCTGAAACATGGAGTCAGATCCTCATCTCTTCCCTCACCCTCAGACCCCTGTGACCACGGTCACACAGTGGGAAACACTGACCAGTGGGTCTTTAGAGCATGAAAAAAACCCTCCTCCCTTCTGAACACTGGAAATGAGTGTGCAGGTTTTAAGGGAATCCCCTGCTCCATTTCAGTCACCCACCCTTGCCCTGGTGGGAGCAGCAGCAATGGATTTGTTCTGTACAGCTGTGCCACAGCTAACAACCACAGAGAATCTGCTTTTTTTCTAAACCCACAGACTACTTCACCCTCAAATAACTTGTTTTACAGCTGTGTGCCAAGGAAGAGCTCATGCTTCAAAAAAATGCAGTGATTTACAGCTCAGAACCCAAATTTAAGGCAGATGAGGAAAACCCTCATGGTTTAGCCCTTAGGAAAATCCTGCCCCAATTCCTGCTGTCAATAATCATTATGGACACATGCCATTGATGTCCATCTGGGATCTGAATGTTGTCCAGTTTTTTCAGCTGTTTAGAAGCAGCTTTTATTTGGAATAATCTCTTTAACGAAACAGCTTTGCAAACACCACATTTCATTACATTCCTGGGAGACAGGCAAGTGATACACACCAATTTATAGGGAATAAATGGAGACACAGAGCAGAGCCAGAGGCACAACTGGACACAAAACCCCACGGGAATGTAATTTCACACTTTCAACTTTGAACAACAAATATGTCCTGGAAGAGAGTCTCTTCTAGGGGATGACTATCAGTTGTGAAATTCTGTTTAAACAGGTGGCAGGACGATGCTGTGTTGTTTGGAAATAATTGGGGCACTGTTTACACACCACTCTCATGATCTAAGACAGGATAAAAACAGACTATAATGCTCAAAATCTGTATTTTTACACAAGTTCATCCTTTTTCACTAGAAAAAGCAAACCAAAAAGCTAATTCTGCCTAAAATATGCATTTATTCTGCCAGTTATTTATATTAATTACAGAACTTTCCTAATTTAAAAAAGCAACCCAGTTCACCTATGCCAGTGTGGTTTCCCCAGGTAAATGTTTGAGAACTGAAATAATGTGTCAGCAGAATTTTTATCTGTGCATGGGACACTTCACCTGGAATGGCCTGAAACAGAAAAAATTAACCCAGTACATGGGACCATGTCAAAAACCTTTAAAGGCTATCAATGAAATAATCTGCCCAAGGGAAGCTGTGTTCTTTTTATGGCCAAGGAGAATAAACGGAGATGAGAACTCTGCAGCAACATCTTCAGGAATACACAAAAGCAGATGAGGAAGCACATTTCCTAAAGAGAAACTGCCCTGACTCTTGGGATAAAATTAGATGTCTCATAAAGAAAAGGTCAATGTTCTAATGCAGGATTTGGTTCTTTAGCACACTTGACTAGTGGCCAACTCAACCAGCTGGACAAGCACTGGGGAAGAGCATGTGGGAAGGATCTATTTCAGACCAAAGTAATCTTTTTAGTCACTCAATTCAGCTGATTTTCTGAATGATTAGAGTGGCTGTTCCCACATCCCTGCTGAGGCAAGGCTGCAGGACAGGAGCAGTGTCAAGATGTGAACAGCAGATGAACACAGCCAGCCTGGGGACAGCCCCTGGTGTGCCCAGGACAGGGGGTGGCACTGGTGCCATGGAGGGGAGGGCACACCCAGAGCAGAACAAAGCCAGCCCAGCTCTGCCTGGGGCACAGGGCAGCTCAGAGAAATGAGACCACATTTCAGGGCACAACTGCCCTCCTGCTGCTCCTAAAATGCCCATTTTACCCTGCACTGTACAAGCTCTGCTAACTCCACACATTCCTCCTCACACTGGAGTTTAGGTGCAGATACAACACACACAAATTGGGTGAGACAGAAATAAAAACCTTGAAGCTTTATTTCTTCTCTCCACAGGTTTGCTGCTATTCTCTCCCAGTTAGCCATCCAGCCTTTTTTTCCCCTTTGGCCTCAGAGGCTTTTGACTTTCTCTAGATATGACTCCAGAGTCATTTAAAAATAGAGAATGAAAGCAGGATGGCTACAACGATCTGATAGCATCACATACAGCTCTTAACCTAATTTATTACTGATGATGTAGTCATTAATGTACTCTGAGCATGCACTATACACTCCTCTTTAATGAAAAAGTAGCGGGGGAAGCTCATCCAACTTGCTTCAGAAAGTTGAGTCCCTAGAGGCTTACATGTCGTCTACCCTTAGATTTATCCAAGGCTGAAGGAGATATTTTAAAACATATCTTCTTGTTATTCTTTTAAAAGATGGTTCCCTTGATGCTGAGCCTTGAAAGTTTAGCAGCTCTTATTACCAGGAGTGAACTAAACTAAAGCAATTGGTGTAATGGTTGTTACACTGTGGGTACAACTCGCTTGCCATGTTCTCTTCTCATCCACTTTCATCTCCAAGTGTTTATCTGAGCAGGAAAAGTTACTGCAATTTTTCTTCTCATCAGCAAGGAGAAAAAAAAATCTGGCAAAACTAGACTGGGGAAAGCACAGGAAAAGGAACTATAGAAATAAAAATCTTTGGGACAAATTCATGGAGTACTCTGGGAAGATAAGAGGAGCTGCAGAGACAGAAAGGCAGCACAGCCCCTCTCCAGACTCCAGCAAGGATGCTCTGTAATTGGCTAACACTGACTAACAATGGAAAGGAACTTTTTAAAAGCCATCACACTTCTCTCCTCATGACCCCACTGATCTGCTGAAGCCTCTGGCTGCAGAAGCTCCCAGCACAGCCCAGGTCTGCAGCCATGGCCCTGGGATGATTCCATCCTTCAGAAATCCCACAGCAAGCTCAGGGCTCAGGAAATCATGAGCTACAGTGCAACAGAAACAACTGCTAGGGAAACACAAGGCTTCCAGGGGAACGAGGTAGAAAAAAAATTAAAAACTCAACAAACCCAAAAATGTGACAGAAATATAAACCCTCCAGCCCAGAACCAATGGTAGATCATGTCTCTTGCAGTGAGTGAGAAGGCAAATCATTCTTTCGGAGAAAGACCAACCACAAGGAAAAACAAATGAACAACAGAGGAAATTAAGAGGTATGTGAGCCTGGAAAGTGCTCAGTGGGAAGTGCTGTTTCCATGTATCAGGCCTATAAATCATCCCTCTCCTGTCCTACAGGCATGCTAACACCTGTAGAGGAACTACAGCTTTTCCTGCAAAGGAAAGAGCAATAGAGATTATCTGGATATGATGTTCCCTTCTGCATGCCAATTATGGAGCTAAAAAGCCAGCAGAAATATTTAAGATGAAGGAAGTCAACACCTCTTCATTCCTGTCTGGTGAGCAGCTCTTCATGCTTTTCATGCTTTATCAAACATGGATCATGTCTGCCCAGGAAGGTTAAGTGCAGTGCTGAGGTTTCCAGGTTAACTGCAGTGTAACTTTGTCAGCATTTCCATTCCTGTCTCTTTCTAAAGGATTTAAATACTCAAATCTAAACGTGCAACTCAAAGCCAGGTTCAACCTGCAGGATCCTAGGCTGGGGGGAACTTTTTTTCCTTTTGTGGACAGCACATTCTTACTACTCATTTATTCTAGTTCCTTTTCTTTCTTCCAAGGTGAAATATTGTGGGAAATCCAGGACTCCTGAACAACTGACCGGTTTGATTAAGCAGAAACCATTTATTGTTTACATTAAACACACTTTTATAGATTCTACAAACTACTAAATACACACTTCTTGACTGGTGCCTTTGTCTTGTTCCTTTGTTTTCTATTTCCATTTCTCAGTGTCTGTGATTGGTTACAGCCTAGGTGTTTCAGTCTTATGTTATCCAGTTCTTGAGTCTTGGTATTCGGTTTCTCAGTCTCTTCTTTCTTAATTTAGCACAATTTATTTTAGTAGCCTTGATGAATTCCTGAGGCTTTGATAACGAACTTAGCAGCAGGCTGGCTGCACACTATGGCCTAATCCTTGCAAATACATTGCAACACCTGGAGAAACAAGGATTGATAAAGCAATGGATGGCAGGTGGCACCTCAGCAGCCATGGGGACACCCAGTCCTGCCTAGATGTGGGAAACCCAGGACTCCTGAACTTCTGATCAAAAGCAGAAGCCATTCATTGTTTACATTACACACATTTTTATAGATTCTACAAACTACTAAGTACACACTTCTTGATTGGTGCCTTTGTCTTGTTCACTCATTTCTTCCTGCATTTCTCAGTGTCTGTGATTGGTTACAGTCCAGGTGTTTCACAGCCCTCTATTATCCAGTTCTTGCTGTCTTGGTAGTCAGTATTTCAGCCTCTTCTTTCTTAATTAAGCACAATTTATGTTCCAGTAGCCTTGATGAATTCCTGAGGTTTTGGTAAAGTTAGAAGCAGGCTGGCTGGTGCACACCATGGCCTAACCCTTGCAAATGCACTGCACCAGTGTAAGGAGCAAAAAGACAAAGATCAGGTTATTTTGAGGGTAGGAGCTTGGACATGATGCAGTCCAGCCAGACTCCACCCCTGTCTGAGGCTTTGTCCTTTGTGAAAGCCTTTGCTGTGACTGCAGCCCTGGGAGCTCCAGGCTGGAGGAGGAATCTCTCCTGCTGGAATCCTCTTTGCTGACACCAGAAGGAACATTCAATGTGCTGTGTTAGCCTAAATGTCTTTCAGGCCCGTGTTTACCTAAGATAGCATTATCTGAACGTGTGTATTTGTGATCCAATTCACCTGGAGCACCCCTCCATCCTACAGGAATAAGGCAAGGACGTCCCAGATGGTGGCAAGGTAGAAAATCTCCTCCAATGCAAACCACCTCTGACCTCTGGGATAATAAATTCGTCTGCAAATGACTGGGCAAAGTCCTGGAGCCTGTGTGCAGGGAAGATAAACAGCCCTCTTTGTCCTCGGGGCCAGAAGTGCCCATTGTATGGAGCTGGCCCAAAGGATTAGTGCTGCCATGATTATTTGTGTTATATGAGCTATTTCAGGAGCTAATTGACCCCAGCACAAAAGCGGGGTGAGAAAGGCTTTTGTAGCTAATAGAATGAGCAATACAGAAAAGGGTAAGGTGCTTTGAGCAATTGGGCCACAGTACACAGACACTGACTCAGTTTTAGCTGACAGCATCAAGCAGGGCAATCTGATCTCCCCAGTTAGCACTAAATCAGCCTGGTATAAATGAGCCCATGACAGAACACGGGGAAATGGGACTTGCTAAAAGGATAACTGAGGATAACTGCCTTGTGAAGCATAAATATTGAGGATGTTCAGAACTCTTCATTGCTCCAGCTAAGCATGCCTGGCAAGAGCTGTGCAGGCAGAGCTGTTGGATACTCAGAGCTCTGCTTTTGGAGGGCATGGTGCTAAATGTCAGTGTCTACAGAAGGTATTCTGAAATTACAGCTATATGTTCCCTCCTTCCTTCCCTGTCTTGAGTGCTTAATGGCAGGGGAAAGTATTGACACTGAGAAACTGATGGGACACTTTAAACATTAAATCATAAAGCAACAACAACAAAAATCAAAGCTATTTTCTGCAGGATGACAGGCATGAGGAGGAGGATGGGCTATGGCTGTAGTGTACAATTATCCCAAAGTAAACTACTTGCCTCTAAATTCACTTGTGAAGAATCATGGAATCATTATGGTTGGAAAAGATCTCTAAGATACTTGTGAAGAATTATGTATTTAAGGGGGAAAAGTGAAGCTGAATTTAGAACTGAACATATTTTTTCTGGCATTTAGTCACAACTCAGCAAAGCCTGTTTTATCTCAAATTTAGAATAAAGGATACAGTGAAAAAATTAAATCGCCCTGACCTTTCTAAAACCACTAGAAAAGCTGCTGCAACATAATGCATTACAAATTCTGCACTAAATATGGTGCACAAGAGAACACAGCCTTGTAAATATGCAACAGAAGAGAAATAATCATATTCATCATTTATTTATTGAGCCTACATGGACCCCTCACTGCACTATCCGAGGCCACCACAGGCATAAAGGAATTAAACAGCACAAAATCCCAGCCAGGAAAAGCAGAATTTATAGGTGCTTCACAAATGGGGTAATGAGGCAGAGAAAAGAGAAGCTCTCTGTGGACAGACTGAGCCTAAAGCAGAGACAAAGTCAATCCAGTGTCCCCTGAGCCAACACACTTTAGTGCAGGATTATTATTCCCTTCATGAGCTTCATCAGTGCCCATGCCCAGCAGGAGCTCCCTGCCCAAACGTGTCCCAGCCTTTCCATGGAGCAAAAGCATTTCCAGACCTTTCTGCTGTCTCACAGCAACATCCTGAGGCTCAGCGGGAGAGAGGGCCCATGTCACTGTGCTGCCCAGGGGTCCCACTGCCCTCTGACACGCCTTTGGCCCAGGACACCATCCCAGGGGTTCCAGAGTGTTCCCCAGGGAGGAATGCTCACATCCAAGGTCTGCACCTACAGCTCAGTGCCAGCAAATGGATGCTTTTACTGGAGCCAAGACCTCCCACACCTCAGGGGCACAGGCACCTCTGAGCACGGCCTGGTGAGAGTGGAATCTGATCTTCTTTCTGCCAGGGTTGGGATTAGATGTGCCAGACAGTATTTCTTGCTCAGCCTCAGGTCAAATGCAGTGTTTGCTTGGGGGTCAGTGCCTGTCAGCACAGAAAGTCTAAAGTTCTCAGTAACCAGGGATCCAACACGTGAATGCACAGGGCTGGGGAGCACTTTGAACACAATCTCACCTGTTCAGCACTGACACACCCCTGAGGCTGTGGGGCTTTGAAGTTACCTTGGAATTGATTTTAATCACCTTATACAGAACTGTCTTAGGCTGGGGGTGTGTGTTCTATCCCCATCTGTCAGAGCTGGGGCAGTTCTCTGCTGTCCTTGGGGCAGTTTTTTCTTTATCTCTCCCACAGCCAACCCTCCCTCCAGCAGATCTCTGCTGTCCATGGCCACTGAGTGTCCCTGCAGGGCTGATCCAATGCCAGCATCCCATGGGGAGATGCTGTGCCCAGGGGAGGAGCCAAGCATTCCTGCCTGGATCCAATCTGAGCCTGGCACAGCACAGCAGCCTTTGCCCCCTGCACTGCCAGAGGAGCAGCTTTCTGCTGCCCTGCATGGCCAGAGGGAGCCCAGGCCCATCTGCAGCAGCCCTGGAGCTGCAGAGGAAAACTCCCCCCTTGTGCAGGATCCCTGCTGCAGCAGAGCCACAGCTGGCACTGCAGGAGGGCTGAGCCCCCTGGGATGGGGCTGGGACCCACCCTGACACACAGGGGGCAGGGACTGCTCTCACTCTGGCAGGGGTTTGTTTTTTTTTTTTGTACTATTGCATTTGTATTTTTAATTTTCCTAGTAGAGAACTGTTGTTCCTACTCCTATATCTATGCCTGAGAGCCCCTTAATTTCAAATTTATAATGATTTGGAGGAGGGGGTTACATTTTCCATTTCAAGGGAGGCTCCTGCCTTCCTGAGCAGACACCTGGCTGTTCAAACCCAGACAAGAGCAATGTTCTGAGCCAGGGCTGTGTTCAAAAGCCCCCATGTGGGTGGTGATCACACCTCCCTTGGCACCCACAGCTCCATGGCCTGAATGCCCTGTTCAGGGACAAAGGCAGCACAGATGGCAAGGGTTAAAGTCACCCATTGTTCCTGGCTTCTGCAGACAATACAAACCTACTTAGCTGAGGTAATGTTTTAAGCACACTTATTTCCATGAAGCAAATCCAGTGTGTAATTCCAGGATTAGTCCAGAAACTAAGAAGCTTTAAGTTTTCAGCAAAGTTAGTTTCCATTTCAAAGTTTAGTTGGGCCTTAGAAGTTAATCAAAACACAGGATTTCACAGTTTCACATACACTTGTTATAAGCAGAGAGATATTATTAAAATACATACAATTGTAATGCTGAGAGAAGATTCTTTAGCATTTCCTTTTTTTTTCAAATAGATGAGGAGCAAGGAAGAGGAGGAGTTAGGAGTTAGTTAGGAGTTAGTACTAATGTGCAGGTACACCACTGACACTGCAATTCTTATGGGAGAGGTTTTACAGGCCACAAGACTTGTAAAAATCTACAAAGATTAAAAAAGATCTATTTTTAATGCTTCTGTAGGCATTAATACCTCTACAGATATTAGACAGTAATGAGTACATCTAAGGAGGCTCCTCCAGAGGACCAACATGTGTATGAGCCTCAACTTTCAGGAGGGAAGAGAGAAAGAACCAAAGCTGGATTCATCTTAAACTAGGTATGATCCATGAAATACCACAGCTGGTTAAAATAAAAATGCCTCAGGTTCAATGTTAAAGTTAGCACATTCATAAAAATTAAGGGTCTGGGTTTTTTTGTATATCCTTCTATAATAACTTCAACTTTTAAAAGAATAACACAGCCATGAGCATGTTTTCTATTCCCTTAAACTTTTCAAAGTACTACTAGAAGGAAATGGGATACTCTGAGTAGATTTTAAAAGAGTATTGATATGTTTTCCTACACATCCAAAATAACTGAATCACTACTTACAATCTTATTTTAAACAAAGAAATAATTAGTGCTAAAGTCCAAATACCCTCATGGACCAACTGGGAGCAAGGCAGGACCATCAGTGTTTGGGACCACAGGCCCTGTGCTCAAGAGGTGGCAGTTTATAAAGGGTTAATCAAGCAGACATAAAGGACAGTGTAGCAATACAAATATTACAGAGGGGATTTTCACAAGGATGGGTGTAGTTCTTGTAGTTATCTTTCTGAAGGCTCACACACTTTTAAACATCCCTTTAAAAACAGTGATAAAGTAAATATTGAATTGAATGAAGAGGGTAAAAAAATAATGGGAAAAAATAAGCATCTATTCTTGAGTCACTTACTGATGTCCTACAGGTCATTTCTTCAGTGAAATTCACATTTATTGGCCTAAAACTCCCCAAAGAGCAGATCTGGCAGTGGAAGGAGCCAACTGCTACTGCTCTGCACTCACCAGGGAGCTCAGCTGTGCTCCACCACAGCAAATCATGTTCCTTTGCTTGCAAGCTTTCCTGGAAGCTGCACAGGACCTGGCTCATTTCAGCTGCAAACAGAGTAAGAATTTTGGGAAAGGCCTTTCTCCTCTCTGCTGAGGCTGCAGGCTGCTCTCCCCTCCACACTGCATTTTTCTCTGCACGAAGGTTCTGCTCTGTGAGGAGCTCAAGACCTTAATGGCAGGTTACACGAGGTTCCTAATGATTTTCCATCCTCCTCCCAGCTGTCTCAGTTCCATGGGATAAAACTGCCTTGGCCCTAAGCAGGGCTGGTTCAGGCTCACTTTAATTGTGCCCTGTCCAACACTGAGCTCTGCTGTGTTACCAACTGCTCCCTGTGTGCCTGGAAATCAAAGGTACAAATGCACACTCCACGAATGGCTTACATTAGTGCCATTAATTCCTCCTCTCAGCATAATCCTTCATCTGGGAGTTATTCCAAAACATAGGAGTTAATGACACTAATATAAACCATCCCAATGTAGCATGTGTTTCTTTAGCTTTTATTCCCATGACTAAATGTCTTTTTAATGCACTTTTATTTACCGTGATGGAAATAGTTTTTCCTGCTTCACTCCATCAGAAGTCTGGCTCTGTCACATTAACCCTTTTCTGGGCAAGGCTCTGTAGATGTATTTCCCATTATGACTCCCAAATTAAAACCTTCTGCTGACATTCCAGCAGAGCCCTTCCAAGAGCCCTGCACAGAGGGATGGTGATGGCCCCAGCAGGCTCTGCAATCTCCTGGGACACAGCGCCCAGGGCTGGGCAGCCTGGCAAGGGAAAACCTGGGACTGAAATGCTTTGGGATCAAGGAACAGAGCTGCACAGCAGCCCTGGCTCCCATTCCCTGCTGACACTCCTACCCAGCCAGGGAAGCAGGGAGGGAAGTGCCTCTGGATTTTCTCAGAGGTGTGAAATACAGGCAGAGGGGGGAAGTGGATTAGAGGGATGCAGACAAATACTGCTACTCCCCAAAGAAGGTGTGCAGAAATTCCTGCTGAACAAATGGTCTTTCTCTGGAGGAAGTGGGTGAGGAAGGAAAAAGCACATAAAAAGAGTAATGAAAAGAAAGCAGAGTACTTTATTTCGTCTCCATTTTGCTTTCCCTTCACTCCACAGTCGCCCCTAAAGCAGAGCCTGTCCTGTTCTTGGCCTTCTAATCTGGAGTAACTTTCATGTTCACAACATTTTCCTTTTCTTTTTTTTTGTCAAAATTATACATTTAGAATTATGGTTAACTTTTCTAATCCCTTTGTATTCTCTTACATCCTCCTTCACTGGTGCTGAGCACAGGGCAGGTGAGGAAGAGCAGGTAGGAGAGGAAGAACTGACAAAAGGCTGAGAAGTAAAACAAAAGCAATTTGCCTTTGAACAGTACATTAGGAAACAAAGTATAAACACTCTGAAATGTTCAGTTCTCCCTTCCAGTTTACCTAATGCTGCTCAGTATGTAATATCCTTTTTAAAGCCTTTAAAAGGAAATATAGAGCCATCCTTAAACCATCCTCAGGGATTTTCTGGAATGTACCCATGAAGGAAATACCTTCCTGCAGTGGCACTGCACTGCATTAGCCCAGCAATTCAGCAGACAGCACTTTTCCAGAGTTACACAGTATATAAATACAGGGCATATGAGCAGCATAAACATGGGACACTTGCCAAAACATAATTCTGTTTCGTAAATCTGAGACTGTATCTGAGATGTTCAAAGAGTCATAAATAACACTGGGGGACCAGCTGCCCCCAGAAGTCAACAGGCTCAGGCCTAATAGATGGATTTCAATAAATTCAGGCTAAATCCTTGCCACAGAAGATGTCTATTGATACCTTCTGCTAAGACTTCAAAAAGCACAAAAGTGTTTTGAGGCTCTCACTTTTTATTATCGAAGAGATCCATTTCAAAAAATTTCTCTATTAAGTAAATTCCTCCATCTGATTAGTTTCTTACAGTAAAGATCATTTACCCTTGGGTTTAGATTTGAAGCGTGAGAGGTTGAGCCTGAGATTTTTGTGGGGAACGGGGAGATTAAGGATAAGTCAGTTTTTAATTTAAATAGAAAATGTTTTGAGTATTAACTGGTTGATCTGAAGGTTCAGCGATGAGCGCTGTAGGCAAAGTCTTGTTCTTTGGCACAGACACCCCTGAGGGGAGGGGGAACTCACAGGGAGGGCAGGAATGCAAACCTCCAAACATCACAGATCTGTCACCACAACCAGCAGAAAATCAGTTAGCATCAGTATGATTTTAATTTTGGCAGCGAGATAATAAAGCCACAGTGAGGGTGAACATAGTGAATTCTGACAGAAAATGAGAGGAAGAAAGGAAAAGATGTGAAAGTAAATCTAGTTATTCTAGAAAAGCAATCTTGGCTACACAAGTTAATGATAAAAACATGCATTTCTACTCAAGTGGTTTTCTCTTACCCATTAGAAGTTAAAATGGAACCAGCTCAAAAGAAACAGCCTTGTTAAGAACATCCCATCATGAACATTCTCATGCATTTAGCTCCAGTAAAGCTCCTCTGGTTTGGAGAGGGCTCTGGAGCCCCAAGGTCTGTCCCTCATCCAAGGCAAGCCTGGCACAAGGGAGAGGAGGTGATTCCCCATCCACAGGGCCTGGCCTTTGCTGGCAGCTCTTTGTGCCAGGCAGAAGCACCAGTGAAAAGAGACAGAATAAAAACCAGGTTTGAATTATTGCAGCACAAGATATCAGCTCTCCTTCCAGCCCTTGTCCCACTGTTCCCTTGCCCCACTGTGTGTGGGGCACTCAGCTCAGCTGGCCCTGCCTGCAGTGGGCAAAACCAAAACCAGCTGATAACCAGAGAGAGCTGCCAGCACAGAAGACTGTCTGCAAATATCCAAGCTATAGTTTTAATGATTTTTTTTTTGATGCCATGAAAGGAGGACGAAGGATTTAAAACCACCATGAAGCTCAGTTTATTTAACCTTGGGCAGTGCAGCAATGCCTGAGATGCTGAAGCTCCAGGTGGGCAGGCAGAGACATCTCCTTTTGGTGAGTGCAGAATGACTTTCTGACTCCTTTTGACCACCAGGCAAATTGTTCTGGCCCTCCTGCTGCTGCAATTTGAGAGTTTGCAGCACTTCCTTTCCAAGAACCATTTGGAAGGAATAAAAATGGTGACCTCCTTTGGAAGGAAGATGCAGCCTGTAACAAAGGTCTCATTAGCCTCCAGTGGGGACACAGGCTCAAAAGCCTCTGTGGGACACTGGAAATCTCCCCCTTCAAAATTAACAAAGACCTTGTGGCACTGTGGAATGAATTACAATTCCTGGACTCTTGGGACCACAGTTCTGGACTTCTCAGAAAGAAAAACTTTCAAGAGAATAAATGAAGAGCCTCAATCCAAACTCACACAAGCACTTGTGGGTTTTCTTTTTGAGGCCAAACACATTAGAACCAAGACTGTATTTACCTGCTAAGGACCAGGAGTCACTTGAAAGAGGAAAGGAGCAGACTGGGAGCTTGGAATACCATGTGCATGGGTAAGAAATATCCCTTTGGTTTCACCCATAGCTCAGTATTTTCTCTGGAGAGTGCAATCCCAGCAGCACTGTACAGCCTTGACACTACCCAGGTGTTACACCAGCTAACTATGGATCCCTACAGCAACCAGAAAATGGAGATTTATGAGCCTGCTGCTACTTCAAATACCACATCCAGCCCTTGACACAGCAGTACAGACTTAGGCTTGAAGAAATAGAAATCTTGGATGTGTTATCTTACCAGGTACAGCTCCACCCAGGGAATTATTACCTCCATAGCTGTGTGTCTTTAAATCCCTCTCATTCCTGTCCCCTCTCCCCACATCTTCTTCCAAGTGCCCCCTGACCTGGCAGGGGAGTGTTGGGACGCCCCTGTCACACAGATGTGTGGGTCTGTGTGACACAGGATGGAAAGTGAGCCCTTCCCTGGGGTTGTGTTGGGTCAGTTGTCTCTCTCTGGCAGCACTCACAATATTGTGTTTCCTTGCAGACACCCAGGGAAGCACAGCACCTGCTCCCAAAGCCCTTGGAGTCAAAAGGCAGAGAGGCACCCAGCTAAAAAAGGGAAAAGAAAAGTTAGGAGGGAGAAACAAGGGTGGTAGGATGGAAAGTGGTCACTGTCTTCTCCCTTTTGTCACTGATCTCCCTTTACAGACAAGACAAAAAGCAGCCAGTGAAAACCCTCACTATTCATTTTCCTTGGTACTGAGATCAAAAGAATCCAGTTGTGTTTTTTTCCTAGAAAGTCATTCCATAACCTTTACCAAAAAAAACTAAAAAAAAAAATGGGATTGCATTAGGCTTCTCAAGGATTTCTTACAGGAAGCACCCTGGAAAATGACTGAGATGACAACATGTGCTGTTCAAAATGTAATGTCTCCATGGACATTGAGATTTTACACACCAAACTCATACTCTAAAAATAGACAGACTAAAAAACAAAATTTAAAAAAAAAAAGAAAAATAAATAGAAGCAGAAATTCCCGCAGTGTTTTCTCCAGCAAGCAGTAAGTGCACAGTCTATCTTTCTTAAGTGCAATACACTCCACTATCAATTTGTGCACTGGACCATTTTTCCTGAAAGTAATATCCCCAAACATAATACAGTGTTTATTTAGCTCTACAATTGCATTACCAGTGTTTCAGAGTTTAAAACAAAATGAAGACAAATCAAAAGACCTTGGTAAAAGAAGGAAAAAAAATTTATTACATCAGGTTCAGGAAAGCTACAGGAGACAGGCAGCACTGGGGACCAGGATTTGTATCCAAAGAGGCAGCACAGAGAAGGACCAAGCAAAGGCTGACCAAGATGGGCAGGCAGCAGACTGAGGCTTCTATCACTATCAGAACACATGGATTTCTTGCTCTCCATATGGCAGCTGTGCTTTCCCAAGAACTCTACCTGTTGGCAGATGAGAGATCCTGCTGTGTGCATCTGAGGCAGGAGGGGAGTGGAGCTGCATCCTCAGCTCAGGAGCACGGGAATGGTTTGATGCAGAGCAACACAACTCTTAAAGGTGTTGGCTTGATCAAAGCTGCCCTCACCAGAGATCTCCATTTTACACATGAGAAAAACTGAGACTCATAAAGCAAATTAGAATCAGGTTTAGAGTTTTGAGCTAAGCCTCCAGGACTTGTTTTATGGATAAAATCTGTAGCCATCCTGTGCTTTTGTTTGATTGTCTACAGGGCTACAAATACCTTAGCCTGAATTTTCACCACTGGTTAGCAAAATTTACACTTCCTTTGAAAAGGGAGGTGAAATACAAAGAGCAATTCTTTTAAATGAAATATGAACAGCAGGGCTGACTGCTTCCTTACACCACCACAACTGAGTCCACTCAGGAATGCTCCAACAGAAACTTCCAATAATGCTAATAATAATCCAGAGATTCTGTGCACAAACTGTCTAGAGCCCAAAATAACCCAAAGGCATGCTGGAACTGTCAAGTTACAGCAAGTTTAATGTTTTTGCATTGCATGTCTTACAAGGCAATTTTACTTGTTAAATATGCTAAATTCCACTTTTAATTTATGTATGACCAAACATTCCTTATAAAGTTTTAAGAATGTCTCCTTCTAATTATGGCCCTATCTTCAGCTTATTTACCAAGTTTGCTTATAGGTCTGTACAGGTTTAAATCCATTATTATTGCAAGGATTATGTTTACCTGGAGGGCAGGTTTGCTTCTCCACAAGGCAAACCTCCATGTAATTAAAGAACAGCTACTTCACTCCTGCCTAATGTGACTGTACCAGGCATCAGATACAGGGGAGTTAGTGAAAAACAGCATTTGGTGCAGGAAACTGCAGCCCTACAGTGCAATCAGACTTATTAATGATGTTACCCCACAAGGATGCAAGCCACAGTGATGCTCTCTGTCATCCCAGCCCCCTGGTCCTCGTGTGACACACAAATCCAAATGACAGCTCTGTGGCAACATGGGAAGCTACTTTGTAGGCTCTGAGTCTGTGTTTCTACCCATCAACAACAACAACGGTACTTGAAACAGAAGCCATTTGCTAACTGCCCCCCAGAATCCTGAAATGCCCTGAGCTGGAAGGGACCCCCAAGGATCATGGGGTGCAACCCCTGGCCCTGCACAGGAATCACCAAGAGTCCCACCCTGTGCCTGTGAGCACCACCCAAACACTCCTGGAGCAGCCTCGGGGCCGTGCCCATTCCCTGGGCAGCCTGGGTAGTGCCAGCACCCTCTGGGGGAAGAACCTTTCCCTGAAATCCAACCCAAACCGCCCTGGCCCAGCTCCCTGGTCCCATCCCTGGCCATGAGAGCGAGGAGCTCTGTGCCTGCCCTGTGCTGCCCCTCCTGAGGCTGTTGAAGACCACAGTGGGGTCTGACCTCATTCTCCTGCAGCTGCACATTGCAGTGCCCTCAGCTGCTCTCACACAGCTTCCCTTCCAGACCCTGCCCATCCTCGTGCCCTCCTGTGGGTGCTCCCTGATGGTTCAATGTCCTTCTCACACTGTGTGCCCAACCTGCCCCAGCTGTGCAGGTGAGGCTGCCCCAGCCCAGAGCAGAGCAGCACAATCCCCTCATGGCCTGGCTGGCCCTGCTGGGGCTGGAGCCCCAGGGCAGGGATGGCCCTGCTGGCCCCAGGGCACTGCTGGCTCTGATCCCTCTGCCATCAACCTGGATCCCCAAGTCCCTTTCTGCTCCACCACTGTGGCTGAATCTTTTCAAATAAATCATGACACCCAGAAACATCGTGCATCTCAGCTCAAAGTTGGCCAGCAATGTGGAAAACTACAGAGAATCATGAGATATTTTGGGTTGCAAGGGACCTTCAAGACCATCCACCTTCAACCCCCTGCTGTAGGCAGGGACACCTTCCACTAGACTAGTTCAAACTCCAATCCTAAGTAATGTCCTCCTGTTTTCTCTCACCCTGATCTGCTGAGATTTTCAAAGGCCACTAGATAAAGTCCCTTTTAACTGAGCAGAGCCACCAGTACCACTGCACATCCTTGCTGCACCAGACTGTCCATCTCTCATAGCCTCTCAGCACTGTCAGCTGAAAATGTACCAAGTGATGACAATGACAGAGCAGGCTTGGCACAGGGTCCCAGCCCTCTGGAGCAGCACTGGTGGCCACCACAGCCCTGGCCAGCTGGCACAGGCTGTCTGAGAGAGCCCTCCCAAACAGCCAGGGGCTGGGGCAGCACACAGGCAGCCACAGGAGGGAGGGAGGATCACAAATGAGCTCATGGTGTGTGCACAGGCACTGCCTGCCAGGCAAACTGCCCACGGGCATGGGAACAGGTCAGGGAGAGCTGGAGATGGGCAGGGAGAGCTGGAGATGGGCAGGGAGCACCAGACCTGGGCAGAGAACACCAGAGATGGGCAGAGAACACCAGAACTGGGCAGGGAGCAGCAGAGCCAGGCAGAGAACACCAGAACTGGGCAGCTGTGGGCAACCCAGCAGAGCAGCAGGAGTGGCTGTCTGGCCACAGCCACGGTGCCAGTGATTTCTGGCAGCATACAAGAGAGCACCGGCAAGCCTTGCTTGGAGCACATCTAATCAAATGGCAGTGTGGAAGTCTGGAAGCCTATCTGGCAGCTTTATATCCAGACATTAGGCATGATGGAAGTGTGGTGGAAGGACAATGTGAGAGAAAACATGCCAGATTCTGCAAGTGTGGACATGGCCTTAAATTTGTATTGGCCAGGAAAAAACAAACTGTCACCCTTGTAATAAGCCCTGCTCAAAGCACATCCTTTTGGAAAATGAGCTGGCCAGACATTTATCTCAGCCAGGGCAGAGATGACTTTATTTTTGATGGGAGTTGGCAGGAAGGAAGCCAAGGAGGCTGAGCTGCTACGTGTTTGCAATGAGAGAAGCGATTGTGAATGTCCATCTCACACTCTGTTCCACAGGGCATCAGAAGGGAATGCTGCATCATTCATCTGCACATGAGGACACAGACATGCTTTCCCACACTGCCCCTCAAGGCCTATCGATCATTTTTAGCTGAAAATTGTTTTCCAGAGCCTGGAAGATCTCAGAACTTTGGAGCAATTAAAATTCACTCCATTTCCTTCACCTGTTCTGCTGTGTTGTCCAAAAAAGTCTGTGCAGTTTATTCAGTGTGCTTACTTGCCTTAAACACGGAAAGAAGCTGTACAAACAAATCCTTCTAAGGAAATCTATGGGCTTTAAAAGATTGGACTACACTAACCTCTGGAAGAGAACAGTGATAGCTGCAAACTCTTACACATAGAAAGTAATTAAGACTGAGTAAATGAAAAATGCTCCAAGAGCTCAGTACTCCCAGCAGCCAGACCTTCCTTTTGGCATGAATCCTCCCTTTTCTCGGTGTGCTGTGAGGAACTGAGGGGCCGGAGGGGCTGCAGAGGAGGTGGGGGATGCTGTCAGCACGATGGTGCAGATCAGGAACCTTCCATGGGAGCAGCCCATGCTGGAGCTGCTGCCGCGGCCCACGGGCTGCCTGCCCCACCTCCCCCCCAGCACGTGCCCATCAATCTGCTCCCCCTCCGCCGTGGTTCTGGGGATTGACTGATTATATTTATCACACTTGTAGTTCACAGGGCAATGGTTTAAATTTCATTCAATACACTCCATCTGGGAGCGCTTTTAAAACACACCCACAAGCACATTTCTCCCTCTCACCCCGCACCCCCGCAGCGATCAGCCATCTGTACTCTGGAAACAAATCCTAAAAAATTATTCTAAATTAAAAACTCATTTTAAAAGAAAAGTAGTATTAAACTGTTTTATAAACATAATAAACCACAGTAAGCCTTGGTTGCAATAAATATCCAACTCTTGCCTACAGCTATTAGAATCCACAAGCGTATTTTTAAGTTTGCTAGCAAACAGTATATTTATTCTGACCATGATTTGTCTTCTGTGGTTTAATGCTCTCTCATGTTTCTTTCATATGTTTACAGAGGTGGGGGGAGAGAAGAGAGAGAGAAAGCAGGCTGTCCTGAAATCTGTTACAGACTCCTGTAAGCCCTGATGGCTCTTGAAGCACTGCCACTTCTGCACTGGGGACAGCAGCATCAGCAAGACATGCACTGTCCCCTCTGCCTCAGGTACCTTCGGTCACATGTGGTCAAATTGGTCACAGGAAAAAAAAAAAAGGAGAACAAGAGCAAGTTACAGACCATAATGCAGAGAGGCAGCACAGTGGGAATTTGCTGCCTCTAGTAGAGGTGCCTACGCACAAAAATAAGGGTATTTGTGGGAGGATGAAAGAAGGTAGGAAAGAGGAGCAGAGGTAGACATGGTAAAGGAAATAACTTTCAATAATAGGGTCATATGTGGGGTAGAGATGGTTTACCCACACAGCCCTGAGGTAACACCCACACGCTAGTCCATAACACAAAGAAATCATGATGTTAATTATTTCTGTTGTATGGGAGAAAATATCATATTTAAACGTCTCAAGGGATTTATAATCCAGTAGAGCTGTTGGTTCACCAGCAAATGTTGGTAAGGATGTTACCCCCCCTGATGTTTCCCCCAGCTGATGTGAACTGGGCAGAACGTGGGGCACAATGCGGGCACAGCCCAGCCCCATGGGCAGCGCTCAGCACAGGAGCTCCCCCAGCTCAGAGCCCACAGGAGCCTCTGCAGCAGCCCAGGGATGGAAGATGGAGCCATCCCAGGCTGCGTGTGCTGGGGAGATGGCTCCATCCTCCCCCCACCCTGATGGAGCCATTTCCACTGCAGCCCTGGGGATTGATGTCAAAACACTCTGCATGTGGCCATGCAATGACTTCAGAAGAGATGTACACTTGATTTTTATCAGATGTTTGAGGCTATGGTTTTATAAACTGATGGAACACGTGTCAGCAAAAGCCCCTAAGCGGTCCTGCTGCCTTCAGAAGTTACTGGCAGATGTACTGCTTTCAGAGACCCTCTGTGGAAAACCTGTGCTCCACCTTGTGCTTTGCACCCCCTGAATTCACCAGATTTTTACTGGATTCAACTATTACTAATTATCTTATGAGATGTGATCTGACCAAAACTAAGCATATCCACTCAAAGGTCTCCAAAGGGGAGGACGCCTTCCATGTAAGAACTGCACCAAGGTTTGTGGGATTATGTACTTCCAAAGTTTCTCCACGTGCATTTAAAAGAAAATCAATGCAATCAGGTTAACTACAAAGCTGTTCCTTCCCATTTTCAAGACCCTTATAGCTCACGATGTGTGAGTAACTAACACAAGTTAGGTTTTAATGACTGGAATTTATACTGCTACCAAGTGTTACCCCAAAAAAGAGGAAAGGGAAAGTGATGGAGGGCAAAGAAGTCCTAAGCAAAGCTCCCACACTAAAGAATTTATAAGCAAGAAGAACAAACATTCTCTCTGGGAATTACTCAAGGCAACACAGCAAAGAATTATAGCACATAAACTAAGGTTACATAAACAGTCTAATAAAATCCTGAGACTGATTTATGGAGCAGAGACATCTTGTAGTGTACTTCCATGGACAGCAGTTCCTGCTCAGAACAGCAACCATGTTGTAATTAGTGAAAACCAACATAGCATCCCATCTAAGAGGGGACAATAATAAGAGCCAAACATGTAAATAAATAAATAGCCCAAACCAACAAAATCAGTCCAACTCTTCTTCCTACAGGCAGGTACATAAAGTAATGGCTGGAAAACTTTGATCTTCCCTGAAATAACCTCTGTAAACATGTGCAAACACAGATTTACCCAATTTTCAATGAAAAAATTGGTTCCCTGGAAGTGGTGACCTCTAAAATTATACACAGGGCAGAAAGGATGCCCAAGGAGCCCCAGCCCAGTGTGTCACATGGGATGGAGCACATTTTCCCCGTCCCAGGGCTGGTAACTGCTTTCCATACAACATTTTTGTCATCATAGAGCATTCTGAGCTGGAAGGAACTCATAAGGATCATCAAGTCCAACTCTTCAGTCAGTGGCCCATACAGGAATCAAACCTCATCTTGTTGTTTTTAGCACCAGGCTCTAACCATTTTACTGAGGTTTGTGACAAAGCTGGCTTTGGTGCCACGGTCAGAGACAACATCATCTCAGTGTACAAAGCCAAAGGAACAGCAGCAGTCCCTCCCTGTCCAGCAGCCCAGCCTTCCCAGCCCTCTCAGCCACCAGTTCACTTTGCTCTGCTCAGCAGGCACTCCAGCCAAGCTCCTGACTGACACATTGTGCTGTCCCCTGTCAGCTCAGTGAGTCCCCTGTGCAATCTGCCCGACAGTTCTGGCCAGCAGCCTCTCAGGGAGAGGGGTGGGAGGATGGCAATGTACCAAGTGTCCCTGCAGTGTGTGTGACAGGATTCACATCTTCCCATGCTGTTGAGACTCTTATGGAGTTTAAATATAAGCCTTATTCGTGCAGATAAACTACAACCACTGCCACAGCCTTAAGTGATGGCTCATTTAGGTTGTAGCTACTACTTTTCTCCCTTGCATGATACAGAAAGGTGATGAAGCTGGTAGTGGTGATGGTTGTCATCACTTAATTCTCCCAGGTAATTGTGATACTACAACGGGTCTGATGCACAATGTGGGATGGGATCAACAAGATAAAGGTGGGTCAAGAACACAGAGGGGTTCCCCTTGTCCACTGTGGATTAAAGAAACCAGGCATGTACTCGAGGTCCCAAGGGAGTTTCCTGGAGGGGTTGGTGTTACTGATCCAGGAGCAGAAGGACAAAACCAGTTGAATTTGTGCATCAGTGCAGCCAACACATCACTGGGGCCTGGCAGGGCCCGCCTGCCACCGCCGGCTCCCTCCAGAGCCAGCAGCCTTTACGAGCTTTCATGAAGCCTCATGGAGAATAGGGCTGCGAAAGTGCTGAGGCCCCTTTAAAAGAGATTCTCCCAGAGAAACTTCCAGAAGGAGAGGGCTCGAAACAGAACTAAAGAGTGCCATCTGCTGCAGAGAGCTGGAGCAGCCTCGGGCCGGCCGAGCGAGCGGCCGGGCAGCGGCAGCGCCGGGGCGGGCACCGGGCTGGGGCAGGGCAAAGGCTCCGGGGCACTCAGGGAGAGAGAACTGAGGGTTCCTATGGGGTTCCTGCTCCCTCTGGGCTGTCTCCAGTGGCTGCAGCCTCATTCCCTGCAGGCCCAGGGGCTCTGGGATGGGATGCTGTGGAGGCCGGGCACCAAGCCGTGCCCTGAGGCACCTGGAGCTGCCACCGGCCCCGCTGGAGCAAAGCGGGGATGGATAAAATCCTGCAGCTTCATCTGACTGCAGTCTGCTCCTGCTGGCTTTTACTGCAGCTCGCAGTGTGACACCTCAGAGGCCGCTTGCCGAGGAAAGACTTGAAGAGCAAGGTTGGAACTTCAGAGGGTTTCCACAGCTCGCAGGGGGAAAGTCTCAAGCAAAGCAGAGCTCGGAGCACAGCCAGCCATTCGGGACAGCACAGGGATGTGTGGCTGAGGGCAGAGGGACACGCTTGGTCACAGGTTCCAGGCTCAGCCAGGCAGCCCTGGCACAGCGGCGCTGTCCTGGCACTGCCACCTGCACCTGGCACAGCCCCGCTGGGCACGGCACCGCTGCAGGGTGAGACGGCACCCACTGAAAATGCCCAGCCGCCGCCATCGGCTCCGGCCCGGCCCTTGCCGGTCCTGCCTTTCTTTCGGTGCCTTTTGTCCCCGGTGTTCCCTGCCAGCGCCGAGCGGAGCGCGGCGAGCGGCGCCCGCCCTGGTTCGCAGCCTGCAGATGGTGCTACCGACCAGCTTTTCCCGATCCCAAACTTCCCTGCAGCCCGAGGAAAAACACCCGAGTGCGGGCAGCACAGCTCCCACCCACCCCCAGGCCAGGTGTCCTCAGCCCTCCTGACACCGTCACCCCTCCCTGCAGCACCCCGAGCCCGGGAATGGCTGCAGTGCCCCAGAGTAACTGAGAGAGCTTTGAAAAGTCATTTCACAGCGGCACAATCGCAGCTGTCCTGGTGGAGCTACAGACCAAATAAATGATCCTGATGCTTGCAGGCATTGCCCTCACCCCACGAGGGCTCAAAGGGACACCGAGGGCTCCTGTCCTGCCCTGACCCCCTGGCCCCTCTCCATCCCTCAAATCCTTCCCCTCTCCATCCCTCCTCCTGCCCTTCTCCATCCCTCCTCCTGCCCCTCTCCATCCCTTATCCTGCCCCTCTCCATCCCTCCTCCTGCCCCTCTCCATGCCTCAAATCCTTCCCCTCTCCATCCCTCATCCTGCCCCTCTCCATCCCTCATCCTTCCCCTCTCCATCCCTCATCCTGCCCCTCTCCATCCTTCATCCTGCCCCTCTCCATCCCTCACCCTCTCCTCTCCATCCCCCATCCTTCCCCTCTCCCCTCTCCATCCCTAATCTTTCCCCTCTCCATCCCTCCTCCTGCCCCTTTCCATCCCTCCCAGAAGCTCAGGCAGCACGAGTAAAAGTGCTCAGAGCTGACCCACAGCTCTCTATATGATGCCCATCCCTATTAGGAGTCAGATATAATCCTATTAAACCCATGGGGCTTTTGTAACTCTAAGATAGAGTTGTATCTATTTTCTCCCCATCAGCACAATTTTTTTATTTTCAATTAACTGAACTCACAACCCAAAATGTATTATAGGCAAAACGAGTGCCAAAAAAATCCACAAACAACAAAATGCCCCTCTTGGGTTACAAATTTCAAAGCTGTGACCAGATCATGACTCAATGTTCACAAATAAAAAGGAAAAACAGGTTTCTTCTCTAAGGGAAGAAAATTCTTCAAATTTCCAGCACTTTAGACATTATATGTAGGTGAAAATCTTCCACCATTTTATATAAAGTAACTTTTCCTGAAGTGTATGACAAAATGTAGGTTCCCTGAGTGCAGCTGGAATACCTTTACAGCAGTGGCTTCCCCAGAAGCAAAGAAAACCACTGAGTTCCAAAATCCTCTTAAAACTAACGACAGCTGAAGAAGCTGAGCTGCCTTAATAAACTGGGCTGGTTTTATGGCTTTATCCTTCAAGATGCCAAGTATTCCTGCTCCAGCTCAGCAGAATCCTTCAGGACAAGCTTAACTTTAAATACAAGCAGAGTTTTGTTGCAGTTAATGGTGCTGCCCAGGGGCTTAAGATTAAGCACATGCTTAAGTACTTTGCTAGGCCTGGACCCACACTTATAAAGATCAAGCTCTTAAATTTTAGAGCCTGAGTGTATGTTTAACTGTTTATGTTGAGCCTGTCAAACTTTTGGCTTCTGATTATTCCTGCAAGAGAAGTATTACATCAGACAGAAAATCCTGAATAATTACTGGTTTGGAAAATCTGAAGACAGGGTGACTGGAAGCAGACTTCTTAAGAGTAAATAGAAATTTAATAAAAAGACTTTAAACAAAATTCCTATGGAAGTTTTATAAATAAAACAAGTTCTGACAGGAGGAGAGGGGCACTGAGAGCTTTGGTAAACTCCAGCAGGAGCTGGGCTCAGAACAACGCAGTAACCCAAGGGCAGAGGAGAACCCAGGGAAACACCTCAGGGAAAGGCACAGGCCCAGCACACACAGGCAGTGCTGAGTGGCCCAGGAGGGCAATTTCACACTCCCACAGAATCATTAAGGTGGGAAAAGCCCTCCAAGATCAGCAAGTCCAACCACTCCCAGCAGTGCCAGGGCCACCCCTGACCCATGTCCCCAGTGCCACATCCACACATCTTAAACCCCTCCAGGGTGGGGACTCCACCACTGCCCTGGGCAGCTGGGCCAACAAATTCCTTTAAATGTCCAACCTAAACCTCCCCTGGCTCAACTCGAGACCATTTCCTCCTACCCTGACAATTGTTACCTGGCAACTTTCCTCCTCCTTCATCTCATCCTTCCATCTTCCTCCTCCTCCCTCTGCACCAAGATTGCTTTTTTGCTTTTGTCTTACAACCTGTTTTAAAGCTTTGAGGAAAGCAGTCTTGTAAAAGAAGTTTATGTAATGCTTCATATAATAGAACTAAAGATGTGAGAGGAACTTTCATGAAATGCTGGTGAAGAAAAACCACTAAATTGCTGTAAAGCAACCAGGACCAAGCAAGATACTACTGTAATTAAACTGCCACTGGCTTCCTTGGCTCCTTTTATAACAGCTTTTTTTTTTTTTTTTTTTTCTTAGAGTCTCTTAATTTCCTTCTCTTCTCTTTTTTTTCTCCAATGTACTGAAAAACTAGGAAAATGCTCTCTGCTTATTAATGTTTTTATTTTAGTGACCTATATTAATGTTCATTGATAACCTTTGAAAGGGAATATGAGATTTGATCCAGCAAAAGCTGTAAATACATTCTGAACTGTAAACAAACAAGGCTTATCTCATCTGAATAAGCAAAGTATTCTGGAGCTGGGGTTGACATTCTTAGCATCTTTTCAGATTGAATAGATAGAACAATAAAAGGACCCAGAAAGCAATTTAAATGCATGGGGTTATAGGTTTGTCAAAAATTACTCTTCACAAGCCTGGGCCTCAGACCTGTGGGCAGGATAGAGGCTGGCACTCTGAGCCTTCTCAGCTATCGATGCATAGAAGATCACAATCCATTTTATTTTAATTATTTACATCAAACAAAACCCACTACACTAAAGGCACAATCCTTTCACCATTGGATGTGACAAATCTAAACCAGGTTTGACACTTCCCAATCTCTTTTCCTCTCTTTAAAGCCGGGCCAGGTAACAAAACTTCTTTGTCTGCAGCTGAGCCAAGCCAGGGCATTTTGTCAGCTTGGAAATCAAGCAAGACATCCCTAATCTCTGCAAAGGGCTAAGCCAAGGACACCCCTGAAAGCCTGTACTTCCACTCCCATGCCTTTGTCTCACAGGAGAAGGGCTGTAATTATATAAGCATGTAGAAACACTTTAAATTCAACTGTCCTGAGGCTTCAGCTCAATAAGCTGGGTAAAATGAACTCAACCAACTTAAAAAAAAAAAAAAAATAAATAGGGGGGGAGGGGGAGATGGGAGCAAGAAAGAGAATTAAAGGTATGTGAGGAAATGTTTCTCAGGCTCTTTATGGCTGATTGAGCTAATTTACTGTGGAATGGGCAGCAGCCTATCTTTAGATAAATGCTAATGAGGACTTTAATGCTTTCTTCAGTCTGGCTGCTACTATTATGCTGAAAGGGAAGGTCAACAGCTAATAAACCCAGTTAACAAGCCATTCTGAACTTCACTTTAGCTTAACACTCTTCAAAGTTGCAGTCATTAAATCCATAGGCTATTAGGAGCTGCCCTCCTGTTTTCACTACGAGCAAAGGCAAACTTTCAATGTAGTCATTAATTGAATTAACAGACTCTAATCCAATTTGATGTCGTGTAAATTGAAATGCACATAAGAGTGAAGATGTGTGTAAAGGAGTTCCCCCTTTTCAGGCTGCTTTGTGTCAAACCACTTCTGTTATCACTGCTACATGCCTCCCATGAAGGGTGCTCTCATGTACATAACCCTTAACATCAGCTGCTCTTTGATATGAATATAGCTTGCTCTGAGAAGGCAGAGGCTGGCAAGACAAAAACATGTCTTACAGCTTATTAAACTGCTCAGCTCAGTGAGACAAGCTGGTTAGCAAGGATCTTAAAATACATTGCCACCATTACATTGTGTTACTCTGCTTTGAAGTGGAGAAATATCACAGGGGCTTGGCAGACAGGGAACCTGGGGTAGGGAGATGAGTGAAGGAGGCTGGGGTAGGCAGGCAGGGAAGGAGAAACTTGAGCGTCCTGTGATAGGTGAGTAATGGGAAGGGAGACTCTCACTATTAAAAGGCAAATATCATGTATATATGTTAGGAACAGCTTTATAGATTTACAGTTGTGTTTTACCCCCTTGTGTTGTTCTCAGGGGTGCCCTGGGTTTGGGACATTTGGGAGGGTCACTCGTTCCTGTGGCAGCCCCTGAGCTCCAATCAAGGTGTCAGGCAGGGATCTCCAGCACTGGGCAGGGAAGGAGGAGTCCATGGACAGAACTCTGGGAGGGACCAAAGGGTTGAAAGGTGAAACCTCCATGGTGTGGGTGAGCACATGGTGGGAAAATCCTCTGCTCCTGGTGCTGTAATATTTTCTGTATTCAGTCTTCTGTTGTATTTTTGATGAGGTTTTAATAAACCTTTTATATTTTTAAAAATAAGGATCGTTTCTCATAGTCTTGTTTGCCAGCCCGAGCCACAGCTCGCCTTTGGGCAGTGCGAAGTGGAGCCTAGGCGGGGCACACCGGCCTTCAGCCACCAGGAAGAGCTGGATGAAAGCCCCACCGTCACCAAAACATGCCTGAATTAAAAAAAAAATAATAAAATTTGGTTTTAAAAGGGCAAAAAGTGCTTTGCTTTCTTAAGTTGTGCATTCATCTCCGTGGCAAGTGGGTGCTCAGGCAGAGCACAGCGTGTGCCTCCAGCAGCACGGTGGGGACACCGTGTCCCAGCACATCACGGGCTGGTGTGGGGACAGCACAGCCCCTCCCTGGGACTGCCATGGAGCTGAACCTGGGTGTGAACAGCAGGAAATCAAGGAATTCTCCCGCTCAGACAAGGAGAGGGAGCTGATGGATGATCCCACACCTTGCCTCTCCTGCAGGAGGTGCCAGCAGGAACCTCCCAGCCCGCCCAGGACACTGAGCTCCCCTCAACACTGGGCCCTTCCCTCACCCACAAGGCTGCAAAAAGCACCACCGCTGCAAATTTAACAGGGAATTCAATCCTAGAGAACAAGAACTTCTCCAGTCTCTTACAGAAAGAACTGTATTACAGGCACTTGAAAATATCTAGGTTACCCATTAATCCAAATAAAACACAAAGGCAAGGAAGCTAAGACAGTTATCCACATACAAAGTACTGGCAAGAGTGAGATAAAGCTATTCTAAGCCTACAGAGACCATTTATAATATTCCTTTAATATTGACCTGCATAATTGGCACACTACTGGAGCAGAAATCCAAGCTTCCATTATTGGAGATATGAAGATATAAAACCACATTCAAGAGGCAATAGGACATCTGGAGAGGAAAATGCATGCGTATCCAAATCATTGTGTTCTTTGAGACACAGAAAAATACAATGCAGCTTTAGAAATAACTAAATATAGTAATTTGAGTTCAACTGTAATTAAGGAAGAAAAAAGCATGACTTCCCCCCATCCTTTTAAGACTCATTGTTCAGCGTCACAGCGATATTCAATTATTCCATATAAAGAGCATTTACTTTCTTTTCTGCATCATTATTATATTATCCACTATTTGTATGACTACAGAATGAGGAGTAATACAGGCCCCCAGCTGAGACTGACAGCCCCCCTCTGCTCAGCCCTGTGAAGACATACAGCACAAAAGCATCCCCGAGCAGCTTTGTATTAGCACAGATAAGAAAGCCTGGAAGAAAGGGAAGGTTGGTATTTTTATTTCATGGGTGGGGAAACGAAGGCAAACGGAGAAAAAAAAGACCCAGGAATGTTATAATAAATGATTTTACACAAGATTGGCTCTATCGTCAGCAGGCAGGGCTTTGTGGGTTTCAGGGACACATTTTCAAGGCTTAAGCAGGAATTCAAGCACACATCAAACTGTGCTCACTAAAGTAGATTTTGGGCACAGATTCCCAGCCAGCCCAGAGAAACCCCTTACCCACCCCAAGGCTGTGTGAGCACTGGGTGCTGAACACCAGCTTTGACTCTACTGCCATAACCAGGACCAGGAATCCAAAGGGTCCCTGCTTCTGGCTCAGGGCCTGGCAGCAGGTGCTGCAAATCCTCCTCTGTCAGTAAAACAAATTAAATACCAACTGGCAAAGAGTAAAACCCCAAGCCTACATATCAGCTGGACCGCTCATCTGTATTTTGTGACTGCAGCAATGTTTCAGCTGTCACTGCCAAGAGAAGTCCAACATGCACCTTCAAAATGTGAATATTCTGTCACATCTGATAATTCCTCTTTTCAACAGACACTTTTATCAGGAAGATTGTGACAAGAAAAGGTACTGTAAAAGGCTAAAGTGACAATGGTGGCAGGAGCTGACACTGGAAAAGCATGTTCATTTAAAATATCAGTGAAAACACACAGGGGAAAAAAAAAATCTCTGCAGCCTTTTCCAAGTTCCAGCAGCCACAAAGTCAAGCAGGACTGAGGTGTCCATCTCACTGACCACCTACACCTGGTGACCAGCAGAAGCCCCTAAGGTTGGCATTGGCATCTGCTGCCCAGAGGCTTTGCAGCTCTCCATGGCACAGCCCTGCAGCTGCAGGTGGCTCTGCACAGGGCAGAGAGCCAGAGCCTGGCCAGCCCCAAAGCTCAGCTAACAGCAGCAAAGCTCAGCTAACAGCTGGGTCTGGAGCTGACCCCAGGGCTTTAGGGTCTGCTTTGGGGTTCATGGCTTCACCGCAGGCTGGGAGGTGCCCAGAGGGTCCCTGGTGGCACCTCCGTGCTCAGGCAGGGCCATCCCCGAGCACAGGGCACAGCATTGTGTGCACAGGGCTCTGCAGGATCCCCAGTGCTGAGGGAGACTCCAGCCCCTCCCTGGGCAGCCTGCTCAGGGCTGGGCACTGCCCAGGGCACAAGTTGTGCCTCCTGGGCAGGGGCAGTGCTGGGCTCAGGCCCTGCCCGTGGCTCTGGTGCCGCTGCTGGGCCTGGAGCAGAGCCTGGGCCCTGCTCTGCCCCTCCCTGCACACAGGGACAGCCAGGCCTGAGGGCCCCTCTCAGCTGGGGCTCCTCTCCAGCCTGAGCAGCCCCGGCTCCCTCAGCCTTTGCTGGGCACAGAGATGCTCCAGGCCCTCCTCATCCTCACAGCCCTCCAGTTTATGGGAGGTCTAGAAAGCTCCTAAGTAGAAAGAAATCAAGGAGCAAATGCTTTCAAGCCCATCTGCCAATGTATTTCTGGATAATTTAGGTCATGGAGACTAAGGAACCCACACACCATCCATATCTGCAAAGCACAGACCTTTCCTAAGGTCACCAGATTAAGTTTGATGAAAATGTGTTTTCTGAAGCATTTGGGGCACAGAATCTGGTTCTGGCTCTGACAAGAGGGCAGTTTCAGTGCAGGTTTGTTAGCACAGCAGTCTGTAATTACCAGCCACCAAATAACACCCCAGTGCACGAGCCCATGAAATGTGCAGTGGGTGTTCCTCCCTCTCACACACCATTGCTGCTGGGGTGCAGCACACAGCCAGCAAGGCTCTGGGGCTGCTGAGGAGGAGGTGAAAGCCCACAGTGGCAGTGCAGCTTGTTGGGTTGGTGCTGCACACCCCACATGGGGAAAGGCTGTGGCACAACTCAACACTCAGCCACCAGCCAGGGGATTTTCCTTCTCCCCCAGGTGTCAGTCCTAGGAAAACAGCATCAATATTAATAGGAGACAAAAGGATGCAAGAAACCCTGCGGAGTGTTACACCACTGGGAGGTACAGAATGTCACAGTGGGAAAATGGATAATTAATGGGTCTTTGTGAAATTTGTGTGTTGTAGCTATTTTCACCCAAGAATCTTAGAATGCATTTCAAATGTAATCCAACCTCAGGCAAAAAAAAAATAAAAACAAACAAAAACATATTGCTGTAGCATTGTTGTATCTACATGGAAGTGAAAGGAGATGTGGAAATGATGGAAAACATGGAACAATTCCCAAAGAAAGGGTTCTCTTGGCTTGATAAAATCCAGTGGCTTTAAGCAGAAGTGAGAAAAAAAGTTGGGTTATAAATAGGATGCTAATTTTTAACTGTGAGGGTAATTAACCACTAGAACAACTTCCTAAGGACTACTGGCAATTCAAAGTGAAGACCAGATTTATTTATTTTAAAGATATGCTTGAACAAGAATTAATTACATCAACTCCTGCTTCCCAAGTGCTACAGAAGCTCACTCCAAATGATCCAAATGATCTTTTTTGACATCCTGCTCCTGGATCAGATCGGACAGCAATCCAGAACAACTGGGAGCACTCACAAGGAAACACAATTGCAATTGCACTGATGCTGGTCTGGAGACACCATCCCTGCTCTTAAAAGGGTCAACATCTGAACTGAGCATCAATAAAGGGAAAACAGTCCTTGGATAACAATTTATCCACTTGGGGTGCAGTATTCAAATTCCCCTTTACAGTAACAGAGAGCAAAATTAAATGAGGCAGCACCAACTTAAAATGTAATCCTTTGTAAAAGGCATAGGCATAAAATACTTTGTAGGATACAAGACACATATGAGGCTCTTCATCCATTTGGGGGATGTTTTTCTGGGGCTTTGCTCGGTTTCCTATTCCCACAAAGAGCTGCTACTCTTCCCACATCTCAGAATATTGATAACTCATAGACTCAAGTTCACCTTGATACAGTGGAAGAACACAGGGAATTATCAAAGAAATTTTTGGAGGAAAGGATTGGCAAAAGATGAAGTTCAGCAAATGCCCCACCCGTGGTGTGAGCCCATGCTGGAAATATCTCCCCTTTGCTGTCCCAGCCCTCAGAGGCAGCAGCAGAGCCCAGGCTGTCCCAGTGCTGGAGCTGCTTTGTGTTTGTAGCTGTGTTTGGTTGTTTTTATGGACTGACACAACACTCCTGTATCACCAGTGCTCAAGCAGCAGGACAGGCAGGAGCATCCCCACTGATGTGGCTGACACACTGCACACACACTGCAGACTCCAGAAACCCAAAACTGAAGCCTTCAGTCCCAGGCACTGCTCTCCAGCCCCTGTGGTGCTGTTAGAGCTCTGTGATGGCCCAGTGACTGCTGCCCGTGCTGCACCTCCCTGCCAAGCAGGCAGCAGCTGAAGGGCTCCGCCACAACATGCCAAGGCATTCTGTTTGCATTTCCATTGTCACTTGATGTAATAAGTGTTGATCTCAATTCACTAAACATTTGTGTCAATTTGCCACTCCATTTGGTTTCGCTTTCAAGGCATTTCTGTTGCATTAAAAATGGCATTACACTATAAATTAATTAGTTGCTTTACAAACTTAAGGTACATTATTATCCTTCCAGCTCTCTTTGGAACTGCATCTTCACCTTTTTTCAGTGATGTGCAAGGAACAATTTTTACCATTAAAATGCAACTTTCAGGAGCTCTCAGAGGAAAGCCCATCAGAGCCAGCAGGTGCTGGAGCATTCCAAAGTGCATTATGGACTGTATTTATAGGAGCTGTCTAGCCATTTAATGGGTTCCTGAATGATTTGCTTAGGTGTTTACTTTTCCTAAAAGCAGTTTATAACTTCTGCTCTTGTCTCTGAGGTCCCTCTTAAATCATTCTGCAAATGCCCCCAGGGCAGTGAGAGGGCAGGGCTGCAGTTGCCCACCTTGGGCTCTGTGCTGTGTTTGCCCTCCAGGATGTGCAGATCTGCTGGCACAGAAATAGGCCACGGCTGACCTCAATATGGGGCTGTGTAATTCCCAGACAGATTCAGCTCAGTAATCCCCACTGGAGACACTTTCACTCCCTTCAGTGCATGTGCAGCCCTGCACCTCTGTGTTTCACAAGGCTGGCCTGCACAGAAAGGCATTCAGCAAAGCCAAATATTGGCTCTTTGCACCCAGCCTTCAGCAGATGCTTTTCTAACCACGTTTTCTGCATGTGGCACATTCCCTTGTGGTATCAGCAAGAAGAGTTTGGGGCTGCTCCTCTTCCCACCTCCCTCTCCCCATCCATTAAGAGTGAGAATGTGGCAATGTCACTGCTGCCTGTGTAATCTATCACCTTGAGGCCCTTTCATATATCAATGTTTGACTGCTTTCTATGTAAAACAGGTCATTAAGTTAATCAGAAATTGACTACTACTACAAACACCTTTTGAATAAGGTCAAATTAAGATAAAAGTCCTTGCTCTTTTCGTCTCTCAGCAACAAAGACTATAACCAGGCTGCTAAACCCACCATTAATGTCAGTGTGCAGATTAAATGTCATTAAAGGCAATTTGTCACTTACATACACACTTATCTCAATCTAATAATTAGCAAAAGGTCAGGCAGATAAACCTGTGTATTTCAATCCACAATAAATTTCAGCTGCAGGAAATGACAAAATAAAAGTTTAACCATATATACGTGTATTTATGTTTGAAATATATGTGCATAATTAAATCCAGGAGAAAAGAACCATCTCTGTTGAAGACCTAACCAGTTTCAAGCTCTGCTCTGGCACTTTGCTTAAGCTGTGAGGAAGCCAATTGCACGATCATGGATCAAAGTAATTCCCCACAGGAGTGAGCAGAGCAGCCCTTGCTCAGGGTGTGACAGCCAGAGAAAGTCCCAGGCACTCCCCAGACCCATAACCAGCACCACAGCTGGCACCTGGGTTGATCCAGCTGAGATGTGAGCTCAGGTGAATAAATCCAGGGACTGAATCACCTCTGACCTGCAAGGTGACCCCTTCCCTTGAGGCAGTGCAAAGAGAGGAAGCAGCTGGGGAGAAAGCAAACCCTTAAATTCCTCTGCCATCTCCACAAAGCCTTTGACACTTGTGCCATCTCCACAAACCCTTAAATTTCTCAGCCATCTCTACAAACCATTTAATACTTGTGCCATCTCCACAAACCCTTCAATTCCTCAGCCATCTCCATGAACCCTTTAATTCCTCTGCCATCTCTACAAACCCTTATATTCCTGTGCCCTCTCCACACCTCCCCAAGGCTCAGGTGTGCCTGAGGGGTGCCAGCTGCAGCTCTGCAAGGAGCAGAGCAGCTTGCCCCATGCTGGTGCCTCCTTTTGGCCTCAGTCTGCAAGCCAAAATTCCCAGACAGAATTCTACACCACCTGTAGGAAATGGAACTGTCACACCTGGATTTTGGCAGTGATGGCAGATCTCCTTTCAATGATGCTGTGGCTCTCTGTGGTTGGCAGGTTTGGCTCAGGGAGGGGCAGGAGGGCAGGGCTGGGAGCAGGCAGGGAATTCTGCCCCATCAGTGCCACCTGTCCCCAGGGCATAGCCCTGCTGCAGAGCTGGCACCTGCCACTGCTGGAGTGACCAATTCCAGTGTGTGCCAGGCTGCACATCAAACCATGGGATATTCCTTTGTGGAAAGGGATAAACTTCAAATCTCTCAACACTCAGCAGACAAAAACCAAAGAGCTTCAACAATAACACACTCCAAAGCTGATAACTCAGTACCTGAGTCCATGCTCTCATTGGATCCTTTCCAGCTTTTCCCACCCAGGTGAACAAATCCTCAAACCCAATCTCTGGTCACAGACCATGCTCCCATTGAGTATTTCAGACTTGCCTGACTCCAATGACCATTAACAGCACATTTTCAGTTCCTTCCTGTGAGGATACAGCTGTGATATGGATATTCATAACTAAATAACATACAGAGACAGAGCAGTATTTTTCAAAGACATTTCAAATTACTCTGGTCACGTTTTGTATGTTTTATTTCACATTGACAGCACTTAACCCATCTTCAGTGTCTAAATTTGTGCTTCCTATGGCAGTGCAGGGGCAAATTGTCAGCATTCAGCCTCTCCCTCTGCTTCTAACAGAGCAGGGACACTTAGTTAACTCAGGGTGATGATGTGTTGTTTTAATCATTCATAGCAGAGAAAGATGGTTTCAAGGAATCATACAATTTACCCAGCTTCTTGTCACAAAGGTACTTCATGATTAATGAAAAGTAGATGTGTGAAACGATATATTACAGCAAAACAGGATTTTATATCCCTTAGCTGCAGAAATTTTTGGATACCTTATTTAAAGAAGAAAAATAAATCACAGCAAGCATGAGTTTTAAAAGCAATGACAAATTCCTCTCAGCACAGGTTTTTAAGCTTCATTGGGGATTTTTTTTAAGGTTTACATAAGGATGGGACATAGCCTTAAAGAATAACTCAGCCTACTGCTTACAGAGAGAGCTGCTGCTCTGACTGTCTGACCATCATCAATCAGGCTGGGTGGAAAACTCTGCTCATCCATTATTCATGTGCTGCACCATACCTCCCCAAAAGGTAAACAATTAAAAGAGAAAATACAAAGGATGGTAGGGGACAGAAACAAAGTCATCTTCAGATTACAAGATAGAATCTGAAGGAGAAAATGTAAGGAGATGAGTGGGAGAGCTGAGCATAGATCCAAGTCTGACTGCTGGCTAATGAGAGCAGGGAACAGATCCCAGCAACAAACCACATCCACAGGTGGGCTCTCATCTCATCATCCCAAGTCTTCTTCATGTCCATACAGAAGATGTTATTCCTAAACAGCATCACAGCAAGATATCCCCAAATATTTCTAAAGTAAAAGAAAAATGCAATTTTAAAAGAATCAACCTCAAACACAGCTGCTTCAGCACTGTCTGGTCCCTTTAACTTCAGGCTCTGTCCACACTGAGGAAAGAAAACTCACCTGTCCCACCTCTCATGGTATAACAGGGAGGCTTCTTCTGGCATTTCAAAGAGCTGGCTGGAGCAGCTGAAAGCTGCAGGAAAAAGCCTTGGGGTTTCAAGAGAAGCTTGAGATTTTGGCACATTTGATTAGAGGATGGACCTTGGCATCAACACTACAAAGGAAACACCTGAAGGACACTGTACTCAGTCCCCTCCAGCTCTTGTAAACTGAGGCTGGAGTGTGTTTAAAACCTCCCTGTTCTTCTCCTTATGCAAGTGCATCAGCTGTCACCACCTGCACAAACTGATCTGCAGGAGACTGATCTGAGGAAGCACAAGTCATTTTTATCTGGTGTTTGGTTTTCAAGATCATCTGATGCCTCAGGTTCAGCTTTTGTATTTTTCACATTCTGTGCTGCTTTAGTGTGTGGGTCTGGGCTTCATATAGGGGATGGTGAGCTCTGTGCACAGAGCAGGGAGACAAAATTCCTGCTCTAGCTGGGGACCAAATGATCCAGATCTCAGGCCCAGGAGCACAAACAACGTGGGCTGGAGAGAGAAAAACAAGGATGGGAATGCATGGGCTGGAGCTGGAATTGGACAATGAACTCCAATATACAAATGGAGCAGGACTGATAAAAGTGAGAGACCATGTGACTGGCCATGCATTTTGGGTTCATCTGGGGTGCAGCCCTGGCTGGGCTCTTGTGCTGCCCAAGGTGGATCCATTGAGGAAATCCTTTTAATAAATCCCTACTTTATTCTTTAGCTCTGTCCAGCTTCTGTTCCAGCTCAGCCTTCACAAGGCATCAGCCTATGGGTTGGAGATTCTACCCCTGGGATCTCAGTGTCCTACAACACTCATCTTGGTGGGAATGTGTGCATGTCTCAGTGTCCCCTCTGCCAGAACTCTCACACTCTCTGCTAATGTAAGGAACAAAAGGAAGCATGTGTAGCCTACAGGATTACAAGGAAAAGATTAATCCTTCATCCTAAGGTCCAAAACACACAGCCCAAAGCCAGTGAAGAGCTGTGAGTGGAGGTGGATCCAGGCTCATTTCCCAGCCCTCAGTAATGAACAGCACAGAGGAAACAGTGTCCTGACTGACACTGACATTATCATTTGCTCACCATGGGTTTATATCCACAAAATATGAACTTTTTTCCCTTTTCTAAGTGGTGGAAGAACGTGAAGGTCAGGCTGAAGCAGCTTTGACTGTGCTGCACTCATACTGCTGCGCCTGAGAGTGCCAGTGCCTTGGGAAGGTCAGCAGCCTGCCAGAACAATGTGCTACCCCACAGCTGTGGTCAGGACTGCTATGTTTAAAGGTTACAGTGATTAAGCACTGTGATTAATTTAGTCTCAGCAGAATCAATTCCACTCAACTACTAATCTAATTTACATCCTGGAGAGAACTCTGCTCTTCCCTGGTCGGCGTGGGTTTGAATTTAGATTCATTTTTCCCTAAGAAGTATGTTTTGAGGGATCACACTGCAATTAGCAAATGTTTTGACAAAGCTAATGGGAGAATTCTGTGTCACTGCTTTCTGCCATCTGCCCTTTCATAAACCACAGGCAGTTCCCAAACCCCCTGAGTGTGGATCTGGAGGATGTTGGGTGTTGCTACCCCACTGTAAGTGCACTGTGGTAGGGAAACCAATGCCACAACTTCATTCAAAATGCCTGGGCAGCATCAAAGGCAGCACAGGAGCAGGCCAAGGGTGGGGATTCTCCCCCTCTATCCTGCAGTTGTGACACCCCACTGGAGTCCTGTGTCCTCAGCACAAGAAGAACCTGGACCTGCTGGAATGAGTCCAGAGGGGGCCACAGAGATGCTCCAAGGGCTGGAGCCCCTCTGCCATAAAGGAAAGGCTGAAAGAGGTGGGATTGTCCAACGGAGAGGAGAGGAGAGGAGAGGAGAGGAGAGGAGAGGAGAGGAGAGGAGAGGAGAGGAGAGGAGAGGAGAGGAGAAGAGAAGAGAAGAGAAGAGAAGAGAAGAGAAGAGAAGAGAAGAGAAGAGAAGAGAAGAGAAGAGAAGAGAAGAGAAGAGAAGAGAAGAGAAGAGAAGAGAAGAGAAGAGAAGAGAAGAGAAGAGAAGAGAAGAGAAGAGAAGAGAAGAGAAGAGAAGAGAAGAGAAGAGAAGAGAAGAGAAGAGAAGAGAAGAGAAGAGAAGAGAAGAGAAGGCTCTGGGGAGACCTCAGAGCCCCTTCCAGTGCCTGAAGGGCTCAAAGAGAGCTGGAGAGAGACTTTGGACAAGGGATGGAGCAACAGGACAAGGGAGAATGGCTTCCACTGCCAAAGAACAGGATTAGATGTGATATTGGGGAGAAATCCTTCCCTGTGAGGGTGGGCAGGCCCTGGCATGGGGTGCCCAGAGCTGCTTTGGATCCCTGGCAGTGCCCAAGGCCAGGCTGGATGTGGCTTGAAGCACCCTGGGACAGTGGGAGGTGTCCCTGCCCATGGTAAGAAGTGGAACCAGATGGGTTTTAAAGTCCCTTCCAAGCCAAACCATTCTGTGATTTTTTCCCCCAGTTGAAAAGGATCCATCAGGAAAGATTTATTCCTAAAAGACAAGATAGGTTTGTCAGACTCAAAAAAGTGATGAAGATTATACAGGGGGTGTAAAAGCAGCAAATGCAGGGTAAGTGTAGGCAGATGGGTCTACTAAAGCAGGATTCTGGTAGCCACAAAGAGGAAGAGGGGATACACAGTGAATTCCCATCAAAAACAAACCATGGGACTCCACATGTCAGTATGTATTGAATAACAGGTGAATGATACCATTATATTCTGAAAATTCCATATTATTGTATTCTGAAAAATCACTGCCTAAGTTAGAGGTGAGTGCAAGACAGACCTTAATGCCACTCAGCCAAACATTTAGCTTGAAAGATCTACAGCTCTCAGGACTGGCAGAGACATGAGAGAAACCCCATTGACAGGCAATACAAAGAAACCACTTTAACAGCTATTATTTGGTCAGTGTATGACTGGAAGTGATTGGAACATGCATACCTGCTAATTTCTAGTTTTCATTCTGAATAGCCATTTCCAAAATTTATCAAGAACTGTCGCAGACATCTCTGCATGAAAAATCCTTTCCTTAGGATTTTTCTTCCTGAGAAGCTGAGAGGCCTCAGGAACAAAATGTAAACATTGATTATCTGCTGCTGTGAATGCAACAAGTGAATCTTTAATTGGCCCATCTTGGACGTTTATAATTAATGGCCAATCACAGCCCAGGTGGCTCAGACAGAGAGTCCAAGACAGCTGCCTTTCTTATAATTTCTTTCTATTCTTAGTTTAGCTAGCCTTCTGATGAAATCCTTTCTTCTATTATCTTAGTATAGTTTTAATGTAATATATATCATAAAATAATAAATCAAGCCTTCTGAAACATGGAGTCAGATCCTCATTTCTTCCCTCATCCAAAAACCGTGTGAACACTGTCACAAAGAACTTCCCTTCTCTAGGGAAGCATGGGAATGGCTGAAAATCACATGAGCATCTTCTCTGAGCAGACCAAGGGGAGAAAACTTTTGCTCCCTAAACCTACAATGGATTTGCTCCACCACAATTGATATACCATTAGGATACCTGCAGCCAGGGCAACCTGAACCCTGACAGAACACCCCTGCTGAGCCATCTTTACTGTTAGCTCCCTCACCTTCCTGCAGAAAGCCCTTCAATTATGGATACAGCAGAGGAACCCGATCCGCACCGCCCCCGGCACATCCTGATCCCCTTCACGTCCGTCTCCCTCAGCCCAAGTGCTCCTGTGTTTTGTCAATACCAGCCTAGTACAGCTTCAAATATTTAGCTTAACTTGATCTTCCGAGCTGCAGAAGAGAAAAGCCAGAGTCTCCTAACACCATTTGTTGAACAAACAATTGATCCCAGCAGAGGATGGCGGGGCTGCTCTGCCCCCGGGCCGCCCGTGACAGATGCCAGTGGTGACAGCTCTGTCACTTGGCAGGCCGGGCTGCGGCGGGGGTGACAGCTCCTCTGATTCCTTCATCAACCGATGTGACTGAGTGACCTTTTCCAGTCTCAGCAGCTGCCTCCCTTCTTGATTCAATCATGGCAGAAAATAAGTCCCTTTGGGGAAATCCTGCCCTTTCCGTAATTCGAAATGACCGCGATTGTCATCGGGCCTTGTTTGCTAAATGCGCTCCTGAGTGGTGGCAGAGTCCTCAGCGGGGACACGTGGCTGGTGTGCATGTGGGATGGAGAGCTGGCTGCTCCTGGGAGAGCCTTGGGAATGCTCAGAAATTCCTTGGCAATATTTCCCTGACCCTCGAGGGGGTTTCCATGACGCTGTGAGAGACCCTGGGTTGGGGAGGCACCCGCTCAGCTCTGGGTTTTCAGTGAGAGGGAACAAAGTGTAGCAGCATGAAAAATGGAATGTGTTCATGCAGCTCCACAGACACACTTTGTTCTTCACGGTGGGAAAAGAGAAATGCCCTTAATTAATAACAGTGACAGAGCAAGGGGGTTTCAAGTAGCTTTGCCATAAGCCTGCTTTGCATCCCTGCTCGTTTATCAGGCTCGCTGTGGCTGCAGGCATGGGGAGATTGCCATGGCTCTCACTGCACCCCAGCCATTAGAAAAGCAAGTAAAAGAAAAGATATAATAAACCAAAGTTCCATGCATGAGCAGTCAGTTTGGAATTGCAGTAAGTCTGCTCTGGCTCAGCCTGTCTTCTTCACACCTGCTTTCTGCATAAAATTGAGCAAATGAATCTTACCAGCACAAATGCTTCAGAAAAGTGAATTTCAAAGTTGCTCCCAGGATGAAAAGAATCATTATTTACATCTTCACAGAATTACTTTTGCTGAGAAATCACAGCCTCACAGCTAATCACAGCACAGATTTATTTTTGGCACAAGGACTGCCTGTCTTTAGGTATTACCCTGGCTCCCTCTGTGGCACTGTGTGAGCCCCTTCCACCCGCAATAAATTGCCATAAGCTTCATTGAGGCTGCCTCATATGCTGTATAATACCATCACAGAGCTGTCCTACATGACAACACATCTAACATGACAAGTGAAATTTTAATATTTGTGATAAACTCACAGATTACCAAAAACCCTATTTATAAGACAGAAAGTTCAAGCAACAAAAAGGAAATCACAACCCCTCTGTATATACTCAGGCTAAGGGAAAAGAATAGGCTGAAATTATTCAATGTATTCTCCTGTAAATCATTTACTGCACTGTAGCAGAGAAAATGCTGTTTAGGCAGTGTGGGACAGGCCAGGGGACTGCAGGGCCACTGGAGAGTGGCAGAGAGAGAAGAGCCAGAGGAATGTGACTGCCCAAAGCAGAATCAGCCATGACTCTGAATGCCATAGTCCCAAGTGCCCCAAGAATTCAATCTGCTCTCTGCTGAAAGCTCCTTTCCCAAAAGCATGATCTGTGTTTATCTCCTGTGTTTATCTCTATTTCCTTCTGTGCTTTTGACACACTGATGGCAAATGGTGCCCACTGCCCACCCTGGCTGGGCTGGGCTTGGCTTTAAGCTCCTTCAGGGTCTTTCCTGCTCAACTAGAATTCTGTGAACCATCAGGCTGCTTCACTGGGTAAGAGCTTGAATTATTGAATTTCCCAAATTAGAGGGAAAGATGAACGAGGGATGGTTGTCAGGCAGAGAAGGAGAGGAGAATTTTCCCAGCACAAAGTGCTGATGGTGCTCAGAGCTGCTGGAACCTTTGCTGCACCTTGCCATTATTGAGGGATTACAGGACCTTCTGTGCAGCTGCTGAGCCTGCCAAGTCCCACGAATGCTAACCAAAATCCCACACAAGCTGCTAAAATCTTCAGGGGGTTTTACAAGACAAATTTCAATAATCCTTTTAAGTGCTTCTTTAGAATCGAGCATGAATTTGCCAAATCCAGGGTAGCTTATTCTTCTTAAATTCATAACACAACCAACTAGTGCTACGTGCCTTGCAAGGAACTCCTAGTGCTCCCTTGAATAAATGCTGCAGAATTTTAATATTCCCTAACTACTTGATATGAGAAACTGGGCTGGAAATCTTGGAGTGCAGACAGCATGAATGGTACTGTATTTCCTGACTTTGATCAACAGAAAAAACAAGGATATTGATGAACAAGGATTACACTCCAATTCAGTGTTCCCACCTCTTCAAGGAAACCATTAGCACTGATTAACTTTGCAGACCAGGAAAGTCTAGCAAGCAGTTATCCGTGAGGGGAATATTTTTTCTCTAATTCTGTTTCAAATTAATAAATGCAAGAGGAGGGGGAAAAGGAAAATATTGTCTCATCAGGCACTAGGAGGAATTCTGAACAGATGAAGGAGAGTGAAGGAGAGCAGGAACTTAGAAAGATAAGGTGGAACAAAAAGGAAGGCAAAGGGGGAAAAATGGGGAAAAGAAAAGAGGAAAATTAGTTGATGGAATGAAATTTTATTACACTAAAGTAGGAAATTAAAAGAAAATCATGCAAACCTCTGAGTCACTTGTGTAACTCTCCCACCCAAATCCACTGACAAAGTCATTAATTGCACCCCCTTGGTCACTGGGGAGTAAATGTTCCCGCAGATCCAAACTCCAGAGCACAAAACTCTGTGTGCCCTCCCCACTTAGAGCTGATCCTCCTTGTCCCCTCTGCCAGCACACACAAAAACACACACACACATCAAAATAAACACACAAACACACAAAAATAAACACATAGACACACACATAAACACAAAAAAATGAACACACAGACACACAAAAATAAACACACAGACACACAAATCCAGGTGCATTTGATCCAGAACAAAGCCAACAAGCCAGCACAGATCCAGATTTCTTTGAGACTGAAGTTTGATTTAGCACAGTGGTACAAGCCCTGATGTAGACATTGGGTCCCTACCAGGGAGATCTTGACCCCTCACATGCAGGAATCCTGTATTTGCTCAAAATGAATGTTTTGTTTTCCATTTGATGTCTGGATACTATTTTCATCCTGCCTGTCCTTACAGAAGCAGCTGGGATTGCCTCTCCTATCACATTTCCATCACAGGTGAATAAAAACCAGAAAAAGTGGATTAGATCACAAAAAAAAAAAAAAAAAAAAAAAAAACAAATCCAAGAAAAACCGAAAAACCCACAAGGAGGGAGCCCTGTGGGTGCCCTTATGAAGGCACCAGAGGTGGGAAATAAAGGAGATGCTTCAGAGTGCTCCAGCTCTCAACTTTCCAATAACATCATGAACCTGGCCCTGTGGGGTTCACAGAGCTCTGCTTTTCCTGCTGACAGCTGGAGACTGCAGCTCTGGTAGCTGAGCTGAGAAAATGTGCTCTAGAAGGTCTCCAAGAGAGGGAGAAAAAGAAAATAAACAGTGAGCCCCATGGTGTCACTTTATAGTCACTTCTGTGACAGCAGCCACGCTTTTATTCATGGCACTCAGTAAACAATTCAGAGCAAATGTTTTTTTGGCTGTGGGAAGAGGATGCTCTTTTCAGCACAAACACAAAGCAAAGGCAAACAAAGAACAGCAAACAGGATGGCTCATTACTACCTGTCTTCTTCCAATTACACTTATTACTCTGGAGGTGACAGGACCAATAAATGTGCAACAAAGTGCCAAAAAATACATATTCACTCTGCAACAGTATTTTCTGAGAGAAATATGGAAACATCCAAAGTACCATTAAATAAACACCACTCATTAGAAAAATGGGCTCCCCTACAAATCACACACCTCATCATCAAAAGGACATTGCTGTTGTATCTTTAATAATAATTATGCATATTGATACCTGTAAACTAGACTGTTAGGATTAAATTTCCAATTTAAAATGCATTGTAATGCATTGTTCCCTCCTCAAATAGTTTCTATGGTGCTCTGCAACAAAGGAACAAACTTTTGATCCCTGACTTAGACTGGTGAAAATCATAGAATGGGTTGGGTTCAAAGGGACCTTAAAACACATCCCATCCCACCCCTGCCATGGCAGGGACACCTCCCACTGTCCCAGGTGCTCCCAGCCCTGCCCAGCCTGGCCTTGGGCACTGCCAGGGATCCAGGGGCAGCCACAGCTGCTCTGGGCACCCTGTGCCAGGGCCTGCCCACCCTCACAGGGAACAATTCCTCATTCCCAATATCCCATCCATCCCTGCCCTCTGGCAGTGGGAGCCATTCCCTGTGTCCTGTCCCTCCAGCCCTTGTCTCTCTCCATGTTTCCTGTCAGTTCCCTCAGACCCTGCAAGGCCACACTGAGGTGACCCCAAAGCTTCTCCTGTCCAGGTGAGCATTCCCAGCTGTGCCAGCCTTTCCTCCCAGCAGAGCTGCTCCATCCCTCTGCCCATCCTGGAGCCTCCTCTGGGCTCCTCCAGCAGCTCCAGCTCCTGCCTGAGCTGGGCCAGGGCTGGGGCAGCTCTGCAGGTGGGGCCTCACCTGGGCACAGGGGCACAATCCTCTCCCTGAAATGGACTGGAACACAGCTACTGGTGCAGACACCCCATCCCTCACCCCCAGCCAGGCTTGGCTGCTCAGGATTCATTATTTTACCAATTCCCACCTTTGACACAGCTTTCTTTGCTCACAGTTGAACTCTGCAGGTGGGACCGAGCAGCAAAGTTTGCTGCAGAGAAGAAACCACACCAGGGGCTCATCACCAGTTTGCCTCTCCCACATGAATCCATCCAGCTCTGCCCACCCTGGGGAAGGCAGGGATGTGGGCATCTGCTCATCTGCAGCTTCAGGACCTCCAGCTATGTCCAAGAAGCCCCAAAAGCTTTCAGTCCTTGGCACTGCAGATCCATCAGAAGGGCCACATGCCAGCACTGCAGAGCAGGTGGAAATCAAAGGGAATGAAGGAATTACAACATTATGTACAGCCATTTTTGAGATACTAGAAGCCATTTCCATTCCTTTCCACATGTAGCTGTGCTGGAATTATTTGTAACAGTCCAAGTTTGTATTCCAGGAACACAAAGCAAAAATGTACTCCTGTGGAAATACACAAACAAAACCCCCTCTAATTAGTATAAATGTGCATCAAATTCACACAGGCAGAGGAATCCTACAAAACCAGAATCCCTCAGACAGGAGGCTCCTGGAAACATTTGTAACTGCAGCTCCACAGTGTATTTTCAAAGCATGTCAGAACACAAGAGGAGGATCAAGTTCCTTACACTGCCACCTCCTCCTCCTCCTTGCAGGGATGACACTGCTAACAGGATAAAGTGAGTGACAGGGTTATATGATCATTACATAAAGGTAGTACACATGCAAAATCCTCAGAACATGGAAAAAAAATTATCAAAGAGGTTGCACCATCTGTCTGTGGAGAAAAAAACAACAGCTGGTGCAAGGAGCTGCAAGATGCCAGCCTTCCAAGTGACAAGATGGGAAATGACAGGAAACAGCTTTTCACTCTTCTAACAGCAAAGGAAACGTACAGCCCGTGTTCTCGTGTTTGAAAACCTCCAGATGCTGCCCTCTTCTCACATTTCCATATCTTTGTTCATGCAACATTTGAAAGCTTTTCTATTTTTACAGAGGGAGGGGAAGAAAGCACAAAGCCATCAAATGTATATATATTTTTTTTTTCCTTGTGAGAGGATGTTGAATGAATTTTAATCATGATCACAAGAAAAAAGAAAAAGAAAAATCAGCAGTATTTGATGTGAGAAACCTTTGAAATTTTCTCTTCCTCAGAAGAAATTGCAATGTTTGGCCTTTATAAAGGGTTGTGTATGATAAATATTGGCTTATTCTGAGATTGATTAGGCCTCTACATTGATTCTGGACAATGCTAAGGGTCACCATAAATCAGAGAATCTTGGAATTATGGATGGTGTGGATTGGAAGGAACCTTAAAGATAATCTAGTTCTGTCCCCCTACCATGGCAGGGACACTTCCAGCAGAGAAATGTTATGTGACAGCAGCAGGCTCCCCTTGAACAGGTAACAAATCCCCTTTTTTGGGATCCAAACATCCCAGGCCCTCAATGTGGCCCTGGGCTGAATGTCCCACCCTTCCCTGTTGGTGCAAACAGTTTTTCCAAGGCGTGTGCTGAAGGAACAGAAAGCACCAAAACCCATCCCACAGAATCCCTGGCTGTTCCCAGGGCTGGATCCTGGGAGGGGTCTGTCAAATGTCACCTCGTGTGACCCCACAAACCCAGGTTATTTAGCACTGATACAGACTCACAATGGGAAACACACTGCAAGGTCAGTGCCCCAAGCACAAACTGCTGCCATGGGGGTAACCTGGGCAGTGTGGGCTCACCCCAAGCTGCCATGGGGGTAACCTGGGCAGTGTGGGCTCACCCCAAGCTGCCATGGGGGTAACCTGGGCAGTGTGGGCTCACCCCAAGCTGCCATGGGGGTAACCTGGGCAGTGTGGGCTCCTGGCCCTCCAGGCAGGGTGTTTGTTCCCAGTTCCCAGCACAGGGCTCAGGGAAAGCTCAGCTTGGGGACAACCCTGACCTGAAGATCAGGGATGGATCTGGACAGCCTGAGGCTGATGATTTCTGCCTCCCCAGCCAGATTAGCCCTTGGTTCATCCAAGTGTTTTGCAGCAGGAGATGAGCTAAGATTATTCACTCCAGAAGGAAGTGAGCAAAAGGAAAGGTGCAGGAATTCAGCAGGAATCACAGCTCCATCCCAACAGCCACCCTGCAGGAGCACTCAGTGTCTGACTCTGGGGTTCACCTTCCACCCTTCACCAACAAATCCCTGCCTTCCTGGGTTTATTTTTCTATCCTGATAGAAATCTTAGATCACTGCTGAGATTTTTGGTTATTGCATCCCCAAAAGGCTCTGTTAGAGAGCAGCCTGAGACAGCAACGCACACATAACTGAGACGACAGCCCAGTAGCTGGTGGAAAATCCAGGTGGAGCAGGTCAGGCAGGATGGTGTGGCAGGGGCAGAGAACCAGATCTATTTTCCTTATCTGACCCTTGAGCTTTTTCCAGCTAATCCTTCTCTCAACAGCAGTTGGCTTTTTGAGCCAGGAGCAAAAAAACCCAAAAGCCATCATGGCATGAGCACCAGCCCATGCACAGCAAGTGAAATCATAAAAATCCACTTTAAGCATCATCAAGCCTAGAGAGAATTTACAAGGTGCTGTTTATTTTTACCTTTGATTCTCTACATGGTCTCTACAGATCAGAGTACTTAGAAAACATAATTATTTTAATTAGGAGTAATTCAATTAGAATATCTCATTGCCAATAACATTGCTAATAAGAAATGAACACACTTGACTTTTTTTTTTTTTTTAATCTTACCTTTGGGGACTCTCTGAACACTTTCCCAGATGTGGAAGTAGTGCTTTGATGTTGCATGTCTAATCCTTTTCTCCTGTAGGGTCTGATTCAGTGTCCATCTAAGTCCACTCAAGTCTTTCCTTTGCTTCCAGAGGGCACAGGGCTGTGCTGCCCCACACAGGGCTGTGCTGCCCCACACAGGGCTGTCCATCCCACACAGGGCTGTCCATCCCACACAGGGCTGTCCATCCCACACAGGGCTGTCCATCCCCACACAGGGCTGTCCATCCCCACACAGGCTGTGCTGCCCCACACAGGGCTGTCCATCCCACACAGGGCTGTCCATCCCACACAGGGCTGTCCATCCCACACAGGGCTGTCCATCCCCACACAGGGCTGTCCATCCCCACACAGGCTGTGCTGCCCCACACGGGGCTGTCCATCCCACACAGGGCTGTCCATCCCCACACAGGGCTGTCCATCCCCACACAGGCTGTGCTGCCCCACACAGGGCTGTCCATCCCCACACAGGGCTGTGCTGCCCCACACAGGCTGTGCTGCCCCACACAGGGCTGTCCATCCCCACACAGGGCTGTCCATCCCCCACAGGCTGTGCTGCCCCACACGGGGCTGTGCTGCCCCACACTGCTTTCTGGCAGGGATGTGTTACAGGGAGAACACCAAAATGAGCACCCTGGCTATGAAAACAGTGATGCCAAGCAGCTCTGGTGGAGTAACCACATCAGTGAAAGGGTAAAAAGCATCTCCTGGAGAGCCCTTGCTGAGGGGTCTGTGACAATAACTCAGGAATGTGCTTGAGCTCCCTCCAATGAGCCCATCCCAGTGGTGACAAGAGCAATGACAATGTTTTGCTCTGCCAGTTTGGGAAGGTGCAGCCTGCAGTGCCAAACTGAGGTCACAGTGTGTGATAAAGCAGAGCCTGGGAGTGGCTGCAGCACTGCTGGGTCACAGCACAGCCCCAGGGGTTTCCAGGTGTGCCCTGAGCTGTTTGTCCCCAGGGAGATGGCACCCTGGGGACAGGGAGCTCCTCTGCTCCTCACTGGGGCCCTGTGGCTGTTTGGGCAATCAGGAGCCACCAATGCAGCCAGGTGACCTCAAGTGACACAGACCAACCTGAGTGACACCCAGTGTCACACACCAACCTGAGTAACACCCAGTGACACAGACCAACCTGAGTGACACCCAGTGACACAGACCAACCTGAGTGACATCCCAGTGTCACACACCAGCCTGGGTGTCCTCCCCAGTGTCACACAACAGCATGGGTGACCCCCAGTGACACAGGTCACCCTGACTGACCTCCCCAGTGTCACAGACCAACCTGGGTGACCCCCAGGGACACAGATAAACCCGAGTGACCCCCAGTGTCACACACCAACCTGGGTGACCTCCAGTGTCACACATCAACCTGGGTGACCTCCCAGTGACAGACCAACCTGAGTCCCACCCAGCTGGTGCTGTGGGGCACAGGGATGGTGGCACATCCTTCCCAGTGCAGCCACCTGGGCCAGCCAGGCTGGGGTGAGTTACAGCCCCTGGGAACCAGCTCAGGAAGCACCACCTAAGATCTGTGCTCACATTTGTACACCCTAAACACCAACAGAAACCACACAGATGCAGAACATTTTACCCTTTCTAACCATTTTCTCTGTGATGCAGCCAGCAGGGCTCTGAGAAAGTTGCCTTGGCAAGCAGAGCTCAGCTGAGCTGTGCACAATTAGCTGCTTTACCCAGTTCATGCTCATCCTCTTAGCCAGCAGCCAGAGAATATTTGAACGCTGATCTGTGTCAGCCTGAGCTGTGACACCCTCCCAGCACAGTACAGCTCCTCTCAGACTGTACTGAACAACAAAGGGGACTGTTATCCAAGGGTGGTACTTGAAAGCCTATCTGCAAGAACAGATCTCATTATTTTAATTAAAAGCTTCCACGTATTATTTTCTGAGCTAACAAATATGGCAATAGTTGTAATTACGGAATCACCAAATATAGTCTCAAGATCTTGTTAATAATGATATTCTTTTTAAAATCTCATAATCTTAAAAAAATGTTGTAATTAAGTCACCAAGCAACTATATTTGTCTCCATGAAATAAAGCCAAATCTACAGATAATTGCAAATAACTCATTTCCCAGTGGATTAATTTTTTGTATGCCAATTAGGCTCACAAATCTCAAGCTGTCACCTTCATCTCCAGACATGCAGCCGGCTGAGAGCACAGCCATAAACAAAATAGCCCAAGTGCCTCTTGTTCCCTCAGTAAGAAGGAAAATGAAGTTAGCAGCACACATTTGTAGATGTCAGCCCCCTGAGAGCAGAAAAGGGGGAAAAAATAGACTTTGGATGTAGGACAATTAAACCAGTTTGTCTGGCTTTTGGGAAACATTCTGGGAAAGCTCCTGAGACACTTCTGTGGTTGCAGTTTTGGGGTAACAGCTGTCTGGAGACTCAACCCACACAAGCCCCACCATCCCCAGCCATAGGTGGTTTTCTCTGCCATGTCCCAAATCCTGGGAATCCTTTGTGAACCTTGTTGAAGACTGCAATGCAAGTTGTTTTCCATTGCCATCTGTATGGCAGATTACCTTTGTCAAGTGGGCAGTTTGCCTTATCTCTCTCTTTGAGCGACCACAATCACACCTCCCTCCAGGGGACATCTGCTGATAACAGCTATTGAATGTCACTGCATGGCTGATAAGAACTACAGCATCCCATTGGGAGATGTGAGCCCAGAGGGAGGAGCCAAGCATTCCTACCCAGATATAATCCAGAGGTTTTGAGACACCAGCACGGCTTCTCCACTGGGTTCCCCAGAGGAACAGCAGCTGCCTCTTCTCCCACTGGATCTTCAGAGGAAGAATCCATCCTTCTCTACAGGATCCCTGCTCCAGCAGAACCACCCCTGACACTGCAGGAGGGCTGAGCCACAATTCCAATGGGACTGCTGCCAAATGCCTGACCCACAGGGTGTCAGGTTGGGTTCTGACTCTGCCAGTGTTGTTCCAGTGTACTGCATTGTTTATTTTATCCTTTTATGTTTTTCTTTCCCTATTAAAGAACTGTTATTTCCTGCTCCCATATTTTTTCCTGAGAGCCCCTTAATTTAAAATTTATAGCAATTCAGAGGGGTGGGGAGGGTTTACATTCTCCATTTCAGGGGAGGCTCCTGCCTTCCTTAGCAGACTCCTGTCTTTCCAAACCAAGACAAACGTCAGCACAGATCCTGTCTTTCCCCCCCATCCTGTGACACCAGAGGGACTTGGCACAGGCAGGGCTGGCAGGAGCCACAGCTGGAGCTGCTGCTGCCTCCACCCCTGCCATGAGTCCCTTTGGGAGGCACAGGGGCAAAGCTGCTGTGCCCCATCCTCAGGCACCTGCACCTCCTGCAGTCCCTCACTGCCACCTCTTCTACAGCATCCACCAAAAGTGGTGCTGGGAGCTGCTGACTCCTGCTTGGGGAATGTCCCAGAACAACCAATTCTTCACAACATGTTGGCAAGACTGAGCAATTTCCCAACCAATCAATAAGCAGCTTTGCAGCCTGAAAAATTCAGAAGTGTTTTGCAGCTCCTATTAGGTGCAAGGGAGTCCCTGCTGAGCTCCTGCACTCAGACATGCAACCTGCCCCAAACAGCTCAACAGCAGCAGAACTGCCCAGAAAAACAAACACAGGGTGGCTGAGAGGTTACACACTCACAGAAAAGGGGAACAACTCTGTGACAAGTCTCTGTTTCAAAAAATAATGACACACAATTCACAAAACTTGAAATTGAAGCATAAGGAGTGAGCTGGAGGCCCAAGCTGAACACACCTTCAACATCTCCTTGGTGCAGTGTCTTCTCCTGGACAGGTGGCCCAAAGCCTTGAAGCTCCTGAGGTGTCTGGGAAGCCTTGGGCTGCACAGAGGATCCTTTGACTCATTTTGTACTTCTCTGGAGTGGGGATTTAATGTTTCCACACAAAATCCTTGTGCCTGACAGGTAACCAAAGCATTTCCCATCAACACTATCCCTGTTCCCATCCTACAGTCACCCAAGGTTCCCTTCAGGCCATGCAGCTTAATCCTTTCCAACAATCCCTGACTTCACTCTGCAGGGGAAGGGCACACCAGGTAACCTCTGCCAGCTGCACTGCTTCTGCATGTAAAAGATGTAAAAGATGTAAAAGATGCAGTTTTTCCATCCTTGTCACTGCCCAAGCCCCCCATGCCTGCATGAGGACATCACCAAGCACACACCTCTGTAAATTCTGCTGCCATCCTGGCCCTGCATCTGTTCAGGAAGGGGAAGAGGTCAATTCCTGGGGAGAGCTGCGCCCAAAGGACTGAAAGATTGCACAAAAGGAAAAAATAAATCTTGTGGAAAGTCAAATTGCTAAGATGGGATATACCCATGTATCTATTCCCATAACCAAGGTTTCAGAAATGCTGATTAATCCCTGCAGCCTTAAAGCACTGGAGGTACATCTCTGTCACATTTCTGAAACCTTGGCCACAAAGTACCTTTGTAAAGATGCAAACAACAGCCTGAACAGCACATTCAGCCCTTTGTCAGCATCACTGCAGGAAAAAAAATAACCAACCACAAAGTGTTTGTAACAAAACACATTGATAGTCATATAGATATTTCATTTTTTCCCTTCCTGAATTTAACAAAAGCCTGGATCTACCACTCAAATTAAACACTGTGCAGTAAAGCATAAAGTCTGCATTCAACAAGTTTAATTACTGTGTAAATGAAAGAAATTATTATTCATTCATGACATTTATTTCAGTTGCAGTGCTAGCTGCCTTTATAAAAGTGGGGTTGGGGGTGCAGGGGGAGGAGGAGGCTGGGTGTATAATTACTACTATATTTCTTTGCCAAACATTAGTGAACTGAGACAAAAAGTGCTTGTTTTCCTTGGAGAGGAAGAAGCATGTGAGCTATCAATGGTGGATCTTGAGGACGCCCACAGCCTTGACACGGTGCCAGGCTCTGCTAGGTACACCAGCATGGGGAGCCTGAAAACACAGAGCTCATTGAAGGGAAAGCCAGAGCAGGGCTGGGCTGGGTCAAAAGGCACCCAAACGATGGGAACAATCCAAGGCAGCAGCCCCTGGGCAGTAACAGAGCCACTGTGCGACATGAAAGATAAACTGGCAGCTGATGCTATCAGGCCTGCCCAACAATGCATCTTTTCTCAGGGATTTTCACAGGGCTTCAACTTCAAACAAAGGAAAGGGAAAATAAAACCCTCTAAGCTGATTCAGATCAGGCATTTTTGGGAGTCTGAGGAAGGCAAGGGAGAGGCTGCAGGAGGATTCCCTCCTTACACTTACCATAAACCTGACACACTTATTCTACCTCATCCTGCACGTTGTGCTGATCCCAGAGAAGAGCTGTTACCTGCTCTGATCCACCTGAAATCTAAACAAATTCTAGTGACTAATCAAAACTGAACTTCCAAAAATGTGCTTTTCCTGGGAGAAGCAATTCCTGTACTTCCCTAGCCCTCCAACTACCAGCATTTAATCACTGCACTACACAAGAGATTATGCTCAGGCAGAAGTGGCCTCAGTTTGCTTTAAGGAAGGAAAAGAAAAAAAAAAAAAGGAAAAAAAAAAGAAAATCAACACTGGGCCACACAAGTTGTATGTAAGAAATGACAGCTGATGTATTTGGATAAGTGGAATGAGCATGGATGATCCTGGAGGTCAGCTAAGTAGGGGAATGACTGCAGTGATGCTTCACATCCACATTTAGATATTCAAATTCTCTGTTGTGCTAGCCAGAAAACACATCCTTTTTAAGAGGGGCTGCACAGAACTGCCACAGCTCCCTACCACAGCCAGGGCCGTGGGGTGATCCTCTGAAAGCCCATGAAGTGTGTGCACTCAGCTGAGGAAATAAACATGACTCATTTTCTGCATTTCAGAGGAATACATAGCAGAGTCAGCTCTGATCTCATTCCCCATTCAGAATGAGTCGCTCTCAAGTTTGTTCCCAATTCCTTGCTGAACCTAATCAAGCCAAATGGAACAAGCCATAATCCAAGCAGAATTCAATGAACTGCACCCTTTAAGAAGGCTATTAAAGCTTGTTCTCAGGGTTTAAACCAGGAGAAGATTTAAGGTGAAGATTATCCCACATCTGCCTGCCATGACCTCCCTGTGCTGGCAGCAGCACTGCCTCTGTCAGGGAGCAGCTGCCCAGGGGTTCCTTTGGGACACTGACAAATTCTCTCACACCCTGCACACCTCTGACATCACAGCTCGTGGCTTTACCCCTAGACTGCATCAGCATCCCCTCAAATGCTTGATTCTCTGAGAATTTCAGGCCCAGAGCTCTCAGAGGTGCTGGTTTGGTTCGAGCACTCTGGCCCTGCCATGGGTCAGGAGCAGCCACAGCTTGATCCTCCCTCCTGATTAGACCAGGGCTTTGCAGACACAAAGCACTATCTCCTGCCAAAACCTGATTACTGCCACACCCTAACAACCACAGTGATAACAGGGAAGGTAATTACACCCAGAAATAGGTTACACACCAAAGCCAAGTGCTTTGGCCAAGCCTGCACAACAGTATCGGCATTCACTTTTTCACTGTGGCTCAAAAAAATCGCTGAATTTATGCCATTAGTAAGAGCAGACCAACAGCCACGTCATCTTTGGGGTTTTCAGCATCACTGAGAGCCAAGGAAGAGACAGGGACAGCATTCCACAATTTCCATCAGCACATTTCCCATGGTGAGTGACCTGGCTGGGGATGGCTGCTCCCTGTGCTGGGTGGAAACATCAGCTGTGGTGGAAACATCGAAGGGCAAGGGGAGCCCTGCTGTGCTCACAGCACTGAGGTTGGTGTTCTGGGCAGGTGAGGAGGCAAATCCACTGCCCCAGAGCTGGGGAATGACTGCAACATGGAGCAGCAGCTGAGGGAAGAGAAGCAGCCACGTCAGCAGAGTCATTTCCAAGCAGCCCCTGCAGCTCAACCCCTCCTGGGTTCCTGTGCAGGAGCTGCAGGACTCCAGGCAGCTCCCCAGGAAACACCTCCTTGTCACAGACATCCTTTATGGAAAATCCTTTCCTTAGGATTTTTCCTCCTGAGAAGCTGAGAGGCCTCAGCAACAAAATGTAAACAATGGTTATCTGCTGCTGTGGAATGCAACCGGTGCATCTGTGATTGGTCTCATGGGATTGTTTCTAATTAATGGCCAATCACAGTCAGCTGGCTCGGACAGAGAGCTGAGCCACAAACCTTTGTTATCATTCCTTCCTATTCTATCCTTAGCCAGCCTTCTGATGAAATCCTTTCTTCTATTCTTTTAGTATAGTTTTAATATAATATATATCATAAAATAATAAATCAAGCCTTCTGAAACATGGAGTCAGATCCTCATCTCTTCCCTCATCCAAGAACCCCTGTGAACACGGTCACACCTCCTGCACGCTGCACACACCTGGCTCACCTGCACACACCTGACACACTGCACACACCTGGCACACCTGCACACACCTGACACACCTGCACACACCTGACACACTGCACACACCTGGCACACCTGCACACACCTGACACACCTGCCTGGCTTTGTCAGTACCACTGAGCCTCAGCTCAGCCAGTCAGGAGTTTTCAACTGCCTGCAGCAAGGAACAGAAATGGGGCAAGGGATCCTTTCTGCCACCTTAACCACTAACTTATTAATCATTTCATAGTAAAATGGGCAAGAAAAATTTGTTGCACTGATAGTAACAGTGATAATTTTATATTCCTATTTCTTGCCTTGAGCTGCTGTGCTGAGTGATGCAGGATCCCCCCTGGCCAGAGAGCACTGCCCTGCAGAAGGGAGAGTGCTCAGTGCACGTTCCAACACTCCTTGGGAAGAGGAAAGCCCTGCACTGACACAGGCAGTGGCCAGGCAGCCTGGAAAGCACACTCAGGCTGTCACTGGGCATTTCCACAGCCAGCTGAGATCCATGAAAAATTCATACAAGGCAACACCAAAAATAAAGCTAATTACTTTAGGCTTATGATAAGAGAGATCTTTTTCTACAGGCAACTTTGCAAGGTCACCTTCCTTGCTTTAGTCTCTCTCTTCCTTTTTTTCCTTTTGCTTTTTTTATTTTTAAACAAATGACATTGAGCTGCTTTCAAAGCTTATCTAATTCTACCTCAGGGCAAGAAGGGGTTAAGACCTTAAAAAATACATAGAGATTAATGGAAAGCCAGGCTGGTAGGGCAATGTTTTAAAAAAGGAAAGGAAGGGGAAAAAAAGGGGAAAAAAGAGTATTTTCTTACAGTCAAAACAGAAATGCAAGCCCAGAGTTTAAGGTCAGTTGCTCTCCTGCAGTGCTGGGAGCAGTGCTGTCAGTCTGCTGCTGGTGTCCCTCATGCCAGGACACAGGGGCACAGCACCAGGGCAGCATTCACCCCAGGGAAAGGGGGATGGAGGACACAGCTTCCCACTGATCCAAAGCTCCTCTGGGAAAGATGGAGCCTCTGCTTTATTAGCACTGACATTCAGCTCTCAGAGCAGCAGGCTGATACCTATTTAATGGAATGCCATTTTCCAGCAGGCATTTTCTGTTTGTCAGGCTCAAGCCAGAGCAGAGCTGCTGGTGGGACAGGACACCCCCAGCACAGCCTCAGCTGCAGGAATGTGCTCATCTCCAAAGGGAACACAGGGCTCTGTGCTCCAGACCCTGCTCCTGAGTCTGCCTAAGTGTTGCTCTAGTGAGGGGAAAAGTAACAAAACAACAGCTTTGTGTTTCTTCTGTGAGGAGAGTCTGCCATGGGCAGGCAGGACCCTGTGTGCCCAGGCAGAACCTCACCCCTGCCTTCACTCTGTGCCATTTCTTTGTGCAAGTCCCTCAGGCTTTCAAACTGCTGCTCTTACATACAAAAGGAGGAACTGACTTCATTTTAGAAACAGATTAGCTGCATGACACTAGGGTCTTTCAGGATGAGATATCATCATTCTTCTGTTAGAAATTCCTCCTCAGCCCGTGGCACTGACCTGCTGCTGCCTGCCTGTCTGTGTGACCCTGGGATTGTGTCACTGCTGTGTGTGACCACACCAGGGATGATGGGGTGAGGACAAGGGGCTGGGGCACACTCAGGAAGGCTCTGGGAAGGGAACATGGCTTTGGCTCATTGTCTGCTGCAGTGAGGCCAGAGGGGCTGCACAAAACACCCCAGACCAGATCTCCAGTCAGGCTCCCAGAGATGCACACACCAGCTTGGTGTAAAATTCAATATCACACAAGGAATCTGGGCATCTGCTTCTCACTGATCCCTTAAGGCTTAACTCCTTCATCTGCCCTGGGAACTGCAAGGATCTGTCTGCAAGCAAACACCCTGATGAAGCTGCTCCACAATTTTGATTTTAGCTAAGTCCTAATCCCAACTAAGAAGATCTATAGAATTATGCAAAAATTTCCCTGTCACAAAACAGAAGCCTATCTCAGAAAAGGTTTCCATGGAATTCCCAGGCTGCTATCTTGTCTCCCAGCATTTGCAATGCCCTGAGGCAGTAACACAAGCACCTAGCAGTGCACTCCAGCCAGACACCTTGGCTTTCACTGCACTGATTGTGGGAGTCAGGGTTATTGCAGGAAATTAAAGGCTATTGCTGTTTGCTTACATACACCTCGGTGAATGATTCCAAAATAGGAAAAATATCAGACTATCAAAATCATACAGGTCCAATCAGTGTCTGTGTTTAAACCCAGAGGAATTATATGTCTCATGTAATTGCACATTAAACACTACATGCAATGTTCAAGTATTACATTACATATATAAACATGCCCCCACACAGATGCTTCTAGACAAATCTTTTGAGTTTTGACTATGGTCATGATAAAAATCAGTTTGCAGCTGTGCAGGGAGCTCTCCCCAGGTCAGTACTGAGCACTGACTCTGTTTCACAGGGCTCCATTCTTGGACAGAAATGCCTGTGGAAACACAGGCTGTATTCTGACTTTTGAAGAGGATGAAAGAAATAATGCGACAGCAATGGATATGCTGGGCTCCAGGGGTCACACATTTCCTGGTGTATTTATACCTCTGCTCTCAGAGGTGCAAAGCCCAGGGTGTGAGCTGTGCTGAGTGCCAGGGGGAGGGCAGGATGTGCCCAACACTGTCCTGCTGCTCCCTGCCAGCACAGGCAGCTCCCCCTGCCATTGGCTGTGCAGCTTGGACAGCAAACCACACTGCAGCAGCCACTTCCATCCCTGAGAGATTTGTTTGTGTTTGCTCAGTGCTGTGAACAGCCTTGTCCTGTAGGGCCCTTGCAGCTGCCAAGCTCTCAGGGCAGGCCAAGTGTGGCTGCACTCAGGCTCTGGCTTTCCTGGGGTTCTCCAAGTGCTACTTTGGGTAAAAACAACATCTGCAAGTGTAAAGCTGCCAGACTCGTGGCCAAGGAACATCTGTAGGTGCTTGTTCATTCCCACAAACAAGGATCACTCAGAATATTTGAACACACACTTCCTCTCTGTGTTGGAGGCACACAGGGAGCCCCATCTGTGCCCCCAAAGTCACTGAGCACCCCAGCACCTCTAACAGTCCAGACCTGATCACCCTGCAGAGATGGAGAAATTAAAATTAAAAAATATTCCTTAAAAAATATTCCTTTTACACAGAGAGGCAAAATTTCACCTACCTATAAGCAAGTGTTTAAATTAAAAACTAACCTAGAGGCTGCTGCACTGCTAAGGAAAAGCAAGAACCCTCCAAAGCCATTCAGGCCCTGGAGTGGGCTCATTTCTGTCCTCCTGCATCCAGGGGCCCGAAGGAGATGAGATCCCCAATTCAGACATAGTGCATGCTTGAAATTAGAGGAGAAAGGATTCCAATCTGAGTTGCCCAGAGTGAGAAGGGAATGTTTACCCTGATTTTGAACCCACAAGTTCCTAAGCAGCTCTCACTATCCCTCCCCTTGTGGGTGCAGGACCCCACATGGGTCACTCACTGCCTGGCACCCTACAGCAATGAGCTGTTGGTGCCTCCCAGGGCAGGCAGTCCATCAAACAGCCAGAACTGAAGGTGTTTAATATTTCTCATGAACATGTAAGATATCCCCATGTGACCAGTCCACTGCCCAGGGCCAGGAGAAATGTGGTTTTAACAGAAGTGTCTTTGAAAGAACTGAGATTTTATGTAAAACCATATCCCAACCCGACACAAACCTACAAGGCAAGAAGAATGCAATATAAAATCTCTGGGGCACTATGCCAAGGCACTTTTTGGAACACTTTTCAGTATATCTAATAATTTTTAGAGATTTAGAGATTTAGATTTATACCTTTTTTTGGTCTCAGAGTAACCACTAAATGAGGTGACAAAAGCAGAACCTCTTTCAGTGATCTCCCTCCACAGCCAGTGCAAGGACCCAGATCTCTCTCTGTCATCTTCTGTCTGTGCTGAGGAGAAAAGTGGGATTTTGTGCTCCCATTTTCTCTCAGGAACACACCACAGTGATATTCAAGCACTAAATGAGCCTGTTTGCTAAGACAAAACAAAAAAATCTTCAATCTGAACATTAAGCCAAGGAAGGAGATGATTTTGGCTTGTCTTTGGTTTCCTCTTTTTTTACATGGATGGGGAGAAAGGAAGTCTGGGAAGCTGGTGAGGACACAGCATGAGCAGGAAGCAGCAGCAAGGGCTCTCCTGGCACCGAGTGCTGCCTTCCCACAAGGAAGCACAAGGGTGCCAGCACTGCCAGAGCTCTGACACACCATCCATCCCCTGGGGAAAGCAGCTCTGAGATCCCAGCAGGCAGTGCTGGCAGTCCCTGAGGAGTGAGGGGACACTGCCTGCACTGTGAGGTGTCCCTGTCACCTCCCACACACCACATGGGTGCCTCTCTCTCCAAACCTGCCAGCCTGACCCCTTTCCTCATCCCACTCCCTGTGTCCTTGCTGCTGCAAACTCCGGTTATTCCAGAGGAACCTGCACGAGGGAGCAGAGACAGCAGGGGATGAACCCCAGTGACACTGAGGTCCAGGAGCCCAAAGCAGTCACAGGAGAGGCAGAGTAGAACCAGCACAGAAAGTGGAGGCAGAGTGGAACCCAGAAGTGTCTGTGAGAAGCAGCTGATTCTGTCCAGGCAGTGCTGTTAATGTATTCTAACACCGTTCCAGCCTTAACTCTCCTGGATTGACAACAGAATTGAATTACCCTTCCAAATCTCTCTCTTTCAACTTGTCATAAGATTTTTTAATCCAACAAGAAGCACTTCCTTGGCAGAGTTGCCATTGTTACATTTTTTCCAGCTTTTCTGATTTAGGAATTTAATCTTTTTAGCCATGAATTGACTTCTCTGAACTAGCACTCAGAGGAAAAAAAAAATTCAGCTCTTGCTTGCCATGCAAGCTGCCAAGTTCCTAGGAGCAGATGGAATGGATCCTGGGCTTTTAGAGGAGATCACTGACAATCACAGAGAGCACAACAAACACAGGCCAAGTTTCAAGAGGCTTGGACAAAGATTGATCACAACACAGAAATGACAGAACACTAAACAAGGAAATAGAAGCACTATCTGTTCATCTCCAACATCTGTGTTGTGTAGAGCACTGGAAGCTACAAATCCTGCTTGAGTAATGCTGCAGAGTAATGCAAGCCACGTGCAGCCCTGAGATGGGGACCCCCTGCCCTGCCTGACAGGCTCAGCCCCAGCACCCTGCCAGCTCCCACTGCTCTGAATTCATTCCCAAACATGAAGAGCAAAGCAGAAGCATCAGCCATAGGGGAAGGAGAAAGGAGACATTTAAACCATTGCTGAGACCTACAGATGATGTTTGCCTTGCAGCATAACTTTAACAAGGTGTGTTAGAGCTGCCACACAGCTGAAAGTGTGGTCAGACAGACCAGCTAGAGAGCTTTCAGAATATTTCTGTGATTATCACTGAGCTATAGGCAGCATTTGTGCATAATTCCCCTCGTTTAAGCTCCTCTGCCTCCTTTCCCAGTTTAGATTTGGGTGCTCAAGAAAGGAACCATTTAGTTACTGAACTGAAGTTTATGATACAGGCAGTGAAATTCAATGCCATCTTTTAAGCAGATTAGGACCTACACACAGACCTTTGAACCTGCTGTGTTACCGTGTTGGCTTTCACAGCTCATCCCCAAAGGAGTAAAATTACTCCATTTAATTAGACTCCAACTCTCCTCAGCTGCCCCAGAAGTTTCCAGTCACCTCATTCAATTGTGAATGTAATTTAGGATTAAAGGTTTGTCCTGATTTTGCACTGGGGTGCTGAAGAGCTTTGCAATGCAGTAATTCACCCATCTTTAAACTTTTCTGGGGACACTGCAGTGGGAATGCTGCTTGGCTTCCCTTGGTTGTGCCTTGTCCAATGGCTTCAGAGAAGTGCACTGGAATTTCTTCCAAAATGCTGCACAGACAATACTCCTGATAACACACGTGCATTCACACCCATTTTATGGCTGGAGAAAACGAAGCACAGAGAAGAAGCAGTGTGAGATTCTCCTTCCCAGACCCAGAGCACTTTCAGTGAAAATTAGGAATCCACAATTAGTACCACACTGTGATCACTGTGTGCCATGCCTTTATCTGAAGGTGATAACCAGAGCCAAATCCAAAGCTCAGAGCCTGGTGGGTGTTGAAGAACGTGTGTTTTGTGCAGCAGCCATCACACAGGACAAGATGTTTCACAAAGAGCTGTCCCAGTGCCACCAGCACAGAGAGAGGCTGTGCTGGGCCAGATCAAAGGCTCAGCTTGCTCAGCATCCCCTTCCCAGCAGTGCCCATAAATGGGTGTCCAAAGGAAGAGAATAAAAATAGAGTAAGTACATATAATACTCCTGTCTCTCTATTTATATGCCCACATCTTTCCCCCTTGCTTCCACCACCAGTCACTCCCAGCTCACTGAGCTCCTGACAGGGTTCCTGCCTGTTCAGTGGGAATCCATTGATTTATTTTCCATTAATTGGCTCACTTTCCCACAAGTGATGTAAACTTTTAGCATCTACAATTTCCCTGACAACACCCAGTTGCACTGGCCAACACCTATTTCTGATCTTCTCTGGGCTCTTACCAACCTCCTTTGGCATCCCCATCCTTGTGTCACAAGGCAATGAACAATTCCCACCTTCCTGGTGTGCTGCCCCAATTGACAAACCTCTGCCACATCTCCTTTCCTTATCCACCCAGCTGAGGGGCTGTAGCTCATTCAGTTCATCTCACACAGAGGCAGTGTGACCCCTCTGAACAACCTTCAGAGCATTTCTTCTCTGAAGCCTCAGTGTCTGCAAGTCCTTGGAGAGGGAATGATGAGAGCATGGCCATGACACAGGTAAATCAGGAATTGCTGATCCATCCCAGCAATGTTCCCTGCTCCATCCTTAGGACACTCCCTTATCTTTAGCTGCTTAGTCTTTTGTACCACTATTAAGCAATGTGCTGATATTTTGATGGAAATTCCTTTAGAACTCCAAAATCTTTGCCTAGAAATGGAGTTAGAACCTCCCTAATTTCACTTTTGCATGGAAATCAGCTCAGAGCCCATCATTTCATTAGGACTGTTTTAGGGAAGAGTCACCAGGGTCCCTAAAAGCAGCATAAGGCACCCATGGTTTGGCACAGGCTTGCTGCTGAGTGAACTTGGGCACACTGACCCCACTCAGAATCCCCTCTCACCCCATGCTCTGGCCCTGCACCCACCCCACACCATAAAACCAGGATTTTAACAGGCCTGGTGCTGTTTCATACAAGCAGTGTCTTCAAATTTGCTAAAAGCACACATAAATATTTCATAGAGCAGACAATGCTGCTCTCACATCTGATTGCAAACAAGATTATTTTTTTCTCCCAAACAAATCCAATAACTTGATTATCTGCTCTGGTCTGCTCTTATTTTTTCTGCTGTACAATTTTCAAATATTTGCAGTTGTAAGTCTTTCAAAGCTTTAATTGGCTTAAAATGATTCACAAGCACCTTGTTAATCTTTTATCAGTTTTATTACAAACTGTAAACAAAACCCAGTTCTTAAATAATTAAAGGGCAGAACTAGCCCTCAGGCAAATGAAGTCCAGGAGGGGAGAATAAAAAATTTAAAAATCAGAGTAAGCCTGTAAATATTTTTCCTTCCCACCTACAGAATTGGTGAATCAAGCTTCAAAACAGAGAGGAACTCAAAAAGAACAGATTGTGTGTGACATCTCCCCAGCCAGTTTCTCTCATCTACTGTGTCCTGAATATTAATCCCTCAAGTACCTCCACGTTACTGGTTACAGAGTTAAACACACCACAGGATCTCAGGCAGAAGGTGGGTCATGGACAGGGGTTTAGGAGAATTCCTGTGCATTTCTGGGTGCCCAGCAATGCCTGATCACCCCAAAGGAGCCCTCCCAGAGAGCAGCCCAAGGGAAGAGGCAGCTGGAGCTCACTCCTGTCCCTGGGGACAGCCAGCACCTCCTCCTGCAGGGCAGGGCTCACTGGGCACAGCCGTGGCACAGCTCACACAGCTCCTGCCCAGAGCCCCAAAGCTCCAGGGCCTGCAGCTCCTGGCACAGGGGTGAAAGCAGCTCCTGCTTGGACAAACCCCCCAGAAACCCCCAGAGAGGAGCACCAGGATGAGCAGAGGGATGGAGCAGCTCTGCTGGGAGGGAAGCCTGAGAGAGCCGGGAATGTTCACCTGGAGAGGAGAAGCTTCAGGGTGACCCCAGTGTGGCCTTGCAGTGCCTGAAGGAGCCACTGCAAAGATGGAGACACAATGTCCAAGGGATGGAGTGACAGGACACAGGGAATGGCTTCCACTGCCAGAGGGCAGGGATGGATGGGAGACTGGGAAGGAATTGTTCCTCACACCTGGCACTGTTCGCCCTGAGAAGCTGCCCCATCCCTGCCAGTGCTCAGGGGCTTGGACAGGTTTGGAGCAGCCTGGGATAGTGGAAGGTGTCCCTGCCCATGGCAGGGAATGGGATGGGTCCTAAGGAATGGGATGTTATTGTATTTGTGGGGTGCCCAGACGAAGGGAGGAATGATGAATCTGCCTCCATGTTCTTGAAGGCTAATTTACTACTTTAAGATACTATATTATATTAAAGAATACTATACTATACTACATTAAAGAATACAGAAAGGCTAAAAAGATAATAATGAAATCTTGTGACTCTCTCCAGAGTCCTGACACAGCTTGGCCCTGATTGGCCAAAGAGTGAAAACAACTCACAGCAGAACCCAATGGAACAATCACCTGTGGGTAAACAATCTCCAAACACATCCCAAAGCAGCAAAACACAGGAGAAGCAAATCAGATAATTATTGTTTTCTTTTTTTTTTTTTCCTGAGGCTTCTCAGCTTCCCAGGAGAAAAATCCTGGGCAAAGGGATTTTTCCAGAATATATAACAGTAACAGGGATGTGGAATGGGATGTGTTTTAGGGTCCCTTTGAGCCCAAACCAGTCTATGAAGGAATTAAGGAATGGGGTGTGTTTTATGGAATGGGATGTGCTTTATGGAATGGGATGTGCTTTAAGGTCCCTTTGAGCCCAACCAGTCTATGATTTGCTCACACCACAAGGAATTACAAGGAGTTGTTCAGGTGTCCTCCCCACAGTTGAACCATGAGCAGTTCCCTCCCACCATGAGCAGCAGCCACCAAGGCCCAGCCCAGGGGTTGTGGGCAGATCTCAGAGAGGAGCTGGAGCCCTGGACCACAGACAGCCTGGGAGGGGAAACTCCGAGCAGGGATGGTGGAACTGAGGGAAAAGCCTGCTCTGAGCCCTGACAGGACAGCAGGTGATGGGCTGGAAATGAGGGCCCCACACAGGACACACACACAGGGTGATGGCAGCGCTGAGTGTGGTCACCTGCAGAAAGGGCACTGCTACATCCACACCTTGCTATAAAACTCACCTGCAATTATTCAGGTTGAGAATTGTTATTTAATGTAATTATCACTGCTATTACAGCATCCTGACATCTACCAATGCTTCAACCCAGCTGTGCTGCAGAACAATGCTCACTGTGGCTGTACAAGCATCTCAGAAATTTGGATACAGAACTTCCAGCTTTCTAACATATTGAGAATTTCCTAAGGTATTCAAATGGCATTTCCTTCTACTTGCAGAAAGGACCACTTCTAATGAAGCTTTCCAAAGAATTGCAATTGCAAGAAAACCTAAGGAACTATGAAGTCAAGACTGAGTAAATTCTAATTATCTTTTGAAGGCTACACTACCATGCACACAGAAATGGAATTAAATGCATTACAGACCTAAAAACGTGTAATGGATGCATTGCTAGCCTATTACATGCAGTTCATTGTGCAAAGGTTTTTGGTTGTATGTTTTGTGCAGTGGGCTGTAAAAGTTGCTTAACAGGAGAAAATACATTTGATTAAAAATTTACATCAGAAGAATGTAACAGGGTTTTTTTTTTTTTCCTGTGCTATTTTATCTGCCACTGACTATTCCCATTAGTATTCAGTTCTTCTCAGTCTCACAAGAATATGCAAAAAACAAGGACTAAGGATGGAAAAGTTTGAGGTGTAGATCCCAATCCATGTTAAAGACAAAGCTGTCCAGATGCTGGCTCCAGGTGGAAAAAACTGCACATATTTTGCACATAAGTGCAAAAAACGCACTTATAAGTGGGAGGATCCCAAAGTGTCACTGAGATGCCTAAACAGTTCTGCTCCAGTGACTCCCTTTGTGAGAAACCTCAAGGGGAAGCAGGTGGTGCTTGGACTTCCTGATGCTCAGAGTCCCACAGGGCTCCCAGCACCTGCCCGGGCAGGAGCAGCCCTGAGTCATCCTGACACACAGGATGCAAACACTGCCCCACATCAAGGAAGAAAAAGCCCTTTACATCCCTATCATATTCCCAGGAAAGCCCAAAAACTTCGAGGCCCTTGCTGAAAACCATTTAGAGCACAAAGCAAACTGCAAACAGAAAGAAATCAGAAAGGTTTTACAGCTTAGTTAAACGCCCTTATCCAAAACCACACAGGAACCAGTCCAACTACCAGGAATTGACAGAACTGGGGAAGATCCATTTAAGTCAAAATAAATAAGGAAATACGTAAATAAAGCAAAATAAATAAGTACTTCAGTTGGATCTGCTGAGCTCCCACCCCTTTGGGGCTGGAGACTGAACAGGGATGGAATTCCCTCCTCTGGCTCCCAGCCCTGCCTGCTCCTCTGGGCTTACCAAGCCATGGAGACACAAGCCCCTGTTTGCTGCTGGTGCTCCAGCCCAACCCACAAGTGAGGCTGGAAGGAGGGAAAAACCTCCTCAGAGCCCCTGGCAGCCCTTTGCCCCCTTTGCTGGGCAGAGCACAGCAGCTGTGCAGGCTGCAGCCACCCCTGGTGAGCTCCTTGTGCTCACTGAAAGGCCGGAGAAAATCCAAGTGCAATAATGGAAGGCCAAAACAGAAAGCAAGGCAGCTCTGTGTGACACAGAGGTAACACAACCAAGGCAGGCAGGGAAGAGCTGAGTCCAAGTGGGCACAGGCTCCTGAAGCCCAAGGGCACATTTGGATCAGAGATTGGGATAAAATTGTTCCCTGTCAGGGTGGGCAGGCCCTGGCACAGGGTGCCAGAGCAGCTGTGGCTGCCCCTGGATCCCTGGCAGTGCCCAAGGCCAGGCTGGACAGGGTTTGGAGCAGCCTGGGATGCTCCAAGTTGTCCCTGTCGATGGCAAAGGGTGGCACTGGTTGATTTTTTGAACACTTTTACAAGCCAAACCATTCTATGATTTTATGATTTGTGGTAATTTGTATTTACAAGTAAATTAAATCCCTACATCTGTTTTCCTTGATTACATTTAATCTCTGTTCACGAGAATATAAAATGACAAATCTCACTCATTTCCCTAAAATGCTGTCAGTCACAGTTGCAATACAACTTCAAAAATGCAAACTTGTAGTATTCATAGGGAGGAAAGGAAAATTTGAAAATTTTAGCAGCTAAAAGTGATAAAAATAGTGAACCAGGTGTCTGTGCTGAGTAATTCAGGATAACACAACCCTTTGCTGATCATCCCCATCAGATTAAGCAGTAACATCTGATTTCACACCTGCAGAAATCCTTCCAACAAGGCAACGAGGAAAAGAAGCAGCAAAGATAAATAAATAAAATCAGCACAATTATCTCCAGCAAACACTTTTGGTGAATAAACAGGTGTGTTCCCAAACCTCCCAGGCCAGGGTGGTTTGAGTGCCAGTGGAGCAGGGAGCTGCTCTCCTGTACTCCTCCCATGCCCTGGGCACAGCTCTGGCCCAAAAATTCACCCAGACTCAGCAATCCCTGACTCCAGCAAGGCAGGGGTACAGATTTCCGGGAGGGTTCATCATGCCAGGCACAATGAATGTTCTGGTCACAAGGCTGATTTATCACCTCAGCTGTCAGCTCCTCAGAGCACTGCATTATGCAAACACTGAGCACATTTCAGTATCTGCTCAGCAGATTTTGGAAAGGTGTTCCCTACCCCAGCAAGGGGAGGAGATGGTCTGGGATGGAAAACCTTCCTGTGGGGAGTGGGAGGGAGAAGAGGTTGTGCCACACAGGAGATAAATAACCAGATCTTTGTCAAGCTACTGCTAAAAGGGACAAGACAAATAACGAGCAGAGTCAGGGATGGAAAAAACCCTGAATTCTCTAAAAATACAGCCAACTCATGAACTTCCAGCTGCAGAGCAGCCCTTTCAAGTTGCAACTCTCAGTGCTTGTCAAGAAAGATGCTTCCTGCCTCGATCCCCCCAGAGCAGCAGGCTCTAATGGAAGTCACATTTGATGTGCTCTGTGCTGCTCAGCACTGAGTGGCTGAATTACTGGGTGCAGACCTCATCATACTCTTAAAAAGTAATTTGGAACCAGGGCTTTGATTTAGATGGGCTTTATCCTTTACTTTCAAAGTACAAGTGGTAATAATGCAGTCTGTGAGTTTAACATTTGAAACAGGGGTTCCATTTACCTCTTTGTACTTACTGGAGGAAAATGACTGTAATTGAAATCTTTCTGCTGGAAATGAAGCCCTTCTAACATTCAAAGTGGTTGCTTGTCCTTCAGGCTTTTTATTCTAGCTGTCAAAACTGTAAACTGCCTTTCAGAGTAGTGAGAGTCTTACAAGAGAGGATGAAATGAATGTACCCTGGATCTAGGTAGTGGGTGTTTTAATCTAATTTTCTAGCTAGAAATACAGCACTTCTCTGCCTTGGGCACTGCTGGGAACAGGAAAATTAAGCTTTGCCTCAGTTGAGCAATATCTATCAATGAACCTCAAACAAGGGACGGACCTTTTCAAGGACAAAGCAAAACCTTTCAAGTCCTCCATTTTCATCCATAAGCTCCCCTCAGATCCAGGCAGCAACACGTGAGGCCAGACTGCCCACTCACACTGCCTCCCTCCACACATCTCCCACACTTTCTAGAATTTCACAGATTTTTTCCAAGAGCTTGCCTTTTTTCTTTCCCCCTTCAGATTAAACTGATTTTCTGGTGTCAGCAATATTATTCACATGAAGCCTTTGAATCTTAATTCCAGTGTAAATGCACTCAGACTGAATATGGGTATTATGTCCAAGTGGCTCGTGGCCAGATGACCTTATATTAAATCTTTGAAAGGGCAAACATGAAAACTTTGGGGTTTATCCTGTGGGCTTCCTTTCAGTCTGTATTACAGAATGTTAGCAATTAACTTGATAATAAACTCAAGATGATGTTGTGGAGATTTCTGCTTTGGTTAGTTTTATTATCTGGTTATTTTAATCACAACTAAAAATGTGCTGCTGGGGAAAGGTTTTATCCTGCTTGTCTACACAACTGAAAAAACTGTTTGGATGACTTGAGCAAAGTAACACACCAAAGGACATCAGCTTAAGCATTGTCTTTCTCTGCTGTTTCCAGTTCCAACATGTCTTTGGGTGACCATTTTTCATGCTTTGTTTTGCAGCCACAAATACATGACCAGTTCCTACCTGCACAGACCAGCCACTGGGCAAGCAGGCAGATGACATGAATGAACTGATGAGGAGATGTCAAGGTTCCAGGTGGATGTGAAGAGTTTGGAAGCTCCCCAGGAGACCTGTGAGGGCTCAGTCCCTGAGGCTCAGGCCAGTTCCATCAGCACACCTCAGTTCAGGTCTCTCTGGAGATAACCCAGCTGGGATGAGCAGCATTCAGACACAACCAATGGAACAGTTGATGGCAGGAAAGCACAAAATAAAACAAGCTGACAATCTATATGGGAAGCAAAACTATGCAATACACAAGCTTCCTGCAGTTACCTCTGACTGTATATAAATATATACACTTGATCAAAGTGGGGTCTTCAGACATCAACATCTTCTGAAGTAAAGCAAAATGAAAAAAAAAAAAAAATTTGTGGTGGCCAGAGGCAAAGATGTCAACTTCAGCAAAGCCAGCCAGCCAGTAAAAATGTCAATGAACTTCTTTACAAGAGAATTAAGAGGGAGCAGTGCAATGTCAGCACACACAGGAAGAGCAGCTCCAGTTGTGATGAACTGAGATCCTGCACTGACAGGAGGGCACAGACCCAACCTCTCCCTAACCTAAAATGACCTCCCTTAAACAGGGATTATATAACACTTCCACATGAGGAGAGCAAACTCCAATTAATGTGGTTTTCACAGGCTGCTGCCAGCAGAGACATCAGTGTCCTTCCTGCTCATGCAGGTGCACCCACAGGGCCGTACCCTCACGGTGACCTGGGACACACTGACCTGCCTGCAAACAAAGCCAGCACAAAAGGGAATCAAACCAGCTCAGGTGCAGCTGGGATCAGCTCCCCATGTGCTGCTGCTGGGAGGGCAGCACTGGCTCCTCAGCAGCCACACTTGTGCCAGCCAAGAGGAGAAAGTGCATCTCCAAGGGAGATTTTAAATCCTTTTAGACAAACTGCTGAAAAAAGCTGGTTTGAGAATTTCAAAGGTTCTTCGGCTTAGCTCACATAAACCCAATTTCTAAGACCATGACAACACAGAGGAGTTGCAAAAGAATTTGACCTAATTTTTTAAGCCAGTGTGGTTACACTATTGCAGAAATACTTGTTTCATGGAGCGTGTACCCAGAGTGTCCAGCCAGAGAACTACATCAGGTTAATAAATTCAGCATCAATTCACACCTAGGCCACACTAGCACAGCTTTCACAGCCAGACTGGGAGCTGAATCAGAACAAGCCAAGCCCCAACTGCAATGACAATGTTGACACAAAATCCTGCATTCAGCAAGGGGGTGCAGCCCTCCCACATAGCCAAACCCAAAACTTCTCAGGAGCCTTTCACTAGGAAACCCCCACTTCAACACAAAGGGTTAACAGCCCCTTATCACATATGAAATCCAGTAAAAGACCAGGCATGCATTTCAATTTTTGCCTTCCTGTACATTATGGTTTGGGGCTTTTCCCCCCCAACAGATGAACAGACTTGTCACCTTCCCTGGTGGATCAGAAGAAAGTCTTGTAAGGCACAAGTGACTGTAAGGAGACAGATTAAATGGATTTCCTGGATTTCATCCATGTTCAAATTTCCCAGGTTGTAGATCTCAAAAATATCTAACTCTGACAAAACTGGTATGACAGGTTATGTAACACTGCACAGAATCACCCGGTGACAGCAGAGCAGGAACATTATCTGCTCTGCTCAGGGACTCCAGGGCTTTCTGGATCAACTGCAAGGGGTGTCAAAAAAAAAAAAAAAAAAAAAAAAAAAAAAAAAAAAAAAAAGAAAAAAATAGAAAGGAACTGAATCACAAAATGTAGAGGAAAAAGAAATCCCGATGTGTTTTTAATAGCCAACCTCACCCACTGGTACATAACTGGTGATTCCTTAGATTATTTCCAGGAATTTCCATATGCTATATATGCTGAGGTGGTTTGTTTAATTATAGATGTTTATAGGTCTGATATAAAGAACATAGAATTATTGCAGAGAAACATCAAGAAGATAATAAGTGCCTAATACAGTGGATTTTTCAGCCTTTTTAAGATTGCCCCAAACAAACAAAATGGAACAGTTACATCTGATACTGTTAAATATGCTATTTGCAGCCTGGGATAAATGATAGGACAATCTTGTTAAATGAACTATATATGCTTTTTGTTCAGTGAAATATATGTGCTTTCACCAGTGCAGTATAACTTGAGGCACAAAGAGAAGAAATAAATCAATGTGGGACTATTTGCCAGAACAGAAAATTTCAGACTAATGGCACGTGCACGGGTTTTCCCTCTGCTCTAAAAAGGGCAAGTTGCTAACTGCTCAAGGATGTTTAGGGAAGCAGCAAGGCTGCTTAGTATTTTCATAAAAAGTTGTCTTGCTCTTTTCCCTAATTTGCTGGATTAAGGAAACAGCAAAGCTACATCCACACTCTGCCTGCACCTCAGCACTACTGGAAATCGGATCAGCCTCTGCCCTGGGGCAGGAAACCCTCCAGGAGATCTCCAGTGAAAATGCACCACTGTTAAGCACATCCCTGCACAGTCTTGGTCCATCCTCCCTCCCCATCCCTGCTCCTCTGCTCCCCCAAGGCATCTGGGTACCAAGGCACGGGCGAGATAAAGTGGGAGCTGAGTGCAAGAGGAAAATCCTGCAGAAAACACTGTTCTGTGCAATGGGAAATACAGCAAACTCCACAGTAAACCCCATACCAAAGAGCCTTCAATACATCTTGCTACTTTTTGGTCAATAAAACTTCTTTCTTCCAGTAATAATCACGGACAATTAAATACTTAGCTACTAGAGGAGAAGAAACAACTGACCTCCCTGCAGAAGCAGGTCACAACTCATAATGGGCTCCACAGAACAAGAAATATTCCTCCCTTTCAAGCTCCACATGAGGAAAACAAACACATCTCTACTATCTCTCTTTTTTTTCCCCGACACAGCCATGGAGGAATCAGGTCCAAGCTTTCCTCCTCCACCTGCACCGCGCTGAAGTTGCTGCCACACCTGCAGCCCGTGCCCTGCACTGCTCTGAGCACAGCCTTGGCTGTGGAGCCACAGGAAAACCAAATCCTGGTGACACTTCCATGGGAAACACCCCTATCTGTGGAATGATAGGAAAACCAAATCCCGGTGACACTTCCAGGGAAACAGCCACAGGAAACCCAAATCCCAGTAACACTTCCATGGCAAACACCCCTATCTGTGGAATGATAGGAAAACCAAATCCCAGTAACACTTCCAGGAACACAGCTTTATCTGTGGAGCCACAGGAAAACCAAATCCCGTTGACACTTTCAGGGGCACAGCCTTATCTGGGAGTCACAGGAAAACCAGATCCCAGTGACACTTCCAGGGGCACAGCCACCGGAAAACCAAATCGCAGTAACACTTCCAGGGACACAGCCTGATCTGTGGAGTCACAGGAAAACCAAATCCCGGTGACACTTCCATGGGAAACACCCCTATCTGTGGAATGATAGGAAAACCAAATCCCAGTAACACTTCCAGGGAAACAGCCACAGGAAACCCAAATCCCAGTAACACTTCCAGGGACACAGCCTGATCTGTGGAGTCACAGGAAAACCGAATCCCGGTGACACTTCCAGGGAGGGGAGCAGCTGAGCCCCAGCAGTGCCCGGGGAAGGGCTGCAGCAGAGGCTGCTCTTACCTTCTCGGCATGCTTGAACTTGACGTAGAACCAACTGGACTTGATCATTGTCTCCCCTCCTGCCCTCGGTCAAAGCCACGAAAGAGACCCCAAGCCTGTCCCGCCGAGGAGCCGGAGCTCTCTGAGGGGAGCGCAGCGCTCAGGCGAGGGGCCGGGGGGCCGGGCGGGAAAGGCGCTGTGCCCTGCGGCTCGGCGTGTCCGTCCTTCCACCCGTGTCCGTCCTTCCTGCCGTGTCTGTCCTTCCAGCCCGTGTCCCTGCCCGTGTCCCTGTCCCCGCTGTCTCTCTCGCTCGCTCGCTGCCGAGCGCTCGGCGCCGTTGCCAGCCCTCACGCAGCTCCGCTCCTCACGGGGACTTCACCGCCCTCATCACAAATGGCACATGTCAGTAAAGCCAGGAGGCTGGCTCCGGCGCTGGCAGCCGCCCAGGACCGTGACCTCCCCCAGCGGGATGAATAATGAATTCCAGCACTTCCCTCCAGACACAGATTAACACCTGGCTAAACATTATTCTGACAATGAGCTCGTCCGCGGCGAGAGCCTCGCGTTAACCCCTCGCTCGCCCAGCAGGCAGGGCGGGGATGCTTCGGAGGCTGTCCCGCCGTGCCCTCCCCCATCGAGAGCAAGATTACAGGACTATATATAGTTTAGAAACAATAAAGCCTCTTAGGCATCAAGCAAATATCTCCTTTCCGATTCTGCAGCTGCAGTAACGCTGCCGTGGAAGCAGAGCAAGTCCTCAGGAGCCGGACTCGCTCCTGGATCCCCCTTTCTCAGCCCTCCCTCTACAAACACCCCTGGTAAGCTCATCAGCTATCAGGCTGTTTTAAAATAACATCTGTAAGGACACAAAAAACTCCCAAACCAAACCAAACAGAACAACCACCACTACGAAATTAAGCTAATGCATAGAAAATCCCGGGAAGTCACTGGTCAGAGTGTTTGTTCTTCAGTTTAGAAACACTGCCCAATTCCCTGGCTCTGCTTTGAGGAGACACATTGATCTGGCTGCAAACCTCGCAGCTCTGAGCATCCACGGAGCAGTGAATATCACATTACAAAACCAAAGGATGGATATAATCGGCCTCCTGTGTTGCTGCTGCACGAAGCCAGAGCTATCTGGCCCAGCATCCTGTGCCCAAACACTTCACAAAGCACAAGGAAACAATGTCAGGAATCTTGAGTCCAAAGATGTGCCCTCAGTAATGTAATAAAATGTAGTGTAATGTAACATGTAATAACACAGATGGACATGAACTTGTCACACGAGTACCTGAACCTCTTCATGTTTCCATACAGTGATGAGTGAGGTTCAGAATTCCATTACAGAAGTGAAGAAGTCACCTCATTTTGCTGCTTTAGACAGCTGTCTGGTTATTTAAGTGGGTGTCTCACAGTATCTTATCCCAACAAAGAGGATAATTTGCTTCTCATCATCTTCAGATCCTGACTTTATAGGTTTTGCTTGTCTCCCTTATATCACACCTCCCAGACTATTAAATTTCTCCTTATAGGCAGGCTGTGCATGTCTCCACAGATCCTTTTCATCACTCCCTGTACCTTTTCTAGGTCTAGGTATCTTTTTCATGGGAAGAGTGAGATGAAATAAATACATTTACCACTGACATACCATCTCCTACTATATGTGCACACAAGAGATATAAAGCAGCTGAAACAGACCCTGAAACCTAGTTTGTCACTATTACTCACCTAAAAAGTACTGTCAGTGCTGATAACAGTGTCAGTGCATTATCTCAAAGTGGTGCCTTTGACAACCTGGCTACTCATTCACCTGCCAACAGAGGTTTTTAGAACTTTTCATAAACTAGGACTTACACAAGGGATCCAAACACCAATATTGGCCAATAATGGTCACTGCACTTAGGTGGAGCAGAGGCTGCTCAGCTCTGCTCTGTCCTGAGACCCTTCCCTGCTCACCCACACTCTGGATTTGGTCCCTGCTCTTCCCTGCTCAGACAGGGAATTGGGATGAAGCCTTTCCAAGCCCCCTCACTGCAGTCAGCTGGGCTGGTTCAAATCATGGCCATAGCTGTCAGAAATGAATTTCCATTGATGCCACAGAAAACTATTCCCACTCTCCCTTTAATTCTGCATTCCTGTGGGAGAACTAACCTGTGCTAAAAGGGTGGTAGAATATCCCAGCTATTTTTTGGAACTGGAGATGTTAAAAATGGATGAGAATATCTCCTATAGGGAGCAACATAAAAAGAAAATTAAAAACACTGGCTCTTATCAGCACCTTCTATTTTCTGCGCCTCAAAAGCTGTTTTTTGAAGCAGCAAATGAATAAAGGGGACAGATCTGGCTGTGGATTTGATTGAGATCAGGTCAGTGCAAGAGCCTCGCTTCCTCCCCAGCTGCTGCCGCTCCTCCAGTCCCTGCGGCAGCGCATTCCGAGCCGTGCCAGGGCTGCTGCGGGCAGCGCCGGGCTCCGCACCGCCCCACGGGCTCCTGCCCGCTCCAGCCCGGGGAGTTCCTGCTGGTACTGCCCGATCCCGGGGCTTGGGGCAGGAGCAGAGCCCAGGCTCCGGGGGTTCCTGCCCGCACTGCCCCGATCCCGGGGCTTGGAGCAGGAGCAGAGCCCAGCCCGGGGAGTTCCTGCCTGTACTGCCCCGATCCCGGGGCTTGGGGCAGGAGCACAGTCCCATTCCAGGGAGCTCCCTGCCTGTAATGCCCCGATCCTGGGGCTTTAGGGACAGGAGCAGAGCCCAGGCTTCGGGGGTTCCTGCCCGCACTGCCCCAATCCCGGGGCTTGGAGCAGGAGCAGAGTCAGGTTCTGGGGGGCTCCGTTCCCGCACTGCCCCAGTTCCGGGGCTCCACGGCAGGAGCAGAGCCCAATTCCGGGATTTCCCTGCCCTCACTGCCCGATCCCGGCGCTTTTGGCAGGAGCAGAGCCCAATTCCGGGATTTCCCTGCCCGATCCCGGCCCTCGGGGCAGGAGCAGAGCCCAATTCCAAGATCTCCCTGCCCCGATCCCGGCGCTTTAGGGCAGGAGCACAGTTCCACTCCATGATTTCTCTGCCCGCGCTGCCCGATCCCAGCCCTGGGGGCAGGAGAAAAGCCCAATTCCGGGGAGTGCCCTGACCGCATTGCCCCGATCCCAGGGCTTTATTGCAGGAACACAATCCCATTCCAGGATTTCCCTGCCCTCAGTGCCCTGGGGGCAGGAGCAGAGGGCGCAGCCGGCGCAGAGGCGGAGCCGGCACCGCGTACCAAGCACAAACAGCTGTGGCTCACAGCAATTACCAGGCCTGGATGTTTTCCACTCGTTCATTAGCATCTGGCAGGACCTAAAGTTCCAGGGTCACAAAACACAGAGCTATTATTTTATTTCAGGAAAATGCACAGCGACATCCCTCGAGAGCTGTCCTTTTGTAATCAAAGGACAAGTGCAGCGCAGGGAATGGAGAGGCGGAATTTGCAGCCATCACATCCCCCAGCCGGGCAGGGACGAGCCCGTCACGCCACAGATCGCTCATTTTGTGTGCGCTGTTGAAAGCCCCCACATCAGCATCCACAAACAGCCCCTGGCAGCAGCAGCAGAGCCCGGTGATTCCTTACAGCACTGACAGCGGCGTGGCTCTGCACACACACGCACAACGTACACACCAGCTTAAGTTTTCAACACTTCATTCATCTTTGCAGCAGGACAAAAGACACCATTTATTTTCAAACCTGCAGCATCAGCACTTTGTCTGAACTGAGTTTGGTTCTCTTGTTTTATAGAGCTGCAGTCTTTATGGTGCGTGATACAACAGCTTCATTCTTGTTTGCCAATTCACTTCCTAGGGATGAGAACTTCCCTTTGCCAGACAAACACCACAGAGGATGGGATCCACCCCTGAAGGTGCTGCACTCACCTCCAACACCCTGCTAGCCCACACCTTCTCCAGTCACCCATAAATCACACACTGTTCCTTTTCATGTGACCCAAAAAGGGAACCATGCTTTGGTAGAATATTCACAACTCTCCCAGAATAATCATACTTTGATTATTCAGCAGGTTTTGGCATGCTCTAATAAACCATTTCAACTGTGAGACAGCATAGAAAAGAATTGAAATAACCTCCTTTTTAACAGACCATTGGTTCTAAGCCTTTTAATACACCCTAATGTATATTTAGATATCGATTCACGTTCATTTCAATTATTCCCCATGACAAAGCTGATCACACACTAATGCAATGAGCAGTGTAACAGTGAGTACTGAGCTGGTTTTTGAGTCTCCTAACAGCAGTGGGTACCTCATGCTCTTCTCTCTGGCTTTGGGTTTGTTGGTAAGTCACACTAACATCTTGGTGCCACAAGGGAGGGGGGGAAGGAGCAAATCAGGCACTATTTCCATGCACTATTTCACTTATTTTCACTATTTCCTAAGGCAGCAGCAATCTCTTGAAGAACCCACCTGCACAGCAGAGCCAGTTCTGGAGGTTCTGGGTTCTAAAGAACCCTGACCCTTATGCCAAGCAAAAGCAATCTGTGTGTGCTGGGGGACTAAAGCTAAAGGAGGATGGTGCATTTGCAGCAGGGACTACATCCAAGATGAATTACAGCCATTCCTCTGTTCTTGGCACTACAAGAGCAGAAAATCATCTTCCTCCCTATTATCATAATAGCTTTCACACTTCCCAACCAGCAGAATGAAGTGTGGGGATGCTGAAATAAACAGCTCATAAACAACAAACACAAAGTTTAGATACATAGGAAGATCCCCATCTCCAGAAAATGTTTACAGCAATTTTTAGAATTAGCCTGTGGGGAGGGAAAAAAGAAAAAATAGGAAGGGGAGGCAGTTTGGAATAGGAATAAATAAAAGGGATTTTGAAATGTTTTTCACAGTTCAGAATGGCTCCTAATGTAGCAGCCAAAGCAGGGACCCCTGGGAGATTAAATGAAGCTTGTGGGATCTGCAAGAGAGGAAGTTTTTCCCAAATTCAGAGAACTGGGATTCTGTAGAGTAACTGGGATTCTGTAAATGAAGTACAAATGCTGAAGCTCCTGCCTGCCTCTGAGCAAGCCCAGCACTCTCCCAGCTCTAAAGCAGCACACACCCAGATTCCACAGCAGCCTTTCTGCTTTAACCCAGAACCACCCCAGCTTTGAATCCCAACACTTTACATCCTAGAAGGCTTCCAGGGCACAGTGAGGGAAGGGTCAGGCTGCCCAAACTCAAACAAATCAGGGCTGCATTTCAGGGCCAGCAGAACCAATGAGGCTCCTGCAGCCTCCTGAGGCCAGCACTGCCAGACCTTTGTGGGTCACAGGGAGGTCTCCAGGGAACTCTCATCTTCCAGGCTAATAGAAAGCACTGTGGGATTTGCTGTCTGGTTATTAACATGGTAACAATCCCATCTTGTACCTCAGGACCCCGCTCGCCCATCAACACCATCTGCTCTTTCATCTTGAGTGCTGCTGAATAATCCCAGCATGAACAGGCTGCTGTCAGCTCGGGCTTCTGTGCACGTCTGCAGAGAAACTCTCCAGGTCACTGCTCTGAGCCCAGTCTGGGCTGACAGGACTCCTGTGCTTCACCCCCACAGGCACAGCATGGGCTGCATCCCGTGTCTGGTGTTCCTGGCACTGGCAACATTTCAGCCCAGGGGACAAACACCACTATCAGAGTCACCCTTTACAGAAAGGTTTTTGGTTTTTTTGCTTGCCAGCGACTAAGAAGTGCAAGTGACATTTTCCCTGGCAGCTCTAAGCCCTGTCAGGTCTGTCAGTGCCGTAAGGTCTTACAGCTGCCTTTCCCTTGGAATGGGATAAAGCCTAATAAGTCAGACCTGACTCAAAGAGAAAGAGTTGAGATTAAGGTGAGAAAACCAGCCTGAAGTACTTTATCTCCCCCCGGAAAAATGCCAGTCTGTAATGACTTACAGCAGGGGTAACCCCAGCTGGGGCACATGCTCAGCTCTCCAGGTGAAGTTATGGCTATGAGGCACAACCACAGACCCCTGAAAGAGTCAGAAACACCTCAAGGCAGCCCACAGAGGACAAGAAACAGGCATTTGCTAGTGGTTGACAACCTGCAAGAGACAGACTGAGACAGAAGCAGGACAGCCATGAGCCTGGCACACAAGAGCTGGGCTCAGGATGGTGACAATCTGCTGCTTCTGCCACACAGAGTTAGCTCAGGGTGCAGCAAGGAGAGCTGCTGATGGTATATGATCTATATGGAGCTGTGCCAGGAGGTCACGTGTGACTGTCTGCAGCAGGGGGAGGCAAAGGTGGCTCAAAATGTCTTTCTGACCTCTCTGAAAATGAAGGTGCAGTGCCATAATCTGTAATTTAAACAACAACAGTAATTGCCAGCTGGACAAAATCGCTCATGATATTAAGAGGTCAAATGATGCTTTTGTAATCCTACACAATGGTTCTGCATTTTGTTCCCTGGCTTTCTGGTTTCTAGAGCTCCAGCACTGTTTGTACTGAGGTTTATTTTCTTGAGAAAAAGAAATTACTTCTGAGATGACACCAGCACTCTAAAGCGTTTGAAATGACAGGATTCTCAAATGCAGAAAGCAGTGATTTCTGTGACATTCCATCATTTCCTCCTCCTGAACACAGCTCTGCAATTCACTACAGAGCTTATGGATCTCCCTCATTCACACATGGAACAGGGCTGAGGGAGCAACACATCCAGTGGGGAAGGGGGGCAGAGAAATCCCTGAAAAACCAGAACCTGTGCATGCAATGGATGTGTTAACACTGGAGCACCAACACAAGTTCCCCTTGAACATCAGAAGGGATTAGATGGCAGGGCACTAATGCCCAGAGCTAAATCAAGTCCTGTTCAGCAAAACGTTGGGGTCAGAAATCCCCAGCAGCACAGACTGACTGCAGTGCCAACAGCTCCTGCAGCAGCCATGGACACGGGACATTGCACACCCCAGCAATGAGCGCTGGCACCTCTCCAACACCCACCAAGGCACAGGCCGGGCACAAGGACAGTGACCAGGGACCAAGGAAGGACTTACACAGAGCTCTGGGCTCCCAGCACCCAAGCAGGTCTCACATCCCACCCCAGCATAATGACCTGGAACCCAAGGGCACCTCTGGCATGACTCAAAACTCCTCTTGTGTCACACAAACCAGGAAATGCAGCACACTGCAGGCAGGCAGAGCAAAGAAACAGCCAGCATCTCCCCAGGCATGGGGCTACTCATCCCAGCTGCCAGCACCAAACACCCTGGGAGCTCCTCACTGGGGCTGGCAGGTGCATCACCTGTGACTCTGGGAAGCTCCAAAATTCCATGCACCAGGCTTGGATCAGCTCTGAGGATGCTCTGTACTCACCAGGCAGAACAAACACAGCCTGGAGCCCACAGCCAGAGCACACAGGGTCTCACATGTGCATGGACACCCAGCCAGAACACAGCCACCCTCACTGTGCTTTCATTTTCAAAATAATTCTAATTCTTGTGAAGTTTCCCTTTAAAAATGAGATTTTGTTCTTTAATATTCATTGACTTCTAGTTTCCTTCCCACACACAAGGCATTATTTACTCTACAGTGGCTCGGTGCATCAATTATGGTAATAGTTTGTGAATAACATTTGCATTATGGGAAAATGAGCCTGGTTATTTAGCACTAGCCGACCATCCCTCTGGAAAATTGTCACAAACATATGTATCATATGCCTCCACTTAAACAGATCTGTAATTACTCTAGTTTATTAAAAAGAGCCAGCACTTTTTTTTTTCCTCCCTTTTTTTTCCCTAAATCTTCTTTCTGAGAGCAGACAAACATCTACAGAGCCCTTTCCCTTACTCAGCCAAAGGTAAAGCTAATGACTGCTGCTACCATGTCCTCTTATTTTACACTGAGATGTTAGAGGTGAAAAGCATCTTCTACATTAGTTTACTCTAATGCAGAAAGTGTGGCTCAGTAATTGTGGCATTTGATTAATGCTCTGTTTCAGTCCCTTCAGCTAAATTCCAGCCTCAGTTCAACTACTGGAAATTCTGATGAACATCTGTATTACATCAGCACCCAGGGTTTATATTCCACAGGCAGCACTGCCTGGTGCACCACAGTCTGTACTTCCTCCAGAGCAACTGCTCTGCCCCTCAGAGGGTTTAAAGTAGCAAATAAAGCATTACACTTTGTGTAAGGTGTCTGTGAGCACCTTGTCAACTTTTTTAGAAAAGCTAAGAAATATAACTCAGACAAGGGTTATGTATCCACAAAAGCACCCCAGCAAAATGAACAGCTTTGTACATGAGGACCTGTAGTACCCAAATTCACAGCATTTATAACATTCAGACTGCAAAATTCTTGCAAATAAGCAGTTCTGTTTGTGCACAGCAGTTTTTGCCTTGCTTTTACAGAGCCCACTGTCAGCTCAGGTGTATTTGGAGAAGTTGATCAAGGCTTCAGGCTTTCTTAAAGCACCAGAGCTTCCCACAGAGCACCAACTGCTGTCTTTGTAGCTAAGAAATGCACAAAACTGCCCCTCTGCATGGAAAGGGAGAGCAACACAGCCAGGATGATCCCAGCAAAGGTACTTGGCTTCCCAGGTCACAAACTGTAATGTGGACAGGAGAAGCTGTTGATGCCATCAGATGTGCACAGGTAGCCCCACAATCAGAACTGAACTTGCACAGGGAGAGAACACCACAAAGAGACTTGAACCAAGCCAAAGGAAAGTGGGAAGAGAGTGGCACACACAGGTAGCACAGGGGTACCTGAGCTGAGGCATCCTGGGCTGCACATAGCTGAGCTGGCCCTGCTCTGTGCCAGGCTGCTGGGCACAGTGTGGTCCAGGCCAGTAATGAGACAGGATAGTTGTTATTATTTAACACTTTTTCACAGCCCATGACTTGGTGATGTCAGGCCAATTCCAAAGTTTCCAGCCAAGAAATGTTCCTACAAGCCATCTCAAAAAGCACTAAAAGGTCACATAGGCTATTGACACTGCAGCCTTGTTATTTGGCCAGATGTGAAAACAAAACAACAACGTTGGACAAGCTTAGCTTGCTCTGCCTCTGTAACACCTTCCCCTGAGCTCTGTGGATGGTACACAAGCAATACCCAACCCTCCTTACACCAGCACAGCACACCAAGTGGTTTTTCCCCTCTTGTGACAGAATTGAAACTGGTCTTACTCTGCACCAGCACATGGTGTGTGCACTTGGAAATTGCTGCAATGCCTGTATTTCCAGCTCTGGTGTGAAAATCTCCACAGCAAAAAAGCTGCAGCAGTGGCACCAAGTGCTGTGTGCTGCACCTCACACACAAGCTCTTCCAAGACAGGTGAGGATGGAGGTATAAAGCAGAAATTGGTCATTCCAATTATAACAGTACTTAAGTTAATACTTAAATGTCAATGATACACTTGACATTTAAGTATTAACTTAAGTACTATTATAAAATGCACAGTCAAGGCCAAAAGCTCACCCCCATCCCATCTAGGCAATGCCAGACTCACCACAGCAATTCCAGATCCCACCAAACCCTTTCCCTGTCCTCTGGCCAGCTGAGCAGCACAGCACCATGTTTGCCACAGGGCTCAGAGGCAGAGCTTTGTGTCCTGCCTCAGCAGGAGAGGTGTGCTGGTTTTAACAGCAAAGGGAACAGGCTGGCACTGCTTGACAAGTCAGAATCAAAGTGTCTGCAAATAGAATGGCAAAGGTCAGAGTGATGCTGTGAGCTGGCACTGCAGTGATGTGCCACGAGCTCTTCTCTGCTGGAAAACCCTCAGCTCTCATCCTCAACACTCTCTCCTGCAACACATTTATCTTTCCTATCCTAGGAGAGGAAAGATTAAAACAGACATGTAAAAAGGATGAGGAGAAGAAAACTGCAGAATAGCCCCCTCCCTCATTTTAATTATTGATGCAGACAGCCTAAGCAATCTGTAAGCCATATACATAATGTATTTACTTGAAAATCCCAGCAAATCCACATGGTATTACAGAACAAACTACAAGCTGATCTGGGAGCACTGTCTTAAGAACTGGGTAAGCTGTCTCCATGTACTCAAAAATCTGTTTGACAAACGGAAAGATTAGATTAATGTTAATAATGCTAACGTGCTCAGCAGCACTCCCTGCCCCAGCAGCGGCTTTGGGTGCCCGGGGTCTCATCTTTGATCCCTCCAGATCAGCCTGTGCTGCACACACTGCTTGTTTAGAATCACAAAGGCAAGGCTGAACCACATCTCTCTCCCCATCTGATTATACACCCCAGCAGTGATGTTTAGGGATCAGCCAGAAACCAGTGGATGTTTTACACAGCAAAACACCATATTAATAAAAAGTCACTTATAGAAACAGCTGCTTCTAGGTTTAGGGCTAAGGAGGGTGGAGGAGGTAAAAGGGAAATGGGGCAAAGAATCAGACTTCAGCCTGAACTTGGTGAGAGATGCTGTGTCCCCCCCTGCTCTGTCACTGACTGGAACCACCTGGGCAAGAAACACATTCATTAAAAATAACATTCCCTGCAAAGCTGAACAGACAGGGTAAGCAGCAGCAGAATCTGTAGCTCATTGAGCCATTCATTGTTTTAATTCCTGAGTTTCATCTCACTCCATGAGAGGCTCTGGACAGCGAAGCTTTCTGTGTCCACACTGCACATCCCTCCACGATCTGTGAGCCACAGGGCACAGGGTGGGCACTGCCACTGTCCCCCACAGCTCCAGGGGGTGACACAGGGAGCCCAGGGCCAGGCTGAGCCCTGCAGGTCCCAGTGAGCCCCACACCATGGCCCAGATGCTGTGAGACCCCTGGGGCACAGCAGAGCCTGTTTGCAATTTTCTTCTCAACCACCAGTACGAAAACACAAACCTTCAGACAAACGGATCCTTCACTTCCTCCTTGCTGCTTTTAGTGGTTTCTTTAATCTTTTAAGCTTCTGGGTCTAATCCAGCAGCTGCCATCAAAAGTACTTACACAACTGCAGGGGAGGGAGGGGGGAAGGAATGGGATACACCAAACCATGAAACACATTTGCTGAGCAGCCTCTTTGTTCTCAGCACAAGTGAGTGCCTTTGGAAGTTATCTGTTCACAGCCCAAGCACATTTATGTACCTGTGATGTCCTCTGCTGCCTTATCTGTAAGAACAAGCTAAGGAGGAAAGCTACCAATGAATCAGATGGCACATCTGAGCTGGCACTGTGCAGCACAGCGTGGGCAATGAAATGGGGGATCTCTCCAGTGAGCAGCTCTTGCATGAATATGCTACAGGCAGGCAGCTCCCAAGATGACAAACGCTGCTCTTTTCTGAAACTTGAAAATATTTAGTGGTGTTCTTCACAGAAGGCTCCAGTGAGCACTCACTAACTCTGCTCCCATTTCAACAACAGCAGAAAGCACATTTCAGATCTCCTGGCAAAAAAGTTTAACCATGGTCTGAGAGCACAGAAAAAGTTCAAAATCCATTAAGAATAAAACACTGTTAAAATATCACTATTAAAAAACAAACAAACAAACAAACAAACAAACAAACAAACACACACTCCCAGAGGACTCTTGTATTGAGCACTAGGATCTTGCAATTTCTGCAGAATGCCAACAGTTGTCTTTGTGCTAAACCCCACGTTTAAAGGGACTGGAGGGTTGGAGAGGCACCAGGTGGATAAATTCCAGTTAAGGTTGTGCTTCTGCTCCTGGTGTTCCCAGGACACAGCACACACAAATGCTCTGCTCATGCTGTGCTGTGAATTTGCTGGTACATCCTCATCAAGTAAAATCTCATCCCTCAGCATACTGACATCTATGCTAAGTTTCTAAAAATAGCATGTCCTTCTTACATAAACATGACATAAAGGAATTAGGTGACAGCTGACCAAGAGCATCCCTTTAAAAGGCAAACTTTGCTGAGCACCAAATGCAAGCAGCACTTATAAGCAGCCAAGCCTTTTTGTATTAATTGAAGACAGAAGAAAGCTTCTAGATAAAGTCCCAGTTTGCCTGGAAAGGAAAGATATTTCTGCACACTGACTCAATTACTCCTATTCCCACTTATTTATAATTTAAGGAGTTTTCCAATGGATTTCTGCTCCAGGAAAAGATCTGCCATGAGCACCTTTCAGGTGCAGGTCTCACAGGAGCTCTGTGATTCCCACGGCAATGAAGAACTTTGTCATTCAGGCAGAGCTACCATTCAGGCTTTAAAACCTCACCTAGAGTTTTCTAGAAGGAAAAGCTTCCAGAATTTCCTGAGTCTTTTTACACTGCATGACAGCAATCCAAACACAAACCAGAGCAGTATTAACTTCTTGCATCTGCAGGCATTCTGAATAATTCTTCAGTGTCTCAGAGCTTATCCCTCCTAGCAACAAGATGAACTTCACCGAACCAAATCAGCAATGCACAGCAAAGTTAATATGCAAGTGAGTCTGTGGGGGAAAAAAACAGTTTTACCATAACCTGGCAAATCCCTAAACCTCAGGGAACTGAATTATATATGAATTATTAGATCAGGATTTGTCTCTATGCCAGTGCTGAATACGTCAAGGAGGTGCAGGGCACCAGGCTGCCAGGAGGTCCCTGTAGCAGCATGGAAAGAGAATTAAACAATCACTCCAGAGAGGCACAGCTGAGAAAGGCAACACCAGCCATGCCTGGCTCCAGCCAGGAGGGCCCTTGTGCCATTTGCTGTCGGGGCAGGGGAGCACCAACCTCAGCTGCTGGGGCTGGAGCTGCTGAGGCTCTGAACTCCTGCTCTGAACCCCTGCTCTGAACCCCTGCTCTGAACCCCTGCTCTGAACCCCTGCTCTGAATTCCTGCTCTGAACCCCTGCTCTGAACCCCTGCTCTGAACCCCTGCTCTGAACCCCTGCTCTGAATTCCTGCTCTGAACCCCTGCTCTGAACCCCTGCTCTGAACCCCTGCTCTGAACTCCTGCTCTGAACCCCTGCTCTGAACCCCTGCTCTGAACTCCTGCTCTGAACCCCTGCTCTGAACCCCTGCTCTGAACTCCTGCTCTGAACCCCTGCTCTGAACCCCTGCTCTGAACCCCTGCTCTGAATTCCTGCTCTGGCTCCCCCGACAGCTCCCAGGGCTCCATTGCAGCCCGGGGGTGCCCTGCAGATGTCCCCAGGGCACACAGGGCTGTCACCAGGGATGGCCATGGCTCCCCCGAGCGTGTTTGTCCTGGCAGCTGTCACGGTGCAGCTGGGCTCTGCGTTAGGGGCTGTGCTGAGGACACGGAGCATTTGCAGGTTCCAGCAGCTCTCTGTGGGTGCCAGCAGCACGGTGCCTGGTGCCAGGGAACAGGGCTGTGTCAGGATCTCCCCCTGCTGATGCACAGCCTGCTGAGATGGCTGGGCAGACCCCACACCCCCTGCCCTGCTGCAGGCTGTGTTTAACTCTTCACTGAAATTTAAACAGCATGCACAAACAGACTGAGATCTCTCCTGACTGAAGGGCTATCTAGGCCACATTACTTGGAAAAACTCATTTGCAAGCCCCTACAGAGAGAAATTAATTTACCTGGGTGTTCAGCATGCAGGTCAGCCTCCCCTGCCAGCACAGCCTCACAGCCAGGCTGGGCCAGATGGGCTCCTCCATCCTCCCTCCGGCTCTGGGTCTGCAGGCAGCACCCTCCTCCTCCTCACTGCCATGTACACAGGACACAAATAATGAGCTGCACCATCAGCTGAGGGCATGACCCCAAATGCTCAGTGCCAGGGTTGAACAGATCTCAGTGAAAGTAAGGCATGGAAACAGGATGTTCTCCCATCCTCAGTTAGCCAGGCTGCCAGAGTTCCTGCCCATCTGCAGAATTTCCTACATTCTTCCCATTCCTGAAATTCAACAACATCTAGCTTGTCTTGTGAATAGCATTGGGAGATACCAGAATTAAGTTTTGGATAAACCAGGATTTATAATAACTACACCTTTTAAAGTATCTTTGGAGCTTTGTTTCTCACATGTGCTAATCCAGTAAGTGTTGAAGCCTTCAAAGCTTCTACAGAGGCTTCCCCTCTCCTCAGACTGTACAAACTCTGTGCCAAGGAATTAAAACTTCTTTTTCCTTGTAGCAGAGCAAATATCAACCCTCTGTTGTACGTTTTGTGCATTAGTTTCTGATGGGTATCACAAAGCCCTCAGCAGTTCCCAGTCAATGCAGCAGCAAGCTTTCCTAGTATTTCTTTCCATAACAGAACACATTTTAGATGCAGAAAAAGGAATTCAGAAAAAGGACTGATGTGTTTCAATATTGCTCTGGGCATCTGAGTCTTCTTCAGCCACCCAGCCCTGCAAAGCAGAGGGCAAAGAGCTCCTCACAAATGACTCTTGTTTCCCCCTGAATGTTTTTATTCATTGGCTTCAGCACTGTTGCAAAGCACATGGGAGAGATGGCCCAAAGGAATGGGACAACATCCCCACAGAAGCTGCTGCTGATAAAAGCAGCATTGAACAGCATTGCCACTGGCTGGTCACATTTTCCAAGGAGAGAGGCAAGGAAAGAGGAGCAGCATTATGTGTGCACTGAGGCTGTGTGACACCCAGCTTCACACCCAGCCTGAAAGGAGCCCTGACAATCAGCTCTTTGTGAGGCACAGCATATTTTGGGTACATCCACACACTTGATCCACAGCACATATTGTACTGACCAAACAAATTCTATCAGTGAGCTGTGGAGTCCAGTATGAAAATGACTGAATTACAACTCCCATTAAGAAAGAAGTAGCAGGTCCTCTTACACCTTACCCAGCAGGACTGCAGAGCTCGAGTTGAATAAAAAAGCAGTGAGGTAAATTATTGGAGATGAACTTTCAAGATAAATTAAACAAAATTTAACACTCTCCTGATACAATTTCCTCTTTTTATGTCATTTCTACACCCTCATACACTGATGGATTTTAGCCAGGTAAGAAAGATGATCTAGATTGTTTCTTCTCCACCCTTTTTCCACTGAAGGATCAAACTGTTTTGGAGAGGTAAAAATAAAATCTGAGTCCATGTTATAGTCCACATTCTCCCTCCAGCTGGGAAGAAAAGGCTGCTACTGGAGCACCTATTGTTTCTTTAAACAGAACCATATTAATTTATTTGAATAATAACAACCTTAGTGTTACAAACTGGTATATTTTCATTAGGCACAAGCAAGCAAATGCACATAGCAACATTTCTTCAGGAATGTGTCCAACTGCACAGGGGTGAGGGTGTTTACACTTTTCTTTAATTAGTTCTTTTGTGGAGCCTCTCTGTTGGCTTAGAAACCCTAGTTTGAACCAGTTTGAACAAAGCTACTCTAGTAGAAAACAGAGCAGGAACCAGAAACTCCTTTGTTACAGTCATGCCTAAGTCTCCCCAGCTCTAAGACTTTGTTTTACTCCACTTTTATTTAATTGTCTGCTTTGAGCATTAGTGTTTGCTGTGCTCTGAAATGCCCAGACAGCAAAGCCTGGCTTTGGGCAGCTGGAGATTCCCATCAGCCTGGCCAAGGTGACTCCCCCAGGACACAGCTGGAGAATGGAAAACCAGAACACACATAGAGGTGCCCAAAGAAATGGATCTTCTGCCCCAGTTTTCACTATTTAAATGGTCTCTACAAATGGTGAATCATGACTTTGGTTTCCATTTCCAGCAGAAAGGGAAGCAGCACTTTCAGCACCCTGTGCTGCTCAGAGCCCCATTCCCGCTCCTCACACCATGGCCCTCACACGTGGGGAGTGAGGCAGGCACAGGATTCTGGTCACAGCATAAGCAGCTGGGGCCCTAAAGGAGATTCAGGGCTAGAAAAGCAGGAGGAAGCCAGCTGGATCAGCTCCATTAGCTCAGCATGCCCCACAGAGGAACAGGGGGTGATCCCTCACACTCCTGCTTGCATTAGCAGAGTTGGGAACACACACATCCCCTCCAGCAGCTCGAGCTGTGGCTCCCCATGGACCAGAGCAGGGCGTGGGGATTTGCTCAGCTTGTACAGCTCTGCCTTGTGCAGAATCTGTGCCATTCCCACTGCCTGGTGAGAGCTTTTCCTCTGGGAAAAGTGTAACATGTTCCCCAGGAGGTTTGGATGGCTGCCTCGAAATGCCTGTGGGTTTGGGCTCAGACACTCAGGATGCAAGCACAGCCATGGGGCTGCAAGGACACCTGCTGATGAGGGACATGTGAGAGCAGCCAGGGCTCCCAAAGCAGATTACACCTCATGAGCTCCTCTGGAAACACGGGGCTATGGGTGGGCAAGTACACCAGAGGATGGAGGAAATGCTGCAAGATAAAAACCAGTCAAATCTCTGTTTCCAGAACACAAGGGAGAAAGCAAGGTACCCACAAACCTGAGCAGCTGCACACACTGTGTAATGGCTTGCAAAAAAACCCCTCCAGCAAAGATGGTATCGCAAATATTTTGGCAATACAAGGAAAAGAAAATAAACACATATTCGTTTCTTGGTATGATCTCACATAAAATGAGCATGAAATGCTTTCTCCTCTTCTTTCCACATCTGCTGGGCACCTCCTGTAGCCATGCACAGCAGGAGCCAGGGGAAGGGAGGCAGCATTCAGCATTTGGACACGGGCAGACTGTCACCCGTGTCCCCTGCAGGCACACTGCAGGTGACACAACAGCCCCAATCCATACACAGTGAGCAGAGCCAAACCCATGGCAATCCATCACACTTCCAGCAAGACAGTCTGTATTTATTCCCAAAACACCAACATACATGGGATGCTTAAATCCCTTGAGCTTCCTAAGGATTGTTTCTGTTTTCTGCAAGGGAAGAAGCCAGGATGGAGCTTCCAGCTTTTCTGCTCAGCAACAGGGCCTCTGCAAACAGAGAGCAGAACAGCAGCTGCTGCTCCTCAGCTTTAAAGGATGCCATCCATAATGACATTACACTGTCCCTTTTACTCAATAAACACCCAATTTAAAAATAAAGCAGAACTCTCCTTTGATCTGTGACAGCTCAGAGGGCTGAGATGGAGGGTGAGGGGAAAGGAGGTGGAAAATGGGCACTCAGGCAGGGATCCAGAGCACTTGGCAGGACTGGATCCCCACAGAATGCATGGAAATCAATGTAAAACAACAGCAAAACCATGAGAGATGGGAGATAAATGTGCTTCACATATTTTTTTTTAAATTAAAGGTAATAATAAAAACAAATCTGTACATCCCAGATACAAGACATTTTCAGAAGTCTCTCAGCCAGGCAATTTGCTCTTCTTGTGCACTCCAGCAAGCAAACATGAAAAGCTTTCCACATACATGCCATGCCCTGGTCCAACCTGGTTTTACCTCCCATTGACCCACCTCCTGCTGCCCTCAGTGAGGATCAAATACTGCAGAAAAGAGAAAGTGAAGGTAACCACTCACACATGAAAACTAACAACAGGAACACCAGCAAAGGGAAAGAGCAAACTGCCCTGCTCCCAGTCCTGATGGGAACCTGCCTGCTGCAGGCTCTGCTGCTTTGCATCTGCCTTGCAGCCATAAATGTTACAATAAGGTCAATGTGTGCATCACCAGAATTCAGTGCACCCAGGGCCTTCAAACCTGTCTGGCTGCTCAGGAGCCCCTCGTGAAGAGAGGAGCCAGTGGGAGGCAGGGTTCTGCCTTCACCTTCCCTTCAATCACCTCCCACCTGCAAACAGGGGAAAATGCAAACAGACAACATGAACAGGAAAATAGGTCACACTTGAGTGACTTCAAACTTCAAAAATAGGAAGGGATTCAACACAGGAGAAAGGAAAGTGACAGGAGAGCGCATCACACACTTCTGATGAATCCATTTGATCCTGTGACTGATCAGACTTTTTCAGTGAGATTGCTTTCTAATTTATGCCTTTAAATGGCAATAAAGACCTTGATCTTAGCATTAAATCTATGCAGATAGATCCTTGAGGCAATACTTCCACAGAAAACACTTCTACAAAGTGCAAAGACATTAAATTAATAATGCAAACACTGTATGTGTGTCTAGAGTCACTCTTGAGGATTCAGCAATTTTGCAGCTGTCAAATCCTGCGGTAACTCCTGCTCTGTCATTTTGACTTTAGTAGTAATTGGAGATTTCCTTAAAGCCTCCAGCCCAGGTGCCTTTCCGTGCCTGAAGAGGAGTGTTTGGGATGGCCAGGGTGGCAGAGGGAGGTGTGGGCTGTCCCTTGCCACCCTGCTGTGCTGGCAGCAGACACCTGACGGGCTCAGTGCCACATCAGCTCCCCACACCAAGCCATGAAGTGTCAGTGCCAAGGGCTGCTGGAATTAGGATCACTGTTAGATTAGTTAACAGCTGTATAATTAGCCACGCTAAGCCTAGATGTTTCCCCTTGAAATCCAGTTTTTCCAGTTATAAATAGCAGTGTTAATGATCTCCAGCATCACTGCTCACACTCGGAGCCCTCCCTCCTCCACCGGCTCTGGTGTCACTCACTGAATGTCACATTCTCCTGACTTCCTTGCAACAGCTATAAAGGGAGATAAAAGAAGAACTAAAAAAGGCAGAAACCAAAAATAAACCCCAAACTGAAGTGGACCAAGAAGGATTATTTTCTTTACATGCATTAAAACCTTAAGAAATACCAGCTGCAGCTTGTACTTAAACTGTACTTTCCAGCATTAACTTAATTACATTTCATGAGAGTGGGAGGAGATAGCACCAACATTTCATAGCCAGGTAAACTGAGACAAAGGAGTGCAATAGTCTGGAGTCACATAGCAGGATGATGAATGGGACCCAGAATGAAACCTGAGTGCCCAGCACATCACCATGCTATTTACCAAATGGGATAAAACACCAGGGCACTGCAGCACTGAGATGTCTTTCATAAATCTGTCATGTCACACCACATGCTCATGAAGGGATATGAAGAGCATTTTTCTTTATTTTGAAGGTATTCACTGCAGGAAAATTTCAAAAAATAGAGTTCACGCTCTTTAGATAAATTTGATTTGCCAGTCTATGAATGCAGCAGAGCCCAGATTTGTCATCTCTGAAAAAAGACAATACAATCCTTAAATCCTTTCCATACTGCTAATTTATCACTGCTAATATTCTCACCTAACCAAAAGAATCCACACCTTTCAGCAATGATTAAAAACATTTCTTTTTAATCATTTAATCTCAGCAGAGCTTTCTGAAACTCTGCAGTGCGGCAACACAATCTCTGGAAGTGTCCATAGCACGGATTACAGATGAAGTTACTGTAAAAAATTTATAATACACAGATATTTTCAGCTGTTCCAAATTTTTCAATGTGGCTAGCACCACATGTCTGAGAGAAAAAGCATCTTTGGAGGTATAATACAAACAAGTGAGAATTTTAAAAAGCTGTTTCTAGGAACACTGTTAGGGCTTTAATGGGGTTTAGAAATGAAAATGTGAGATAAATGTGAGATAAATTGAAGACTGCTGCTCACAGCTCCCTGTGTGGTTACAATCAGAGATGGTGGCCTGTGCTTTTGCACCCCAGGTTTGCAAAGGGGGTGCATTGCCTCCAGCAGCACAGAGCCCAGGCTGGCTGAGGAGGGATGGCAGAGCTGAAGCAGAGCACCAGGCTGCCAGGACATTCCCTCCACATCATACACAGCATCTACACTAGTACTTGCAACCATTAATGACTTGAATGCAGTGAGGAAACAAATCCCCACAGGCTGAGGCTGCAGGGAGCTTCTGAGAGCAGTGCAGGACTGCCAGCATCCAAACACACCACAGCTCCTGCTGGCCATACCTGTACCTATACCTGTACCTATACCTGTACCTACACCTACACCTATACCTACACCTGTACCTCTACCTGTACCTACACCTATACCTGTACCTATACCTACACCTACACCTATAACTACACCTACACCTATACCTACACCTATACCTGTACCTCTACCTGTACCTACACCTATACCTACACCTACACCTATAACTACACCTACACCTATACCTACACCTACACCTATACCTGTACCTATACCTATACCTACACCTATAACTACACCTACACCTATACCTACACCTACACCTATACCTACACCTACACCTATACCTGTACCTATACCTGTACCTACACCTATACCTACACCTACACCTATAACTACACCTACACCTATACCTACACCTACACCTATACCTGTACCTATACCTACACCTACACCTATATCTACACCTACACCTATACCTACACCTATACCTATATCTACACCTACACCTATATCTACACCTACACCTATAGCTACACCTATACCTATACCTACACCTATACCTGTACCTATACCTACACCTACACCTATACCTATACCTACACCTACACCTGCACCTGCTCCTCAGGACACTTCGTGTGGCACACAGTTTGTGTTAATTGGGTTGGGGCTTTGTTGTAGGCACACAGTTTGTGTTGTAGGCACACAGTTTGTGTTGTAGGCACAGTTTGGGGTCATTGGCAGTGGGGCTGTATGTAGCACACAGTTTGTGTTAACTGGGGTTGGGGCTGTGTTATAGGCACAGTTTGTGTTAATTGGGGTTAGGGCTGTGTGTGGCACACAGTTTGGGGTCATTGGGATGGGGCTGTGTTGTAGGCACAGTTTGGGGTCATTGGCAGTGGGGCTGTATGTAGCACACAGTTTGGGGTCATTGGGATGGGGCTGTGTTGTAGGCACACAGTTTGTGTTGTAGGCACAGTTTGGGGTCATTGGGATGGGGCTGTGCTGTAGGCACAGTTTGGGGTCACTGGGTTGGGGCTGTGTGTAGCACACAGTTTGTGTTCACTGGGGTTGGGGCTGTGTTGTAGGCACAGTTTTTGCTGTGGCCCAGCCTCATCCCCAGTGGGTCCAGCTGTGAGCAGCAGGTGAGCAGCACTGACAGCAATGAGAGTGCCCAGGTGTGCTGAGCAATCACACAGGGAACAGAGGGCACACAGTGCAGTGCATGAACATGAGGGGTGTAAAAGGCTGGGCTAAAGAACCAGAAGTGCAGACACTTGCAGCCTTCTGATGTGACACGATGTTACTCTGTGTGGGATGAAGCTTTCTGAAATTGTGTGATGATGCTCTGTGCATTGTGCAACTATGTCCCAAATATAATATAAATATATGTCTCAACTGCAACATATACTGTACCAAGTTCCTACAAGCAGGAAAGAAATCTCAGGATGCTTTTCTTTCAGAAGGGAGAAAGCAGTATTGGAGGTGAGGTGGCTTCCCCAGAACAGCCTGAGACGCTGCTCACCAGCCCCCAAGGACACTGCAAGCACTGCCATCCCTCCCTGATTAATAAACCAAGAGCCAAATCTTTGACTTGTGTTCCAGGAGCAGCAGTGGCACAGCACTGTGCTAAGAGCTCCTCCAACAAAAGGCACAAAAACCCCCTGCAATTTGGGATGATTTATCAGCACCTCTGTGAGCCAGGCTTCCCCCAGCCAGATCTGCTTGGGTATTGGTCAGCTGAACAAGGAGACAAGTCTTTACACCTCTAAAATCTGAGAACAGGTACTGTAAGCAAATCACAAACCTCAGAAAATATATATTCTGTATTTTATCCATTTGGATGCTTAACAGAATTGTGAAAATCTGAACAAAACCCTGCAAAACCAATCTTAACTCCAAAGTCACTGGCTGATGTATTTTAATGTAGTCATGTAGTTACTGGTTACTGATTTTGCTGACTTTATTTTCTGCTTTCCCCGTTTCATGTGTACCCCATCTCAACCTGGAAACATTTTCAGACATCAAACTGCTCCTACTGGAGCCTCTTCCAAAGGGTCTCATCACAAATTCCCACAAGTCACTCAGCAAAATTTTGCTTATTATTTTGTAGTGCATGGAAACTTGTCAACTGGGCAACTATGCCCAGACAGTTGATGATATTCCCAAATGAAAACTGTGGCTCTGGTGAGCACTTTTTCTGTGAAGGAAACACAGAAACAAAAAAAAACCCAAAAAACAACAAAAAAAAAAAAAAAAAAAAAAAAAAAAAAAACACAAAAAAAAAAAAAAACAAAAAAAAAAAAAAGGAAATTAAGAAAGAATGTAAAAATAAAAAGTAAATTGCAGGGGTTAAGGCAATAAATTAGCTTTCCTAATGATCTGAAAGTTCTGGCAATCCCGAGCAGGATGCAATAACCTCTCCTGCAGTTTCTTCTCTCCTCCCCTCCCAGCTCTCATGGTGCCATCCCAGTGCCAAGCAGGGAAATCGAAAAGGAAAAGCCATTAGAGAGGCAGCAGGCCATTACACTTAGCTGGTCAAGGGTAATTACCCTAATTAAAACACTGGTAGAGCTTGTAAATAGAAACAAGTGACTTGCCAAAGAAAAATCCCCAAACAACGCCTCTGCTCCCTCTGTGGTGTCACTGGGCAGGGCAGGAGCTGCTGCCCCAGCTCTGCAGCACCTCTGACTGTGCAGGGCCATCTGCCACGGGGACACTCCTGCCAGTGGGAAATACCTGAGCTCCTGGAATGGCTTCCCAAGGAACCCTGGGAGAGAAAGCCTGAGAGTGCCCAAAGGCTGAGAGGAAACAATTCATGCTCCCATTCAGAGACATTTGTGGCCTCAGCAGCTTTGGTCCTGTGCAGGCCCAGGAGCTGGACTTTGATGATCCCTGTGGGTCCCTTCCAACTCAGGATGTTCTGTGACTCTATGATTTGGGTGCAGCCTCCTTTCACCCAGGCAAAAAATAGCATTTGCACAATCAGTAAAATGCACACAATCAATATCTTCCCAAAAGAAGGTCAATAACTGAAACAGGTACTAAGTTAGAAGTCACACCTGCAACAACATTGAAAGGCCCCACCCAAGCCATGCCTTTGGTTCTATTTCAAACATCTGAGTTCCTGGGGTGACTAAGGCAAAACCAACACCTTGAATGAATTTCTGCTGGAGTTTTTGCCCTGTGAAGTCACCGTGGATCACCCCCATGCTTTGACAGAGCTGGGGTTTCACACCCAAAGCTGGTGGAGGACTCACAGCTATGGATTTCACTCTGCTCTCAATCCCCTCTGTGCTGTGTGCTGTGGAAACACGAGGCATTGCTCTGGCTCTGCAAAGCTCACAAATCCCTGGGACAAACCCTGCAGAATTTGGCTGCAAGCTCACTGGATCCACTGCTCCTGTGAGAGCTGCTGCACGAATATCTCCCCCCTCACACAAGGAAGGAGGAGCAGAGGGCTCTCTGCCTCGTGGCATCGCTCCAGGCTCTCTCAAAGCCTGCAGTGGTGTTGCTAAAGAGCCACTGATCCAGGGCTGTAAGAGCTCTTGGCAAAAGCCTGTGCTGGATGGTGCTCAGCCAGGGAGCGAGGAAAGGGCTGCTGCACTGTGCTCAGAAGGAGCCAGAGCCCAGCCAGGACAGCTCTGACCTGTGCTGCCCAGGGCGCTGATAGTTCTGGGACAGAAGCCTTTCATCAGGGGAAAAACACATCTTTTTTCTTTACACAGAGGGACCTTTTGTAGTGGGAAAACAAGCACAGAAAATGAGAACTTGACATTGTCACCAGGCCAACAAAAAGACTATGTCACCTGAGGCTGATCTGACACTCACAGCACATGGAAGTGAGAGGGAAAAATCCACTCTTGGTGGCTTTAGTGACACTGTGCTGTAGTAGGGTATTGTATTTGCAGGGTGCCCCAATGAAGGAAGGAATGATGAATCTGACTCCATGTTCTCAGAAGGCTAATTTATTATTTTATGACACTATATTATGTTAAAGAATGCTATACTAAAGAATACAGAAAGGATATTTACTCAATGCTAAAAAGATAATAATGAAAACTCCTAACTCTTTCCAGAGTCCCAACACAGCTTGGCCCCTGATTGGCCAAAGATTCTCACAGCAGAATGCAATGGAACAATCACCTCTGGGTAAACAATCTCCAAACACATTCCACATGAGCACAACACAGGAGAAGCAAATCAGATAATTATTGTTTTCCTTTTTCTCTGAGGCTTCTCAGCTTGCCAGGAGAAAAATCCTGGGCAGAGGAATTTTTCCAGAAAATGTGAATGCCACAGGAGAGGGTGGCCACAAAATATGAGGTGTGTAAAGCAGAGGACAACAGGGAATAACAGGGCATCCATCACTGCAGGTGCCCAGAACCAACCTCCCAGTGCTCCAGCAGGGCACAGGGGCAGTGAGGGCGGGTGGGTCACTGCTGCAGGGTTATGAGGGCTCCCATGGACATGGGGACAAGGAGCCCTGCAGGGATGTGATCCAACACCCACATCTGCTGCCACACAAACAAGGCACGCCTTCATCCCCTGGGTAGGGCTGGAGTCGCTGCTGCCTGGTTTGAACGTTTTCAATTGCTCCCAAAGCTGAGGGGCCTGCAAGGCAGGAGCCAGCCCCTGCTCTGGCAGGAGCCTGAGCCCAGTCATTGTCCCCAAACAATGAATGTCCCCAAGCCAAGGGGCCTGCCAGGCTCCAGCAGTGCTGCTGATGGCTGCAGAAAGCCGGGATCCTTTGGGAGTTATCACAGAAAGGCGACCCCAAGGCAGTGAATAATGTGCTCTAAATCCATGATTCAGAATGCTGAATAATTGCTTTATTAACACTATACTATATGACATTAATACTATATTATATTAAAGAGATACTGTACTATACTATACAATACTATACTATACTATACAATACTATACTATACTATACAATACTATACTATACTATACAAAAGATACTAAAGAAAAACCCATGACTGAGACAGCCAGGACACAGCTTTGACCCAATTGGCCATGGAAACAAAACAATCCTCAGCAGAATCCAACTGACAAATCACTTTAGGTAAACAATCTCCCTAACACTTTCCACAGGTGCAAAACAACAGGAGCAGTGAATAAAGATAAGAATTGGTTTTTTCTTGTTCTCTCTGTGCTTCTCACTGCTTTCCCAGGAAAAATCCTGGGAGAGGGAATTAGGTCTCTCTCTGTTCAGCCAATGTGAATGCTACAGGGAGTGACTGAGGAACAGCCAGGATGTGGGCAGCCAGCCTGCTGGGGTTTGCAGAGGGAAGCAGCAGCAGCAGCAGCACCTTTATCCAGGGACAGTCCCCCTGGAGTTTCAGAAGTTGTGCCTGTGAGGCAGGTTCAGGCCGCTGAGTTGAGAACTCACTTCATGCCATGGTGTCTCCCAGATTGTTTTACCATCACTGCCATACACTGACACACTTGGAAGAGCAGCCAGGGGTGGTAGGGGAGTAAACACACAAGTAGGGCATTTCCTTGTAAGTGGGAAAAAATTCAGTTGTCACTCCAAATGGACCAACATTTGCTGATATCTGTTAGTGTAACAAGTGGACAGTTCGAGCAACGATCTCTCCAAACCACCAAACAGTTGGTAGGATGAAAAAATCTCCCAGACCATTTGATACACTCAAAAGAAACCCATTTCTGCTCAATAAAAGCACTCCACCAAAGCAGGAAATGGCAGGAGCTGTCCCAAACCACAGCAGCACAGTCTGGCTCACACCTACTGCTGCAGAGGGACACTGCAGTCCTACACCAAACCAAGCTGCTGAGCACCAAGGCTGGACTGCAGCTACTCCACAGCCAAACACCAGAATTCACTTTAAAAAGTTAAACTGCACCAAAGCAGCTGAGTTACCCAGCATTTTCCTGCACAAACCCATGCTCCACCCCGTGCCACATGGAATTGCAAGTGAATGTTTAAATACACAGGCATATGTGGTTCCTTACTGGGATCACACAAGGCATCAGTTCCTGATGAAGGAAATGGCTGATGAAAAAAAGCCCAAACACACAGCACTCACCATCAGAAATGCTGTGATACAAGCTGGCCTCCTCCCATTGATTTTAAGGCAAGTAATTCTCCTTTCAGCAAGGACTGACCTGTGATATTTCACAGGAATGCACTTCCCAAAGTGGATGAGCATTTGCACAATCAATAAAATGCAGACAATCAATATCTCCCCAAAAGAGGGTCAATAACTGAAACAGGTATTAAGTTAGAAATCACTCCTGCAACAACACTGAAAGGATTAAAACATTATTCCCTTTATCTCTGCATTATTCTTCTTCTCACATCTCAGCAAGCAACTAACCTTCAGAGACCACAGCAGAAATAAATAAAAAAGCCAAGACCAAAGATCAACCAAGAGTTTGACTTTGCAAATTCACAGTATTGACAGCACTGCCCTTGAGCACGAGCAGTTGGGAGGGATGGGTTTATATCCAGCCTCTATAGAAACATCCTCTGAACCTTACAGAGCTCTGCAGTGAGCAGGAATGAAGGACCCTTAATAAAATGACAAGCTAGTACTTAGGACTGTTAGTAAATACAAATCCATAATAAAATGCCTGTGACAGCAGGTTAATTCACATCCATTTCTTTTGATCATGATTTGTATTTTCACAGGGTTACTCAAACCAAGACAGACTTTCCTCTAACACCTTGATATTTCCATTGAAACTGTTCTGAAATGCCACTACACCATTTTCCCCCCCTGAAATAAACCCTAATGGATCAAACTGGGGATCTTTCTGCACACTGTAACACCAACCAGGATTTCAGTGTTTACCAGCAGGAGCACAGTGTGGTGTCTTAGTTCAGATGCTAAACCTACAAATGGAACACTTCTAGATTGATACCAACACATCCCACACTCACAGTGCTGCATTTTGTGTTATTAATAAAGGACTGTTATTCATACATACAAATGTGTCCCACACTATTTCACCTAAAACATCATTTGGGTGTTGCAAATTGCCTGTCTCTTTTTAGAGCACAACTTGCTCCCATTTCACACTGATTTGCAGGATATGGAAACCACAGGACATGTCTGAGAGATAAGACAGAGCAAACTGTAAACCTAGGAGTATTTATCACAAACCCCACATGATCTACTGCTGCAGCCACTGCCTTTTTTCTTCATAGCTGTTATTATTTGCCCATATATAATGGAAAGCTAAATACCCCTATTTTCTACTAGGCTTGTATCCGGCCTTGGCATATTTAACCTGACAAAAAGCAGCACGAGCTGGTCACAAGTGTGCAGAAGGATTAAAGAATTAAAGAATTTTAAAGCGGGTTTTCAATGGAGAGCGCTGGCCCATTCACAAATGCAGTTCTAATTATTCTGCTGGAAATGATGCTTTCCATTAACATCCATTCCTCTGTGTGCCAGAGGGGCACACACTGCAGCTCATGCTCTGAAATGCCTGGACAGGGCTGTCTCAGGTGTGTCTAGCAGCACAACAGACAGAAAAGCCATCTTTTCTCATGATTTTTTAAAGATAACATAGATAAAGCACATATACAAACTGCCTTTGTCAGGGCAGCCTTCCAGTAACTCTGTTAGAAATACACATCAAACACTCCTATCAAAATACCACTGTATCAAACCCCCTCATCTTTAACTCATCCAACCCAGCCTGGCCATGGCAAATTACTCACATACACATTTTAAAGGCATGTTACAAACCCCCAGCATGAGGCAGTCCACATTGGATCTTCCAAACTTAATTTTGAGCCACAAGACAAACACTTTCAACATAATTATCACTACCATATGGGCAGCTCTGCTATTGTGCTGGTTCTAATTAGGATTGTATATGTTACACATGTTGAAAGAGTTTGCAAATATGTTTTGTGGTTGACAGTTAAGCTCAGTATTTAAAGTAATGTGAACTTTTGTATGTTTACATTGCATTTGCTGTAACAAATACATCATGTGCATAATAAACATACATATGTGCACATATACATGTATACACACTATTTTGTTTTAGCAAAATAAACATAAAACAGGTGTCAGAAATGTTAAAACTCATATCTGGAATAAACATATTCACCAAAAATTTAAATCCAGTGCAGTCCTACTCAGCTATTGGCTTCTACAGACAGGATCCAGAAGTATTTCCACTTTCTTACTAACACACTAAATTCACTGGATATTGGTATTTACATCTGTAATCTTGAATATGCTACTCAGAATTTGGAATTAACTTCTCCAAGAAGTTATCTGTGTATCTATCTATTGAGATGTAGTTTTTGCCATCAAAAGAATGGTATAAGCAATTCAAAGATAGAAAATAAAATTGAGTTAAAATCTTGTAATGGTACAGCACAAATGCCACGGGTGTAGAGGTGTAGAAAGGCAAAGTATCAACAGCACACAGGTAAAGAACAAAAATCAATCCTTTACAAGCACAAAGCCTGGGGCAATTAATTTAATTCTAAAACCTTATACAAATATGCCAGGCATGCAGCTGCTGTCTGTGAATTGCAAGCAGGGCTTTGGAACTCTGCTTTCCCAATCATTATTTTATTAGATGTGTGTACCTCTCCCTTTTGATTTGTGAGAGCCTTACATGATGTAAGAGCAGTACACAGACACATTTAATTGCTAATGATACTGTGCTCTGTTTCAAGTTTCAGCATTAGCATCTCAAGGTAGAAGAGCATTACAATCCTTTCAAAGCTTTAAAACCCACTTTTCACATAAACACATTACAGCCTGAGCTTCCCTTTCCAGTCTTTTGTCTTGCTCTCACCCTTCAGTTCAAAGTCATAAAATAACAAGATATCTCAATATTAGATAACTCCTGATAGTGCTTTGAAGCAAGAGGAGAGCAAAGCACCAGTCTCTATCAATAACACACAGGCATCTCTGAGCACGACCTGCCTGCCTGCACAGGGGCACAACAGCACAACTTTCACTTAGTCAAAGAGACTTTAAAGGCTCAGGCCACTTAAAACAGGATGGAATCAGTTGTTTTAATGCTCCTTGTCCACGGCAGGCTGCAGAGGGCAGCTGTGGCAGCTTTACACCATGTCTGCCCAGACAGATTGCACTGTCCTGCTGGGGATGGGATGGAGCAGAGGGCAGGGCAGCCCCTGGCACACCTGACCCATGGGCCTTTCCAGAACAGAACTGAGCACCCACAGTGCTTCCAACAGGCACAGAGATCTATTCACACCCAGCAGCATGCAGGCAGTCCTGCTAGCACAGCTGGGATGAGCTGCAAGGAAACCACAACACTTCCAGAAGCAGAATTATGCCCTTGATGTAGTAAAATTAAATACTGATGCACACAACTTAATCCTACCAGTCCACCTGGAGGACCTGGCTCCACCATTCCAGCAGGCTGAAATAAAAAGCTCAGCCTAACACATTAACTGTCCATCTCAGGTTTGCAGCTCACACACCCTATATCATATCATACTGAATGCAAGTTATGCTGATTTGGCATTATTAAATTATTTGCAACCACATTTGATTGATGAGGAGTAATCAAGGTAGGGGAGAGGAGCTGAAGTGCTTCCATGGTAAGACAGACTGTGGTGTGAGCTTGTTCCTTATCAGATTCTCCTTATCAGAGAATCCACCAGGAAGGGAAAGTCTGTAGGAAGCCATGCTGTGCTGGATGGGTGTCAGGACTCTGCTCCTCATCACTAAAGGGGAAATGGGGGAGAAAGATGAGAAACAGCTATTCTTTAGTTGTAGGAGTTACAGGTTTACTAAAGAGAGACCTGCCCTTCACCAGTTTGGCCAATTCTCTAAATACATGCAAAACAGGAGAGAAACGTTCATTTCCATCTCTCACTACACTCCACAGAATTAGTTACTCCACTGGAAAAGACACATAATATCTAACCTTCAGGTTAATCCATATTTATAATGAAGATGTTATAATTAGTGATCTCTACCACTCCCATCCAGCCATACTGAAACATTTCTACACTTCTTAGTCCATTAAAACATAATCACAGCTGAATAATACATCAGTAAGGCTGATCACAGGCAAAATAGAGTTTGTCACTTCTGCTCCTAATCTGCTACAGCAGCACAACAGCAGCCAAACCTGTCCTATTTCACAGCACCCAGCAGAATTGCAGTTCCCCATTTCAGCTGCTCTGATGGCTGGTGTTTGAGGTGATGACAAGGAGGAGCCACTGCTGCTTTTGTAAGCTTCAGTCATGCCCAGGAACACCCAAGGGTGATTGTGAAGATGTTTAATGGGATCACATTCCCTCTGCTAATTCCCTAGCACTTCACCTGATAGGTTTTCATAAGGGAAGTTTTCAGGAGCCTCAGAGGGGACCCCAACACCTTCCCAGGCTCTGTCTGCACCCCAGGGCTTTCCTGCCCCTTGGTTTCTGTCATTTCCTGCCAGTGGCCCCTCAGTACTGAGCCAGGCTAGCACCCACAGCAGACCATGAGGATCTTCCAACACCAAACCCTTCCTTCACTCCTTTCCACAATCACCAAAGCAATTAAATCATTGCCATGCACACTCCCATTGTGGGCCCCCCACTGACTGCCCAAAGGAAGCAGGGGGCAAGTGACACCTTTAGAAGTGTAATTTCTACTTCTCTAAGAAAGATTTCTATCCCTGTACAGAAGTTTTGACATATTTAGTGTTAACTAAAGTTTTACTGGATGTGGGAGAAGGATTCATCACTCACTGTGAGTCAGTTACAGCCAAGCTACAGCAGACAACAGAAGAGGGGAGAGAGGCAGTACACAGGTGTGCTTTTCTCTCACAGATTTTTCTATTTTCAAATAGAACCACAGATGGTTTGGGTTGGAAGTGACCTTACAGATAATGTAGTTCCATGGATAGGGACAGCTTTCACCAGGCCAAATTGCAGCAAAGAGCATGTCTGACTTTCAACAAGTCACACCATCAGCCTCTTGCCTCTCAGCAGAACACATTTCCACTTCCAGTCCTGCTGTCAGAACTGTGTGAAGGCTCTGAATGTTTTCAGTCTCTCACTGTGTAGTCAAACAGCTGCTCTGCACAAGCAAAGCCAATAAATGCCACTTTGGTGAGATAAAAGAACAAACCCTGGAACTCTGATTCCCTGTCAGCTGATGCTGTGTCTGCCTTTGTTATCTGTCTGCCTTTTCTTCTGCTTGTTCAAGTGGCAAGGAAGAGGCCAGCAGTGACCAGTCTGAGCAAAACTGGAATCTGCTTCTCGTTAACTACAAAACCAGAACACACCACAAACTTTTCCCCCTAAACAAGCATTCTTTGCCAAGGGCAATAAATTGCAGAATGGTTTGGGTCAGAAGGGACTTTAAAACCCATTTAGTGCCACCCCTGCCATGGCAGGGAGACCTCCCACTGTCCCAGGTGCTCCAGCCTGGCCTTGGGCACTGCCAGGGATCCAGGGGCAGCCACAGCTGCTCTGGGAACCCTCACAGGGAAAAATTCCTTCCCCATATCTAATATAAACCTCTTCTCTTTTAGTTTAAAACAATTCTCCCTTGTCCTATCATTATCTGCTAATGTAAAAAATCCCTCTTTTTTATAAGCTCCCTTTAGATGCTGGAAGGCGCTTTAAGGTCTCCCTGGACCCTTCTTTTCTCAAAGCTGAACACCTTTGGCCTTTTAATCCTGTCTCCAGAGCAGAGGAAGAAACAAAAAAGGAAAGAAATGGAAAAGAGATGAGGAAAGAAGGTGAAAGAAGGGGAAAGAAGGGGAAAGAAGATGAAAAAAGGGGAAAGAAGAGGAGAGAAGCGGAGAGCAGCAGCCCTGCCCTCAGCGCTCGGTGCCGCAGTTCCCCGGCGCGGCCCGCAGGGGGAGCCCCAGCGCCGCCCAGGAGCGCCCGGCCCGGCCCGGGCGGGCTCCGAGCGCCCCCGGGCCCTGAGGGGGAAAGGGCGGCGCTGGGAACGGCCCGCGGAGACACGGCAGGAGAGGGGCATGGAGGGCAGAAATCCTTCCCTGGATGGGGAGAGAACCTGGCACAGGGTGCCCAGAGCAGCTGGGGCTGCCCCTGGATCCCTGGCAGTGCTCAAGGCCAGGTTGGACAGGGCTTGGAGCAGCCTGGGATAGTAGAAAGTGTCCCTACCCATGGCACTGGATAGGCTTTAAAGTCCCTTTGAACCCAAACCCTTCTGGGTTTCTACCATTCTGTGCATAATTTATTTTTGGTAAATAAGGATAAGGGAGTGGGAAAGGGGAGAAGGTTACACGGAGGAGCCATGAAAATAGTGAAAGGTCTGGAGAGGCCACATAAGGAGCGACTGAGGGCACTTGGTCTGTTCAGCCTGGAGCAAACCGAGGGAAGTGAGACCTGTCTGGGGTCTGCAGCTTCTCCTGAGGGACAGCTGCCACCTCTGCTCTGTGGGACAGGGACAGCACCCAGGGAAGGGCTGGAACTCTGCCAGGGGAGGGTCAGGCTGGATTTCAGGAAAGGTTCTTCCCCAGAGGGTGCTGGCACTGCCCTGGGAATGGGCACAGCCCCGAGGCTGCCAGAGCTCCAGGAGCTGCAGGGATGCCCAGGCTGGGATTGCTGGGGTGTCTGGGCAGGGCCAGGAGTGGGACTGGTGATTCCTGCAGGTCCCTTCCAGCTGAGGATATTCGGTGACCACGAAAACCAAAGGATGGGGGAGGAGTGTTTTCCCTTACAGGCTGCTCTCATCTACAGAAGTCACTACAGAATGTTTCAGCAGAGATCACCTGGTGGTGGAGAAAACTGGATGCAACTCCTTATACACAAAGTTAATGCCAAGGGCCCCAAGTGCCCCAGCACAGTTACTGGAGCAAACACACCCTTCTCCCTGCTCCTCAAGCCCATGGACACCCTGGGAAAATTCTTTCATAAGCACAAGCATGCTTTGTGTTGATGTAAAAGAGCAAACAACAATTTTCACAAGAGTTACAATGTCTTGCATAAAAATAAAAATGAAATTCTTTCAATCATAGGCAAAAGGGCTCTTTTATCTATTTTGTGCATATATAAATATATATATTATTTACATCCTATTTATTTGCTTTTTACCTCTTTTTGACCTAAACCTTTTAGCATCAAACTTCAATTGGGATATTAAAAAATAAGAGGGAAGTCAAAGTAGTACTTAAAATCAAATATCCAAATCACTGAAGTAAATAAAACATTTAAAATAGTGTAAATTATCAGAATTGTGTTGTGTATTGTATGGACAGAAATGTCAAAGGGCTGACTACCCCCACTCCCTACATGTGCAAACACAACTGTCATCCACTATCAGCAAAATCTTCCCAAGTACTTTAACAACCACTTCTTCCTAAAAAGCTTTTCTGGACAGAAAACAAAAAAAGGTCCTTCATTTCATGTAACAAGCTGTAGAAGTCCCAGTTCAAGGGTGAAAGGAAGGACGGGGAGAAAATTGCCTTTCCCCTCCAATCCAAGTCAAACATCTGAAATGTATCCAGAGCAGCTTTTTGCTGCAGCTCCTACGCTGGCACTGCCCTGTGTGCTGCACAGGTGCACTACAGGACTGCCTCTCCCTCCCTGCTCCCTCTCTGCTCCCTCCACAGCTCCACAGGAGCTCCATGGGCTGAATCCTGCTCTGGCACAACCCCCAGAGCTCCTTCCAGTGCCCCTTCTCCCCCAGCACCCCCATGCCGAGCTTGGGGTGCTCCAGGCATGGGACTGGGCAAGGAGCTGAAGGAGAGCTGCGAGAAGAATCCGTGCATCTCCAGTTCTCTTTGTTTCAGGAGAACCTTTTCGTTTCGTTGTGCTTGGCTCCGAGTTGCTGGTTTTATCTTGCATTTCGCACTTAAGGAAACCCAGCCAGGCCTGCCAAATACTACAAGGTTTTCTGTCAAAACTTGGACAAGCTGAAAAGTTTTACATTCTTCTAACCGTAAACCTTAAAGCAACTCAGACTTTTCTTTTACTCGCAGCTCAGGTTTGAGTGTTCCATGACATTTGGCCAACCTGGCTTGAGATTTCTGTTTGAGGTTTCATTACGAACTCCTAATTCCAGAACAGAGTAATTAATACTTTTACTAATAAAACCTATAGTAAAAGATTATAGGACTTGGAAGAATGACTCTGAGTGCAGTTTGCTGCCCAGCAGACTGCACGCAGTCCAGAAAGGAGATCAGTCATCTAATTCAACTTCCAAAGCTGTGTGCTAACAAAAAAGCAAAGGCCTTTGGAGACCCAACTGCAGGACCATTCCCTGAGCTGGCCCCTGCAGTGCTTGTTCTCCATGTTACAGCCCCAGAGCAGACCCCAAGGAGCTGCAGCGGACAGCAGTTTCTGTTCCCAGAAATTACTCGCTCAGTGTGACACAACAGTTTGGGTTGGAGGGGCCCTCAGGGGTGACCTCATCCAAGCCCGGCTTATTCAGGAGAGATCCAGCTGCTCAGGGGAGAGGTGGATGGTCCAAGGATGCAGATCCCACAGCCTTGGGACTGAAGGGACCTGCCTGCCTCCCTGGCAGATCTGAGCAGAGTTAAATGATTTGGGATTTTTTTTTGAGCTGGATTCTGACCTCCTCTTTGTGTTGCCCGTGTTCTTCAACGCTCCTCTGCTGGCACTGCATGTGAGAGCCAGCATGGAACCACAATGTGGGACAGACCACACCCAGCTGAGTACAGATGCCAAATCTGGAATTTCTGCTGTCCGTTTCCCTTATTTTCTTTATTTGCCCCATAATATGATGATGCTTTAGAGATTAAATACAAGCAGTAAGCGGTGGCACGCTGCAGGCTGGGCAGCACAGAGTGCAGCAACACCTCTGAAGGAGGAGCTGCCAAGGCTCTGCCAGGTGGCCTTGGACTGTGGCAGCCCTCAGCTGGGTGTCAGTGGGACTGGTGGCGTGAGGAACTGTTATGCAGGCTTGTTATGGAGCTCAAATGTTTTCATTAACATAAACGAGCAGAAGTTAGGTTAATTATCTGAACACACTGACAGATGTTCAACAAACACTTGGCATTGCTGCAGCCAGAACAAGAAAGAATTCAGTGTTATCTTGGAACAGCCTGCAGAACAACACAAGAGAAGCAGCAAAGCTCTGCTACCAGCTTAGACACATGGATGCACAGAAGAGCCAGGCTCTCTCCTAGCATGGGCTCCACAGGCACCAGGATACAACCCAGTCTTGTGTGCAGACCTGAAAATTTTGCAACTTGTAGAAAAAGAGATTTTACTTCCAATGCAAGTGAACAGCACTACAGTGGGGGCAAGGGGCAGGGTGCTCTTGCAGGAAAGGAAAGCCTCCACTGCTTTACATTAAATTAAGACATCTCTTGAGTTTTGTCTTAAATTCAAGTTCTGCTCAATTCAATCCAAAGGAAGTTCTAAACACAACAAAGAGCTCTTACTCCCCCCAAAATGTCATTACTCTATAGAGACACAGGATTAGTAAAAATTATGAATTTGGGGGGAACAGTTGCATGAATGCATTCTGGTCAAAAAATGGGTAGAACACACTAAACTGTCATTCAATAATTAACAGAAAAGCTCAGAGAACACCATGTGTGAGAAGTTCCATCAGGATCAGGGAACTGGGCATGGCTGGACAGCACTGACTCATTACTGATGGTTCCTGTATGGGTTGGGGATGCCTGTGTTGGAAAGGTTCAGATAAATACACTGGTTTGGGGTTTTTTAATGTGTTAACACTATTCACAAGTGTAAGGGAAATAGTAGGATCTAAAGCTTGTAAATGAGCTACAATCTTGGAGGAGCTAAAGATTAGATCGACCTGTGTTGCATCACTTTACAAGTTAAATATTTTTCCTAAAGTGCTAATCCAATCCAAACAAGGGTTTGATTCTAAATTAAACAAACTCCACTTTTATTGGTATTAACAAAAATATGCAATGCTAATTTCAGCAGGCAAGCACTAACAAGAGCAGCTATCCAGGGGAAAGAAGGAAGGACATTAACTTCAATTTCCTTTTTTCCAAGCAAAATGCATTATATTACAAAATCCACTGTGAGGTTTATTTAAAAAAAAAACTTGAAACAAACAACAAAACAAAATCCCAAATTTCCTACACACCCATGTTTTTAAAGAGTCTCTTAAAAAACCCACTTTCATTGCATCTCCACTTCTGATTCAATTTGCTGTCAAAGGTCATGAGCTAAAATATACAGTTTACGCTAAAAGCAGGAAGCAGGGTAAGTAATTGAATAACATCAGGAAATGGAAGAATACTGCCATTTTCCTAATGGATATAGTACAAGGTTTATTCTCTCCAAATTTAATTCTAGGAGCTCCTGTAGTAAGAGCTTTATTTTTCTTCAGTTTGAATTTTAGCCTACAAGGTTTAAAGCAAAATCCTCGTGCAATCAAAAGAACAAAATACCACAGCAGCTTTATTTTCTAACAGACAAAGATGATCATTTCTGCAGGAAAGAGAAACCCCCCATCAACAGTGTCTGAAAACAGAGCTGGTATAGCAGGTTGGCTGCTTAATATACATGGGCTGGAAATAATTCTACTAAATCAGAGTCCTGAATTATTCATGAAAAACAGATTTTCATGATTTAAATTAGAAAGACTTAAAATTACAAGCCTTGCATTGCTATTGATAGGTAAGATCTCTTTCCCCCTAAGCGATGTTACAGTCTCATACAGCTCCACTCCTGGAAATGCTTTATGATCACTCTAAAACAGTACAAAAATCTCCTGACACTCACTCCTTCTGGAAACAACACACCCTCTGGTACATATTTAGACCAGTAATAGCCCACCAGTAATGATTATATCAAAATATATCATTATGATAATGAATAAAGTTTGAAGGGATCATTTTCAGTATTTATTGCATATTAAAGCACAGGTTCATTTAAAACATTGGAAGCACAAGCCTCAGTACTGCAAATAAACTCCTTCCATCATGAAAAACACTGCACTTCTTACAGGAAGCATCAGCCCACAAATCTGACTTCAGATCTTTGCAAAGCATTTTGTAATGATCCACAATGCAGCCTCCCTCCCTGCACTGTTACTGATTTATAAAGACAATGCCATTAATAAGCTGGAGGCTTGCACTGCTCCCTGGGAGCTGCCAGGAATTCCACACATCCACTCATTCCACAAAATCCCGTCAGCTGCGGTGGCTCCAGCGCTTTGCATTAGGAGTTATTAATATTCATTCATCACACAGGTACAAGCTTTCATCTGCACATCTCCAAACTCTGCACAAATTCGCCAATTAAACCTATCTGCCTTGATTAGGGGTTGGTAGACAAGTTGTTCCTGATGAAGCAGCACTTCCATGCAGGATGAGCTGGGGGCTGTGGGGTGGCTCTGGTGCAGCTCCAGCCCAGCACCACAGCTGTGCCCTCACAGGGGCCACGTCTGGACACTGACTGAGCTCCTGGCAGCTCATGCAGAGGCTGCTCCAGGCTTTGCTACACTCTAAGAGTGTTTTTTGGAAATCCTCAGCCTGAGCTACAGCTCAAATGTTAATGCCAGCAGCACCTGAACTGAATTGAGTAAGGGCAGCTCGGGCTGGGCAGAGTCCAGAGCAGGAGCAGGGGAGCAGCTGGGATAACCCAGCTCCAAAGGACTCCTCAGTAACAGCTGGGATAACCCAGCTCCAAAGGACTCCTCAGTAACAGCTGGGATAACCCAGCTCCAAAGGACTCCTCAGTTACAGCTGGGATAACCCAGCTCCAAAGGACTCCTCAGTTACAGCTTCTGTGGGCTAGGGCACAATCCCTGCTCCTGAATCTTTTACTTTGGCATGGGAGATATGGAAACTCACTCCTTTTCCAGTTAGCAGGATCAGTCCTCAGCACATCATTCTGTACCATCAAGAGAAGTGAAGACAACCAGTATCAAATCTTGCAAACTGAGAGCATCATGCCACCCAAATATAGCTTTTATTTGACAACACAACACTAAGTCATCAGTATCCTGTCATTTCCTTCTTCAGAACCAAAGCACAGAGCACTTTTCTGGATATTAATTTATTTTCTTAAACATAGGAGCTATTTTCCTTCACCTAGCAAACCCTATTGAGCAGGTTATGTAATTAACATCAAAGCAATTTGAATGCTGCTTGACTTGCTAAAAGGTGGTAAACAAGCAGGAAGCAATAAGGTGCTTTACAAGAAAAGAACATGTGTTGGGGGGAGGGGAGACAATAAAACATTAAACAGATTGATTAGTGATTTTAACAGAATTTCCATTTTTATTAACTCTCTGCATGCTTTGGGTACTCGAGTCTTATTTCATTTATAAAAGTAGGGATTTTTTTATTCAACTAGATCAGACAGAAACCTGTTCAGAAGGAAATGATGAGCATGGTTGGCAAAAATAAAAGCACCATGGAGAAACTTCATGTGCCAAATATCAGCTTCTTCCAAGGGCTAGGAGTAAATTCACCTGGCTTTATGACTGAAATATTTTTTATTAACATATTTAGAAAAAGCCAACCTCAAATCACAAGGAAAGGTATCAAACCTCAGCTTCCAGTTCTACACCCATTCTCAGCTGTATTACTTTTATTGATTTAAGGGCTTGAGCCTGGGAACAGGGTTAGCAGGGCTTAGACTTGACAGCATTTTATGAGCAAACTTGGGGGTTTCTCTCTTGTTTTCTCTTCATGCAGAAAAGAGTTGCATGAGAGGGAACTCAATTCTTCTTTTTTAAGCCCACAGGTCCATTACAACCATTTGTAACTCCACCATGTGGGAAAGGGCACTCAGGACATGGGAACTCTGAGGTCAGTGACTCAGGTTTTGCTGTCAGAGACTGCAATGGCCCATGACTTTTTATAGGACCTAAATCAACTTCTGCCTGCAAACCAATTATGTTCCTGCTTCCTTCTCCAACAATTCCTTGCAGGATCTCAGCAGGCTTTGGGCTGAAGGCTTAACTTCCTGCACTAGTTTACACCTCTGTCACATTTTGTCAAACTTTACCTTTAATAGATCTGAGATGTCTAGGATGTTCACCATGGACAGATCTAGAAAGACTTAACACACTGTTCCTGTGTCTTTGTTTTGCTGGATACTGAGAGCACAGCCTTCTGGTGTTTTCTATGCTAGGAGGAATTGTGATTAAACTGCAATGGCAATTGTTTAATTGAAGAAAGTGGAGATTTGCATTGTCTTCAAGGAGGTGCCTCCATCTCACAGAGCCCTGCAGAGGAGGAAGGCAGACCCCAGGGGAGCAGCTATGGCCAGAACAGGCTCCTGCACCCTCCTGAGTAAGGGGGGACTTTGCTGCAGGTTAGGTTTTTTCAAGGAAGTCCACTCACAACAGAGTGACTCCTTTCAACGGTCTTCAATAGCTGAGCCAATACAGATGGATAAATCTGAAACTGATCTTACACTGTCTATAAAAATGTGAAATTACACACATCAGGAGTAGGTACTTTGTCACAGCCTGTTACAGTGTTGCTGATATTAGAGACAAACTTCCAACAGCACTGGAAGCACAAAACCACAGTAACTTCTGCAGTCAATCTTCTATAAAAATATTTGTTTTCTTGTAGCAAATTTAATAAAAATTCTTAAGAGTCTTTCATTTTTCTCATAGAACTTCACTGTATTTTAATATTGAGCAGCAAAAATTGTTGCAGGGAAAGGTCAGGAGGAAAGGAGAAATTTGTTTTGTCTGTTTTAGGAGTCGTGGCCTTACACAGTAATGGCCACACTGTGTTCTTCAGCTGGCTCCACCACTGATCCAAATATCCATTGGAATTATCCAAGAGTATAGCAAGCTTAGAGAAAACAATCACAACAACAATCACCTAGGGCACATTTTGCTACTAACAGAGGAGGCCTTCCTACTGCACGGAGCCCATATACTGTCGATAAACCATTAAACATAGGAAATGTGGGACTTAGATTTAAAAGTTTGTTCCAATTTTAGTGGGTTTGGGCACAAATAAGGATGTCTTTGATTTTATAAAATTGCAGCATTATGACATTTGAAACTCTGAAAGCAGAGAACAACTTTCTCCAGGCTGAGGAAATTATCAATAATTTAAAGTTAAGAAGTGCACCCTGTTTCCCCCAGCAATGCCATGCCACCTCTGGGGACACAGGCAGCCCCTGGGGCTGGCCAGAGCCAGCCAAGCTAAATCCAGGGAAAGCTCAAAAACCCCCCAATGGCCCCCAAAGCACTGCAAGCCATGAAAGCAATTGTGTGAGCTCAGTGCTGGAATTCCACAGGGATTTATTGCACACTGCCATCCCCCTGCCCTCAGCTCCCCTCCTGTGATAAATGCCAGCCCCAAGGGCAGCTGCTCAGCCCCAGGGCAGTCCCAGCCTCCCTCCACATCGCAGGGACTGGAATGGACCAGCTCTAAAGCAGGAGTGCTGCCTTGAGGCTACCAGGAGACAGAAAACTGAGCCAAGGCACTGCTGCTTCCCTTGGCAAGGCTGGACAGGGAGCCTTCCACACCCTGGGGAAGGGAACAGCTCCTCTCAGTGCTGTTTACTGACACCTTGAAAGTGTCCTTGGACGTTCCTCAAAGCCATGGCCCAGGTCTGTGCCCTGAATCCATGGAGTTACAGCACTCAGGAGTTGGACTAAGGCTACAAAAGCCTGAGCAGGAGTTTAAACAACCATGGGAGGCTGAAATGTTCCTGAGGATGCTCCCAGAACCCACAGTGGGGCACCCCAACCTCCCTGTGCCCCCTGCAGCACAGCAATGCTGCACACCCAACCTGTGCTGCTGGGGGCTACAACCACAGCCAAATCCATCACTGCCATGCCTCCTGCTCTCCTGAAAACTGAGGTTGTAGAGGGAAAAACAAGGATCCAGTAACATAAGCACAGAAGTACATCCTCACATTCAATTACGATTAATCTGCAGGCAAACCCATTGGTTAGAAGTCTTGGCCTACATTTATTTCTAGAATACAAAAAAGTATTTTAAAAAGTTCTGGATGATTTCCTTTTTAAATTAAAAATGGTCACTTTATTATACTGTCTTATAATACTTAAACTAGCATTTAATTTATCTCCAGGCAGACTCAGTCAAAATTAATTTTTTGTTTAATTCCTTACTGGTAACATGCATGGAAACTTTTAAGACAGCAATTGATTGCATTAAGCATTTAAAATATGGTTCACTTCCTGGCACATTTAACAATCATTTAAGTTTTCAATTAAATAGGGTGCCAACATTAAAAGAAAAAAGATAATCCTGAGAGACAACAGCTGCTCTGCGCACAAGAAACTATTTTTTTACTAAAATTCTCAAGATGTCTAATTGATTAATATAATTAGATTAGCCCAAAAGTGGCTGTTTCTAATCTCCTTTTTTTTTTTTCAGTTGGAATTTGCTGGGAGTTTGTGGGAGTTGCACACAGGGGCCCTTCCTCAGGTAACATCATAGTGACATTGCCTGCTCAGGTAACAGCATGGTGACACCTCTGCAACTCTATCTCAGAGCAAACTGGAGCCAAAAGACAAAGTGAAATGCAGCAGGGCAGAGCAGAGAGAGTGGCAATATTTGCATTACAAATAAAAACATGCCAACATTGCTCATTTTCTTGCAAGCCTGATCACACTCAACAGCGACAGCAGGCACAAGCACACGAGGCAAAGAAACCCTTCCTCTGCCTCAGCCCTGGGGTGATCAGCTCACACCATCAATCAGCTGGAGAGAAATGGGGGAGATCTTAATATCCCACTGCCTGTTCCTGTGTCCAGATGTGACCTGAGTTCCTCCACGCTCCTCCTTGGCTGCACAAGCTCCACCAGCCAGCAGCATCACAGCAATCACAGTCACCACATCAGGTGCTCATGGCCTTTCTGAGTGCTGGTTAAGGGACAGTCCACCCTGCCCAGCAGCTGATATTTCACCCAGAGCGGTCAAATCAGCCCCTGACCAAGTTTTAAGCTTGTATTGTTTTGGGTCTGCGCTTGGGGCCTCTGTGCCTGCCCTGGTGCTGAAGCTGCTCTCACACAGCAGGCTCTGAGCTGGGCAGTGCACAGGGCAGCACAGAGGCAGGATCAAACCATCAGCCCAAACACAGTGCTTCTGAGGCTGAGACACAGGCATTTGCCACTTCAGCACCAATAAACAATATCTGGGTAGAGTTCCTGTTACCTTTGGGCACACACACTCATTCACAGCACAGGGACATGACAGAAACCAGGCCCTTTCCTTCCACCCTCATCAGCCCTGCAAGGGAAGCTCTCCATGGAGAAGCCATTTTGAGTCCCTGGGACTTCCCAAAATGTATTTTTAAGCCTTCTAGCAGGGATAACATCCTGAGTAATCAATTTGACTCATGATTACTATTTCAAACACAGGCTCATACCCAGACGAAAAAAGCACACTTACATGGCAATATATACAGAACAATAACACTGCCAGATGGTATAATACTGAGCAGAATTAATTTCACACATGATGTTTTCAAGGTGTTAAAATATGTCACAGCTTCTGCTAATAAAACATCTTCCTCTCCACTCCTCCTTTTAAGAAAATGCTCCCTTCCCACCAGCCTGTATTTTACATTATATGTGTTTCCATCCTGATAAGGGCAGCTGATTGCTTGCAAACCTAATTACAGTCAAATGAAAGTCTTTCAGAACCATCATTAGCAATTAGGACCTGCTGGATTTGCAGTGTATCATTTAGAGAGGTATAATTCAATGGCTTATTGAAAAATTGCAGGTGAAACTGGTGATTATGAGGGGGGGACGCCTGTGACACGTCACTGTGGGCGAGCGTGGGGTGGAGTGGCAGCTCCCTGAGCACTGAGCAGTGACTGCAGGGTTTGTGCTGGCTGAGCTCACCCTGCCCAGCCCAGAGCAGCATCCTGGGACCAGCTCTGCGCTCCCTGAGCCTGGCTTTGTGTGTGCTCTCCTGGCTCCCAAGCCTGGCTTTGTGTCTGGTCTCCTAGGATCCAACGTGCCCATTGAGGAGCTGGGGGAAGCCAGGGGGGATGTGCAATGCAGAACAACAGGCACATGAAGCCACACACATCATTTTTCAGTCCTTTCTGCAGAGAACAACAGTCTTTTCTGTGCCCATTGAGCTCAATTATATATTATCAGGGCCCAGTTGTTTGGATGCTTTTGAGCAGCTGGGTGCCTTCACAGATGACGCACTGGATACGGTGACTGCGGGTTAAGTGCAGCTGGAGATTTCTGTGGCCTCTGATCAGAGGCAAACAGCAGTTGAGAATCACAAAATGCTTGTAATTCAAGCACTGTTTGTCACCCACGGCGCTCTCCAAACGGGAAACGAGAGGGGACTGAATGGCAGCCCAGCTTTCAGCACATGCTCCCACACAGCCAGGAATCCACACACTGTGCATGTGTGAAAATAAAGTGTGGGTCCCTGCCAAGGGTGAAATTACCAACTGGCCAGCATGAAGCACTCAGCATTTCCACAGCACATGGTGGAGTGGATAAGCTGAGCTGGACCTTAGCAGAGACAGAGGATATTGGCTCACAGAACCTGCCCCCTTCTCTAGGCATCCCCCTCTGTTTGCACACCATGTGTAACATTCACCCCTCAAAAACCCTACACAGCCCAGCCTACACCTCTGCAAAGCCTCACCTCTTCATTCCCTCCCCAAAGATCTCTTTCTCTTTTTCTACCCTACAAAGGGTTTTCAAAGCCCAGCTCTACCCATCCCCTTTATCACATGAACATCTCCCAGTGTATCACTGCACCCACTCCTGCTGTGATGTAACCTCAAAGCACAGTTATCCAGACATGGCCCTTTCTATTCCTTCAGAACTGTAATCTGATTTTTTTTCATCGTTTTGTGGGTTATTTTTCAAATTAAATGTTGTTTGATATGCTAGATTAATAACCAGTGCTTTGAGTGACATGATTCCAACACAGTTTTGTTACCAGTGGCCCCTGCAGGTGACACTTGTAGGTGCCTTCAGACTTTTGCAACACTGACACAGAATCAAACCTCACCATGTAGGCTGCAGCAAAACCAGCAAATCCACTCATTTCAAAGTGGTGCACTAGCATCTTGTATCTGAAAAAAACCCCTAAACCAAGCAACTTCTCCCTTTACATACAGAATGGGAACATCACCTCCCTTTCCATCAAGGTGTGGCCATATCCCTGCTGACCTGATCCTGGCTGGTACTACTCCCAAGGCATGTATGTGACTTTGTCTCACATTTTACCAGTCAGTACTGATGTTTCCTGTCACTTCATACAAAGCCAGACCTCCAACAGTGCAAAACCAGCCCAAAAATCCCACATACAGCTTCCAATCCCCTGCACAAGGTAGTTTCACAGCCCAGGTTCCTTCCTGCTCTTCACAAGTTTTATAGTCACTGAAATCCACTGGCTGCCAGTACAGGATTCCCAAATCCCAGCAGCTGTGTTCAAGGAGGTTCAAGCCTTTATCACTCACTCCGGGTGATGCATGCTGCAGGCAGGATTTCCAAGGTGTCAGACCTCACACTGCACAAACACATCCCCATTTCTTCCCTTGCCCAGAGCTCCAGCAGGCAGTCCAAGAAACGAAACATTTCTGTGGCTGTGTATGGTCCTCGTAGCTGCTACGGCTCTCCCAGAGCCCACCCACAATTTCATTTTCAATTAGCAGCTCTCCGAAAAGCAGTAATGAAAGCAGTTGCTAAAGAGCACTCAGATGTCATTGAGAGCATGCAAACCCAAACTGTAAATAGCACATTGTAAATCGCTTGTCAGCACGGCGAGCTCTCGCCGGGATCACAGCGCCGGTGACAACCCGGCCCATCTGCTGCGGTCCCTGCGCCGGGCCAGGGCAGCCCGGAGCGCTGGGCAGCGGGGATGGGAGCTGAGGGGCTGGGAGATGCGGGGATGGGAGCTGAGGGGCTGGGAGATGCGGGGATGGGAGCTGAGGGGCTGGGAGATGCGGGGATGGGATCTGAGGGGATGGGAGATGCGGGGATGGGAACTGAGGGACTGGGATATGCGGGGATGGGAACTGAGGGGCTGGGAGATGCGGGGATGGGAGCTGAGGGGCTGGGAGATGCGGGGATGGGAGCTGAGGGACTGGGAGATGCGGGGATGGGAGCTGAGGGACTGGGAGATGCGGGAATAGGAACTGAGGGGCTGGGAGATGCGGGGATGGGAGCTGAGGGGCTGGGAGATGAGGGGATGGGAGCTGAGGGGCTGGGAGATGCGGGGATGGGAGCTGAGGGGCTGGGAGATGCGGGAATAGGAACTGAGGGGCTGGGAGATGCGGGGATGGGAGCTGCGGGGCTGGGAACTGAGGGGATGGGAACTGAGGGGATGGGAGCTGAGGGGCTGGGAGATGCGGGGATGGGAACTGAGGGGATGGGATATGCGGGGATGGGAACTGAGGGAATACGAGCTGAGGGGATGGGATATGCGGGGATGGGAGCTGAGGGGATGGGATATGCGGGGCTGGGATATGCGGGGACGGGAACTGCGGGGATGGGAACTGAGGGGATGGGAACTGCAGGGATGGGAACTGCGGGCCTGGGAGCTGCACCAGCCACCCTCACCCCAGGGCTCAGAGCTGCACCAGCCGCCCTGGCCCAGGACCCAAATCCACACAGGCATTCACCCTCTGCATGGCTGCTTTGCTGCACTGAGGCTCACGAGCACCTCTGCACCAGGGCATGAGTGTGCTGGCACTGAATCAGCACAGAACCACACGGTGCTGAGTGACCATGGCAGGGGACAGCGATGGCTTCCACATCAGCCACCCAAAGGCTCAGCAGTCTCAGATTTAGGATTTGTAGATTCAGGGGGAGACTACCAAGGGATCGTGGACTTAATTCTGAATGGAACAGCTTCAGCACTCCCCTCCCTCCCCTTTAATTAATTTATGTAATGGACCACGAGGTGAAAGCCAGTGGTTTATAACACCTGTAGCTGGGGACTGCCAGAGTCAGCAGTGTATCTTCTGCTGCTGTTCTTCCCATTTTTCCTTTATCTCATTATAATTGACCTCCCAATTCATTTCTCCATCATGAGTTTTCTTCCCTCTATTTATCATCCACCTCCTATTTATTACCAGTTGTCTCCTTCTCTGCACTCCTGCAGTATCTGGGATTGGGATTTGATATTCTGGAAGCGTCTCTGGAGTCAGGTGGTGAAGGCAGAGCCCAGGAGCTGCTGGCTCTCATGCACACATGGGCCAGCCAAGGCACCCCTTGCCTAATGCACACACTAATGGTTTAGAAGCATATCCAGAGATGATCCTCTTCTGCAAGAAGGTGCAAAAACCTCCCACCAGATGAAGAAAAACAGGGAAGGAAATGGTGGAGGTAGCACAAGTCAATGTCTTCTGCTCTTTTCAAATCACACACCCACTGAACAAAGAGAAATGATCCTTCCCCCTCATTATCAAAATACTCTCAACACTCCTTGTGCCCTGAAAGCTCATTGTTTCCTGGCATGCCCCACTGTGCTCAGACCTCGAGGAATAAAATCTCATTAAAACCCATTTAAAAATGTTTGCCACCCTTTTACTACTTAAAAAATGTTCACTTTAAGATTTCCAAATGATTTTTACAGAAAGCACATAAAAACATGCCATCACCAATTAACGTAAAGGAAATTAAATTTAAAACGCTGGAGAAATATTCTGATGAGTCTTATGTTTGCTTAATGCCAACCAAAATTTCCTTGAGGCATTTAATAAGTACATTTATAAAAGCTCACAAAGCAGAGTTCAAAAGTCTTCTCACTAGTAAAATATGAGCCTTAATTAACCTACAGTTTCACATTTTCTGGATTTCAATAAACCTGTAGGCATTTCAGCAGAGCTGGATAAATACCTGCATGAATACTGCAAGGATTTGCTCTGAAAACTAATTAGCAATGCTTTCAATAGCTGACTTCAACTAAATCTGTTTGACAAGGGAGCTTCATACCCTAAATCCTGCAGTGAGAGTTACTTCCAGCAGATAACAGATTTCACAGGAAAGCATATCCAACAGCACTGTTAACCACTGGAAAAACTGTGAGTGAGCTCTCCAGGTATAAAACATTTCCCAGCAAGGACAGACTGCAGCCAAGGTCTTGTGCAAGCACAGGAATGCAAGTGACAGCTCTGAGATTGCATCCTGCCATCCAGTTACAGTAACCACAGGTGACAATCCAGGATTCCCCCAGGGACAGGACAGGAAGGATAAATTGTTTGTGTATCAAATATAAAGCCCTAATATACATGCAGAAGCCTCCTGAACTTTAGGGGAGGGCACTCCTGCTGTGTCACACACAAACCACAATGGCCCCAGCTCTTGGTCACTGCTGTCAGACAAGGTTGACAAGCAAATCTATTTCCCCTTCAGGAGCCCAGGGATTCAGTGGGATAGACCTGGGTGGGGAAAGCAGCCCAAGTGTGCAGCCTAGAGTCTCCTGAGGAGGAAAAGTGTAACATGATCAGGAAAAAAACATGCTCAGAATTTATCAATCTCCTCCTTCTTTTGTGCTCTTCGCCATTTGTCTTGAAAGAGATCAGAAAATGCTTACTCAAAACTCTGTCTTATGCATGTTTTTCCAAAGAACTCTGCAGTCTTTTCCATGACATCTTTTTTCCATGTTAACTGTCAAAGCTGTATGTGTTTGTCAGCCCCTAAACTGTTCATAAGACTTAAATGTTCTTATCTGAGCTCTACCCCGACCAAATGTATTACACTTATATTGAGCAAGATACTATATTTCCTCTCCGTCTTATGCCTTAGGAATTAGGCAGAGTACTCAGATTTATCAGCTCAAAGGAAAAGCATTTTCCATGACATTTGTCAACTCAATACCTTCCAAGCCAATGCATATTCATTCCCAAAAACACAACCTCACAAATAATCTCCATCAGCAGGAAGGGCAATTTCCTTCACAGATGAAATTCTGGGCAGAAAGGTTCCACCTGACATTAGGCCCCACCAGGAGAGTTCTCAGTGCACACAATCAGTCTGACAGACCAAAACAGAACAGAGACCACAGAGGTGAACACAGCAAACAGCCAAGGAAACACAGCAACCTTCAATATCTTCTGGTAATGGAATCATTGCATCTGCTATCCTGAAGAGATTTCCCCACCTTCCTTTGACACACCAAGCAAAATTAAATCAGAAGAAACACCTTTAACAGCTGGCAGTGTGGAACAGGCATTTTACAATTTCTTTGCTCTGCTAAAGAGCTGTATAATCTCTTACCAAATTCCTATATACAGCTTAACATATAGGCTTCAAAATTATCATGAAAACCTATTTCTTCCCAGCTTCTCTAACTCTGCATATCAAAATTGAATACAAGTCAGCATACTTGTCATCCTCAATGTTCCTTCCATCTCCCTGAGCTCACAAAATGAGAAGCAGTGAATTCTCACTATTTGCTACAAGTTTCTCTGCAAAGCAAGGTTTGGTCTGCACCAAAAGGATGAAAACTGATTCCATGAATATCAACCATCCCCATTAAACATTTAAATTTTGGTTCAAGAGCCATTAATATCACTCAAATACAGGCAAAAGCTGACCTAGTCCCTACAATGTACTATTATCAGCATCATAGCAATCACACTTGTCACTTTTCTTCCTTATAAAGCACAACAAACACAACACTGCACAGTCATGAAGACAAATCCAACGTTTTCAACCTCCAGCTTTGCAATCCTGGCTGTTGCCTGCTCAGTCCCACCACTGTGGGAGGGCAGACATTCTTGCTCAGGGTGGGTGATCAGTAACCCATAGGAGCAGACACCAGCACCACTGACACCTCACAAATGAGCTCCTCACACTCTAATCAGCTTTGCACTGATTAACAGCTGCCCTTCTTGCAATTGCCTTACTTCACCCTGGATGTTCAGAATGCTCTTCTGCTTCTATGTACAAAGCCTGAAGACAAGAAGGTCTTTAGAGGACAAAATTGGCCTTGCACCCACAGAGAGACCTCATTTGTTTGTCCTGACAGTCTCACAGCCAGCCTGTGGAAAGCTCTTCTCACTTTTACACATTTATTTACCAGATCAGCATCAATGCACCACTTGCTCTTCTCTCAGTGGCAGGACACTGCACCACATGGCACCCAAGAGCTCAAAACCAAAACAACCACAAAAGCATCAAAATAAACAATCCCACAAAATGAGAAATTGGCTTCTACATACCATGAACCAACGGGCAGAGCCCTCCCTCCCCGCAGAAGGGAACTTGTCTCCCACCTGTCTGAGGCCCTTGGGGAACTTCTTCCTTTTCCCCAGGTGCTGGCACAGGTTTCGGTCATTTTCCCGGTCCGAGCTGTACTGGTGGTGGTGGAGCCTGTTCTTTTTTGGAAGGTAAGACAGCCCATTGGTAAGTGCTTCCCTTTTCTTCTTGGCTAGAGGATTCTGTCGCTTCTCCACACGTTCCTGAGGTTTCAGAGCTATGTCCTTCTGCAGAGGGAGGAGAAAAACACCATGGTCAAACTACAGCTCTGGTTTGGTTCCAGGTCATCTGCAAAACACTCCCAGGGCAATGCTGCAGTCACCAGAAAAGGAACAAACCCACCCTTCACTGATATCCTCTGAATCAAAAAATAGGAAAATGCTAAATAAAATTGGCAGGATGAAGTGAGTGCACGAAGGAGACACATCCCCCTTGAGACTTCATACAGCCAACCTCAAATCTCATAAGCATCTCATGTATCCAGAGAGCACACATTTAGAAGACAGCATTTGTTTATCATGCTTAAATTAACAATCTGCTTTGATCTAAACAATGCTTGACTTTTCAATATTTATTCTTATTATTTCTTGTATTTGAGAAGCCAAGGCACGAGCTGACCTAAATCCAATTAGGGCCAATGAATCTCCATTGACTCCAGGGCATGCTTCCCTCAAGCCTGACTTAAGCAGTAGATTTCCAAGGGAGAGGGGTGGAAAGTGCATGAAAAAAGCAACTTGTATTTGAAAACTTTGTCACTGACCCTTTAACCCCCAGAATCAATGTCTGTCTATAAAAATACTCCACTCCTGTAACACAAATGTGAGCTGGGTCACTTAGCCCACAGCTGTTTTCATACCAATAACCTGCAACACACAGAATCCCTATCTTCATTTCAGATAAATGCTACTTGAAAGAAATCTTTTTCAACAGCACAGAACGACAGGCAGAGGAAGAGGAGGCTGAAGAATTCATTAGGAGAGAAGAATGAGAAGCTATTGAGAGGATGTGAATTCCAGTGCAGATCCTGCATGCAATAAATGCAATGTGCTGAGTCACATCCCCTCCTAGAGCTGCCCAGTGGGTCTGGGGGTGCCCTGGGAGGGAGGGAGGGAGGGAGGGAGGGAGGGAGGGGAGGTGACTGAACATGGGCTGTGCTCTCAGCACTCTCTGCTAACGTGCCTGCCTTGGCCCAGAAGCTTCCATGCCCACCATAAGGTGCTGGGTAATCTTGTGAGCCTTTCAGCTGTTGTTTGCAGTCACTTAATATTAGAACTGACAGCAGGAAGGGCCATTGGTCCCTGTGTCACATAAAGACTGAGGCTCAGGAGAATATAATTCAAATTATGGCACCTTTTTATGCAAAAAAACATGCCTAAAGGCAAAAAGCAGTTTGGCTTTAATTAAAGACTGCTCCCTAAATGACTCTCTAAAACACAAGAGCTTCACAAAATTCATAACTGAAACCAATGAGATGATTAATTAAACTGAAGACAGTCATTGTTCAAATCTGATATTTAGCAAAGAGAATGATTTTACAGGCATTAAAGATGGGAGTAATGAACAGAAGCTATAAGACATTTTTTCTACCTTTTCTTCACCTAAGACACCACAGGACTTTTCCCACAGTGTTATTCCTATCCAAAACATAGGAGCCTTGTCCAAGCTCATGAAAGAGAATTGGAGCATCCTTAGCTACAGCACAGGATTAGTAATTTAAGAAACCTCCTGTGTCTGCTCACTGGTCCCTCCCTGCCCCTGCTGAGAAAGAGCTCAGGATTAGCCCTGATCTTCCTAAAGTGCTTTGGGATCTCCCTGTGCACAAGCAGAGGGATCCTGTGGAGCTGCCCAAGGAAATGAAAAGCAGGAACAACCCTTTTCTTTCCTCAGCACACCTTCTGCCTCCCTTCCAGGAAGGTTTTAGGTTTAGCTGCACACCATAAATGCAGGAAGGCAAATTCTCAGGTGCAGGAACCATTTCACCAGTGCTCCCCATCAACAGCTTTGTAAAACTACAGCATCCACAAACACCCCTGGACCTCCTGGACAGCAAGGACAGGTTATAAAACAGCAGATATTTAATGTTAGAACTTATTTGTAACTTAAGATAGCTGTCATGCTGCTAACCATTCTTTTTTTCAGATCAGCATTAAAAAAATTCAGTGTTTTATGAGTAGAACATTATACCAGCAAAGACTTTTGTTAAAACACAGAGCTCATGTTTGTAGACACAAATGCTATTCAAGAGGATTCACTGTAAATGTGAAAGGCTGAAGGAGTGAACAAAGGGGAAACTTTCTGGAGAAAAAAATAAAAAATTCTTCTAATGACTAAGTAGCTTTTGTGGGATTTTTCTCCCAGCTGTGAGTGATCTAAATGAAACAGTGGCAGCCTTCCAGAGGCTTATAAAATGTCTAAAGGGGCCAGGCAGTTCCATCAAGAAATAACTGGTTCCTGTTAGCTTTAAGGGGGGTGTGAGATGGGTCAGACTCAGCAGATCACTGTGGGTGTACCTGGGATGACCCTTCCTCAGAGCCCTTGCTCCAGACAGCAGCACAAGGCTTCACAAATTGCCAGAAACATCTAAAGAACCTGGAGCCTGGGAGAGCTGGCAGGAAGGAATCTGCTCACCCACCTGTGGCAAGGTGAGGGTCGCCAAATACACAAAGCCTGGAGGGAAAGGCACCTTCCAAGGCAGAAGGGAGGATTGGCAGGAGTGTTGAAAGTTTAGGACTGTTCCTCTTCTGCTCAAAGCAAAGAGACACCAAGGAGCTCCAGACGTGCCTAATTTGTGAAAGGGGCCTTAAATCCTGTTTGGTGGGTGGGCTTGCTGTGAAATTTAGCATAAGGATTGGTGTTTAGACAGCCCTGTTCCTCCAGAAGAGCTGTCTGCTTTTTACCAGCTGACACTTACAGAGCTCTGGGGATCAAACCCCTTATGAGGGACCTGTGGGGTTGAGCCTCTCATGGATTTCAACAGAGACATGACTTGGCTTGAAAATAAATGTGAGCATAGAAATGTGTGTTAAATTCTTCATCTGCAGACTAGGTAAGTACATGCAGGAGGACATGATAAAACTTAGCCACAGGTGGACAAGATGCATTAAAAGTAGCTTGAATAGAGCTCTCCCAGGGTGTTCTCCTGGTGTTTGAGGTGGAAACTGCCTGGGATTTACCACTGGCTGGGGGCTATAGGCTGGGTACAAATCACCAATGGGACAGGACTGCTGGGAATGTGCCTTGAGCTGGTTGATTTTCCAGCATCAGTCTCATTACATGGTTATGACAATGGGAAGATGCCACCAGCTCACATCCCAGGCGACAGACCAAGAACTCAATGTCACAACTCGCTTTATGAGTTTTTTTGACCAATCACACTAAGCAAAAGCACATTGACAGTATTTATATCTGCATAGTATAAATTCTATATTGACAGCAGTTCTATCCAACCACTATAAGCACAGGTACCTTTGGTTAAACAATGCTTGCTTATTTCAAATACAATACCTGCTTGTGAGCCTTGAAACACAATGCACAGACCTCCATTATTAAGCTTAGAACTTCCTAATATCTCACTAGATAAACTTTTATGCAGCTTAGGGAGTTATTCTAGACAAGAGTTAATACACAGACCATTGTTCTATTCGTTCTTGCTTTTCTACTTTTTACATAATTTTTCTGCTGACCAATCTCATGGCTCCTCCTTAGCTCTAATCACAGTTCTGCTGTCTCTGAGGCCGGCCTTTTGCAGCTTTCCCTAAACCCTCTGATTTTATGGATTTCCCCAGGACTGTCTCAGGTTCTGCCCTGTGGAGGCCCAGGCTCTGTGGAGGCAGAGCTTGGCTGGGAAGCACAGCCCTGCATAAATCACTTCCCCACTTGTGCCCTTTCTCCCTCATGCCATTTTTATCTCTGCCTTGTTTAGATAGGACAATAGCTGTACCATGCCGTGTGTGCTAGTACATTAGCCAGCACAATCTTAATTACAGTCTTCAGGCATCATCATGATTAGAGTAATAAGCTGTAATTACTCTAAGGTGACAGGACTGCACAGACCTTATCTACATAGATAAGAAGATGTAGCAATATTTCATGTTGAGACAGATTTTTCAGCACTACCCAAGGAGTGGATTCAGCCTGAGCAGACCCCATGAACACTTTCAGGCTCTAATGGAGCTTTTTCTCCTCCCCTGCCAGCATACAAGCCCACACATTATTCAGTAAATCCTACAAACATATTAGGCACAGTTTAAAACCTTCACTTTCAGAGATATCTTTCATCAGTAAAGTGCCTTAAGTGTATCAGGAAGGTGACTTAAATGTATAAATATGTAATTACACACAATTCAATACTAAAGTGCATTAATATTTATGAGTGTACCATATAATCTAAAAAAATTTCCATTTGTTTTATTTCTATTGGGCACATTAATCAGGCTGATGGTGCTGTAGGTGCCCTGGCAGGGAGGAGCAGTGGTGCTGAGCTGGCAGGAGCCTGGCAGGGCCCTGCAATCACCTGGCTCTGCTCAGCACCCACAGCCCCAGCCCAGCGAGGAGAAGCAGCCCCCAGAGCATCAATGACCTGCCTCCACCCGACCATTCCTCATGGCAGGAGGCTTGAAGGACACCCTGCATTCTCATCAGGCCTTTCAGGGAGCTGTGCCTGATTTATTTCAGCAAAGTCCATCTTACTGCTACATCAATGACAACTCCCTGAATAAACATCAAACCCGCAGAGGCAGCAGAGCAGGGCTTTGTGGGGTGCACTTCTCACCCCCCTGAACCCCACTCCAGAGCCAGCCCATCACTGCCCACCCCTGCCCTCTGACAACACCTTAAATACTGCATGGGAACAACTGCATAGGAACAATGGCATGGGAACAACTGCATGTGAATAACTGCATGGGAACAACTGCATGTGAATAACTGCATGGGAACAACGGCATGGGAACAACTGCATGGGAACAATGGCATGGGAACAACTGCATGGGAACAACTGCATGGGAACAACTGCATGGGAACAACTGCATGGGAACAACTGCATGGGAACAACTGCATGGGAACAACTGCATGGGAACAACTGCATGGGAATAACTGCATGGGAATAACTGCATGGGAACAACTGCATGGGAATAACTGCATGGGAATAACTGCATTTGAACAACTGCATGGGAACAACGGCATGGGAACAACTGCATGGGAACAACTGCATGTGAATAACTGCATGTGAATAACTGCATGGGAACAACTGCATGGGAACAACTGCATGTGAATAACTGCATGTGAGTAACTGCATGGGAACAACTGCATGGGAACAACTGCATGTGAGTAACTGCATGGGAACAACTGCATGGGAACAACTGCATGGGAACAACTGCATGTGAGTAACTGCATGGGAACAACTGCATGGGAACAACTGCATGGGAACAACTGCATGGGAACAACGGCATGGGAACAACGGCATGGGAACAACTGCATGTGAATAACTGCATGGGAATAACTGCATGTGAACAACGGCATGGGAACAACTGCATGGGAACAACTGCATGGGAATAACTGCATGGGAATAACTGCATTTGAACAACTGCATGGGAACAACTGCATTTGAACAACTGCATGGGAACAACTGCACGGGAATAACTGCATGTGAATAACTACATGTGAATAACTGCATGTGAATAACTACATGTGAATAACTGCATGGGAGTAACTGCATGTGTGTAACTGCATGTAAATAACTACATGTGAATAACTCTGTTCCACTCCTTATTACAGGATTTTTCTCTGCGAATGCTGGATGAAAAACAACCCTGTAAGCACAGTGTGTAGCAAATACAGAAATTTCTCTGGATGAACATTTCAGGTGCTGCTCAGGGATTTCAAGCCTTGACCTTTCCAAATCATCCTCGTGGATTATCACTACTACAATTCCAATGTTGTAAAAACTTATTTTCTGAATTTGCACTGAATGTGACCTCAGAAAAATACAACATTTAAAACCTGATTATTAAAACAGGAGCAGTTTACACTGCTGTGCTAGTTAAACCAAATTACAATTGTAACACTACAACTATATTCTAATTATTTGCTCCTCAGGTTCTTGCTAAAGTCTTTTACAGCTTTATATCAGAGCCCAACAATTTATCCTTCACTCCAAGAATAAAATATAAAGAAATTATATTTTTTAAAACATCAAACAGTTATGAAATATCAGTGTAATACTCCACTTTATACATGAGTATTTAGAAAATCAAGCTTGAAGCTGCCAGTGTGCCCTGTTCACTATTCAGACATCCAAAGGTCTGTGCCAAACAGAACTGTAAGAAAGGAACTTCTGGAGCCTGTCAAGGTACAAACAATTCACATTTGATGGGGAACACTAGTGCAGAAGGAAGAAGCTCATTAAGGCAAAAGAAAATACATTTTCAGTAGCTACAAAAGTCAATTTGACATTCTTTCCCAGTTCCATCCCAAGCCTGCTGTCAGCTGCAGCAGCTCTGAGGGATGGGATGGACATGGGGGAAGCAAAAAGAGCCAAAGGGAACAGCACAGAACCAGAAGCCATGGCAGAAACACCATGGCAGAAACACCACCCCACACTCACCCACTGCACTGGGCACAGAGGGTCAGCTTGCAGGAAATTGGGATGCCTGCAGGGTACAGCTGAGAGAAACCCTACAGCTTGGAATCACAGAGTCCCAAGAGGGTTTGGGTTGGGAGGGACCTGCAGGGACACCTTCACTGTCCCAGGTGCTCCCAGCCCTGTCCAGCCTGGCCTTGGGCACTGCCAGGGATCCAGGGGCACCTCCCTCACAGGAGGCATCACACAGGAGGAATCATTAGCTGGGAATCCAGGACAGCAGCACACAAAAACTGAACCCAAACTGAACCCAAACCTGCACAAACCCAACCCAAACCTGCACAAACTGAACCCAACCCAACCCAAACCTGCACAAACCTGCCCAAACCAAACCCAAACCTGCACAGACCCAACCCAAACTGAACCCAAACCCGCACAAACCAAACCTAAACTGCACAAACTGAACCCAAACCTGCACAGACTGAACCCAAACCTGCACAGACCCAACCCAAACCTGCACAAACCCAACCCAAACTGAACCCAAACCTGCACAAACCAAACCTAAACTGCACAAACTGAACCCAAACCTGCACAGACCCAACCCAAACTGAACCCAAACCTGCACAAACCAAACCTAAACTGCACAGACTGAACCCAAACCTGCACAGACCCAACCCAAACCTGCACAAACCCAACCCAAACTGAACCCAAACCTGCACAAACAGACCCAAAACCCCTCAGAAACACTGCTAGTCTGGGTACCCAATTTTGCATCACATCAATTCCTATTGTGTTTCTGTTACATTGGAGAATTTTTACAGCTGATGGATGAAAATGTCCCTAATCTTCAATACCTCTCTCATGTTTCATAATTTGCTGGTTTAATTCCAGCAGAAACAACAAGATGTAAAGGTCTGAAAATAATGCACTGACCAGCCCTTCTAATCAAAACCAGAAAATAAAATTAGATACTTATAATAGCCATTAATTTACTTCCAGATAAAACAGTTAAATGTACTGTGTACTCTTCTGATGAATGGCTAGTTTCTCAGAAGCATTTCTCTAGGAGGAAAAATTGCAAACACTCTTTAAAAATAACACCAGGGGAAAAGGAAGTCAGGTGTAATGCACAATGCAGAAGAGAAAAGGGTTCTCAGTGTCACTGTTATGGTACTTTAAAACAGAAGGCACTGGTGAAGAGAGGTGTGATGTCAGCTACAGTGGGTGCAGCAGCCCATGCATTAATCCCAGCAATTCCCTCAAGCCACAAGACCTCCACAGAAAGGTTTAATCTTGTTTTGTTTGCTTTGATTGCATAAAGTTGCAATCCATTGCCTCCTGCATCTCTGTGGAATCTGAAAACAAAGTGGCTCAGTGCTGTGCAGAGGGGCCTGTGCAGCAGAGAGGGGATGAAAGGCAGTGCCAGGCTGGGGATGCTGGATGGGTGCAGAGGAAGGAAAACAACAGCAGAGCAAGTTGCTGTCTGCTCCAGATATGTTGTGTGAAAGCCCTTCTGTGGCAAAGAGATTGCTTTGATTTTTCATCCCAAAACCATTTGTTAACAATAGCATTGACAAACAGAAGGTGCCTTTTCAGCTCCTGATTTAAACTGCACACAGAATTACATTAAGGCAACATTATTGAGGTTACAAAGTCAAGGGCTTGGAAGTTATGAAAGACCAGGATTAAGGCTGCAGCCACCACCTTAACTCAGGCCTCTTGTGCATGCATGCCAAGATACAATCTTTAATTACATGATCCCATGCTCCTATTTCCCTACACAGAATGGAAGGTGTTCAGCTAATGAGCAACCACTCGGGATTTTGTTTGCTCCTCTTTGTCCACAGTGTGGACCTAGGCCTTGTTTACTGGCACTCCATTCACAGCCTCCTCTGAATGCACAATGATTAATTTCCTCAAGGGCTTTTCTGTACGGCTCCTCCTGATAGTATCAGATAGATGCTCAACAAATACCATTTTACACTTGTTTTGCCAAAAGTATTTCACTATTCCCATTTTATAGGTGGCAATAACAGTCCTGACATGTTCAGGTCAGAAACATCTGCTAATTTTAAGCATTGACTGAGAAACACCTGATATTTGATTTTTCAGAGAACTTGGCTCCACTGAGCACTTTCTCTAATGAAGCACAGCCTTCATTGATTTCAGCAGCTGAGAACTCCTGAAAATTGGGCTTTAGTGAGCACCATGTGTTATAAGGACACAGGAAGAGCTGTTTCTGAAATAATGTGGTGCCATGGCCTCCCTCAATGCCCCACAGCAAACAGAAGCTGGAGGTAGAGGAAATCTAAGACTGGTGCCAGCTGTTGAAGCTGGTGTCATACATGGAGATGAACATCAGAGCAATTGATTGCTATTCATTTATTTCATATTTTTCAGAACTGACCTGGTATTCTCAGCTGTGTCAGCCCCTCCCTGCTCTGTTTTGTCACTCCAACACTGTGCCAGAACACGTTACACTTGTGCAGAACAGTCCAGAAACTGCTGGAGCCTGAGTTAGCAAAAACCTCATCTTGGAGCCAGTGCAGAGGAAGTGCTGAGCAATGCCAGCCTCCCGTGCAGAGCATGAAGTGTTTTCCTTGAAGCTGCATGGCTCTGTGGAAGGCAAATACACACAGTTGGTTCAGCTCTGCCTGGCTCAGCCAGAAGCCTGTGAGCTCCTGCCAGGAGATCCTGAAGCTCTGGCTCCAGCCAGCTCCTGCCAGCCTCAAAGCCCCATTGTGTTTTCTCTGGAGATTTTTCTGGGTCTAACACAAATTGCCAGCAAAGCCCAAGGTTTTGTTTTTGCTGCAGATTTGACTCCCTGACCTCCAGCACACCCAGGGCTGACTTGTGAGGCTGAAACTGTGGGGTCACAGGGGTGAGGATGAGGGAAGAGATGAGGATCTGACTCCATGTTTCAGAAGGCTGATTTATTATTTTATGATATATATTATATTAAAATTATACTAAAAGAATAGAAGAAAGGATTTCATCAGAAGGCTGGCTAAGGATAGAAAAAGAAAGAATGATAACAAAGGTTTGTGGCTCAGCTCTGTCCAAGACAGCTGTGATTGGCCATTAATTAGAAACAACCACATGAGACCAATCCCAGATGCACCTGTTGCATTCCACAGCAGCAGATAACCATTGTTTACATTTTGTTCCTGAGGCCTCCCAGCTTCTCAGGAGGAAAAATCCTAAGGAAAGGATTTTCCATAAAAGATGTCTGTGACACTGAAACAGCAGTGAGACCTGGCCTGTCCTTGTCCCCTGCTGACCCCATCTCAGCCACTCTCTCTCAACTCCTCCTGCAAACTCTTCAGACCCTTTGGGGTTAACCCTGCTGTCCCTGCCCCTCCAGGCTGGGATCTGGCAGAGCAGCCAGAGCTGTGCTGCCCATGCTGCCCCTCCAGCCCATCCCTGTTCCCTGGGCATGACTGAGCAGCCCAGCCCCAGCTCTGAGTCCAACAGCACAGCTCCAAACCCCTCCATCCCCCTGTGCTCCACCCAGCTGAGAGCCCTGAGGCTGCTCCCAGCCCCTGCAGCCAGGGGAGATGGATTCCCACTGCCCTGGGCTTATCTCACAGAGCTGTGCCTTAGATAAATGTGCCTGACTTACCCTGTGAGCAGCAGGGCCATGTGCTCATATTTATTTTCTTTGTTTGAGGAATGAAAAAAAAATAGAAAAGAGATGTGGAGAGGAGTCCCTAGGGATGCTCCTTTAAATCTCCATGCCAGGAAAGAGGGCTCAGTGCTCCTGCCCTGCTCAGCTGGGATCAGAGATAAGGCAGAGAGAGGAGCAGTGCAGCAGTGCTGAGTTTGTGTGTCCCCTGTGCTGTGACACACCAGGGTGTCACAGGTCTGAGGAGCCAGCACATTCCAGGAGATTTCACTGGAGGGAAATAAAATTCCACTGCAGGAGCAGCTGGCACAAAGCTGGCTGTGTGTTGCCCAGGGCTCCTCCACCCTCCACTCACATTGTGTTCTCTGAATAATTCAAACAGCACTTTGGTTGGCAGGCCACAGACCCAGGCAAGGCCGATAAAATTTACATTTAAAGGGTGTCCCCCTTATCTTAGGGTTGCAATAAATGCATGTGGGCTTAGACAGCTCTCATCCCTGCACTGGGAAACAGATGACTTCAGCCTGGCACCACTCATTAGCACAGCACTCAGCACTCATCACAAATGGATTATGGTTTGTAAATGGAATCAGAAGCAGCCCTGCATTCCTTGTCTTGTGGGAAGGTGGTGCAGCACCAGAAGAGTCCAGAGCATTCCAAAGGTCTCAGGATGATCCCTACTATCTCCTGGCCACACTGAGCTGGGACATTTGGCTTTGCTGCCCTGCCAGCCTGGATGGGAACACCTGGAGTGGGGACAGAGACACCACCCTGAGCCAGCCCAGGTAAAAACAAGGAGGAAACTGCTGTAGGGAGAGATGGAAACATCCCTGTCATGGCTGGGGATACCCCTGCCATGGATGGGAACACCCCTGCCGTGGATGGGGACACCCCTGCCGTGGATGGGGACACCCCTGCCGTGGATGGGGACACCCCTGCCAAGCATTTCTGCACCCCACAGGCACCTTACACCCCACAGGGAAACCACAGCATCCCTCTGCACACCCAGGCCAGCAGGACAGAATGCAGGAATGAGCAAAGGAAAGGACAGAATGAGCAGAAGCACTCATGGATTGTGCCAGGTGCTGTGATCCATGAGTAATCCAACCTGCAGATTTTTTCACCCAACAAAAAAAATCTCCACATAATAATGGGTTGTAATTATTGAGCCTTAAGAGAAAGTTAATCTATTTTAAAACAACTCTTTTTATCTGATATGTCAAGAATTTGAACTACTCAGCAGAGGAGCTTTTCTAAGCTCTTACTGTCTCATATTCCTCTGGATTTTCTTTTTTTTCTTCTTTAGGAACTCCCTGACTCTATCACTCTTTTGGCATGTGGCATACACTCAAAAAAGACTGATTATGAAGGATTTTAAAGAGAAAGAACAGTAATTAAAAAACAAGGAGAGAGAAAGAGAGATCAGGTAGGACCTGAGGACTGCAACACTTAGGTGAGCTTGGCAATATTCCTCATTAGGAAAAGGATCAGAACCTTTTTGCAATTAGAGGGAAAAAAGAAACAATGGTTCAGCTTCCCATCTGAAAATGAAACCACCTTCTAGCATTCAGGCTGGAAAAAACAGCAAAGAACAAAAGTTTAAGAAACAGAACAATATGTAACCTTTCCATTTACTGGCTTATTCTTCCCCAAGGAAAGAGATACAGTGAAGATAAATTTGATGATCAAAAAACCAGAGGGATTACATTCTTGTACAGTGCTGATCACTGGCAAATCCCCCTCTCTGCAGTTCAGAAGCCCAGCTTAGCATAACAGACAAGATTTATCATTGCCTTGTCCTTCCACCACTTACACAGAGACCTAAGTGGCTCCTGTCTCAAGAGTCCTCACTCATGTACAGGAGGAAATAAATACCAGAAATGTTCTGCTGTGTCTGTACAAAGGGACAAACCCTGTGCCCAACACAGAGCCCCTGGGAAATGTCACATTTTCACTTCTATTTCTGCACTCCTGTAAAGGCATCACACCCTGGCTTCAGCTCAGTGGATGCTCCAAAGTCCTTGTGGGATCACCCCAAAACCCACCAGGTACACACCTACAGTTGCTAGGAGGTGAAACAGCTTCGCCCTTCCATTTGTACGTAGAATACAGAGTCTCCAGTTAACTGGGCACAGAACACAGCATGAATAAATAAACAAGGAAAACCAGAGCTGGCTGCTTTCTCCAGTTGTACCTCAGGGCACAGACCTGCAAAGCCACCCCATACACCAGAGAAAGAGAGAATTTCCTTCACTGTGGCTGAAAACATCATGTCTCCTGCAAATATTCAAGGTATTTTGTACACAGATCTTTTAAAACTGAAGGGTCATCTAATATTCAGGGCTGGAAAAGCAATTTCTGTAATATTCCTTGTTTATAGCCACCTAGAAGCTACAAATGTAGCTTGGTAGGGATGCACCGTCAGGGGATCTGCTTCCAAAGCAGAACATCTCAAGTCAAGAGCTTTGCTAATGCCTGCAGCAAACTTGCAAGGAGTTACAAAAGCTGTGAATCACATCACTTCAGCAGCACTTAGAGTCAAACCCCCCTTCATGGCAGGCTGCCTGCTCTGAACTCTTCCTGCTGCAGGAAACATCCCAGCTCCTGTCTCTCTGTAAAACTTGCCTGGAGCAGGAGCAGATAAAGCTCTGCAATGATCTCTCCAGAGCCACAGAATGTGTTGAAGAGAGTAAGAACCATAAGCAGGAAATCAGCCTGCACTGGGAAGGAAACCTTTCCTAGGAAAGATTTGTTTTCTAAGCTTCTTGTAGGGGCTGGTATCCAAATCTCTCCTGTCTGACCTTACCAGCACTCGTGCCCTGCCAGGAACAGGATTAGAGCTGGACTGAAGGTAAATTATGAATGTGGGGGCCTGGAGGTGGTGTGGGAATTGCTGATCCCCCCCAGTGCTCCCTGTGACCTGCAGCACTCAGCTAAGCCCCTGACCACAAAGAAGGTATTCAGGGGCCTAAAACTATTTAATTCCCATTGACTGCCTTTCCAAAGGAAATAAATGGCTCCATGAATTTGGGCCTTCAGCCCTCCCATGCAGCAGAGCTCATCTGTGAAATGGAAGTAAAACCACATCCTATTCCACCTGTGCTGTGCAGTGCTAAATCCTGGCAGAGGTGAATGGAGCAGCACCCCCAGGAACAGCTGCACACCAGCATGGAGAGCCCTGCATGGAGAGCTGAGGGGCTCCTGGCACATCTCCCTCCTCCCAGAGCCACACCAAGGCTGCCCCTGGGACAGGGAACAGGAGAGAGCAACTGCTGCACCCCACAAGGCTCATGAGGGCTTGCACTGCCCCTTTGTTTCTTCTGGGAACAGCAGCAAAGCCAGGCTCGCCTTGCAAACCTCTGCAGTGTGACCGTGGTCACAGGGGTCTGAGGATTGGGGAAGAGATGAGGATCTGACTCCATGTTTCAGAAGGCTTGATTTGTTATTTTATGATATATATTACATTAAAACTATACTAAAAGAATAGAAGAAAAGGTTTCATCAGAAGGCTGGCTAAGCTAATAGAAAGAAATGATAACAAAGGCTTGTGTCTGGGACAGAGAGCCCAAGCCAGCTGACTGTGACTGGCCATTAATTAGAAACAACCACATGAGACCAATCCCAGATGCACCTGTTGCATTCCACAGCAGCAGATAATCAATGTTTACATTTTGTTCCTGAGGCCTCTCAGCTTCTCAGGAAGAAAAATCCTAAGGAAAGGATTTTTCATAGAAAGATGTCTGTGACAGTGCAGCCCTTCAGCTTCATCAGGCCAGGCCACCACAGCCAGGGTGTGTTCCTGCGTCCCTTCCCTGCCTCCTGCCAAGCAGGGGCTCCTTGCACATCCCTTATTCTCCCCCAGCTGATATGCAGGGTGGGAAATGTCTTCTGCATTTTCATCATCCTTAAAGGAAGAGATGAGCATCACTGCTGTCACTCGGCCACGTCTGGGTACATGGTTTGGCTTTCTCCTGTTCCTCCCTCCCTGCCCTAACACCCACAGCACTTCCCTCCCCACTTCTCCATCCCAATGTTGTACCTCATGTAACGTGGACACTCCTCAGAAAAGGAGTTCAGCACAGAAAATCCAAACCAGCCCTTCAAAAGGACACCCAAGTCTGCAGCTTTATTCTGGGGTGAAAATGACCTCAAACCCCTGGACTAAACAGATGCCTGGGGTGAAAAAGATGGAATAAATTAAAGGATATAATTATGGCTGGGAAACGAGAGAAGGAGGTTGCTCAATAGGATGAAAGAGGGATTTGAGGAATAAGAAATGAAAGGAGGTGTCAGCTTGAATCAGCCAGGTTGAAAACTGCTGCTGATTTTGACTGACATACTGAGACTTTCCAACTGCAAACCCTTTCTCTAATAAGCTGCAAATTCACCTCTACACTTTTGCTTTGATCTTAATGCAAATATTTTATAATGGACACATTTAATGATTTTCAGGTGCTTATTGGTTCTATCAGACTTGATACTGGAATCAATCTCCTCTTTTAGAAAGCTCGGGTTAATGGCAAAGTTTATTAAACTGCATGCAGTCATTCAGAGAAGATCAATAAAGACATGATTACAGAGCAACCAGAGGATTAAACATGAGATTTATCACAAAATTAAACTGAATTAAATGTTCTCTGATAGCACTTGAAATGCTGTCGATACCCTTAACTGATAATCTATGCTTTCTGTGTTTACTTAGCAGGCAGCAGGGAAGTCTGACTCGAGGAAATGACTGTAATGTAAAATCTGCAAAGATTTGCTGAGAGCATTAAACCTCACCTAGAAAACCATTATTTCTTCCTGTTAGAGGAGCAAAAGCATTTGGCTTCTTTGCCCATTTCCTCTTTAAGGGAGAGGAGGATGCAGCCCTCTCCCATATCACACTTTGCAATCTCCTTCCCAGGGCCATTATAGGATGCACAGGACACTGAAGGCTCCTACACAGGGCTACCATGAAATATTTTATGGTTTCCTGCTATGGCGGTTTTTACCTCATTCAGAATTAATTTTGAGTTCTCTATGACCTTATTAAAGCTTATTCCACACACTGAGAAATCTGCAGCCTCTCTGCTTCTCTGCTTAGCCTAGCCACCCCCCAGGTTCTTACACTCACACCTCCTCCTCCTCTCTGATGTTCTCTGCCAAAAGAATTCAACTCCAAAGCATCAAAAAAACCCCAATAAAGAAACAAACAACAGAACTCAACAAAAAAACCCAACAAAAAAACCTCCAAAGAAACAAAAACCTACAACCCCCCTTAAAAAAAAAACAAAAAACAAACAAACCAACCCAAAACAAAAAACCATCAACCAAAAAAAACCCAGGTGCACCAGCAACACAGTACCACTGTCCTAGGAAACAGAAAAGGAAGTTCAGGGGATAAAAATCAGGCCAGTTTTACAGAGAGAATCTAAATTCAGGCACTATTATTTGAGATGAGATGTGCCCCTGCAAAGGAACAGGAATTTCCCAGCCCCTGCTGTGCCCTGAGCTCTGTTATCAGAATCACAGAGATATTTCCATCTGCTCTAGGGTTACTTGGCTGGCCTGGCTGCAGGACCAAAACCTCAGCAGGACAAAAAGGGAGAGGAGGGAGGGAGGAGCAGGAGAGCCTGAGTACACAAGAGACCAAATGCAAAGTAATAACTCATCACAACCACAGCTTTGACAAGGTTTGATCCTGGGTCTGTGGGTTCCCAAAATGGTCACAACACACAAATTCATCTCAAGAGTTCCTTTAAAATGTAATGTTTGTGCTCAACAAGCAAGCAGGAGGAGGGATGGCAGCTTCCAGGCGTTTTTCCATCACACTTTTCAGAGAAAGTCTGTATCCCACCACAGCCCCCACCAAAAGCTTAACAAACCTTGAGAAAATACCTCAAAGGAAATGTGACCATCCAACAGCAAATAAATTACCCAAAACAAAACCCATCAAAAAAGCCCTCATCAACCATCATGAATTGAATTTTTACTGACTCAGAGGGGCTTAGCTGCTTTCTAAACAGGCTCAGCTATCCCCAGTGTACTTTGCAAAATTCAATCCAGTAATCCAATCCCAGATGCATTATGTGAAATCTTATTTCTCCAAGCTCTAGAAAAGAACAAGCAAAAAGGAAGACTTTAGGAACACTAATTTGCCAATAAATACTCACTGAGCCAATTTTGCCTTTACTGCTTTTTGGAGGAAAATAAAAGGCAAAAAAATCCCAAAACACAAACTGCTGTCCGAGTACTACATTCCCTGATTAAAACTTCACTTGTGGATAGAAAAAACACCATGGAGCACATACCCTGAAATTAGCCCAGCATGTGCTGCCCCAATAAACAAATCCTTGGAAACTAGATTAGCATCATTCCCAGTGGGCTTCCACTAGAGAAAACACTGCCAGCTCTGTCCAGAAAGGGAAAATCTCTGTAATATGTAATAAATGGACCAAAATATTTCAGTGTAGAGTGTGGCATGTTCCAGCAGAGACCTGTGGCACCCCAAACCATGGCTGGTATATTTTATATGAGTGCCATCCCACAGTGAAGTCCCAGAGTGACCAGAGGGGCTGAGAGCCCTGAGCTGAGCAGGGACAGAATCATCCTGGTGCTCCATCAGAGGGGACAGCCCAGGTTTATGGGTCCCCATGCATTTATGAGATGTTCCACAGTGACACAGATGGCATCAGGAGCACAGGAGTGTGGCATGCACATTCTCTGAACAGAGACGGACATAATTCACTGTCTGTTCAGAATAATCCCAGGATTTTTGCCTAGGGAAGGCAGTGAGAAGCTCAGAGAAGAAATGAAAACAATTCTCACCGCTTTTCACTGCGCTTGTTGTTTGGCACATGTGGAATGTGTTATGGAGATTGTTTGTGAGAGTGATTTGTTAATTGGACTCTGGTGAAGGTTATTTGGATTCATTGGCCAATTGGGTCAAAGCTGTGTCCTGGCTGTTGGAGACAGTCACAGGTTTTTCTTTAGTATCTCTTTAATATAATATAGTATTAGTGTAATATAACATAGCTTAATAAAGCAATTGTTCAGCCCTCTGGAGTCACTGCGTGTTACTGCCTAGATGGGGGTGACCCTGCAGTGACACAGGAGCACTGTCACCACCCAAAGCAGCAGCTGCTCCATCAGCAGGGCCAGGACCAGGTCAGGAGCTGTGGGTGGCATCAAACACCAGCTCTGCCAGCATCCCTGTGCCCTGGCACTGCCCCGTGGGATCCCAACCCATCTCCAGCCAGCAGCCTGCTGCCCTGGCCCTAAAAATAAACATTTCTGCCTTCCTCGTGTTGGCATGCAGAAAGAGGGATGTAAAACCCACTGTGAAGAACACAGTTCCATATCTCAGTGTGCCACCTGAAAGGGAGGCTGGAGCCAAGCAGGTGACAGGCAAACAGTGCCAAAAATGGGATTTTTCCAGGCAGTTGTTTCCCTGAACTGCTGCTCTGTTGGAAACAAGGCCATCCCTGCAGCCCTTGCTCATGGAACACACAGCACTGTGCTGAGACCCCATCTCAGTGACCAAAGGCAGCACAGGGGCACAGAGTGGCTCCTGTTTCTGCCTGGGCAGAAGCAGCCTGTGAGAGTCTCATAGTTTAGACAAAAAGTGTTCTAAAAAGTTTATTTTAATTCTTACTACTTTTTTTTTTCTTTTAATTACTATGAATAAAATTGCCTTTATACCCTTTTAAACCTGCTTTAGCTTTCTCCAAGAAGGTAAACATTCTAACAAGAAGTAAGTACATTAATAATTAACCAACACTAAAACCCACCACACATTAGTTTAAAAAAAAATCCCAAAATTTAAATTAACAAACCAAAACCGCTACAGAGAAACAGCTCTAAACTACAGCTGGGCATTCCTAATGGGAGACTCATCCCCACCAAATGTGCTCCTTCTGTCCTGTCCCACAGCTAAGAGATGCTGGACTTGCCTTTTCCCCTTCCTCTGGCTCTTAACCACAGAGATCCAGGGCAGCAGGGAGGTGAGAGCCCAGGACATGGAGCTGGAGAGGTTCCTGTGGCACCAAAAATCACCTCCCTCCAGAAGCAGTTGCTGTGTGCTCTGTGTTTTATTAATTTAATGGTCAGGATAATAAATTTGTCAGTAATGACAAAGAAATTCCCTGGAAACTGGAGCACTCAAGTGTCATTGAAGCTCCATCTATTTAGCAAAGAGATGAATGCCTCTCAGTGAGGCTGGCTGTGATTAAGCAGCTGTCACAGCTCCTGCAGCAGCTGCACAGGCACAGGTAGCTCTCAGGGCTCTTCCTCACAGGGATGGGAGGATGATCCTGATGTGAAAGGAAATCAGCAACTGAAAACCCAATTAATGAACTGACACAGAAGTAATGGGTCATTTCTGTAAGGCTGCTGCTCCCATTGACTTGTACAAGCTTCAGTTTTTACAATCAGATTCATTAAAGTTTCACAAACAAAAAATAATAGATTTGGCTTTCTGGCTTGCTGAAGTTATGTTTGAGTGGACTCATACCTTCATGAGGAATAATGAGTTTTTTTTAGAGGAACTTTGAATTTTGAAACTCATTTTTGTTTTTTCCAGGACGGAGACACTGAATCTATTTTAGTAGCTTGATTTCTCAAAAATTCAAGGTGATAAACTGTTTCTGTTACTTTTAGCCCTCTAATTGAGCTGCTCTTTTCATATGTGTACTCTCCTCAGCAGCCACTGAAACTGGAGGAAGTTTTCCAGGGAGTTTCTATGTGCTCTGTTTCCTAACACGCACTGCAAGGGGTTAAGAGAAGAGAATACATAACTTTCTGCTCTCTCACTTTCACAGCTAAAAACTCATGGGAAGTCCCAGTGAAAATGTGGCTGGATAATGGATTGGAGAGCTTGTTGTCCCTGGGTAGGGGATACCAAAGATAACACTTGTTCCATTGAGAGGAAAATGAAATGGCCATGAAGGGTCCTAAAAGAAGGAAGAAATTGAAGCAAGAATGAATCAGCAGAAGACTCTGCCTGTAAAGAACATGGGTGCACCTTGAAATGGTTTGAAAGCCCTTCTCTACAATGCAAGATAGAAAAAAAAAAAAAAAAAAAAGAAAAGAAATATACAATGGGACAGACTTTCAACCTGGAAACAGCAACATTTACACCAGCTGAGAATCTGCTCTAATTAAAGGGAATGTTTCTGTATAAAAGAAAATGAAGCACAAGATGCTCAACCTAAGGCAAGGAAGTTTCAATAGAATATTAACTGGTGAGGGTAAAAATGACAGGGACTACCAAGCATCAGGTGGCACTGAGGGATCACCCAGGGGACAACAAGCAGGAACTTCCTCACTGAATGACTGCACTGAGTCCCCACAGTGCTTACAGCTGTGTGAGACCATACGATCAGAAATTCTTCCTCTGTGAATCCTAAATATTTACAGCAATGTGCTTGACATTCTGGTTTGCTGAAAACAATCATAAACCCAGAAAATTCTGAAGCAAAGCAGAGCAGTGGTGGAGAAAGCTGTGGGGGAAGGGAGGCCCTTCTCAGAGCATCCCCAGCTGAGCACAAGCACACACTGTACCATTTGGGAGGCAACTTTATGTGCTCTTAGTAGTAGATTAATGAATGTAATTACCTACCATTGTGGCTGTGAATGCTGCAAAACTGTAATTTATAGGGTGCTGTAAAGTTCTAATGTGTTTTTATGTCCATAAGCTGCTTAACCATAATCTAATGCATTTGTACACGAGCACCCTCCTAAGTGGCTCTTGGAGCACGAATCCCTCTCTCTCCTCTGTGTCCTGATCCACCAACCTCTCCTGCTGCCAGCTGAGGAGGAGCAGCTGCTAAAGGGATGGATGAGTTTAAATCCAGTGGCAAGAACTTCTTTTTTCCTTTCTTCCTGGCTGGCCAGAGCTGCAGTGTGGTACAGAGAGGAGACAGCACATGGGGGTGTTTATTGTATTTGTGGGGTGCCACAATGAAGGAAGGAATGAATAATCTGACTCTATGTCCTCAGAAGGATAATTTATTATTTATGAGATAAATAATATCATAAATATAACTATATATATTAAAGCGTATATATTCTCTATTATATAATAGAGTATGTATTATATACTCTTTAATACATATATATGATATTTTTATATACTATAATATATTAAAGAATACTTAATATATTAAAGAGTGGTAAATATATTAGAGAACTAAACTAAACTATACCATACTAAAGAATACAGAAAGGATACTTACAGAATGCTAAAAAGATAATAATGAAAACTCCTGACTCTTTCCAGAGTCCTGACACAGCTCGGCCCTGATTGGCCAAAGAGTGAAAACAACTCACAGCAGAATGCAATGGAACAATCACCTGTGGGTAAACAATCTCCAAACACATTCCACATGAGCACAACACAGGAGAAGCAAATGAGAAAAGAATTGGTTTCCTTTTCTCTGAGGCTTTGCAGCTTCCCAGGAGAGAAATCCTGAGTGAAGGGATTTTCCAGAGGATGTGAATGCCACAGGTGGGGGTCCCTGTGAGGGGTGGGATGGAACACGGACCCTTGGTGTGATGGAGAGCCAGGACTCAGCCCCACCTCCCCCCTGCACCTCATCCTGCCTAGGCAGGACACCAGGAGATCCTGGGATAGCACTCACAGAACTGTCTCTCACAAAACCCTTCCCCTTCTCACAGCCTCAGCTGCCCTGCTCTTCCTGCTGCAGGGCCTGTGGTCACTTCAGTCCTTCTCTGCTCCAAGAGGAGGGATGGGCCAGGACTCCTCAAGTATATGTGCTTATTGTTGCCACTAACTAATTTAGGCAAACCATTTAACTTCTTTATGCCCTTGCTTAACCATCTGTAAAATGGGACTAATAATAAACCTCAGAGGGATTTAGTTAGACTTAATTAAATGGTTGGTAAAGTGCTTTGAGATCCTCAGGAGAAATGTGTTGTGCAAGTGCAAATTATTATTACTGTTACAGTGCTTTCTGCTTTCAACACAGTTAAATATTAATGATCCAGTTCTCCTAATGCCCAATGATACAACTTTCCTGAACAGTCATTTTCTCAACTAAAAAGCCACAGGACCTGGTAGTAGAACACCAAAAAACTTTCTTTGTTGTTCATTCATAAGTAGTCTGAAACAGCAGATAAGAGTAAATTATAATTAAATTAGTATGTATCAAACCAAAGATGGGGATCCCAAATGCCTGTGCTGCACATGCAGTCAGATCAGAGCCACACCAATGCCAATTAAATCACCAAATCAGTGCTCCTATCACACACTGCCAGAGACCCAGGGAGGAAATCAGCATCAATGCTGATATATAATAAATGCCTTTGCTGGTTAGAAAGGTGTCATGGCATGAGTGAGGTGATTAACATTCAATTAACAGCCCCACGGTGGCAGAGGAACATCAATGCCCTGTTCGTGAGAGAGTTACAGCTCCAGGGGCCAGGGCAGAGAACATCCTGGATTTTCAATAAGGTTTGTCCATTGTGATCCCACAAAAACGATCTGAAAGTTGCCCGCAGGCAAAAAAACAATCAGCCCTGATTCCTCCTCTTTTGTCAGCTTCTCCCAGGCCAACTTAAAAGGAGAAAAATGGAAAAAAAAATTGACTGGTGATCCAGGTCTGAGGAGCTGGGTGAATGTGAGCTGGTTTGCAAAGCCTGCTGAGCTCTTCCACCCGCAGCAAACTCAGCCACAGGAGCAGAAGTGAAAAAAAAATACAAATACTGCCTCCCTAAAATATTTAGGATACAAAATCACAAAACAAACAGTAACTGTAACCACTCCAACTAAAGACAAATCCAAAAACACTGAACGAAGTACAGCAAGCAGTAAAAACTGCAAAACTTCATCCACTACTAAACATTTCACACCAAAACTTAGGTCCTCCAGCAAATCTAAGAAAAACACAGCTTTAAACTCACCACAAAAATTCAACAAAAAGCCCAAATTCTTTAAATAAAGTAATGTGAGCCATCCAATCATGCCAAGCTCATCAGTATAATCCTAATTTATCTTTTTTGTTTGCAGTTTTAAGGGAGACTCCACAGCTTCATGGTCTAACCAAAGACTGAACTCTCCCCTCCCCGGGACGTGGCAGAATCTGCTAAAAGTGAACCCAAATCACCTCTGACAAGTGTTTTCTCAGTATTTTTCAGTATTTACTTAAAATATTGTAGTGGTTTTTGTTCTCTAATTTGAGATTTTGATAATTTTGGATTTTTTTTCAGCTAATTATTACTGAGTGTGATGGGTTTCAGTGCTGGTTAATCATTATGTACTCACTTCTTGGTGTGAGGTAGGATTAGGAAAAAGGCAAAGTAGGCTCAAAACTTTAAAAAGGTATAAAGAAAAAAATATTAACAGTAACTAAAAGAAAGAGTAATAAGAATTAAAACAAATTTTTAGAATTTTTCTCTTCTCCTTACAGCTTTTCTTTTCTCACTGACAATGTAATGAAACAAAACATAAAATTTTAGTCCATTTACTACATTCAAAATAGTTTTTTCTACTAATAATATATCAGAAGCCAAATCAAATATTAAAGAAATAAAAGCAATTCCAAATTTGAAGGTATTAAGTTTCCACACACAACCTTAGGTGGTCTCCACTTGGAACTGTGGTGTGGTGGGATTTTTAATTTTATGGTGAACTCTGCTGTTTCTATTTAATCTTCAATAATAATGACATAACAAAGATAAATAATCTATTGATAATTAAGTCAAACGTTTTTGCCATCGTTATGTACTACAAAGTGAGCCTATCTAAAGAAAGCTGATTAAAAAGCACTTCTAATTTACTTATATTAAAGATCCTAGAAATAATTATAAGAACAAAGAAAAAAAAAAAAGCCAAGGAAAAAAAAAAACACAAAAAAAAAAAAAAAAAAAAAGAATCATCATCATGCCAGATGAAAAATCCCCTTTGCACTGAACACCAGAATATAAGGATACAAATAGAAATAAGGATACAGCAGGTAGGAATGTAGCAAATAGAAATGTGTGGTTTTGAATCATGAAGTCTTTATTTCATCTAGCACAAACTCATCTCATTGTTCCCTGCAACAGAAGAAACCACAGCAAAGACTTTTAGAGGCCTGGGCCAGCACCAGGACTGAAACTCTGCAAACTGTTCTCATCCTGCTCCCGCACCATGGGCCAAAAAATATTCTCACTTTGGTTTTTTGTACCTCCCTCATGGATCAGGCAGGTCACACCTGCTCTGCAGAGATGCTGCCCATGGTTCCCTCAGCCCACCTGGAATCTCAGACTCCCTGTGCACAAAAACCCAAAATATCCACCTGGAATCTCAGATTCCCTGTGCACAAAAATCCAAAGTATCAACCTGGAACCTCGGACTCCCTGTGTACAAATATCTAAAATATCCACCTGGAATCTCAGATTCCCTGTGCACAAAACCCCAAAATATCCACCTAGAATCTCAGACTCCTTGTGCACAAAAATCCAAAGTATCAACCTGGAATCTCAGATTCCCTGTGCACAAAAACCCAAAATATCCACCTGGAGTCTCAGATTCCCTGTGCACAAAACCCCAAAATATCCACCTGGAGTCTCAGACTCCTTGTGCACAAAAATCCAAAGTATCAACCTGGAACCTCGGACTCCCTGTGTACAAATATCTAAAATATCCACCTGGAATCTCAGACTCCCTGTGCACAGAAATCCAAAATATCCTCCAGAGTGGGATCAGGTAACCATGAACACTTACACAATGCCAAGCTTCCAGAAAAGCATCCTTGAGAAAGGATTTTCCCAGCTTTCTGCAAACAACCTCAAGGTGACCTGTGTGAATTTTGGATGCTTTCATAGCCAGGCAGAAGGGCTGTCACCACACCACAAGGTCCATCAGTGATGTCCTTTGGCTCCAAACCAGAGTGGCTGAGCCAGAACTTGCCCTGAGGGATAATCCTTAAAAAAACCAGCTTTGAAACACAAACCAGGCAACCTGATCCCAGGGGTGCAGCAGATGAAGGAGCTGGGTGCCCTGTGGGGAGGCAGGAGCTGCTGGCACACAGGGAAGGGATGAGGCTTCTCAAGGAACCACTGCAACTCCCCCACGGTCACAGACACCTTTTATGTAAAATCCTTCCTTTGGGATTTTTTCCTCCTGAGAAGCTGGGAGGCCTCAGGAACAAAATGTAAACAATGATTATCTGCTGCTGTGGAATGCAACAGGTGCATCTGGGATTGGTCTCATGTGGTTGTTTCTGATTAATGGCCAATCACAGTCAGCTGGCTCGGACACAGAGCCTGAGTCACAAGCCTTTGTTATCATTCTTTGCTATTCTATTCTTAGCTAGCTTTCTGAGATGAAACCTTTTCTCCTATTCTTTTAGTGTAGTTTTAATGTAATATATATCATAAAATAACAAATCAAGCCTTCTGAAACATGGAGTCAGATCCTCATCTCTTCCCTCATCCTCAGACCCCTGTGAACACCATCACTGTTTATAAACCTCCTCCCCTTGAGCACATTTCACACAGGCAAGCCTGTGTGCCATCAGTGAGGAAAAGAAGAGTTGTGGCAATTTTATGTTAGTCGTAATTTCAAACCCATCAACTTCAACATAAGGATTTCTATCTGTTTCAATATTTAATTTATTTTTGCCTTCTAGTGTTCCTGAATTAGGGAGATGTTTTATTGCTCTGGTTGACATTTTTATGAAAACTGAAACTAGGCTTCATTTTTTAAGTGAAATTTCTCCACTCGAACAGCTAATTAGTGCTTGTGCTCACACTGGGGATGCAGGTGCAAAAACACAGACAGACCTACACACACACACAGACTGCCTGGGTGGACAGATTAATATCCTTTTGAGAATTTGGACATCCTGTACCTTTGTCACTACAGAAAATTGCAAGATTTTCATGTTTTCCTACTGCTCCACAATTAAGCCTCCATCCATGACTGGACACTGCAATCCCTGAGTCTGCATTTTTTCCTGAACAAGGATTAAAGCAGCACTTAACTCCATAGACTGGCTGCCAGTTATTACAGTAACACAATTCATCTTTGCTCCCTCTTGTTTTAAAGCAGAGGTGAGTGCTCTGGCAGCCTTGAGCTCCTTTTTTTGCCTTCACCAGCTGATTATTTTCAGGATGGAAATGCTGGCCTCAGTGGGTACCTGCAAACAGCCTGCCTGCCTGTAATGATGATCTACCTGTCTGCTGCTTCCAGGCCACCTGTTTGCAGCCTCCCTGGAAGCCTCACAGATAGATAAAAAGCTTCCAATATTTTCTCCACATAAACTGCAAGCCATCCATCAAGTTGTTTACATCACACCGAGATCTATGCACCTTTATCATTAGAGGAGCCGTCTCCAGGAATGGGATGAACACACAGACATCATAAATCTCCCCTTTTACAAGGGGACTGCATGATTTTGTTGAAGGAAATGCACCCAGCAGCATCCCAGCATCAGCCATTAAGGGAGTTCAGAGCAACAGAAGGACACAAAGGCAGAATGATTTTAAAACTGTTGCCTGTGGTGTTTTTGGGGTCCCCTGTTATAGGGAGGAAATGATGAATCTGACTCTACGTTCTTAGAAGGCTAATTTCTACTATATTATATTACATTACATTATATTATATTATATTATATTATATTATATTATATTATATTATATTATATTATATTACTATAAAATAGATATATAAAAACTATACTAAAATATAAACTATACTAAAATATATATAAAGCTGTACTAACTGTATATACTATACTATATATATAACTAAACTATACTAAAATATATATATAAATCTATACTAAAGAATAGAGCAAGGACGCAGACAGAAAGTAGAAGATAATAATTAAAAACTCGTGGCTCTCTCCTCAGAGTCTGACACAGCCTGACTGTTATTGGTAATTAAGTTAAAACAATTCACATGTTGGATAAACAATCTCCAACCACATTCCAAATCAGCAAAACACAGGAGAACCAAATGAGATAAGAATTGTTTTCTTTTTTCCCTGAGGCTTCTCAGCTTCCCAGGAGAGAAATCCTGGGCAAAGGGATTTGTCAGAAAATATGATGGTGACAGTCACCTTGTTCTTCTAAAGTTCTCCTAAGCTTTCTGATGTTTACATTTTTGTAATGGAGTTCTCAAGCACTTGTCATGTAAATAATGATTGTTTTGCATTCCTTTCTGGAGGAGGAGAGAATTGATGGGCTGTTAGTTTAACCAGTGTGGTTGGAGAGGTGGCAATTCCATCCTCCAAACCATGGTCACTTTTGGAATTCTATAAATATCCAGGTCTGGAAATAACCATGCCTTTTTTGCCTTGGACATATCAGCATGTGAGTGTCGTTCATTTCCTGATCTGTTGTGACATAAAACACAACCAGAATGCTCAGAGAGGACACGGTGGGTTCCACAGCAGTGCTGCTTTGCTTGTGCCATCCCACAAGGACTCTTAAGGCCAGGCAGCTCCTTCCAAGATTTTGAACCACCTCCAAACCTGCCTGGCTGTGGATGTTTCCTGTGAACACAGCCAGGGCTTTGCAATTGCAATCTCACAGCAATTAACATTCTTCTGCAGTTGCAGTAAATATGATGTGTCAAACTGGGGAACGTGCCCAGGCTCTGAAGGGTCAGGCACAGCAGCTCTGTCCTCAGGCAGAGATGTCACCTGTCCAGCCAGCCCCTGTCACCAGGAGACACCTGAGCACTGGGAAGGGAAATGTTAATCCCTGTGGTGGGAATGGATGAGCACAGCTCTGCAGGAATCCCCCTCTGTGCAAACCCAGGGCATAGGGAATATTTCTGTGTCTGCTCTGGGGTGCCCTGACCCCCAGGGGAGCACTGACTTTGACCCTCATCCATGGAGAAAGTTTCCTAAACTCCAGAATAGACTGGAATCCACAAAAGTGTGAAATAGATTATAGAGAGTAGTGTAAGTGTTATCACTTAGTGAGAAATTTAGGTTTTGGGATTTTTAGTATGTTGTGGATGGAAGCAAGATGGAGGGCACAGGGTGTCATCCTGGGCTGCTTCTTCATGCTTCTTCTTCCTCCTTCTCCATGGGTTTGGGTGGCATTTGTAATTGGGTGGAAAAGTCCCACTGTGGGCTCTTTGGGTTAAAAGGGGAAATAATCCAGGTGTCAGTTCCTAATTGGATAGTTTACCTTTAAAAGACCTTGTACCAAGAGATTGTTGGCCATTTTGTGCCTTCTAATGCAAAGCTGCTGAACTCATGGTAGTGAGACTGTTTTACTGACAAGAAATAATAAACACCTGAGTCTGAACATGAACTGCTGTCTCAAGTGCCTTTAATCCAGACCCAGAGAAACCACAACTGGTACCCCCACACCCCTTCACCACAAAGCTGCTCTGACATCAGGCCAGGCTGTACCTGGGGATTCTCCTGGGGCACAGACCCACAGGGACTCAGCAGCTCTGCCCCAAACATCCCCCAAGGGAATGGAGTAGGAAGAGGAACCTGGGATGATCATCAGCAACACCTCAAAAAGCTGTCAGAAAAGGAGGGGGCAGGTGTGAGGGGACTGAAAGACAGCTCATGTGTGAATCAAGTCTGAATGACACCCCAAATGCAAAAAAAAATCCATGCTGTGATCTGCTCAGGGTGGGGAAGACAAGAAGTCTCCCTCCAGTGAGACAAGTATCCCAAAGGGACCTCCCGTGGATTTGCTTTGAAAACTGCTTTCCTGTTTATCTGCCAAAACAAATAAGGACAGTCAGAGTTTGCTGCTGTAAACATCTTTCCTCTTCTTGAGACAAATTCTCTCACAGAGTAATAATTTCTTTTTAATTGCTGCATTTAGACAAAATAAACCACTTGAGAAGAAGAGGACATGCAAAAAACCCAACAAATTTGAAATGAAGTCTGGACTTTCACTTGAGCTACAGAATTAAAAGCAGATTAGAGTCGGTGTGCAGAGTTATTAGAGTAATACATGAACTTCCAAAGACAACCAGAGCAGGATTTGCTGTGTCCCTGCAGTGTCCCTGTGCTGTGACCCGCTCTGTGCAGGGACCATGGGCTGGGATTGGGCTCATTTTCACACCTAGGGCTCTGTAATGGAGAACTACAGATCCCAAACCTCACAGAAGTTCCACCACTAGATGGGAATAGGTGCAATTGCTGACCTTAGAAGGCTGAAATGCAATAAATGACTGCTTAGCCCACTGAAAAATAAACCAAAAACAAGATCTTTCCTCCCCCTTTTTAAAATTCAACTACATATAAAATTACAGCATTTGCTATTTCAGCAGGGATGTTTTTAGCCACAAGAAGCTGAAGATACAAGAAAGGATTTCAGGGAAAAGTAACAGCTTTTATGAGAGCCACTGATATGTGGGGGAGAAGAGAGGAGCTTCTGGGCACACACAGCCCCGTGAGGCTGGGGCAGCTCAAGGCCTGCTGAGTTTCCCCAGATGCCAAACAAAGGATCAGTCAAATGTGATGGGCAGTCAGATGAGAACAGAGAAAGACATCTCTTCCAGTTCCACTTCCTTTTCCTTTCAAAAGCAAGCCATGTCCTGAACAGCACAGAGAATAACCCCCAGCAGGTAACTCTGCCCTTGAAAGCATCTCTGGCACTTCCCAAGCCTCTCAGTGGAACGGTGATAAGCAGAATGATAAAGCCCAAACACACAAATGTCAATGAAAGGCAGCTCAGGGAAGAGGATAAGGCTTTCTGTCAAAGTGCTTCCCTTTCTTCCCTTTATCAGCTGCTCTGCCCCATGCTCAGTTTGTTCCTGAATGTGCACAGCACCAAACAGGCAGGGAGGGAGAGGAATCATTGGCAGAGAGGCACAGGAATCATTCCTATCAGTGACAAACTCCAAGATCATTGATTGCCTCTCTCTACAGGCTGTGTGGAAACCAGCAGGAAGAGCTAAGGAAGAAATGGAATTCTGGTGTTAGAAAAACGAGTTTTAATGAGATGCACCTAAGGACTCATCTCTGATAAGCCATTTGTGGATAGACAAGCCCAAACTGAGTTTTGTATTTGCAGGAAAACATGAAAAATTCAGTTTCACTAGAGACCATTCTGGCCAGTTTGACACACTGGTAACAGTCAGGGTTTTATGAGGTCCCTGTGCTCGACAGCTCTGTGCTGGCATCTGAGGTTACAAATTGCCTCTCTTGATTCTACAGGGCTATGGGATTTTGTGGCATTGACATTTTCCTTTCAAGCATATCAGTTCTTCCTTCATTTCAAATGCTGGTTGCTCATTTTATCTGCCATTTAAGTGTTTAAAAAGATTCAAACTGGATTAAGAAAAAAAAAATCAAACCCAAAGCCCCACAGTCTTCTGGATTTATGTGTTTTTCTGATGTGTTTGCCATGCTGTAACCAATCAGATAAGCTCCTTAGTTCCCTCCAGTGATGGATTATTGAGTTTTTATTTATGTTTCTCCTTGTTTAGCCTCCCAAGCACCAATACACTTGTACCAATGTCTCAGCTTCGACTCCCATTAAGGAAAGAAAGAGCCGGCAAATGTGATCAGCCTTGGAGATTTTCCAGAGGCAGAGTGCTCCTGAGCCCTGTCCTCTGCTCTCAGTGCATTTGGCACTGGCTTTGCTCCCTTCCCAGCCCTGCTCCCCAGCATGGGCTCAATACAGCCTGCAGATCACTCACTGCATTTCACACCCACCTGCAGACATCTGACGGGCAGGAGGGAAATAAAGAAAAACAGCGCTGAGCAATGAAGGTCAAAGAGAAGTTCAAGACTGACAAAGGCTGTGATCTCCACCTCCCCAGTGCTGTACAAAGTGTCCCTCCTGATCTTCACTTACTGAGCTTTTCTCTCCCTTCCCAGGGCAGGAAAGCACTTTCAGCCTAATGGTCTGCTTCAAAATCCACACACTGTGGGTTTCTTCTCATGGGAGGATTACAACTCTCATACTTAAAGTCAATCTTAATATACTTATCTATTTTAATTGCTACAGAATTGTTCTCCAAAGCACAAACTCACTGTGGAAGTCTGAAGATATCTGAGGTGATAACAGAATGATGATCTCCTTCCAGGTAAGGGTCAGTTCCCTTGCCAAAAAATTTAGCTTTGCAGAAGGGTGGAGAATTAATTGCTGAACAGCTCTTGGCACCAATTAAACCTTTCTTGTACCCAGGAGCAGTCTGAGCTGCCATCAAGCAACCTGGACTGATCCTCAGCCAGAGCTTGTTGAGATTTTCCCCACCTGAGGAGCACATTCCATCAATATAAAGTCTGAAAAGTTCAATTTGAAATGCTGATTTATCTTCTGGGGGTTCATTCCTGGTACAAGTTAGCTCACCTATGGCTGAGTTGGGAATTTTCCCCACATCAGATAAGAAAACAGGCAGAGCAATGTGTAGGGAGCAGAACTCCTCCTGAGCTGGAAACCACTGGCTTTGCCTGCACAGAAGAAACAGAAAATGCCCACAGAGTGTAACCTGCTGGAATTCAAGGTTAGAATTCAAGGAGAATTCAATTCCCTCACAGCTCTGCAATGCAGGGCAGATGGATGATGAAGCCAAGCCTGGCCCAGGCTGTGCCCTGTGGCAGTGACACTGCCCAGCACACACCTGCAGCACGAGCTGTGCCAGCCTCACCACCTGGTGCCACCACAAAACCTGAGCTCTTCTGGCTGCTAGGACCAAACCATGAGCAGCAGTTTGCTGTCCCTGTACAGGCCTGACCTCTCCTGCCCTCTGCAGTGTTCATTTCACTATGGTTATATTTTGTCACACTCATCATTACGGTGTCACTGAGCTCAGCTCAGCACTGACAGGCCCCCAAAAGAAAGCAAAAACCAATTTTAACAGAATTTTACATATCCCCTGCTATATAAAGAGTGGGATAAAACTGCAGAGCTCCATCTTAGGGATTCATCACTGCACAACAACCAGAGATTCCTGACACAACTGCTGGCTGGAACCCACCAAGACAAACACAACATTTTCAACATCCTAACACCTGCTGAATGCATTGCAGACACCTTACAAGGCTCACAGGAAACATGCCTAATGCCAACATCCCTGCTATGACAAGCCACTTGATTTCTCCAATTCAGTGTGCTCCCAAGTGGTGAGGAACATCTGTGAAGAACAAACATTAAGGAGATATTATTACACAGTCAGCAAAAAATGCATTTCCTCTCCAGTGCATGGGATTGCACTACACATTTCACAGAATTGGTTTACCATAGAAGACAGCAAATCAACTATAAACCAACTGGTTTACATGGCCCATGTGGGACTGAGAGAAGAGCTCTCAGTTCCAATCCTTCAATCAGATGCACACGTGATCAAAGCAAGGCTCCTGTGGCTTAGGGGCAGGTAAAACACCCTTGCTTTTAGGGAAACTGCACATTTACAGTAAAAAAGAATGAAACACACAGAGAATTCACTCATCCTCACACTCATCCTCACAAAGCAAACTCCTCTCTCAAACTTCTCCACATCCCTAGGATACTTTAACCCTTTAATCCACCACCTAAACATAACCAACTTCCTCAATGGAGGACAAACCATTGCCTCCCACCTAACTGACCTCTCCTGATACAAATTGCTAGGCCCAGCAGGACCAGCCAACCTGCAACTAACAGCAACCAAGGCTGCCACCACCCTCCACTCTGGCCTAATCAAAGCTTACTTTGGATCATTCCCTTTATCCATCCTCATCATTTCCTCTCCAGCGCATGGGATTGCACTACACATTTCACAGAATCAGTTTACTACAGAAGACAGCAAATCAACTATAAACCAACTGGTTTACATGGCCCATGTGGCACTGAGAGAAGAGCTCTCAGTTCCAGTCTTTCAATCAGATGCACACATGATCAAAGCAAGATTTCTGTGGCTTGGGGGCAGGTAAAACACCTTGTTCTTATGGAAACTGCACATTTACAGTAAAAAACAATGAAACACACAGGGAAGTCCCTTTGATTTTTGCACACTCCTGAATTCAGTCACTGTGGGTGGTGTCCAGCTGTCACACACAGGTCAGTTTTGGGGCTGGATGGACAGTCCAGCACTGCAGCCCTTGGTACAGCACACAGAGCAGCAGCATGACCAGCCAGTGCAATCTCACACTGCATCTGCTCCCACCTCTGGTACTTGTTTCCATCCTACAGAGATGTTAAGGCAAGCTTATTGCAAAGCAGAAAATCAGTTAAAGGCCAGAGGAAAAATGAACCCTGTTCCTCTTAACACCGAACTTGTCACTTCACAGTGAGGACTAAGAGCAGTGTCTCAATGTCTGCAGCTGGATTCCAGCTCAATCACTGACATTTCAGGATTGACTAATGCCTGCTTGCAGTCTTGGATCACAAGGGAAGAGCAAGAAAGGAGCAAAGCAAGCAAACTGTTACTACCAAAAACATGCAAAACATCTGAGTTGTTCACTTGTACGAGGATTGTTTTTTCTTGAAAAGCCAAGAATGCAAGTCCCAGTTAAGAAATCCAAATACCTTGGATGACAGCCTGAAAATCATTCAGATATTAGTTATTATTATGTAGGACAGGCTGAGACAACTGTATTTAGTGCTCACAACAGCCAACAAACTAAGGAAAGTCACCATAGAGAGGGGAGAAGGGAATGACTGGATGGACACGTGTGTGAGTTAGTTTGTATTCAGCCATGTCAGCTCTCTTTGCACAACAGAGAGAAGTGAGTTTTAGGAGCAAAATGAACCATGAAAGGTGGCAGGTTTGTCTCTAGTGGCCACAAGGGGCCAGCAATTCAAAGGTGTGAACATGACCTTGTCATCAACAGCTATTAAGCAGACAAATGCAGCTACAGGTTTATCAAAACAGAGACACTGGCCTACATGTCCCCTGGAAGCACCACTGAACTCTTCTTAAATAACCTTTTGTTGAAGATTTGGGAAAACCTGTTAGTACATTACACTTTGCAGTGCTTTAAGGAGGGCTTTTGTTTCAAGTGACACTTCTTGCCTTCCCCTTCAGCTGTGCACAGTTTTTACAAGGAATCCCAAAGGTGTTGCAGGGTTCTGGCTGGGATCAGTGGCTGACATGTTCCAGGGGACACAGCTGGAATTCAGGTGAGAGCAGCTGGAACTGCTGCAGTTGCACCACTGGAACAGTCTGAACTTACAATCTCCAAGACAATATCAAAACATGATGTAAGGCTCAGAAAATAACAAAATGAGAGAAAACGTGGCATCCACCCTTTCTAACACCCACATTTCTGCCCAGCACATGCTCTCACCAGCCACACACAGACCCTGGGGTGCAGGGACATGTCCTACCTACATCACACCAAGTTTTCACTGTTTCTCCCATTCCAGGCTCACAGTGCCACTGCAAGAGCCAGAGGGGAGACTCTTATTAAGCAGAAATCAAAAAGAAGCAGCAAAATTAAAAAAGAAAACTTTTAAACTGTAAATCAGCACTGGAGACAAATAGTGAGCAGCTGATGCTTGGGCTTCCTCCTTCCCTCCAACATGTTTGAGATGTGCCCCAGGAGCAACACAACACTGAAAGGCTATTGCAGCTTCTGGAAGACACTGAGCATGGCTGGTCTGCATAGAGCTTCCCATCTTTCTTTCTCTTTTTTTTTTTTTTTTAACTCCTCTCCATAGTTTTTAATGACCTGAAAAGGCCAAGATAGGTAGAGCCATCCTACTCCTCCTGCCCATAAATTATGTGCACTTTCCAGTGTAGCACCGGGTTGGTGATTGTTTTCTAATCTGTCTTCTCATTAAGACCAGAGTGGTCTCACAAATACTGGAGTGTGTGAGTAGGCCTGACCATGGAATCAGGGCAGCTTTCCTCCCACCATCTCCATGAAGGAATTGAGAGCAGATCCCTGTTAGCCACGACAGGCCAGAACCCCAACTTCTGCTCAGCCACAGTCAGAATGGAATCCAACACTGGAAACTGGAAGGATTTTCATGCTGGTTCAAAAGAAAGTTAAATCCAGTATAGTTCTCTGCTTTCCTTCATTTCTCAACATGCATGTGGTCATGCCCATGGATTCAATGCATATCTGTTACAAAGCAGATCAACTGCACAGCCCCTTTCTTCCCTCTCTCTTCTGCTTCCATGCAGAAAATTAAAGATTGGAGGGTTCACAATCTATACTAAAACCACTGGCTCAGATGATGAGGGAATCACTTCTTTTGGAGGATTAACCTGGAATAGATGGCAAAGGAATGCAATTACTTTTTTGCTTTCAGTGGCATTAAGCACAAAGAGTACCCTCAGTTTAGGAAACTTGGCAGTATCAAAACTCAGTTGATGATAAAGATAATTAAGAAAAACCATAACATGAGACCAGCTTCCACAGAAATGTGCAGCTGTGCAAAGAGAAGCCTAAAGCTGCTGTGATCAGCTCAGGAGGCAGTGATGGGGCCATCTCCACCCTGCACTGCTGGCACAGGAGCTGAGGTAAAATGGAAAAGTGTGGTGTCCTTGCACAGAAAACACAGAAAAACATATCCCAATATGGAGGGGGTTTCAGTCATGAGCTCAGAGAAAAGCCATGAAACTGAGAACAAGGAAGATGAGCTGGGTGTCAAGTGTGCACCTCACTGAAGGAAGAGGAAGGTAAAAGCAAGGACACGTTACAGATGCACAGGGAATTGAGGATGAACAGAAAATAGAATTACTGGAGAAACAAAAAACCATGTATAAAAATATGTGATGAACACAGAGGAACTCTAAGTCACTTCAGGAGGCTGAGAATGGCTTAGCACCTTTCTAGAGGAAATACAAACCTCCACTTGCTTACACAAATTACAAACCTCTACCTCTTACACAAATTTCAGGCAGATTGACAAACTGAGAAGAAGAAGGACAGCACCTCCCAGAGCTCCCCAGGCTCAGAGCCAGGCAGGGCTGTCTCACAACCCTGCACAACAGGAGCAAACTCCTTGGAGTAAAACCCTTTCAGAAGTTTTCCCCCAAATTTGCCCTGAACCAGGACAGCTTTCATTCCACCATCTCCATGAAGCAGCTGAGACCAGACCCCTGTCAGCCACAAGCCAGGAGTTTTCCTTCCTTTTCCCAGAAGTGGGTCATTAAGTGCTTTCCTCCTTAGTGAATCCCAGCTGGAAGCACTCACACATCCTTGCTCTGTGAAGCCTCTGCTTTTAGATTTTACCAGCCATGAACTGCTGTGTCCAACACTCTCCCTTCACCACAGGCTGAAGTGTCATCCCAGCAGAAAAGGATTTGCCCCATGTGGTGGCACAAAACTTTATCATCATCCCTTTTGTGGGATGCTAAAGGGATCTGTGGGATCACAGACCTGATGAAAGGGCAGTACCCAGTTAACACACTTCCTACTATGCTTTTAGCCAATTCTAGAGGGGAAAAAATGGCATTTTTAAGCTCTGGCATCTGCCAGTTCTTACTTGACAAACTATTTGCAGATATGGCAATATATATATATATATATCACATATCACTGCCTTTCATGTAAGGATTCACTTTCTAACTCAATGTATGAGCAGATTTTCAGCTCCCAAATTCAGTTTGCTGTTCCTCACAGACAGACTTACTAGGTTTCCTTTCTTTCCTGCATTCAACCCCATGAAATGTGCAGTACTTTAAAGCACCAGCACTTATTATTAAATTTTAAGTATATGGTAACTAGAGATGTATAAAAGAGAGTTTTACAGAGTCCCTCCAAAACAAAGCACTACATTTTTGTATGCCATCTGATAACTATGAGAACCATCAAGCATTTAAGCCTTGGCTGTAATTTCAGAAGAGCTACATATAAAACCTTATTTACAACTGGGTCTTTCCTTTTTCTTTCCCCACTGAGTAATCCTGGTCTGTTTAGTCCTTAGAGGGGCTATGCATGAGAGACAGCATTGAAAATGCATTATTTCAAAAAGAAATATAAATAATATTTATATATATATATATATTTATATATATATATATATATATATAATATATGTGTGTTATATCTATAATGTATTTTTATATTATAAAAATTATATTCTATTTTTATATATTATATATATTTTCTATATTTTTACAAATGTATTATATATATTATGTTTTATACACACACACACACATATACCTATTTTTATTTATATATATATACCAAAAAAAAAACCCATAGGCCATAAGTCTATACTCATTTATACCATTATTCCCGCCAGGCAAAACCCGAAAAAGGTTTTGAAATGAAATATGTATTTTCATACAAATCACTGGAAAAGAGACCAGAGTCACAACATTGCCTAGTGCAGGATCCAAAAAGGGACCTTGTCAGAGTAATCATTTCACAATATGGACCTGTGTGTAAACTACTAACAATGGGAGTTTTTAACACTGGTTAATTTACTATGAAAAGTGTATTTAACTTTACTATATTTCGTATAGAATATAGTATTATACTGTATTTACTACAGAAAGTGTATTTACCTTGCTGTCTCTGGTGCATCATTAGAAGGCACCATCCAGCTTCAAGTGCTGTGTCTGATTTCAGAGATCACAGGCTACAAGTGATTGGAGTATTAGTGATAGACACACACCCCTCATGACTTGGTGATGTTTAGTGACCCCCATTTCGACCATCAGCTCATAAGCTCAGCACCAGAAGCACAAACTTGCAACTTAAACTGGAAAAAAAACACTTTTTGGACAAGGAATCACAACAGCCCAACTCTCCACACACTGAAGCAGCACAGAAAGTGAAAAACACAAAAGCTGAACCTGAGGCACCACGAGCAGCTGCTCTGCACGGAGGCACCGCTCAGCAGCAGCAGCAGCGCTGTGCAGGGTGGGGAGAGGCACCTCCTGTAAATGTCACTGGGTTTCTAAAGGTTAAGTAAGCATCTTGAGAAAGGCCTTCATGCTCCTGTGCTCCACCTCACTGCAGGCTGATAAAGGATTATTGAAAAAGGGGGGAAAAAAAAACCTGCAAACAGATAAAAAGCTCACGGGTTGGTGTTGAACAATTGAATTTTTCCTTGCCTAGCTACACTAGTAGATTATCAATGGCAGATTTACCATTATTAATTATTAGAGCAAAGTATTAAAGACTGTTTTGCTTAATTAATGGAGTCATCTATAGATAAGTGTTAATTCATATACATAACTGTTTTTTAAATCTATGGCAGCTTCCCTTGGAGTGCCCTCTGAAACATCTGCCCTTGAGGTCAGAATTAGTGGAGTGACCAGCAGCTCAGTGAGTCAGGCTGGAAACAAGCCCCAAAACTTGGTGAGAGCTCTGTGCTGTACCATGAGCTCTGTTACTGCTGTTATTTGAAGGGAAACAGACTGGCAAAGCAAGAACCAAGAAACAGTGAAGCCCAGGAAGGACAGCCCCAGCTGGACACTCTCCTGGGTCACTGCAGGAACACCAACACCTTCTTCCCTCACAACCAGGAGTTTGGTCTGGTCACTCACAGCACCCAGGGGGACAAACCTCCCTTTGGAAGGGGGAAGGACAAACCTCAACACCCTGTCTGCTCTCCCTCCCCACATCTCTGGCAGTTCCCTGCCAACCTCACTGGTAAAGGGCCATAAAATTAGAACAAACTAAATGGATCTTGCACTATGAAAATCTTGCACTATTTCTTCTCTTCAACAGGGACATAAGAAAACAGAAGGAAAATGGAGTCAGAGAGTAAAAAAGGACTGATACCAGATACTTCCACTTTATATGTCTAGAGAGTAGCAGAGGAGACTAAAAATTGAGGGGAGAGAAGAGAACTGGGGATAGAACCTGGATGTGAGGAACACCCTGAGGAAGAAAAAGCAGAATGAGGAACAAAAGATGACAAGGAAACAAAGCAAGCAGCAGAGAAGAGAAATCCACCAAGGGAATGGAGAAAAACAAAACAGCAAGAGCACAATGGAATCAAGTGGGGGAGGGAGGCTGGAACAAGCACCACTGAAATGGCTCAGAAAACTCAGACATGTTGTGTAAAAAAAAGTCACAAACTATAAATAGAAGGAAAAAGAAGTGAGAAACCATACAAAAAGATTAAAGGCAAAGGAGAGATCAGCTTTAAAGCCTAGCCTGCACAAAGCTTGCAAACATGATAATAAGAACAGAAGGCAGGTTAGCACCACAACATCAACCCCTACCCAAAGAGCTGTCACAGGGGCTCAACTCAAACCATCAGCCCTTCCAGATGGAAAGTATGATGGAAAGTTTGGTCCCAGGCTGATTTGATGGCCAGAGGGATCAGAGCCAGCAGTGCCCTGGGGCCAGCAGGGCCATCCCTGCCCTGGGGCTCCAGCCCCAGCAGGGCCAGCCAGGCCATGAGGGGATTGTCCTGCTCTGCTCTGGGCTGGGGCAGCCTCACCTGCACAGCTGGGGCAGGTTGGGCACACAGTGTGAGAAGGACATTGAACCATCAGGGAGCACCCACAGGAGGGCACGAGGATGGGCAGGGTCTGGAAGGGAAGCTGTGTGAGAGCAGCTGAGGGCACTGCAATGTGCAGCTGCAGGAGACTGAGGGGAGACTCATCAGGGCTCCATCGTCCTCATGAGGGGCAGACACTGATCTCTGCTCTGGGGGACAGGGACAGCACTCAGGGAACAGCTGAGGCTGGGCCAGGGCAGGGTCAGGTTGGATTTCAGGAAAGGTTCTTCCCCCAGAGGTGCTGGCACTGCCCAGGCAATGGGCACAGCCCCGAGGCTGCTCCAGGAGCTCCAGGGATGCCCAGGCTGGGATTGCTGGGGTGTCTGTGCAGGGCCAGGAGTCAGAACTCCGTGATCCTGATGAGTCCCTTTCAACTCAGCATATTCCATGATTCTGTGGTCAGAATACAAAGCTCCTACATAATAAATATCACCAGAAAAAAACCCTTTCCTTGAGAGGTCTCTGACTTTGGTACTAGAGGGTCCTTAAGATACCCCTGGAGCTGAAAATGGCACAGCTTCCTTGCAGTGCCAGCTCTGTTGGCTGTAAAGGAGAGGAGTTCAGCTACAGGAGGGTTAAAGCAGAGCACTGGGGTAACCATATGACCCACCTGTTCTGCATTTCTTCCCTTGCTCTGCAGCAAATCCACCACATTGTGTCACGGAGGTGTCAAGAAGGAAAACTGCACCTCCTGGAATGAGGCAGCTGCTGGTGCCCATCCCCAGCACCTTCCTGGCTGCAGGCACACAGAGCAGCGCCCCTGGCATGTCCTGCTGGCCCTGCAAAACCAGCTCAGCTCCAGAGAGAGACATCTTCCCCCTGCCAGCCCTGTGTGAGGCTCACAGCACCCTGCAGCAGCCCACTCCTCATCCCTTCTGACATCTCTGCACCCCTCCCACTGCCAGCAGCAACAGCAAGCACAGGAACACAAATTATCCACAGAGCAGCTCATGGAGCTGCTGCTGCTGCTTTGTAAAGTTGGTAATTTTGGCAGAACAGCTCTGAGCACAGAGCTGCACAGCAGGGCAGCTGTGGGCACAGGCAGCTCACATCACCTGAGCTACGGGCACGCAAACCCAAAGCACTGCCAGCTAGCAATGAAGATGTAAAAACAAGGCTGCTTTGTGAATTAAAGCACTCTTGTCAGGAAAGGCTTGCCAAGTGACTTGGAACAGCTCCCCTTCATGCCAACTCCCCTTCTGCACCCATCTGAAAGGAAACTGTTCTCATTCATGCTGGTATAATGTGATTTATGTGTGGGCCAGGCTGCACCAGCACAGCTTATTCTGACGCTCCTACTTATGTCCAACTTTTTAATTTATGTCCAACTTTTTAGATGTTTTAAATCACCTAAAGCATAATATACGTAAAAAGAAATCTGAATCGTTACTGCAATTATTTCTGAAGCACTCCATGGCAATGTTTATCTGTCCCTGAAACAGTGTCAGAGGGGACGCTGTGGTAGGTTCAGCAGGAGCAAAAGACAGTCCTGCTGCTGGCTGAATCTGCTCCCTGCAATTTCTGCTGGCTACTATTTGTCAGACAACAATAACAAGCCATGATTTTTGAAGCAAAATGCACTGGTATTTGAATAAGTAATATCCAAGAATTCAGTCAGGGGAGGGCACATTCCTTGCGTTCGTATAATATTTCACAAATCCTCCAAAGTGCAGCAGCACACAAGGATGTGGTTTGTTTCTCTTTCAAACAGTCATCTGCAAGTAATTTCATTCATTTAAATATCAGAATTAAATTTTAGCCATAGTAGTGCTTCTGTGCAAAGGAAATGATGTTTTAAATAGGCATGCAGATGTGGTCCTGCAGATTGGGCCTTAAAACAGAGTAAATGACTGAAGGGGAGAGGCACTTACTCCTGAATTACTATTCCCAACTCCAGAATAAAAGTTCAATATATGACATAACTAAAACCACTTTGGAAACAGAACCAAACTGTTATGCAATAAGCTTTGTTACTCCCAGAGAAAAGATGATCAAATAAGAAATACAGTTTCAAATTCAAAAGGTTCTATTTTTTAATTCCTACTATTTTCTCTGTTTAGATGAGCCCAAATAATGCCGTGATAATAAAAGTATTCTGTGCTACCCCATGTCTGAGACAGAAACAGCCAATAGCACTCATCAACAGGCACAGCAGAAAGGCTTCCTAAATGTGGGTTACTACAGATCTGATGCAGCTAGCCAGGACTTCCCAGGAAAACCTGGGTTCTTTACCAAAATCTTCCACTGCTGGGTGTCCCTCTGAATGGGGCAAGCCCAAGCCAAGCTGCAGGAACGTGCAGGAGTGGCTCTGACTACCAGGGACAGTTTCCTGCTTGCCAGCACAATTTTTGCATCAGCCCCATCCACCTCAGGCTGCCTGCCTCAGAGACAAATACTTTCCTCTTTTTCCTCTTTTAAATATCTGCTAGGTGAGTATAAAATAATCCCTGTTCCCCATGTGGAATCAGCCAAAAAGTGTGGAGGTAACCACTTCCCACATGGAAACACTCAGAGAATTTAAGTACAGAAATGTCCAGAGAAAGACAAATGCCTCCCAGAACCAGCCCTCACCCAACAAACACAGGCTGTCAAGACTGACAAACACAGACCCAAGATTTTAGAGAATGAGGTTCAAGCCAGGCCAAAAGCTCAATCAAGCCTGTGTTTTCCAGCTCTCAGTTAAGTTATTGGTGCCCAGAGTTAAAATCTGGTTTTAACTGGGGGTGGAGGGCTTCTGTACTCTCTTTGTGCTTCTGCAATAGCTACTCTGGGGTGGGGAAAGACTTCAAAAATTTCATTTCAATATTTTGCTGGGAGTATTCTTTCTTTTGTTCTAATACAAAATGGTAATGTTTTGGCATGTCAGAAAAAAAACATGAACAAAAGCACAAGATCATTCCCTCTTCATGCCAGTCCTGTGTCCGGCTTGAGAAAGAGGAGGTCTGCTTGTCATGGGGGAATGTCTCTGAAGGAAAACAACTTCTGGGACAAGGTCTGTGTGTCCCATAGCAGGACTGTGCTAACAGGCAGGATTCAGCTTGATTTCACCTGGAAAATGAAAAGCACTGTGTAGCTCTTAAATATTTTATTATTGAAAAGGGATCATTTCCAAGCGAGAGCTTTGTTTACAGCTTGGCAGAGGGAATGGAAAATATCACATGTTGATATTTGCATTTATCACCTCTGAGCACTGGGAATGGGTAACCCCATGCACAGAGACTAAACAGCGGCAGCAGCCAAGCACCCCCTCAAATCCAAGCCAGTACCTTTGCAAACCCATTCAATGCACTAAATTTAAATGCACCAATACCTTTAAATCAGAAACAAACTCTCCAGTGTTCTGGGAGTGAAACAGCACTAAACTATGTGGTAATGCCAGGGAAAGAAATACCTCCCTCTCTATAATAAGCCCACAGGAGACCACAGCCCCTTACACAACTATTTGCTACTGAGGGATTATTGCTGAATTATTCCTGAAAAAGAGTCTAATAAAATTTGAGTAAAACCAGAACCATTCCCACTGTTGTTATCAAAAGACTTGTCTGTACCTGCATAATAAACTCTTTTACAGGGAAAGAAAATGAGAGCATTAAAATCTACTCTGATGAATGTCTTCCTAATGAAAGTAAAATATTTATCACTTAGCAATTCTTACCTATGGACAATGAGTAAAATATTTTGCTGTTAGATGCATAATGACCACAGAATTAAAACGTGTCTTTTCATCACAACATGGAAAATTAAAGAGTTTTTAAAATTAAGGACCAAGCTAAAACAAGCCTTGTGACAATGAACAGCATTTCTGTGCTCCACTAATTCCAAACACTGCTTGACAGATCAAATTAGTGTATGCTAGGGGCTAAATATGAATGCCATGGTTTTGGGCCTTTTAAAAAATTATTTCTATTAAAACACCATGTGAATTAGCCCTATTCTACATTGCTAAAACAATGTAGAGTGCCCTAATTGCAGGTGATTTAAAAGTCCAGGGACAAAATGCCATTTAATTCTGTGGTACAGTGACAACTTCATAACCTGGAGGTTTCTGAGCTTACCACCAGAAAGGTGGAGAGAAAAAAATAAATTAACAAAAAGCTGTAAAAGAAAGGCTTAAGCCTATTTCCCAAGAGACAAGTGCAGGCAGACAGAGAACAAGTGGCATGTGCAATGTCACACACATCACAGAATCATGGAATATCCTGACTGGAAGGGACCCCAAGGGTCATCCTGTCCCACTCCTGGCCCTGCACAGACACCCCAACAATCCCAGCCTGAGCATCTCTGGAGCTCTGGCAGCCTCAGGGCTGTGCCCATTGCCTGGGCAGTGCCAGCACCCTCTGGGGGAAGAGCCTTGTCCTCATGTTCAGTATGGTTACTGGGAAAGAGCCAGGAACTCAATTTAAGTGTTGATCCACTCTTAACTCTCCTGTTTTCTGGTCCATAACCATTTCTCACCTTCCTTTATGTCTCAGGTTGCAGGGTGTAGCTGGGGCTGTGTGTTCTATCCCCATCTGTCAGAGCTGGGGCAGTTCTCTGCTGTCCATGGGGCAGTTGTTTCTTTATCTCTCCCCCAGCCAACCCTCCCTCCAGCAGATCTCTGCTGTCCATGGCCACTGAGTGTCCCTGCAGGGCTGATCCAATGCCAGTATCCCATGGGGAGATGCTCCGCCCAGGGGAGGAGCCAAGCATTCCTGCCTGGATCCAATCTGAGCCTGGCACAGCACAGCAGCCTTTGCCCCCTGCACTGCCAGAGGAGCAGCTTTCTGCTGCCCTGCATGGCCAGAGGGAGCCCAGGCCCATCTGCAGCAGCCCTGGAGCTGCAGAGGAAAACTCCCCCCTTGTGCAGGATCCCTGCTGCAGCAGAGCCACAGCTGGCACTGCAGGAGGGCTGAGCCCCCTGGGATGGGGCTGGGACCCACCCTGACACACAGGGGGCAGGGCCTGCTCTCACTCTGGCTGTGGTTTGTTTTCTTTTTTTTGTACTATTGCATTTTTCTTTTTAATTTTCCTAGTAAAGAACTGTTATTCCTCTTCCCATACCTTTGCCTGAGAGCCCCTTAATTTCAAAATTATAATAATTCAGAGGGAGGGGGTTACATTTTCCATTTCAAGGGAGGCTGCTGCCTTCCTTAGCAGACACCTGGCTGTTCAAACCCAGACACTTGAACTCCTCACAGTGCTGAGTTCCAGGTCCTGTGCAGTCAGTGCCAGCCTGGGCTCCTGCAGCCCAGGGCTCACCCCACCCCTGGAGCTCCTGCTGAAGGTGCTTTGAGCCACCACAGCTCCAGGATGAGCTGCTGAGCACCCACAGGAGCCCAGCCCTGGGTGAACCCATTCCCAGGGTGGGGATCCCTGGCAGAGTTTGGTCCCTGGGAGCTGCTGGAGCTCACAGCTCAGAGCAGTTCTGTTCTGCTCTTACACTCACAGCACTTGCACTCAGAGGCTCACAGCATTTCCTGGGAGTTAAAAATGGATTTTACAGTGTTTCATTAAAAATAAATAACCTACTTAAGGGGGAAAAAAACCCCCAGTATTACCAAAGGTAAACACACCAGGAGTCTCAACTAATGTTAACACAGCACAAAACACATATCAAATATTTGTCAATGAACTTTTTAATGCAATTTACAGGAACTTTTGTCTGTGTTTTTTTAATATTTTGACACTTTGTCATAATTTATTCCTTTCCCAAAGCAGGCTCTGCTTTTAGCTGACAACTACCTTTTTTAATTTAAACCACACTATAAATGTAGTAAATTTCCAAAAATATTTCTGAAAGCATGTTATCCCTGGCATTTAACCACCAGCTTGTCACACAGCTGAGCCCTCTAACCTTGGCACTGCAAGAGTAGACTTTAAGTAACCACTGTTTTAAAGAACAGGGGGGAAAAGGGCAGATTTTTGGATTACAGGAAGATGACATTTTTACAGTGACAAAGATTTATGATCTTTAAATTGCTCAGCCAAACTACTCCAGTGTAATGACTGAAGTTCAGATGGGTATCCTGCATTTAAATGCACAGATACACTGCAGGGCAGCTACTTCTGGACGGTTTTGATGGGCTCATTTGCAATAAAAAGTAAGATTTCAAGGAAGAACCTTAAGGAGTCAATTGGCTGGTGTGCTGTTTGAAATCCAACTGGTATTTCAATGGCTGTATTATCCACTGATGTGTTAGCTGGCTCTGGATATGGGGCTAAGTCTTAATGCAGCAAACACCTTAAATATCTAAATGAAATGCTCCAGCCATAGCAGAGATCTCTGCACGAGAACAAGTTCAGCTGAGTTCCTGAGGGAAGGAAAAAAAAAAACCCTGCAAAGAGAATGGAGTTGTCTGTAACAGCTGACAGAAGTTCAGATGCAGCTAGTCAAGTGCAGCCAGTTATGATTCAGTTGTATAATAGCATTTGCACTGACAGACAAGACAATCTTTCTTACAACTGTCTGTAGCTTTTTGGCTTGAAGAATCTTGATGTTCTTATAAATTGCAACTTCCCATCACATTCAAAATGTCTATATATTTTTACAGGACACAAGGCATTTGTATGGCATCTGTTACAAAATATATATTCCTACTGCCTAGAAAATGCATTTCAAGTCTTCATACATTAAGTCTGATTTATTCAAGCTCGTGGAAAAACTATTTTGAGCAATCTGTCTGGAACACAGGATGCATGAAGAACTGGGGTGCCAGAGACTGCTTTCTGATTCTCTGCCCCTCGGCACCAGCACAGAGAAAAGTTACTTTGACCTGAAACTAATGTAAATTGAAAGTGCTGCAACCTGAGCTACTCCAAGAATGTAATTCCTATCCCATTTACCTGACATCATTAATCTGTGCAGCACTGATCATCAGTCAGCTATCTCAGTTCACTGCAGTTGCCAGAGAGCATCCCTATTTATGGAGATGTTACTCTTTCCAGCACAGAGGTTGAGTTTTTGCTCAGATCATCTAGAGATACTATTTGCAGATAATCTCCAGCTGACAGAGGCTGTTCCAGGGCTGGCAGAGAGCACTAACACTCCCAGGAACACATGCTCCTTATCCAAGCATTTTCCATGGCATTTCCTGACCACCCTGCACTGCTGCCAGCACCACACACTGAGGAAAACACCCCAGAATTCAGAGACTGCACCAGAGCTACCAAAGCCCAAAGATACACCCCCTCAGAGAGGTTTTGTGCTCTGGTATTTCACAATTCCCATGGGCTCCAGTGACAACCTGGCCTCAGAGCCCAGGCTGGAGGAGCACGGGATGGAGCACAAATCTGCACTGGGGGGCAAAAGTTACACTGAGGAACCTGAGAATGGCACAGACACAGCACAGAGCAGTCACAAAAGCACAGCACTGCATTGTGCCAAGCTCCCTCTCCTGAGCACTCTCACCAGGTGACTGCAGAGCCCTGGAGATGGCACAGGGCACCACCACACAACTGCTTGTACCTCCCATTGTGCCCCTTGCCCAGATGCTTGTAGAGCCCTTACAAATAGCCAGAAGTCATGGATAAGATCTTCTGCATTTCTGTTGAGAGATTTCATGCCTTCTTATAGATTGTCTTCATTATTAACAATACAGACACTCATAGCTTCACACTTTCACAGAGTCACAGAATATTCTGGTTTGGAAGGGACCCACAAGGATCAAGTCCAATTCTTAAGTCAATTGTTCACAGAGGGATCAAACTCATACCTTTGGTGTTATTGGCACCTTGGTTTTGTTCCCTTTAATCTCTTAGCAGCCTACTTGTAATCCCTCCTTCCAGAGGACCAAGAAAAGTCTATCTGCAAAAGACACTCAGGTTGTAGGACAGAGCAAGCAGGTCCCTGCCATGGGACCCTGCTGCCCCACACACCTTCATTCACAGAATCACAGGATTAATGAGGTTGGAAAAGAGCTTTGAGATCATTAAGTCCAACCTGTGACCCAACACCACCTTATCAACCACACCATGGCACTGAGTGCCACATCCAGTCCTTTTATAACACCTCCAAGGACAGAGACTCCACCACCTCCCTGGGCAGCCCCTTCCTATGCCCAATCACCCTTTCTGTGAAGATTTTTTTCCTAATGTCCAGCCTAAACTTCCCCTGGTGCAGCTGAAGGCTGGGTGCTCTCATCCTGTCGCTGTTCCCTGGGAGCAGAGCCTGAGCCCCCCTGGCTGCACCCTCCTGTCGGGGCCTTGCAGAGAGTGATGAGGTCTGCCCTGAGCCTCCTCCTCTCCAGGATAAACACCCCCAGCTCCCTCAGAGGATTTGTGCTCCAGACCCCTCAGCAGCCTTGCTGCTTTTCTCAGGATGCATCTGTGTGCCTCCAGCCCAGCACACAGGCAGCCCCTGAGGCACAGGCAGTGTCTCCCTCCTTCCCCAGTCCACAGCAGGGAAAGGCAGCCAGCTCCCCCCCTTCTTAGGAGGAGAGGAGCAGCTTCACCGTGCCAGGGTGTGGCACAGAGGCTGGGCTGCCTCACCCTGTGCAGAGGGACAGCAGCTGGTGCCCACTGCAGTGGGCAGGGCAGGGCGAGCACAAGGGCAGCCCAGCGACCCAGACACTCCATCCCCGTCACACTCAGCACACATATGGACAGGAGCTGCACTGCAGATCCTGCTGGCAGCAAAAGCTCCAAGCAGGAACACTCCTTCCACACAGAGCCCTGTGCAGCTGGAGCAGGCCCTGCCAGACACGCAGCACACGGCCCTTTGCATGTCACTGTCCCAGGGAACCCTTCTCATCCAGAAACTGAACCTCAGGCTTTCCTCCTCTGAAACCACGGCCCACACTGCTTTGGTTTTTAATGGAAAACACCGGTCTGTGGAAGTATGAAATACAGACATTTTAATTCACCCTTATCAATTTGTGGCAGAGCCCATAAAGTGTGTCTGGAGAGCATCAGCAAGTCAGCCAAACCACGTGGGAGCCTGAGCAGGGAGAGGGACCCACTGTGGGATACCTTGCTGAGACAATGTGTTTTACAGGAGGAAATGCAATGGCCTCACATTATCAATAACATTTAACTGAGACTGCTATTGGACTAAAGACCTCTGTAAAAATCTCTCTTGATTTTGGACTTGGAGCAAACCATTACCTGCTTCCAAGAGACTTCAGTGGAACAATATTCTCTTTACATTGTGGTGGAGTAAAAGCTGGGAATGGAATCAGCTCTCAGGACATGCAGTGACAAGTCTCAGTGAAGAATGAGCCCCAGCCCCATGCCAGCAAAGCAGTTTGAGGTTTGATGATGCAGAGCCAAGCTGAGCAGTGCAAAGCAAACAAATCTCTGCTATGAGGGCTGTTCTACCCCCTGCCCTGTGCAGGACTTCAGCCATCAACTTCAGCAGGGAAACCGAGACAGAAATATCTGCCCCTTTCAAATTCAACTGCTGTTTATTAATATATCATTTTTCATATCTGGATTTTTGACTTCAACAACAAGCACATATGTATTCTTAAAAGTCACTGTTCAACATGACACAAACACGTGCCTGAATGTGTTACTGGTTCTTGACCAATTTCTGACTGACAGCAATAAATTTACTCTTTAAATAGAAATTTAACAATAACAATAATAAACCACAGCATGGACTTAAGTGGGCACTAAATCAAACATTCAGGGCAGACATTGTCAGGCAATATCCCCTTCCACACAACCTGTGTTTGAGAGTTGACAAAAGCCCTACTCATACTAATATAACACAGTTTATTTTCCAAATCAGACCTCAAAAGTGCAGCCTTGCATGAAATCACCCTCAGAAACCAATGAGGTTCTTCTGTGACAGACCACAAGACATAATAAATGGAATATTAACAATCAGCCTGCAAGGAACAGTATCTGTGTCATCCAGTGCAGTTATTTCTCCTTTAAAGTAGAATAAAACTGCATAGATTTGTGATGTTACCCTTGGATTGCACACACTTCCTAGGGCACAGACTGTGAGAGCAGATCTAATGTTCACCTGCAGGAAGGTGCCCAGCACAGCTCCTTCCTGGAGCCCTCAAACAGAGAGAGGCTGAACCAGCTGCTCCTGTTCAAGCAAAGCTGTGCATGGCAGCATTTCCTCCAGCTGCCTGCCCACACTGGGAACACTGCTTGAACTCCACAGCAAAACCTTGGTGAGATCCCCTTCTCTGCCAAAGGATAATTTTTGTTAACACCAACACCTCCAGAAGGATGGAGCTGCTTCCTGCTCAGTACCATGTGTTGTCACGCCAGGGAATGTGGGTGCAGCTGAGAGCTGGGAAAAGAACTCAGAAAATAGAGAGAACACAGCTTCTATGTTGCATTTTAATTGCAATATTTGGCAAAACTCATGTCATTTGGGGTCTGGAGACAGGAATTGTTGTACAGCTGCAGTGAGAGACAGAAAAACAATCACCATGTTACAGTATGGAAACATTTTGTGAGAGAAAGAGCAAAGCCAAACCTTCCTTTCATCAAATACAGAAACCAGAAGTTCTTAATAGAATTCTGGGCACTTTGAGTAACTCAGATAAGTTTCAAGCCCCAGACCGCATTTACTTGTTTATCTAGAGATAAGTAGAGCACTGAAAGATGAGATTAATTTTTCATCCTGAAACATGAAACTTTCCTCAGAACTCCTTCACAGGAGAATAGAGCAGAGGATGGAGCACAGAGGGTGTCTGTGACTCTACAAGAGCCTCTGGTGGACAACAGCTTAGGAAAAGCCTCAAAGCCATGACAAGAGCTTTCTCTGGGGTCTGATCTTTCCTTTGACTCCTCCACTTACAAACAGATGTTGGCTAAACCATCACCCCTTTAAATTTTATCCCAACCTGCTGCAGCTCCAAGCACTGGATCCTCTCACTACCTCTAAAGGAAACCAAAAAAAATAATTAATTTACTGGACACATCCAAAACCCAGATCTGTCAGCCCTGAGTCCCTTCCAGACAGTCCTAACCCTGAACAAACCTCAGCCAAGGCTGGCACAGGGCATGGCTGGTGCAAACACTGACCCAGCCCAGGGCAAGTGCCCACCACTGAAATCACTGCTCAGCTCAGCTCTGCAGCTCTGTGCAGCAGATCCAAGGATCAAAAGCTGCTGACAACCCACAAAAGAGATTGTCACCCAAATAAAACCAAACACAGCCACTGTTGTTTGGGAGGATGCACCCAGAGCAGTGCTGGAATGTGGGACTGACACACTGCAGTGACTCAAATCTCCTTGCAGATGCTTTCCCTGCCACCCCAGCCACATGCAGCAGGATCAGAAAGGATGCCTAGCAGAACACAGGGGCTCTTGAACAATTCTGATGCTCTAAAATATGCGAGAGGGAGAGGGAGCAAGAGAACAAACATTTAATTTCCTTGTAAAACAGATGACTGCATTGTAATTTACTAGCAGCTGCTGGCAACAAACACCATCCTCTCATATTCCTATTAGGCAAGCTACAGCTGATTTATTAAAGGCTCAGATACATCAAAACAAATGACTGTAACATCATTTATATTACTATTTACAGCTTCTTAATAGGGTTACACGAAGGGGCAATGCAGCACAAACTGGAATCTGGTTACAAGTCTGTCAAGCAGCAGCAGAGCATCTCTCTGTTGCTCCCTCTCTATCACTGAGCTCCCCTGTATCATTTCCAACAATTACCTGTGTTCCTGGGAGGCTCAGGTGTGCAGGAAATTGCTGGTGGCAAAGCAAGCAGCTCTTCCCAAACTGCACAAATACTCAGTGGGCTGCTGCTAGTCAATAGAATGCTGATTTAAAAAAAAAAAAAAAAAAAAAAAAAACACAAAACCAAACCAAAACACAAGAAAAACCCAAACCAAGCCTCTGCCCAGCTGTGAGACTCAATCAAATACTGTAGCCCAGTAAGGAATCAATGTTATCACTCCTCTGCAGAGCACAATGCTCCCAGAGCTGCTCCTGGAGCCACAGGCAGCACATTTACAGACAGGCTGTGTCAAACACAGCCAGGGATCAATATCCTGCCTGGGACTGAGCTGGGCCAGCTTTTCAGAGCTGTCTCTGCTGGGCTGCCTGAGGTTTCCCCAAAGCCAGAGATTCCTCAGCTCTTTGCTCATGACAGGCAGGGAATGATGTGCCCATTACAGAGCAGCAGCAGCTCCAGGGCCTGCAGGGTTGCCATGGGCACAGTGATGCCATCCCGGCTCTCTCATGGGATCACAGAATGTTAAAGGGTTGGGATGGACCTTAAAGGTCCTCTAATCCCAAGCCCCCATGCCATGGCAGGGACACCTCCCACTAGAGCGGGCTGCTCAAAGCCTTACCCAACCCAGCTTTGAACTCTGCCAGGGCTGGGACATCCACAGCCTCCCTGGGAACCCTGTGCCAGAGTCTCACCACCTCACAAGGAAGAATTTCTTCCTAATCCTTAGGGGAAATTCCTAAATTTCCCCTCTTTCCATGGGTACCCATTCCCCTTGTCCTGTCACTCCAGTTCCTGATGCAGAGTCCCTCTCTGGTTTCCCTGTAGCCCATTCAGACCCTGGAGGTGCTGGGAGGTTTCCACACAACCTTCTCTTCTCCAGGCTGAGCAGCCCCAGCTCTCCCAGCCTGTCTCCATAGGGAGGTGCTCCAGTCCTCCCACGGCCCCCTCTGGACTTGCTCCAGCAGTTCCATGTGTTTCCTGTTCTGGGGACACCAGAACTGTGCACAGGACTCCAGGTGGGGCTGACAAGAGCAGAGTAAGGGGGAGAATCGGCGGCTCCCTCGACCTGCTGGCCACTCTCCTTTGGATGCAGCCCAGGACTCGTTGGTTTCTGGGCTGGGATCACTCACTGAGGGCTCACGGTGAGGTTTTCCATCACCCATCACCCTCAAGCCCTTCTCCCAGGGCTGCTCTGCACCAACACTCTGCCCAGCTGTGGATTGTCCCAACCCAAGCACAGGACCCGCACTTGGCTTTGCTGAACTCCATGAAATCACACAGTCCCACCTCTCCAGCCTGTCCAGGTCCCTCTGCATCCATCCCTTCCCTCCTGTGTGTGACTGCAGCACACAGCTCAGTGTCACCAGCAAATCTGCTGAAGGTGCCCTTGATCCCACTGTCCTTGTCACCAGCAAAGCAGTTGGACTCTCCTCAGATAATGCAGGGTGTGGGCATGAGCAGCTCTCTGCTGGGCAGAAGATAAATTTGATCTCTTCCAGTTATTAGGAAAACACAGCCTACTGTGTGGGCTTTCAATTTCCTTTTCTCTGTTTTGAGTTAGCATACCTAAGGTTAGTGGGACAACTTCCACAGCCTGGGAATCTCAACCCCCATTGTTAAGAGCCAAAACTACTGGGACTGGAAAATGAATGTGTTTGTGATCAGCCTGAGCATAAGGCAGGAGATGTTTGAGCCAGTTCACATCCTGACAGATCTACAGGATCCTCCCTACACAGACATTTCACTCTCAGAGTCACCCAGATTTTCCCATGCACCCAAATGGGATCTGCAGTGGGTGCTGTGAGGAGAATACAACCCCAGCTGGGACCAGGGGCTGTGCTGTGACCCCCAGTCCCTCACACTTTGAGGGCAGGCTCCTCAGACCCCAGCTGGGACCAGGGGCTGTGCTGTGACCCCCAGTCCCTCACACTTTGAGGGCAGGCTCCTCAGACCCCAGCTGGGACCAGGGGCTGTGCTGTGACCCCCAGTCCCTCACCCTTTGAGGGCAGGCTCCTCAAACCCCAGGCCCTGCTGACACCACACACAGAAAGACTATATCTGTCCAGCCCTGGGAGAAATAACCCAGCATCCTCACAAGCCATGGATTGCTCCATCTACCCAGATAATATTCTGAGCACTGACAGACTAACTCATCTAAAGACTCGAGCTGACAGGACATACTTAAAAGGATTTTTAAATTAAAAGGGAGCTTTGTATTAGGAACATAAACCCTTTATCAGAGGTGTCGATGAAGGCAAATGAAGGATTCCTTTGCTGTATAAATTACACAAGGAATTCCCAGCCCACCCCATGAATTTTGAACCAATGTGTTCAAGCTTCTGGTTTTCTCTAACCCATAAAAGCTCCAGATAGTCAAATATTATGCTTCTGCTTTTTAAATATTTCCATTTAAATGTAGATTTTGACCTTCTTGCCAATGAAATATTAATAAGAGAATAAAATATATATTACTCTTCTTCTGAGGGAGAGGTCTCTCTAACTCTGTCATGTTCCCCATTGGTTTTTTGAAGAGGATTTCTTCAAACCATGGTGAACTTATTCCTCATTTCTCTACTTTTTTAGGCCATGGCAGCTGAAAACAGAAAGGTGATGCCTTTATTTTTAACATCGCGGGGGAGAAGAGAGAGAAATTCTTTTTCTCTAGATCAATGAAAAATAAACAAGGACGCCAAAGAAACCCTATCATTTCCAGCAAGAGGCAAAAGGCTAATTTAATTTGAAGTAACTGTGTTCCTAAAGAAGGACACAGTATAAAGATTAACTGAGATCTCCCATTTCTTTATATAACTGCAGCCCATTAAGTGGGATAGAGGATAAAACTCACAAATTGCCCTGCTTGTCCATCTTTATCTTCATCATTGTTCCAAGACAAATACCCCTCCCCTCCCCACAGCATTATCTTTCTCGCTCCTCCTTTGTCATTAAGGAAAGGGAAAACAACCAAATCCATCACTGTGCTGCAGCACAAATGCAGCTCTGTTTGAAGGGGATCAGCTCTGCTCCTGCTGATTTAAATGAGAGCCAGGCGGGACCCCAAGGATGCTCATCAGTCCTAATTACAGCTGCATCAGGAGAAATGTTCCATCTCTGCAGAGTAACATCCTCCTTTACAGGCCATGGCAGGGTGCACTGTAAAAACACAGGGGATAAATGTTGTTGGTATCCAACACAACAGCCTCGAGCCCCTGCTGCTGCTCTGGGTGTTTTCATCTGAGTCCTGTCTCAGGTAACACTGCAAAGCCACCACACACTGGTGGGGAGGGTGACAGAAATCATCTGGTAAGCTATGGAAGATACATGACAGCTGGAAAATCTAAGGCAGGATGGAGTGAGACCTTGGGAACCTGTGAGTGCAGATAAGAAATGTGAGCTGTGATGGAGGAGCCCCTGGCAGGGCTCTCAATCACCGCCGAGCGCTGCCCTGGGCCCAGGCATTTCTGGAGAGAGGCATAAAGCAGAGATCAGCAATTTCTCAAACTTTATTTACCAGCTCTTGCTGTTAATTCTCATGCCAGTGCCTCTCTAATCTAACTCGTGGAAAGTATCAATTCTGACTTCTCAAGTATATCTCATAATTTGGTTAAATTACAGCCCTGTGCCATCAGCCCCCGTACTCTCACCACCTCTAGGGCAGGGTGTAATTTAGAGAGGGTGGGATCCTGAAAGGCAGCTATGAGAGTTAAATGCCCAACTGCAGCTGAATTTCAATAAGCATTGGGTACACCTAATTCCCTTAGGCTCTTTTTTAAATCCTAGCACCTTTTTTTTTCCCTTTTTTTTTTAAGATGCTACCAAGGAAAGGTCAACCTAATTTGCCATAGCAGCAAGTGAAGGCAAAAGATCAGCACATGCTGACAGGCTGTCTGAGAGGTTTCATTATAGAGCTGTTTACAGCATTTATTTCTCCTGTTGTTGCTGCTGTTTTCAGGGTCAAGGAACTGAGATCCCATTTCAGCAGCAGAGATCACTGGTCTGGGAACAAAATACTTGAATTTTACTCATTTTACTCCTCCCTCACAGGCTCGTTGACTCATATGCTGAGATTTTTCTGAATGACCACATGGTCGTTGGAAGTTTATATTAATGCATGTAGAAACTTCAAGCCTAAATTCTAGTACTAACATCACCAATTAGGTTTAATACAACTGGGAATTTCTAGTGGAGTGTAATGCCAGCTTAATTCACAACAGCATATCAACCAATCAAGCCAAGACAATTCATTTGAAGTTTGTTTCCTCTGGAACATAAAATTGGTTTTGGGAGGGAGAGCTGCATTAGTGAATGGTACTTTCTGGAGCAGTCTTTCTTCACACCCTTTAGTACTCCAAAGTTCACAGGGAAATGCTCTAAAGGTCTGCCCCTCCCCTAATACAAACACTTTATTTAGCATTATTTTCACCATGTATTACCAGCTAATACAGGAAGTACCCATGAGTGCATGCAACTGCTGTGAGGTTCTCCACAGCCTCTACCTCCCTGAGAAGGGCAGGTACAGGGTCTGCTGGGAGGGAGGGGACACTTCAGGCTGTCCCCAAGTCAGGAGATGTAGGTGAGCACTCACCTGAGTGCCCGTGAATGGGCACAACAGCCCCTGAGAAAGAACTGCCCTGCAAAAGCTCTTGAGCCACTTCACAACCTCAGCTCCAGCACAAGGAAATGAGAAGTGGCTTTGGCTCAGTTTCTGACGATCCAAAGAGGACAACAAGTCAGAGGGAGTGCAACAGCATGGCCAGGAGCCAAGGCTCAGAGATAAAAGACAGTAAAGGAAGACCTTCAGTCACAGCCAAAAGTTCAGCCGACAACAGCATTTCTCTTCCAGCAGCAGGAAAAGAACCTTCACGTCAAGTAAAGCACATCTCCTGACTGCCTCAAAAGACTGCTAAAAAGGTCAAGAGATTTTGTATCTCCCAGCTATGTGATGAAAGATGTGCCACAGAGGCATTTGTTTCATATTGCTTTTGTCAGGTGATGGCAATATTCACATGTGATGAATAGATCTGGAGGCAGTGCAGTCACACATTCACATCTCACTGCCCACACCACGGGGCAATGCACCACAGCCAGGACAGCAGCACCACCCCTGCTCAGCTGAGGGACAGCCAGGAGGAGACAGGAAAGCTTCTCATCTCTGAAGGAATTTAGGGTGAACAGTACTCCAGAAGCGACCTGTGAAAGTTATGTGACCATTTATGATGCATCTGCATAATGTTTTGCATGGAGAACACAAATGGGTTTTTAGACCTTCAAAAGGCCTTTTGTTGGCCCCTGCATGGCCACAATCTCTTGCTGCCGCATTCCCACAACCAGTAGTTCTTTGTCTTATCAAAAGTAATTAAAAAAAGGAACAAACCCACTACAAATTACTTGAAAGTGTGGTAGTTTTTAAACTCCCCTTTTAAAATGCTTCCAGGCTAAATACAGAAACAGTTTCCAAGAAAGCATACACACCAACCCCCACAGAGTTAAAAAACAAAAACCTTTTCATGCCCATCCACAAGCACACACTGTGTGACATCACCACACTGCCTTAAGACACTCTGCCCCAGCACAAGATACACGACAGAAGAGAGACAATAAGAGACAATAAGAGACAATAAGCTTTTTCCTCCCACTCTGCACTCCTCAACCATGAGCCCAGAGAATCCATTTTCAGGTAAGAGTCCTCAGAGGCTCTGCTGGCTTTCTATTCTGAATTTCTTTCTCCACTCAAACAACAAGCAAGAAAAACTCCCAACCCAATTTATCTAAGTGTCTTCAGCAATATCCTTTTCAGACTTTCAAAGAGCCACTGGCAGTAGTTAAGCTGGTGCTGTTTAACTTGGACATCTGTCCACCTAGGCTGGGATGACCAGCTCAGTTTACATCACCGGGAAGCAATCAAATAATAATTACTTTGGGTTACTACAGACTGGAGCTGGATTTGAGTGAATGATTTCAGAGCACTGGAATCCATTACCAATAACCCAAACCAGCTGGGTTCTCGTCTCTGTTACAAAGAAAGCAGCAACAATTCCAAACATTAATTCAGACACTAAGTACTAGGCTGGATCACCAGTCCATGGGAGCAGTGGCATGTATTTTGACATAATTACCTCAAGATGGAAGTGAGAAGGACATCCTATGGAGAACAGTTCAGAATTTACATTCTGTGCCACATTTAACTCTCTGGAGTTATATGGAAAAGGTTTGTATTCAATAAAAAGCTCCATTTAACATTATTTCCTTTGCAAAGGCAAGCTGGATAATGCTGGTGGAAAGCAGGATTTTGCAAATGCAGGCTGCAGTCTCTCAGCAAAAAGGGAAGCCAGCTGAAGAGCAGGAAAACGTATCCTGAAACAAGTTAGACTGTGCAACAAATTGGTACATCCAAATAAACAAATCCCTGAATCTCCTCCATTTGCCTCTCTCAAAGCAATGAGTCAGTGCTGACTAATTTTATTATAATAGGGGAAGCTTGTAATAGGCTTACAAACCATGTGTTTACAGCTCTTGCTGCTCGGGGCTGCCTGGGAGTGCAAAGAAGCTGCAAGAGAAACTCCAGAGTCAAAATCTCATCAGGTGTGTTCTGCAACCGAAACCACTCTGCCATTCACACCAAGATGGGGTATGACAAAGTGGGACTGAAGTGAAGGAAAAGGAATGTTATCTCCTCATTTTGAACCAGAGATCTCTACTTCAAAGCTACATCTAACCAGGGGGACTGATGACAAGAAGAAATTCTCCCAGTTTCTACAGGAGTCAACCCTCTGAGATCCCACATGCTCTGAAGGGCCAACTTCATTGAAAAAAGGGAAAATGAAAAGGAACCATTTCTTCACTACACCCTGGCAAGGACTGAGGTACCTTATTCTATGTGTTTATTTTCCATTTGCTGCAAAAGGGCAGCTCTTTGGAACAATCTGGCAGAGTAGCACAAATAGATTCTTAAATACTGTAGGACACAACAAGCAGCCTATGGGAGGGGATCATGCAGCTGCAGTTCAACTTTGTAAGAGAATTTGTAAAAACAAGATCTTAATTCTTATTTTCTCTGTTTTTTTACTGTAAAAATCATAACTCTGAGTTTTCTCTCTTCTAAAAGCTGTTTTATTATGGTTGTATGTCCATTTAGTTCCAAATTACTTCACCAGCAAGAAAAGATGCCACTTTCTTTTCTGTCTGCTTAGAATAAATTAGAGATGCTTTTCTCCAAACACATTCATGTTCGAACCCTGAAAGCCATCATTCTTGCTGTGATACAAGGAGCCCACATGCAAGTGTTACAAATACAATCTGTTATCTCCTGACTTCAGTAGCCTCTGTATGAATTCCACAGTCAAAGCATTAGGAGAAAGGGAACTCAGCTGTTTCTCCAAATGCAGGACAACATGCTGCCAGCTCAGGAAACCAGGTTCCTCCACCTGCAGCAAGTTGTGAACCTTGCTTACCTTGAGATTATGAAATAAAAGGCATCACAGACACTATCAAAGTTGCAGCAGAACCACTATTTAGTACCCCCCTAATTTGTCTTCAGGGAAAGGAACAGTTCAGAAATATGACAGACCACAGAGAAATCAAGGAATCCTAAAACAGTGCATCATGACAAAATTTTCTAAAAGATAGTGCAGAATGTGCAGCAAGATGCCATGAAAATTAACTTAAAATCCCAGTTTCATGTCCTTGAGGATCAATTATAGCCTTTGTGCTTAAATGCATTTAATACATAAATGCTGTAGTGAGGCAGGATCTTTAGTGCTGTAGCCAGTTCAACCTCACTGGTCTGTTAATGGGACAGGTCAGCACAATCCCAACGTTGTGAAGGACAAAGAAAGGCTGAGGATAAATCCCTGCTGACCCTACTGTCACTTAGGTCACACTAAAGGCTGGTATTATGTTTATCCAACACCATTAACCTCAATTTCTCCTGCACACAACTAAAACCCAGCTGGAGCAAGGCAGCTCATCCAGGGCCCCTTACACAGATCCAGGGCAGTCCCAGCTCAGCCAGAATCCCTCACACAGACCCAGGGCAGTCCCAGTTCCATCAGAATCCCTCACACAGACCCAGGGCAGTCCCAGCTCACAGATGGACCCAGGATAGTCCCAGCTCAGCTAGAACTCCTCACACAGACTCAGGATAGTCCCAGCACAGCTAGGGCCCCTCACACAGAGCCAGGGCAGTCCCAGCTCACAGATGGATCCAGGATAGTCCCAGCTCAGCCAGGGCCCCTTACACAGGCCCAGGACAGTCCCACCTCACAGATGGATCCAGAGCATTCCCAGTTGCATCAGAATCCCTCACACAGGCCCAGGGCCATCCCAGCTCAATCAGAAACCCTCACACAAACCTGGGGCACTCCCAGCTCAATCAGAGCCCCTCAGACAAACCCAGGGCAATTCCAGCTCACAGATGGACCCAGGGCAGTCCTATTTCAGTCAGAACCCCTCACACAAACCTGGGGCAGTCCCAGCTCACAGATGGACCCAGGGCACTCCAGGCAGAGCTGCAGTGAGGTGTTTGTCCCTCGCAGTAAAGCTGAACAGAACAGGCCCCGGGCTCAGCACAGGCCCCGGGTGCAGTGCCCACACTGTGGGGCACCACACGCTCCTCAGGTCCTGGGAACACACCTGGAGAGGCACAGAACTGGGAGAACACGGGCACCTGTGCTCTCCTCTCAGATCCACCAGGTCAGAGGCCCTCAGGGAAGCTCTGTCCTTACAGATTGTGGGGTCTTGGCGATGCCAGGCTGTGACAGGCAGCAGAGTGCTGCGCACAGAACCAGAGAGCTTCCCAAGCTCTGCTGCAGCTGAGAACATTGTGATCCCATGAACTCAGTGTCCTTTATTTTCAAAGGTACAACACCTCCTTGTTTCATTTCCTGCACTCCAGCTGCCTTTCCTCTCATATGAAGGCTTCACCACCAGCCAGTTAAAAGAGGGACTGGTGAGCAGCCTCTGCCTCCCCAGCTGCCTTCCAGGGATTGCACCTCTGTTCCCCAAGGCTGTCAATCCCCACAGTGCCACCATTATGGATTTTGTTCTTACAGTTGCTACTGCCATCCTCCATGGCAGTCCCAACCCTGGCTGTCCAAACAGATCTGCAGGACTGCATGAAGCTGGGAAGCTTCCCATTTCTGCAGCATAACCAAGACTTTGCCTAAAGCAGCAGACACAACGTCTTGAAACCTTCCAATTATGCAGCTGGGGAAGCCCTCACCCTCTGAAATTATCAAATAATAGAGAGAAGCAAGAGAGAGCATGAGAGAAAGAACAGGGGCGGGGTGGAATGCAGAGGGAATATCTATGGCCTTCTGCACCCAATTCTGTCACTCTGACATTTCTTTCAAATACAATTATTTAAAGCCTCCTGATGGCAAAGCCGAGGAAAGGGACTAATAGAGGCTTGCACGGTACCTCTCCATCAGGCAGTTCAATAAATCCTGGCAGTGCTGTGATTTGTGTTGGGAGAATGAGCTTTTCAAGAGCAGAACTATCACTTTACACCGTCAATAATCTCACTGTCAAAAACACCCCGAGTAACCTGACCAACACTTCAGAAGCTTAATTTATAGATGTGCTATTTGCCTTCAAGGTATTTTATGCAGCTAAATAATGGGAGTGGATATTATTCCAAACTATTCTGCAGCTTTCCCACGTGGAGTTGAAGAACATACAGGAGGACAAATTTTCTATTAGCTTAGGGCTAAATTCTTCTGCCGTGTGGCATCTGTTTGATGCCATCTACCACTACTGGAGTTGCTTCCAAACTATACTCTGGAAAATAAAAGTATAATTAAGCTCCAGCACTTCCAGAGGAGGTGAATATCCAGTGATTTGAAGGCCATCCCGTTCCACCCCCTGCCATGGGCAGGGACACCCTGCCCTAGACCAGGGCTCCAAGCCCTGTCCAGCCTGACCTGGAACACTTCAAGGCATGGGGCAGCCACAGCTGCTCTGGGCAACAAATGTTGGGGGAAGATCAGAACTAAACAGGAACAGATCCTAAGAGCCTGGTTCTCACATCATACCTCTCTAACACTGAGCTCAACAGAGACACTTAAGTAACAAAGCCATGGAAAAATGCCAGAGGTTCTTGGCTTTGCTGTGGACACTTGTACAGGGATTTGCAGAAGGCAGCTCTGATCACCACTTCTCCCACCCAGGACACCCATGGGCTGCAGTGGGATTGCAGCAGGCCAAAGCATCTGCCCAGAATTTCACCACTGGGATACCCATGGCTACACTGAAGTTGCAGGGACCAACACTGATACATAAATGCACAATCTAGAAAGATCTGAGCTCTAATGCCAATTTTCAGGTTTAGGGATATACCCATAGAATCATTCAGCCAAGCTGGAAAAGCGGGCTCTCTTTTTCCCTGATGGAATAAGGGATGGGCTTTTTACTCACCACCATAACCCACAATGATGTTTAATACAAAAGGCTGTATTTCATTTATTCCTGGCTCTAAATGCTGATCAGGCAAAGATTAATTATGCAACTATAACAAAGGATACCAGGGAGAGCCCCTGGGCAGGCACCAGCCATGGCAGTGCCATGGTATCCCCATGCATCTGAGAGCCCCAGGCTGATCCAAACAAGAGCAGCAACAATTCCCTTGCTCTGGAGCAGGGTAAGCCCTTGACCTAATAAAGCACCAGCACAGTGTGGAAGTCACAAGCATTTGCACACACTTATGGTTCAAATGAGTCACAGACAAAAGTCAAGGCAATCTGAACCTCAACCAAGGGTAAAACTCAGTTCTACACCCAAACTCAGCAGCCTGGATCTCTGCATTTCTGTAGTGATACATGTGCATTCCAGGCTGCAGAACAGCCCCAGTACTCTGCTTGGTCAATACCTACTCAGATTGCTCCCTTTTTTCTATTCACAGCTGAGCCACTCTAAAGGGTTTTGCTTTTAAAGCTCTTGCTCTAACAAAAGACGAGGACTGAGCTGAGCTTTTTTTTTTTTTGTCCCATTTATTGGTTTGCTTTAAATAACAGTGTTTCCTTGACTAATGAGTCATATGCCAACAAATCAAGATAATTATCCAAAGGTCAGTACATCAACAAGGTCCCTTTTTGCATATTCCTGTGACTCAAAAGCTGGCTATCTGCACTGCCAGCCTGACATCCTTCAGACAAAGGTGGCAAAATCACTTAAAAGCAAGTGGATGTCCGGAGTAACCTGTCTTTGTATGGACTGAGGAACTCTGCCACTGCCTGCACACACAGAGAGAGCAGAATTGTGTTCACACTTACAAACAAACCCAAATAAGAGCCCAAATATTAAATATTAAACAAAGTGAGAAGGGTCTTAAACAACCCCAAAACTCTTTGCCTTGTCAGACCAAACTGAGTTTGACATCTGATACTCTCCCCCATAATTCCCTATAGCAATGCAGTTTACCAGAGCCTGCTGAGGCTGCAGAATAAATTAATCTCAGTTTACCACCCATGCAGGCACCATGTTACCTCTCCTGGAAGGAATTAGAGCACCTTAGCTATATAATAGATTCTGTGCCCACTGCAAGCAGCTAATAAAACACAACTCAATTGGTACAATTCTTCCCTCCTGCTCTTTCTTTTAGTAACATAAAACCCAGTGTATTTTCTACACAGTTCCAAAAGCAGCCCAGCAATAACAGCAGAAAGCACAGCTGCCTTGTCCTTACTATAGGGTATGCAGAGCTCAAGATTTAAATTCCCATTTCAAACCCATCAAACAGACCAATTCATCTCCTCAGTCCCTCCAGCTGAGCAGCTCTGCACTGCTGGCTCCCCTAAGGAAGCCCCTTTGATGACTGAACTTGGCAGAGCAGGTGCTGACTCTGACACCAGGAATAAGAAATGCATGGCTCCCTCCTGCCTGGCCAGGAGATACCCCAGAAACACCTGGGGCTCTTTTCCTCCCTCTTTGATCATGCTAGTGGTAAAAATGAAGATTAGTCTTGGGGATGATCTATCCTACAAAAGACAGAATGATCACCTGGCATTTACCTCCAAATCTCTTCCTCTTCAATACATAAACTGCTGTAGTTTAAAGTTGGCACCATGTGGCAAGGAAAGCTCTTCCCTAAGCCTCAGCTGCACAAAGATCTCAATGGGAATATTGACAAGATTGACTTCTTCTGCACGTTTACCAAGTGTCAGAAAATATTTATGCAAGCTTTTTCCACTCCTTCTGTCCTCACCCCTTAATCCTGGTGCAGTTGGAATAGCAACTCGTGACAAGTCTACAAGCAACATGGTCCAGGGGAAATATTTATACTCTGCTCAGATTCAGAGTTCTCCAGGGCTGGGAAAAGGCTGCTGGAACAGGCAGCTCCCATCTCACTGCCCTGTCAGTGCTTTTCCTCGCCTGTGGCACCAGGCACAGTGGGAGCAGGCAGGGTAACAAACACTTGGCTCTCCCTTGCTCCATTCCAGCCTGGGCTCATTGGTCTCTGCAATGCCATCCACCCCATGGTGAAGGCAGTCTGAGTGACTGCCCCGTGCAGCATGTTGTATGCCATGTTAAGTTTGTAGCTGAGGGTTTTTCCTCCCTTGCACCAGGAATAGGTGCCTAAAGGCAGGGGTTGATCTTGGTTGTTAATTCAAGAACCAAATTCTGCTCCTTAGTCACAGCTGAACCACAAAGGCTGAAGTACAAACCAGTGGCCTTATCTGCAGGTGTGTAGAGTCCCTCTGGTACATAAACTACTTAACTGATGGAAAACCTGCAGATATTTCTAAAGGCTTGATGTCCTAAGGAAGAAAGTCTCCCTTTCTTCCCCAGGGCAGTTCAGATGAAGGGAACTCGAGGGTTCCCTGATGCTGAGAGGAAAAAACCTCACCATGATGAGTTCTGTACCACAGCCAGGTCATGGCCCCTTCCAGACACATGGTGATGTCTGAACGTATTGCTTTTTGTCTCTTATTGTCTTATTACTTCACTTTCTGTCACTGTTCCCCAGCTCGTTTCCCACTGCAGTGCAGATTGCTCTGCCCTGCTGCAAACAACAGCCACAATCAATACCCTCATATCCAGAAAACAGTCACACACACACAAACACAGATCTATTAACTGAGTTTACATGCCATTTGCACACTTCATTGTGGGCAGTGTGATAGATGCTCATAACTCCTGCCATAATATTTACCCTTTCTGCTGCTACACCTGCCCATCATTCATTTAAAGTCTCTCCTTCCCTAAGGCACATGGACATTGTCTCCCACGAGGGACACCATTTTCATGGAGTCCTTCAGCCAGCAGACCCAAGCCATGAAATGATCCTGTGGGATTCAGAGACCTTCAATTGGCCACCTTAACTCTGTGGATTGTTGGCAGCAAGGGAACAAGAGCAGGTGAGGACACAGAGATGTGTGAGCGTGTTCTGGAGCAGCAGCACGGCCTGAGTGGTTTCTGTGCTCGCTCTCCCTCACTGCTGAGGGCTCAGCACCCCCAGGAGTAGCAAAGCACCAATGGGTAAAACACTCACAGGGGTGAGTGATGAGACAGTCACATGTCACTGCACACAGCAAACACTCCAAACCCCAGCTCCCAGAGGAACAGAGGTTCTGAGCCAGCCCCTGCCTGAGCGCTGCCCTCTCCGCACAGCAGAGCAAATGAAAGGGAACAAAGCCATGAATGACACATGAGACACAGAAACCTCCTGTTCTCCCCTGTGATAACACAGCACAGCAGACCTGCCAAGTGCAGCTTCTCCTAGGGATTGGACCTGAATGAAATGAGACTCTGTAAATCACTACCCCCAAAGAGGAGCTTATGATAACTAAGGACCTTGATCTGAAGAAATCTCAAAAAAATCATAGCAATTTAGTGCAAGAATACCATTAGAACATCTTCAAATATATATTTTTTAATTAATTCCAAATAATCTTTAATCTCTCTGCTTGAATCCCAGCATATAAAATGTAAAGTACTGTGATCATGCCCTTGTTAATGAGCACTTAGAGGAAAATGGGTGTTTGAATCCTTTGTTTCCAGAAGAAGTGGATTCAAATGTGTACATTCAGCTTGGATAGACAGGAGTTCAGCTCAGTACCATATGAAATTATTTTTGTTTTATCTAATGGACTGAAAAGCATGTTTTGGCCCTAGTTCACATGCTTGGTCTGTAATTTAGCTCAGACTCAATGATGCCTTAAATCCAGAGAGCCAACATCAAGATTTTCACAGCTAACATTTTTCTGAAATTAAATTTAGATTAGTTCTTGAAATGCTTATGTTTAATATTTGATCTTACTTTAAATATAGAATACAAGTGTTATCCAAGGACTGACATCAGGGGTTAACACTGCTTGGTAACCAGCAAACAGAAGGGAACAGGGTGCACCCAATGCTGCTGCTGCTGTACCACAGCTGAAGATTTTTCAAAACTTCCACCCCCTGGATAATACTTCTCATGGCCAACTTAGAAAAGGAGTTAGGACTTTGCAAATGAATTTAATCACAAAGCACCACCAAGATGCGTCTTCATTTACAAACTGCCACCAGCCAGACCAAGAGCCTTTGGACTATAGAGAAAAACAAGATGTGGTTTCTTTTCTTCTCAGAGCTTTTACCTGTGTGAAGGCTTCAGCTGTGGCTGCCAAGCTGTTAAAAGCTGTTTTTGCAGCATGGAGAGCAGAGCAGGGACAGGGGGCCTGGAGCAGCCCCCATGTCACTGTCCCATTGCCAGCACAGTGTTTGCTTTGGACTGGCCCTTTGGCTGGAGAACCCAAAGCTTCTTGCAGGCAATAACAGACTAATCACTGAATACACTGCTCTGAGCAATGATTGTTGTTGTTGTTTGATTCTGGTATTTTTAGGAAGAGGTAATCCTGGATATTTGCATCTCATTTCCCAGAATGCCCTAGGGCTTTTCCAGCAGTTGGAATCTTACAGGATAAACATCTTCCCCTGATTGTAATTGCATTATTAAATATGATTGCTCTCCTCTTCCTTGAATTTTTTTAAAAGCAGCAACAAAGAACACTGTGAGCAGGCGCCCTGTTGACAGCATGGAGGAGAGCTGCACAACAGAGACAGGCAGGGATATTTCACCTTTAACTTCCAGATGCAAAAAAGACTTCCAAGCCAGGAGTCTCACCCCACCACACAAAAGCTTAGTCTTCTAAATAACTGCAACCATAGGAAACCTTCAGCTATCAAAACGGAGGCCACCACAAATAACTGTTTCCTTTTCAAAACACATTGCAATAGCTCTAAGAAATCCTGTCAAAGATCAGGGTTCTGTTACTGTAAATCCTACAGACACAAATAACCATAATCATAGAAAAGTCACACAGTGCAACTGCAGTCAGGGAAGGGGGAGGTTATGGAGGAGCCTGACATGCTCCTGGACCCACATGAATGTGCTGCTCAGTTCTAAAATTACACTGAACATTCTTTACACCTAAAACACAGCAATTAACTCAGACTCTGCATGCTCCAGTGACTCAGCTGCCTAAATTCCTTTCCCTCTAGAAAGTTCCTCTTCTCTATGATGCCTCACTCCCCCTTTAACAGCCAAGGCTCCCAGTTTGGTGAGAATCACAGGAGCAAGAATGCTGGCTATCTGCTCTCAGCAGTAACTATGATACTAGTCCCACCTTCCTTAAAACAAACAAACTTCCAAAACCAACAAATAAAACCCAACCCAACAAACAAAAGCAAATCCAAAGAACACCAAAAGATAATTAAGTGTGCATGCACATTGCTTCACTGTAAATCCAACTGGTTAGGAAAAAGAATAAATAATGCATATAAATCATATTTGAGAAGTGTGGCAGCCCAGTGACGTTCCCCCTGACTGAAACAGGAGAAACAGATTTCCCATTTGTAAAAAAGGAAATGAGGAAAAGGTGAGGAGCTACAGGCAGGTGCAGTGTGGATGGAGGAGAAGGGCTTCAGGGTATTGATGGCCAGAAATTCAACATGCCCTGGCCATGTGCTGGCCCCCAGAAACCCCCTGTGCCCTGGCTGATCCCCCAGCATGGGCAGCAGGGGGGTTGGAGTGAGATGAGCTTGAAGGTCCTCTCCAATCCAAGGCATTCCATGGCTTTATCACACAGAGCAGTTACACAACCATGACAAAATATACAAAATCTGAGAATGAATGTGTTTCTGCCTTACTTGCACATTTATGGAAAAGAAAACAGACTCTGATGAGAAAACACATGACAGAGTATGAATTTTCATCTCTAAAAGAGGAAAAACAGATCCTCCTGCACTTCATGGGACTTCTGCAGGTACAGTGAAGAGTTTGGTTCATGGATGCTCCTAGCCTTAACTCAGGAAAGCCCTACTCCTACACAAGCTGATCTATTTTAAACTCCTCACCAAGACCGTGCATGCCATGGCTATATTGCTATTTCACAAATATTTACAGTTACACACACACATATATAGCAAAACATGCATATTCAGACTGTGCTTTATGCGGAATCCTGTGGTTAGTTATTTCTGTGTTGTTCCATAGAGCATTAAGATAATTCCCTGCAGAAACCCAGCTGGATTGGGGGCAGGAAGAGAACGTGCCTCAGCAAACTGCACACTCTAAGTAGCAGTTAAACTGCTTGAGACCACTTTTCTGCTTTCAAGAGCCTCTGCTCAAGTGTTTTCACCAGGCTTTCCATGTCTAACAGCCTCATGACATGGGAATCAGTAATGCTTCTTCAGTGCACTTTAAAAAAAAAAGTTAAACATCTACAAAGCAAGGCCTCCCATACAGCAGATGGTCTAACCTCTTGAGTGTCAAACTCCTCCTGTGTCAGGCAGCCCAATTAAAGGGACATTTATAGCAGCATGCCTCTCTCCACTGTGCCCTGCCTCCCACTTCAGCCCAAATGTCCCAAAGGGTAATTGCTCAGCACACAATTACAAACACCAGTTTGCCATAGTTCTTTCTCCCCAGTCTCTAATTGGGGCAAACTCTGATGATGGTTAACCTAACTCCTGAGCCTCAATGAAGGAAACTGTTAAAAAGAGAAGACCTTAGAGAAAACATGAAAATCTTCAGCTAACTAGCATAGCTCCAGTTCTCCTGATTAGGATCATTGTGTTTTAGCCTCTTGAGCTGCAACAAAGGTCTCAGTCATTTCCAAAAGACCAAAAAGCAGACGTGGCAAATAAATAGCAAAAGAAAAATCATTGTATTCTAGAGGTGTGCCATCACTGAAGTAGGATGTGCTGCAGTGTAAGAGAGTGCCTTGGACAAGTCTAACCTATCACATCAGCCAGTCCTCACAAAATGCATCAGCAGTCCCATTTCCCAAGAGCAGGAGCAGCCACAGCCAGCCTGGGGTGGGACCAGCAGGTCCCCATGGCTGAGATGGAGCAGGCAGGGGCAGTGCTGCTGTGAGAGCTGGGGGGGATCCGTCACAGCAGGGGACAGGCCAGAGGAGCTGCTGAGGCTTAGGGCAGCCCAGGGAGAGGTTTCTGTGCAGCCCTGCCCTGGGCCAGCGATCCCTGAGGAACCAGGGCCATCTCCTCCTCACACACTCCTCCTGAGGCTCCCCACACCACATGGGATGTGTGTGGCTGCAGAAGCAATGGGGGTAGGACATTGGGGATGGATGGAGAGCAGAGATCTCTGCAGCCACATCAGGAACTTGGGGTTTATTGCAAAGGGCCTGGGGGCAGGGCCCTGCTGGGAGCTGCCAAACACAGCTCAGAGCAGGCTGAGAGAGGGAGAGAGAGGCTGAGAGGGTGAGAGAGTAAGGGAGTAAAAAGGTAAGAGAGCGAGGTTCCAGTTACAATTCAGTAAATCTTCTGTGTTGAATATTCTCATTCTCACTAACCAATCTAGTACAAGATACAAATCCTATAGCATTTCCATACAGCCTATAAGAATCATTACATTACCATACTGTGTTACATTTTAAACACTAAAAACTCCTCTTTGGGCCCCTTCTGCCAAGCTGTATGGTCTGCTCTGACCCTTGGAGCTGTCTGCAAGCAGAGGGTGTTGTTCCATCAAAAGGGGATCACCTTCAGCAGCCACACCATTGTTTTCCAGTTGTTCAGTAACTGAGGGATCTCAAAGCTTGCTTTCATTTCAATCTCACTTATAGTTCCTATATTCGCAAAATCTTTTGCCAGAAAATCACATTTATAAGGCTTTCCTGTTTCATCTTCCCCAACATATGGTCATTTCAGCCACACAGAGATCAGTGGACACAGAAGGGTTGGTGAGCCCTTCCAGCCTACAGGAACTGATAATTTTTCCAGCCTACAGGAGCTGTCTGCTCCCCTCCTGCCCCTGCTGAACAGAGGGGAAATGTTAGCACAGAGCTTCAAAGCTCTGCCCAGGAACCTCACAGCACATACAACAGACTTGAACTTAATGTCTGACACCCTCCTAAGTGAGAACACCCACAAAGCTCAATTCTAGGTCTGTTCCTGGAGGTGGAGGGTGACAGCTTCTACACTGTCACAACAGAAGATGGTCAGGCTGCTCTGAGCAGGTCTGAGGTACAAAGCAACACGAGTTCTTCCCATCCACCACATGCCAGCCCCAAAAACAACAGCGCTCACACAGAGCCACGGCTTTAATGCTGAGAAAGGATTGCTGGAAAAGGCAATCAGACACCAACAAAAACATAATCCTCTTCATGCCCAAGTGCGTGTTTCTGAGATGATTTACTGTATTATGATAAAGGGGATCTCACTTGCAGAGCCTGCAGCCTGCAAGACAGGGCATCAGACACACGGCAGCTCTTTTGATGCTGCTTCAGAAGGAGAGACTCTTTCCTCCCTGCTGCTCAGAGAACATTGGCAGCACAGGCAGGTTCTCCAGACGTGGCCTCACTCTTCAGGGCTGCTGGATTCACCAATTTAAAGCAGATAACAAGAAATGGCTGGTTATTTTAAACTGGCTGCAGCCTGTACTCAAGCAAGGAAAATGACTGATGGAAGAGCTTCCTCCTACGACTCTGGAATGTTGCTGGGGGTTAATATTTGCTACTGAGACAGAAGCAGTGATTCCTTGTGGGTGGAAGGACAGTAACACTCAGAGACTAGAATAAAAACCTACACACCTCACAAAATTAGTTTCATTCCTGGCTCAGCATCAATTTATTCTACTAGAAAAAAAAAACCTGACTGATCAGTTTAGAGTGGAGTTCTTCAGCAGAAAGCTCAATTTATGACTACAGGCTTTACTAGTATCAGTCTGTAGGTTTCCAGGCATGTAAAATTCCAGTTAAATACACAGTGGCAGAATTAGCTGTGAGTTTCCTAAGCACTTTGGAAACCACAGACTCAATTTAAGTGCAGAGTTGTTCTTGTTATTACTATCAAAGATGAAGCATTCATTTAATGTGTGGGATATGCTAAAAAGGAGTGACAGGTGACTGCTGCCTATCAGAAAGACCAAAGGGAAAGGATAGCGTTTTTTAATCAGGAGGATTAAATGCACCACATCACCATGCCAGATATTAGCTATTTTCTGGCCACTTAGAGAGCAGAGCAGCTAATTGTGTGCCTAAAACCTCAGCATCATGGAAAGCTGTTTCAATCACATTACATTCTCCAGTTGAGAGGCTCTCCTAAAAAGCTGTTAAGGGTAAGTATGAAACAAGGCTTTGAAAATGTGCAGAAGTCAACCCACTTCCACACTCATCTTGCTCTTTTGACCATGTTGATTGGTGTGATGGGATTTAATACTCCAGCCTTGAGCTCGTGAGAGAACCATAAAGCTGGAACTTAGTTCTGCAGGTTCAGTCTCCTCTGAAAGTATTCACCCTGCATGAAGCTTTTAATAATTTCTAAAACCTTCAACTTACACAGGAGGATCAAAAGACAGACAGAAAGAGAATCCAGTCTCCACTACCCTGCCTTCCTTTCCTCTAGACAGATGAGCTCCACCCAACACATCTTTTATGAGGGAAGCAGGAGAAAGGAGTAGGCTCTACTTTAATCAGTGTGGGTGCAGGAAGAACATTACAGCAGGTGCACTTGCAACTCCTTTCTCGACTTCCATCTCCCATTCTGAGCAGCAGCAGCCTCCCCGAGATCTGCAAAAGTGAGCCACGAACCTCCTGAGAAGAAATTTCCCTTGGGAGATCCACCAGCTCCAGCTTTGCTCTGAGCCAGAGACACTGCAGGAACAATTCCCTGTGGGGCTGAATGTTCCTCCCCTGCTGGAAAGCACAAGTGCAGACACACACAGAGGAGTGGGAGGTGGAGGATGGAGCCCAAACTTTTCCATCCTTGAAGGAAGATGCACATTTCTGTGTTTGAAAGGGGCTGTGGGAGAAGGTGGGTAGGACTTTAATTGCATCCAGATTGTTTTGTCCTTCCCCACTTCATCTCTCTGGCAGTCTGACTGTCAGCACCCTCAGCTCTGCAGCCCTGCACCAGCTAATTGTGGTCCTTACACACACACCCCCAGATCTAACTTGACACAATGCTGGATAATTGGCACCTCCAGAGAACAGGGAGAGATGGGCACTGAATGTGAATTACCTCCTGCACCTGCAGCAGGCAGAGCCTCTGAGACAGAGGCTCAAGTCACTGGCAGGGAGCTTGCCCTGTGCCCAGGGACACAGTGGCAGCTTTGCAGACAAAATGACGACTCAATTTTCCAGTGCTGCCACTCTAAAAATCCTAAACACAAATACTCCCTGACAGGAAAAAGAAGGGCAGAGTGAATGCTGAGCAGTAGGCTTGGGCAAGAGAAGCAGGAACGGGGGGAGAAGGGCAGCAGTAGAAATAGGTATTTATAATAGCATAGTTTAGACTGTAAATGAAAAAAAGAATCACAAAATTCTCACTCTGCCTCCTTGAAGGAGCTCACACTGTGACTGTGCATTTCTGTTGGCTGTCAAATGGAAAAATATAAGTGGGACATTCAGCTCTTGAATCAATGTTTATTCGATAAGGTCAGTGCCAGAAAAACAGGTTTCAGTCTCAAGTGTAGGAAAAGACTCCGAATAGCTGCATACAAACAACAGCAACACATCTGCACTTTTCCCACTTCCCATCCTTCCCTGCAGGACTGACCCAGCCCTGAGAGAGGCTCAGGCAGGAGCTCTGTTACTCCCAGCTCAGCACAGGGCAGGGAGGGCTCACTGCTCACAGGAATTGCCACAGCATGCAGGTTTGCACAGAGTGCAGTTTTCAGTTTACTCAGAAATATTTACTTTAGGTGCAAGATAAACCAGCACAGCCCAGAGCATGAGAGCTTTCTGGTCTGTCTTTAGCTCCCACATCCTCCTGCTCACATCTGGCTCTGTCATCCCGGGCTCCATCTCCCACTCCCTTTTCCCTTCATATCTTTAAAGAAACCAGACCTTTTGTAATCATGATATGTCAGGGTAGCTGTTGCTGATTCCCTGACTTCTGGGACTCTGGGCCCTCCTGGGGGCTCCCCTGTTGGGGAGACCCTCCTGGAATGATTTTGTGTCAGGAAAGAGATGCACTGGATCTTTTCAGTCTTCAGGTTCTTGTTTATTGTTATCTTATCTAGAGTTTTGCACACTGTCCACACCAGGCTCAGCTCACTGGAAAAGCACCACAAAAATGGCCAACAATCTCTTGGTACAAGGGCTTTTATATCTAAACTATCCAATTAGGAACTGACACCTGGATTATTTCCCTTTTAACCCAATAACTGATCCCAAAGAGCCCACAATGCAGACTTTTCTGCCCAATTACAAAATGCCACCGAAACCTATGGAGAAGAAGGAGGAAGAAGAAGCATGAAGAAGCCCCCCAGGATGACACCCTGTGCCCTCCATCTTGCTCCCATCCACAACATACTAAAAATCCCAAAACCTAAATTTCCCACCTAAGTGATACACCTACACTGCTATCTATAATCTATTTCACACTTTTGTGGATTCCAGTCTATTCTGGAGTTTAGGAAACTTTCTCCATGGATGAGGGTCAAAGTCAGTGCTCCCCTGGGGGTCAGTGCACCCCAGAACAGACACAGAAACATTCCCAGTGCCCTGGGTTTGCACAATCAGATGCAGCACGTGGGTTTTCACATAAGGATGTGAAAACCTTGACACCAGCTGTGTGGAGCACACTTCAGAGAGGAGGCTCAAGCCACCCATTGTCCCTGGGGATGGCACAGAGCTCTCAGAGCATCCACAGAGCCCCTCAGCAGAACCTGCTGGTGGTGATTTCTGGTGCTGCTTTAAGATCCTTGCCTCCAGGGCAGGACCAAGCTGTCCTCAGGCTGGATCATGGAGGCCTAACTGGGATTAGCCCAGCTAAACTGGAGCTCTGACATTGCAAACAAGATGGGAAGGCTTTGAGGGGGAGGATGACGTCCTCTGGGTAAGGGGCAGGGAAGCAGCAGAGCACGGGGCTTAGCACAGAAAGCAAAGCAAAACACAAGCAGAGCAGGAGACAGAGTGAATGGAAGAAAAGAAAAAGATCAGAATAGGTGCTGGTCAAACAATGAGCAAATTCTCCCTTTGAATGTGACAAGACGGCTCTGAATAAATAATAATAACATAGCTACATAAAGGTCATGATCTCTGTGCAAACTTCCCACTGCCATCAGGAAAAAAAGTCCATTATGGACTGAGATTTCAGGAGCACTGGATTTTATATCCTGGTCTGCAAGCATGAATTTTATAAAATAGGAATGCTTCCTTTAGTCTCTGTTTTTTGATACTTTATCCACACTGATACTTGTTAATCTTCTACATTCCCTCTATTGTTATGGAAGATCCCCTATTCTGTAATGATGCTGCCAGTTACAGTAACTCCCTGAAAAGAAAAACACTTGCTTTCAAAGAAACAAGAAAGATTTTGTGTTTTAAAAGTATAAAAATTTTCAGAAACAGGCAGAAATAGATGTTCAGTCACTAGTAAAGAGGACTTTAGAGGGCTTGTAATCTATTTTCAAAGGCAATTTTCATGTTCAAGTGTATCAGAAAGTCCATGGAATTTTGATTTTTGAGGGCCAGACTCCACGAAGAAAATGCAACCTGGGCACATCTGTGAATTTTAGCAGTGGTCTTCCATTACATATTTGTCACCTATCTATTGAAATCCTTGGAGACTGTTTGAAGCAATGACTTAGAATCCAAGCAGAAGTCCACAAAAGCCAGGCTTTAATGCAGGTTGCACTGCACCATCACAGGGGAGTTCTTTGCTATTCTTTGTTACTCTGCTGCTTTTTGGAAAAAAAAAAAAAAAGAGATTTTTTCAAAGCAGACACCTGAATTGGCCCAATGATGAAATCTGCATCTGAAACTCTGGCAGGGGGAAAAACCTCGATGAATGACAGCACAGTACATTGTGTTTCTGCTCCACCAGTACTCACATTTATTATTTAGTGACACCACCTCAAGCTATTATTTTCTTACAACCAGTGCTTCTTGCCTTCCAAGAACTCAGCCAAATTCCATAAATACAAGAGCAATTAACTTTGTTGGGGGGAAAATTAGTCTAATGTCAGGTTGCTGTGGTGACAGATGTGGCTCCCACTTGTCCCAGAGGCTGATCCTGTCTCTGGTGTGATGAGGCACAGCCTGGTACTGAGGGACTGCTCCACCTGAACACACCCTGAGCTGCACAGCCCATAAATGACACCAGGACCAGACACTGGCCTGTGTGGACTCAATTGTTTGTTTTAGTTACAATTAATCAAGAGCAGGAAGCCACATGAGGCAGTTTGTGATAGCTGGATGTTTAAAGAGAAAAAATGGCCAAAAATCTTTGTCTGCCTTTACTTTCTAAACTTTGCAATTTTTTCTCACTTCTGACAATTAGAAAAGCCTTTCTTCTTCTTATATATATATAAAATAAAAATATTTTGTTCCCAAACTCACACAGCACAATTCAGCAGCTTACAGGGTACCCAAACATGCTCCAGCCACACCAATGAGCTTCCACCAGTCTTACAGAGGCAAAAACTCTCAATTCCTGATTTCTCATTCTTGGGGAGATATTGCCCACAAAATGAAGCTAAAAAGTAAGGTAAGAGGAGCACCACTCTGCACCTCCCTGCAGCTGTTTGTGCATTCTTTTCTCATGCACTTTTTCTGGTAACAGGATAGCAGTGAAGACTGCTTTGGCAAGGAACAGACCCACAAGAAACCACATCAAGGAGATGGTGCCTGAACCCCCTCAGGTGCACAAAACAGAGTTTTCATATTGCTAAACCATTTTCTTAAAGAGAAACACTAGGACACAAGAAGACAAAGAAATCCAAAGCCACCTCTGCCACAAGAAAAGCAACTATCCCCCCATGCTCAGGTACATGAGGAGGAAGAGGAGGAAGAAGAGGTAAAGAACACCACAGCTTTTCAGCCATTCCTCTGACACAATACTCCCACCTGTGTTCACAGCCTAAGCTCCCCAAAAGCTCTGAGGAGTAGGTGAAGGTTCTGCTAACTGCTTTAGAGAGGGAGAAACAGCCCAGTGAGACCAGCTGATCTCCCTGCTGTCACACAGGAAGCCTGTGGTGAAGCAGGGAGCTGGACACATCTGGCTAACATCAGCCCCAGAGGTCAGCACGGGGAAGGCAATGAGATGCCTCAGTGCCAGAAGCTGAGCTTTATAAAGCAAACATCACACAGAAGTTGGAAAAATCACTGCAGTGAATCACACTCACTCAGTATTCAGAGACACGCTCACATTACAACCACAAGCACTTATTTAATTAGAAAAATGATCTAATTGAGATGCATCCAAAATTGCCTCCGATACAACACAAGCAATAACACACGTAGCTAAGGAAATATGTGGGTTATGAAGGTGTCTGGGTTTGGTGTGTGAGGGAGGGAACAAGGGTAAATCATCAGACTTGCTCAGCAATAACGCTGAATACATTTATTAAAGACAATCAAATTTTATAAGGCGCTGAAGTGATAACACTGGAGCAGTGGGAAGTGCAAGCAGCAATAAATATCTTGTAAACACAGAGGTCACAGGCCCAGGTGCTTGTGAGCATGGGAAGGGTGGCTCGCTGTAAGCAGGATGCTTCAGAGCCTGAGCAGGGAGCTCTCTTTTCTTGGGCAAGGGGTGAAACAAGACAGGATGGATTATTATTTAATTTATTGCAATAAATCAGGAGTCAAAGCAATTCAAAGGAATTTGTATCTTATCACTATGTAAAGAAAAATCAAACCTCTGTCATTTCAGATCTAAATACAATTACAGGAACAAAATAGCTTTATGTTTAAACCATCTAACCGAGCCTGACAGATGGATACTGTTTATATCCATTTGTATTTATTGAACATAGTAAAAGACTGCAGCTGTTCTGTCAACACCTAGCTGCTTCCAGGGTGTTTGGAGCTGTATATAAATGTAACAGAATTTTATGGATAAATATATTCCATGGAATAAAGATGGAGAAGATACTGTGATATAACACATATTTACATTAACATCCATAACACCTTGAACTGGTTCCTATTGATCTTTAAGCACTTCACCAAAGTGAAGTGCCTCTGCACCCAGAGGCAGCTCAGTGAGCACCCAGAGCTCCCTGCCTGCTTTAATCCCACACCCAAAGCCCGGCCCCGGCCCTGCTGTCCACCAACCCTGACAGCTCATTCCTGCCTGAGGAATGCTGGGCACAGCCGCTGGCTGACAGTGCCACACCCCATCTGCCCCACCAGCCAGAGGATCAGAAAGAGCCCTGTAATTAGCAGAGATAAAATCCCACACCTCATCAGGGAGGTTTTGCATATGCATGAACCACTGCTCCTCATGTAAATCACACACCCTGCAAGGCTGGGGAGGAACCCTCTGAGCCCTGCAGCTTTTCCTGGGGTGTCTCCTGCTCCCAGCCCTGGGACACGCTGGACTTTGTGCAGGGGGAGAACAAACTGCACCAGTGCATGTGGCTGAGCTTCAGGCACTGCTTTCTTTTACATTTCACCAGCAATTGTGGAGCACGCTCCATTGCAGTCTGTGCTTACAGAACTGGATAACAGAAAGGGAAGGGGGTGAGAAACCCCCATTGGCTGGGAAAAAAGAGCAAGTTTTAAACTGAAGGCTGCATAGGGCTGGGAGGTGAAACAACCTGAGGATAAGACTTTAGTGGGAGTCCCCTGGAGGCAGCTATTTTAGGCTCTGAGGCTCTTACAAAGAATTTCAGTGGAGGAAATGGAGCATTTTTTCTGCTATGGATTGCTCCCTTACCTTCAGAGTCCCTATACCCCAGGCTGTCCAAGTGCTGTGTAACCTACTTTAATGCTTTTCAGAAAATACAAACAAGTTTTATGGAGCTCTCTGGACAGGAGAAAAAGGAAAGATTTTGTTGTCATCTTATTGCAAAGTTTCCATACCTTCTCGGTGATTTCTCATGGCCAGCTCCTTGCAGCACTGACTACTTCTTCTTCACAGTACAGCCAACAAACTCCAACTCTCTTCTCAACCAGCTAACCCACTCTTTTGTAGCACTCATCCCCACTGGACACAGCTGTGGCCTGTTCCTAATCTTTGGTGATTAGTACAGCTGCAACTTCTCAGGTGTGGGATTATCTTCTGCACTCTTTATTCTCTTACATTCTATTCCCCCACAAGATTTTACTGGGAGAGAAAAATTCTTAATATGGCAATGAGAAACATGCTGGAACACACTAGAAAACAGATCAGAAATTAAATATGACTTATCTGGAAGCAGGCACATGGGTAGAAATGGGGAGGAGTAGTATGTGGAGGGGAATCCAGCTTCCTTTCTGCCTGAATTGCTGAACTATCAGTCATTTCTGAGCAGTGTGAAATCACAGTGTTCATTTTAAAATCATCAACAACTGATGGCCAAAGTCTTTTCTAACAGAAAGAGATATCCTCATCTCCACTCTGTGCCTGTCGAAGGGGCAGCATAGGAAGGTAAAAATGGAAGGGGAAGGAGAGCTGGCCTGCTAATCCCATCTGGCCAGCACAGGAACAGAGTGCAGGCTCCCTGATTCCCAGACTAGAGCCACATCCCCAGAGCCTCACCATGGCTTTCCATCTGGAAACGTGAGGTGTGTGCACACAGGCAGGAGCAGCAGCAGCACGGCTGAGGCCGGAGCTGTGCAATGAGAGCCATCATGTGCACAAGTGAGCGGGCACAGTGCCAGGGCAGCCCTCCCGAGGGGAGCCGTGCCCTGCCTGCTCACAGAGCGGCTCCAGGGGCTGCCACAGCCTGGGCAGGGATCATTAGCCCAGCCCTCCCCTGCCTGGGGCCAGCCTTTCATAATTACCCTGCAGAACCCAAAGCTGCTGCTCCAGCATCTTAAACACAGCAATCATCCTCTGGTGCTGCTCTTCCCCTATAGCAGAGACCAGTTTCTACTTAGGCAGCAGCCAGAACAGAAAATACTGAGAAGAGTTAGAAGGGGAGAGCAGATGCCCACCCCTCCCTCCAGGATAGGGATGGGACTCTGCTCTGGAGCTCCAGGATGGGGATGGGACTCTGCTCTGGAGCGCCAGGATGGAGATGGGACTCTGCTCTGGAGCTCCAGGACCTGCTCTTCCACAACACCCTGAAACTTCTCCTCAGGGCTGGGCACTGGGTTGTCTCTGTTGTCAGAGGTGTTCAAGCACTATTTCTCCTGAGGCCGGCACTCAGCAGTGACCAGCATGGTCCCAGAGCTGGAGCAGAGCATGGTCTGAGCACAGCCTGTGCCTCTGAGGGCAGCTGGGCTCAGCCAGCCCGGGGCAGCAGAACTCACTCACCTGGACAGGACCAGCACATCCCCATGCAAGCACTGAGGTTTGGGACACAGCACAGTGTCTTAGAGCACCTTTGGAAAATAATTTGGAACAAAACAAATCAACAAAGACCCTTGAAGTTGTTTGTTTCTGCTCTAAGTTCTGCAAATAACAAACAAGGTGTCTGCACAGAGGTTCCAGCCAACAGCTGCCATTAACATACATAAATCTTCCGTTCAAAGGAAGCCTCCAGCAGTCAGTTTTTCTATCTTAATTTGATTCTTTTGACTTTTCCATCCTGTCTGTTTTCATCTTTCCTCATTAAAAGGATTTTTTAAGAAGGGATTTTTTTTAAAAAAAGCCAAACATGGCTAATTATTTTAATGAGCTACCAAAAAAAATATAGTTGCTTTCTACTCTGAATATAAGCAAATGTCAACATTGCATGGGGAGCAGAGGCAGCACTGCATCTTATTACTATACCATCAGCTCCTATATTTGATTAATGAAGACTCACAGGACTAATTTTACGCTGCTTCATTAAAAGCCTGGGGCAATTAGCATAAAGGTTAGACTACTACATTATTAAAATGTTATTTTTTTAAAACAATAATTTGCTTCTTTTCCTTCCCCTTTGAAAAAAAAAAAAAAACAGACACTAGATAGACAAAAGGAGTTACTGTCTTTTTCAACTTCTTCTGTAGAGAAACATGAATTGCTAAATCTCATCAAGGATTTTAGCAAAGCAGCAAAGCAGCTGCCCAGTCTCTACAAAAGGGTAAAGGCAGTGCTCTCCTGTAAAACAACACACAAAGGGAACAAACAGCTCAGGGTGGTGATAAACTTAAAATTCAGCCAGCACCTAGAGGGAGGGGGAGAAATCACTCATTCCAAAGAGCACATCCATTTCTCACACAACTAAACCTGTCTTGCAAACCTCTCCAAATGATGATCAAAGGTAAGAGCACATATATGCAACACTGCAAGAGCTGAAGTGTACATCACAAAAAGGCACAGGCATCTCCTATTCTTTGAGGCTTTATTGAGAGAACAGAGGAAGAGCTGCTTCTGAACTTGCAGGTGAGCAAATCTCTAAAAGCACATAACACTGGCAGCCTTGCTGTGCTGTTGATTCAGCATCCTGCTGGACAGCACAACAGAGCAGGGGTCAAACCACTTCACCATTTCCCTGCTCCCTTTTTGCTCTCCTTCCTCAGGTTACCAGCTCTCTGCAAAGCAGCTTCCTCCCAAGCCTCCACCTCCTCCTCCTCCTCTGCTACAGCCCCAGGAATGGAATAAAAACATAAGCAGCAGCAGCCCTGAGGAACAGACTTGATGAAAAAGAAAAGCTAACTGCCAGACAAGGCTTCAGTCTGCTGCGGCGCTGCTTGGCACGTGGGAGGACTTGCCAAGACGTGCACAAGGCTCTACTCTGCCTTGCAGCTCCTGCTGGCACTGCAGGGGTTAAAGCAATCCCAGCCAGGCCTGCTGGAGAAGCACTACAGCAGGAAGAAAGAGTTACAAATGATTTTTCTTGGCAAAAGCAGCTCGTTGGAATAGTAGAAGGATTGTGCTTACTCCTCATATATAAATGCCAAAATGAGCCTTGCTGACACTTTCCTGGCACGCCCAGCCCTTCCAGCAGCCCGGCACTCCAACCCAACTTTTGGAGGGACAGAAGCACACACAAGGTGTTTCTTCCCCAGCCCTCCTCTCCAGTGGCACCATCCAGCCTTTATAGAAAGCACCCAGCATGGATTCAGCCCAGCTCTCCCTTTGCACTGCAATGCCTGATTTTTGTGGCCAGTGTGTGAGGATGGGTTCTGTGAAGCACACATCAATTCTGGGGTGCTCTTCTGGGGAGGGGAGCATTAATGAAGACCAATTTTAGACAAGATCAAGTCTCCTGAAACATCAGAATTTTGCAGCCAGGCTTTCCCCTAACCCTTTTCTCCAGCCCCATAGTCATGCTGGCTGGGAGCTGGCAGGGAGTTTAAGGACACCCTTTTCCCTGGCCCTCAGTCCCAGCACAGCAATTTGCAGCCTCCAGAGCCGGAAGCTACATCCAGATGATCACATTTAATAGACACTCATCCTCCTAAGGGTCTAATCCCCTTGTACTGCTTCTTTAGACTCACACTTCTGACTTCTGCAGAAGTTTCACATGAGTTTTGTAATTTCATTTTGCCCTGCTAGAAGAACAAAAAAAGGAAAAGAAGAAAACAAAAAAATGCTTATCAGTTCAAATTCTATCAGACTTACACAAACTGATATGATTCAATTATTCAGTGTTTCATCATATGAAAAAGTGGCTCCACAGCCAGTGCAGAGGTTCATGGCAGGGCTTTAAGAAGATGAAGGTCAAATGGCTATTTTGGGAGTAATTAGCTTGTTCAAAGGCACATGTGATGCAACCTTGGCTTTTGCCTGTGGGCTGCTCTCATGCCTTGAACAGGGATGGCTGAAGTGTCTTTGCAGCTGAGGAAAGAAGGTGATGCCCTCTGTGCCAGAGGAACTTCCCTTTCCTCATGCCAGGCTCACTGCTCTGTCACTGGTTCCTCACCTCCTGCCACCTCTCTCACCATGGAGCTGCTCCCTGGCACACTGATATTCAGCAGCATCCCATTTCTAGCATTTTGCTCTTCTTTTTAATCTCTCCTGTTTCCCTTGTAGAGATGGGTTTTCTTTTTTGTTCCTGATAACCTACAGCCCAAACCAACCCCTTTCTCTCTTGTTCTCCAACAGTAATGACAATAAATGCCCAGAACTTCTCCAAATATCACTGGGGACACCCAGATGACTATTCTTAAAAAGGCAAGTGAGAGAAACAACTTCTTGCCAGTGGACTTATATCAGATTCCCCAACTCCATGGGCAAAAACACACATTGGCAAACTGGAAAGGAGGAATCAGTTCCCTGAGAGCATCTGCTGCAGCCCTGCACCACTAGTAGCAGCTCTCTCATGGTTAGTTTGGTTCTTCTAGAGCCCCCACAATGCCAAAGATTAAATCCTCAAACCTCCACATCCCTTCAGGAAAATAAAATGGGCTAAAATACATGAGGCAAAACTGTAGCTAATTTTAGCCATAAAACCAGAAAATCTTTACTGGTTTAGCTTTTTTCCACCAGACTTTGATTGATTTTTGCACCAGGATTATTAGGAGCAATTCCTATTAGTTGTGGCTTTTTTTCCAACATTCACTTTAGAAATCCATGCTGCCTGCAGCAATGCCCACTCAGACTGGAAGGGTTTATAATGAAAAGATCACCCCACATACTCATCCCCCAGCAAGTGTCCTTAGTGTGGTCCAGTACACCAGGGCTGCAAAGAGGAAATGTTTGCAAGGCAGTCAACTTTGTAAATATATACATCCAGCACAAGGCTACTGGGGCTGTCAGACTGCTTTACAAAGAAAGACACATTTTCCCTGCTTACAGTATGGAGGAGAGCCAAATTCTCAAATATCAGAAGGCAAAATACTGCCTGTGCTGCAGGTGGGAACTCAGCTTGGACCTGCTATCTCCAAGATCAGAATCCTGTTAGCAGAAGCTAGGGAGGGAAAAAAATAAAGATCCAAAGAGGGTTCACTGTGCTGCTGTTGCAGGAAAGAGAAATTAAATCTTAAAGCCTGGATTGTTAGGAGGAGATGGTATGATGACAAAACAGAAAAATTTATCAGAAAAATTATCAGCACTGATGGAAATGCCATCCCCATCACTGAAGAACCCCCTAAACTGCCCTGATCTCTCAGGGCCCTTTTTCTAACTCCATTCCTGGGCCTGGAAGCTCAGAAATCAGTCTTGTAAATTTTCAATTTTCAAATCCAGGCAGGAGGTTTGTTTTTCTTGAGCAATGTGCCAATGCCATTTTGTGCTGTACAGCTTCCAGTATTTTCTTAAGTGCCTTGAGAGGCTTGGCACGAAGGGCACTGTGGAAATGGAGCTTTAACTGATTGCTTCCAACTTCTGCCTTGTAACCTCCCTTCAAAATGAGGCATTTCAGCAGCAAGAGAGACTCTTTTCCCTGAACACAAGGGGAGCTGTGCCTGCTGCAGCACACACCAGCAGCAGAACACGTTCCAGCAGTGCCATCAGCAATGTCCCAGCAGGTCTCAGGATTTCTGCTGGTCACAGTGACCCTGAGATGTGTTAGAAAGTCTCTTTTCCCAGCCTTGTGCTTGAAGGAGGAGTCAGGGCTCTTCATTTCTCAGTCTCAAGGTTGTTTATTGTATCTGATCTATAAAATTCTTTCTCCTGCCCAGCCGAGGTCAGCTCAGCAGGACAGTCAGAGGCACTCTGCCTCCCCCAGGGCAGTGTTATCTTTTTAAACTAAAAGCTACATGTACAATATTTACAATTACTTCCCAATACCTATCACCCATGTTAGACAGTGAGCTTCTACTCTAAACCAATCTGTCAGTGCCACCATCACAGCAGAAGATGGAGGACAAGATGAAGAAGGAGAAAGGCTGGACATGCCCAGATTCCTCCATCTTGCTCCCTGAACTCCCATTCTAAAAACCCCAGAAATCTGTTTGTCACCCTGTGATAAATTCACTATCATTCTACTTAAACTTTTGTGGCTTGTAATTCTTCATAAAGGTTGGTAGCTGTTTTTTCCAAGGGCTGAATCAAAGGCACAGGGGTCTTGGGCTCTGTGCCAAGGTCTCTCAGCCCCCTGACAGGGGCTCGAGTCCTCCAGGGCAGCCAGAGGAATTTCCTGGGTGCTGACAAACACTCCCATCCACCAAGCACCACAAATGGCTCCATTCTAGGACAGAACCCTCACCCTTCTCTGTGCCCACATTACAAGGCACACTGGGTATTTCTCCTTCTCAGCCCCAAGGCCTGGCTGACAGCATCCCTCCCCATACAGGAACCATGTCCAACCACATGGGGAAGAACTTTTCCAGCTACCAGAGAGCTCAGCCTCAATCACAGCTTCATATTCACTGATAAATGAACACAGCAGAGCCCACTGAAAGGAGCCCAGCTAATTGGAGGTGTTGGGGGATGACTAATTCATGACTAGCCATGGCCAGGGAAGCTCCCTCTCTGCCTGCAGACCCATGTGCACCATCCCCAGCTGCCATCCTGACCTGCAGGTCAGATCCACAGCACCTCTGGGAGCAAGGAGCAGGGATAAAGGGAAAGCAGTATAATGCTTTTCCCCATTAACACTTGACTTTGGGCAAAGAGCATCACACTGTTCTTTGTCCAGCATCTTTAAAGATTTTTGAAAGAATATCCTAATTAATCTGTGGAGGAATTCAAGCAAGATTGCTTAAAGCATTTTTAGCTTAAAAATGCAGTGTTGTCAAGCATTTTCCTTGTTCTTATTTCACAATGTTCTCGTGTGTTTGAGGCCATTATACAGGAGCATAAAGCATCAATAAACCCCAAGATTATGCAACAGAATTAAAACACATAATATTTTGGGGCTCCACAGAATTATTATTTAATGATAGCAGTTTTCCTGCCTTTCATCCAGAAGGACCCTCCAAAGTAACAGCTCTGCCAAAATAGAAGAGCAGCTGCCTGTGAGATGGGACAAAGCAAAAACCTTTGCAGTGGCTTCTCAGGGGAAAAAAGTAAATGACAGCTCTTCTCCATAGGAAGACTCCACTGAAATTCAGCTAAGTGGGATGAATCCAGAATTCACTGGAGAGAGCATCTGAGGATTCTTGCTTATCAAAGTTTTGCTGCTGATCCACAGACATAAAGCTAATAATCATAGTAGTAACATTAATAATAAAAATCATTATCATAACAAGCCTTCTGGGCATGTTTGCCTTGTCACTTCTTATGTAAACTGATCACATCTCAGTGATAGTCCTGGTCACTTCCAGAGCAACTTCCACCCAATTGTGTCAATACATCTCATAACCATTAACAAATCATGCTAAGATAACAAATGTTATTATCCTTTCATGTCATGATTCCAAGTCTGTTGAGTAGTATGAGAATTTGGATCAATTCTTCACTGCTTAAAAAAAAAAAAAAAACAACAACAAAACAAAACCAACCACAAAGAAGAAACAAGGAGGAAAAAAGTCAAAGTTATGCAAGGTTAATTCTTGGTGCTGCAGCTAAGAAACCAATCAGGACTGACTTAGGAGAAAATCAAAAGAAGCAACAGATACTTGTGCTAAAGCAGAGCCCAGGCACTTCCCAAAGGGACCGAGCTGAGCAGCACACGCAGAGCTGAGCAGGGTGGCTGAGGGATGTGGGCTCAGTCACACACAGATTCACCTATGAGAGCAACCCAGAGCAGGTGTGTTGCCCTCTGCTTGGTGCAGGTGATGCCTCAGGTTCAGCTTTTATATTTTTCATATTCTGTGCTGCTTTAGTGTGTGGGTCTGGGCTTCACATTAGGGGATGGTGAGCTCTGTGCACAGAGCAGGGAGACAAAACAATTCCTGCTCCAGCTGGGGACCAAGGACAAATGATCCAAATCTCAGGCCCAAGAGCACAAACAACGTGGGCTGGAGAGAGAAAAACAAGGATGGGACTGCATGGGCTGGAGCTGGAATTGGACAATGAACTGCAAGATGCAAATGGAGCAGGACTTATAAAAGTGAGAGACCCCGGGAGCGCTCGTGCATTTTGTGACCATTTTGGTTCATCTGGGGTACAGCCCTGGCTGGGCTCTTGTGCTGCCCAAGGTGGATCCATTCAGGCCTCCTAATAAATCCCTACTTTATTCTTTAACTCTGTCCAGCTTCTGTTCTAGGTCAACCTTCACACGGCATCAGAGGAACTAAAACACCTGACAAGAAGCAGCACATTTCCCACACATAAATACAGCACTGTCAAAGAAGGGAGGGGAGGCCTCCTTCCTGCTTCTCTCCTTTTGCTTATTTTCCATTAGCCACAACACAAATCAAACTGCCAGGCTGCCAAAGCCTCCAAGCCAGTCAGCACCAGCCCAAGGAGAGCTTTGGGATGGTGTCCCCACTTTGGGGGCAGCCCCAAGAGCTGCTGTCCCATTGTGATGGTGTTCACAGGGGTCTGAGGATGAGGGAAGAGACCAGGATCTGACTCCATGTTTCAGAAGGCTTGATTTATTATTTTATGATATATACTACATTAAAACTATACTAAAAGAATAGAAGAAAGGATTTAATCAGAAGGCTGGCTAAGGACAGAAAAGGAAGAAAATGATAACAAAGGTTTGTGTCTGGGACAGAGAGTCTGAGCCAGCTGACTGTGATTGGCCATTAATTACAAACATCCAACATGGGCCAATCCCAGATGCACCTGTTGCATTCCACAGCAGCAGATAATCATTGTTTACATTTTGTTCCTGAGGTCTCTCAGCTTCTCAGGAGGAAAAATCCTAAGGAAAGGATTTTCCATAAAAGATGTCTGTGACATCCCTCCCTGCCCTGCCAGCCAGGGGCCCTGAGCTGGGGACAGCACCCAACCTCAGAGATGTGGCTCATTCTCCACCAACACAGCTGCTGGCTCAGGGTCACAACCAGGATCACCCAGCCCAACCAACCCACCTGGCTTTATACTGCACAACCAAAATATGCAAACCCCTAAATCATCAGGCACTTTAAAAATTGTGGGTTGACATTAAGCACTTGGTTTGCGACAAAATCAAAAGCATAAAGCGATGCAGAAATTAACATTTTACTTGTCCAGATTGGGGTATTGCTTTAGCCATGGTGCTGCACTGCTATTTGCTCTAGGATTTATTTAACAGCTAGATAGAACTAAGTTGGCCTTCAAAGAACAGCTTGAATCTTCCCTTTGAGAAAACAACTGAAGCTATATCTCAGTATTATATTGTTTCCTTGAATCCAGAAGAGGAGGAGGGTTCAGTTTCATAAGAAATAAAATCAAGAGACTCAACTTCCAAGTATTTGGGCTTTTTACTCTCATCTTATGCAGGAATTAATGTTATCACATAAACAGACATAGATCTCTCACTCCCTATTAACTCCTAAGGAGAAAGAGCCAATCTTGAAACTACTGCTGAAGAGTTACCTTAACACAATTTTTCATCTCTGTAGATAAGGAGCAGACACTGTACTAAGTCATGTGGTGCTTAATGCATTTCATAAATTAATTGGTTCCTAAACTAACTTATATTCAGAGGAGTTTGTAGAAGTTTGCAAAAGGAGAGCAGGGAAATCTTGTCTATCTCTATGGAGCTGGCTGGAGTTTGTATCTGGGGCCTTGAACATTTTAGCTGCTCTGTTAATCCAAGTTTCCCCAAATCCTACCCATTGATATCTTTCTCCACAACTACTCAGCACACATTTAGTTAAATCTGATGACAGCAAGTCTCACCAAAGACTGGCTCAGTTATCAAACAGACAAGTAATCTTAACAAGTCCATATGCATTCAGATTTACAAACACCCAATTTAGGATGGAGACTCCTATTTTATATTTTACCAAAGAGAAACTTAAAACTCCATTGATGATGGTGTACCAATCACCAAAGCACTAAAGCTGCCCTCTCTAACAGGTTTTTCTCAACAGTAGATCTGCTCTTTTAGTTTTGAATTTGAGTTCTGAAACAAGGGGAATTGTTTCATTAGCCATTGAAAAAAAACCCCGCACATGGAGGGATCCCAAGTTTTCCACACTCATTTGTTTTTAAACATTCCCTCACCTGAAAGAGAGGAGAGGAAACCAAGGCAATGCTTTCTGTGCAGCCCTTCCCCCTCATATCAGTGCTTCAGCTTAGTGCTGCACTGATTGCCACATCATTTATTTAACTCCAGAACTGGTGTGCAAATAAGCTTTTGGATGCCAGCCACAGAGGAGTTCCCAACACAGAAACTATGAAGTCTTTTTCTTTATTAAATACCCTCAAATCAATGTCACAAGCAGTGATACCCAGGGATTGGGGTCAGGAAAGGATTTCTTACACTCTGCCCACTTTTTGCTTAACACTTCCAGCTTTGTGCATTGCACCTTTTGTGATTTTACTTTGTTACTGACAAAATAATGCCATTAAATGCTAACAAATCTAATCCTTATGAAAACATGTACTTGTCCTGCTGGTTTTCTCTTCACCTCAAACTGACTCCTGTACACAAAATCACCTCAATGCAAATTCACTGAAAGAGTTTTAGGCTTTTTTTAAATGGATGAGATTTATGCAAGCCCAATTCAAACCATTCATTCGGGGCTGACTGGAAATCACTCAGACTCAACTCACATGGGAATTCTGCATGGTTGGAAACCAAGCAGTGTTCAGAGGAGGCATTGCAGCTTTGGTGCAGAGAGCATTGGATTCCTGCTCTTGGCTTCCTGCAGCCAGGCCAGTGAACTGAAATGTCATTTCAGTCTTTACCTGTTCCCAAATGTACAACATCAGCTCCCACTCCTGTCCTTCTGTGCAGCACCATGAGACTGACACAGGAAAGAGAAGAATTACTAAAAGGACAGCTAGAACAAACTACACTTGAATAGATTTCTTTTAATTTGGAAACAGTTTCTTCTTCCCCTAGATCTGACATTTAGGAGAATGAAAGGTTGTTCCCATTCATAGCCACACCAAGAGCTGTAGCAGTTTAAGTAAGATTTTATGGATAGGGTAAAACTGCACTGATGCAACAGAATTGATTGAGGAAATTATTTCATTAAAATGCTGCAGTCGACTCATGTAGGAAATATTATTTTGATTTAGGGATATCAATTTAGCATAAATCAGCAATAAAACCATTTAAGATTGTGGTATATCACTGTGGTTTTCTTGTCTAAGGAAAAAGTGTAAAAGAGCACAATTGAAAATATCATTAGGAAGAAACAGAAGCATAAGAGCTCACGAGAGCAAGAGCTATGAAATCTAGAAATGACTTTCAATTAGTAACTGCTGAAACAGAAACACTTCTGCCTAGTGCTGCCACTTATGGACCATTCCAGTCTGCTGGAAAGCACGTGGCTGAGGCAGGACAGTAAAGCAAGAGATCAGATATTTCAAGCTAGATTAAATGATGCTTTTACCCCACCAACACTATCTTACCCAGGCAAACCAGTTCCTCTCTCTGGGCTGCCTGCTCTGGCACTGTATTTCTGGCCAAGGTGCTTTTCTCCAAGAAGGAAATTTGCACATCAGACTTAATTGGAATCAGGCCCAGTTACACAAAAGGAGGTTTGTAGGGAACCTTGAAAGTGAATGCTAAAAGCCTCCTTTCTTTCCTCCCTTCTTACCAGAACTCTCCAAGAAATTCAAATTCAATTCTGTTAGGCAAAAGGAACGTGAAGATGGGTAAATGAATGAACAGATGAGCTTGTCCAGGCACAGAACTACACAAGGCTGTGAGATCTGCTAAAACTAGAGCTCTTGTTACACAGCAGAGTGGAAGCAGGTTGGAACTGGAAGCTTGTCATGGCAACTGTCCCCTTAAATCAGCCTAGAGAGACAGTCCAGTGCTCCAATATTAGTGTAAAGAAACTGCATCTCTCAAAGCCCAGAAGATTCCATAAGCAGGGAAGGCTGGAGAAAGCCTTGCTTTCCATTTGGTTCTCCCTGGGAAGGTTTTAGACATTGACAAAATGCCTAAACCAGCTTCATTTGGCCACAGACTTTCTTCTTCTGTAGCCCCTGCATGTGTGTAGAGCCCATGGACATCCTGACAGCGTGTACAGCTACATAATGAGCTCCAGAACAAGAATTTTATTTGGCTACAGAAAGCTGAATGTTTCTAAGAAAGCCATTTTCCTCCATACACTGGTCTCCAAGAGATTCACCCATCAAAACAAATAAGCTGTTGAACTGAGTGAGGCTACAGCCTGTACTACCACTAAGAGCACTCCTGTAATAGCTCAAGTCCCTTCCTGCTATCTTTCATCTGCTTTAGCTCAGTGTTGCTGGTGTATGAAATTTAAAGAGCTCTGAAAAAGATGTTAACGAGCCCTAAAGAGGAGAGTGCTCTTGCTGCAGTCATTCCCAGGAACACCTGTGAACTATTGAGTTTAATTAGCCTACAGCTGGCACCGAGTGTGTGTGGAAAGACAGGGGATTTATTATCGGATTGCCAGGCCTTAGCTTGGCTCTTCCAGCACATTTTTTTTTTTCCTGTTTGTTTGTTTTGTGATAAAGGACACACAGAGAGTGAGGGCAATTTAACTAACAGGGGATTCCCTCCTTGGAAAGGGTGCCAGGCACGGCAGCACTTGGATGCTGGAAGCGCCTGGGAGTGGGAAGAGCCTGGCAGGGTGAGCTGTTGGCAAGCTCTGCACCCCAGCCCTGTTATTTACCATGTGGCACAATTTACTCCCAAACCCATACCTTACAACTACAGAACAGCCAAGGGCCTGAATTTTCATTTCAGTAGCGTGTTACACTTCTTTTGTCACTCCTCAGGACTCCACTTAACTCTACAGGCATCCTAAAACAAACCTAAGAGGTGGGAACAGCCTCTGCTGCCACTTCATTCTGCCATCTACAACACCCAGTGACTTTCAACACAGGTAGCTGTTTCAGCACCAATTATGTCACAGTATCACACACAGCTGCATGTATTTTCATCAGCAACCGTGAATTACAGTTGTTCATCCTCAAATATCTCCAACCCACCTGCCTGAAATCGTGGCTGCACTCCCATGTGACATCAGCTTTCTCCTCTGCCCTAGGCAGAGCTGGAAGAGAGAGTTTGCTCCTCTGCCCTCCTATTTACTAGGCAGAGTTTGAAGAGGGAAATGAAAAAAAGCCAAGCAGAGTGGGAGCTCAGTCCCCTTGACTCTGCCCACAGCAGGCAGTGCCCAGTCCCCAGGGCAGCTTCACTGGCTGGGATGGAAGCTCCTGGCACTCTCACAGAAAGAAGAAACAGTTTGGAGGCTTTTATCTTTGAATGACTATTCTCCTTCCTTGTGCTGAATCCAAAATACCTCAACAGAAACAATGCCCTACTTAAACCACAATGTACAAAATAATTATCAGCCTGACATCATTTTTACTGACAGCAGCTCGTCCCCACAGCTGCAGTGTGAGATGCTTCCCAAGCTGATGGGACCAAATCCTGCCATCACCTTGACACTGCCAAGTCAGTCCTGCTGACATTTCTTCTATTTGACATTGGAAAGCCTTCAGTAAATCTGTACTGACATCTTAAATTCTCTTTTCTTCCCCCCATACTTTCCTCCTGTCATGTCATCTCCATAAAATTGCCCTGCCCTTGTTTCACTTCATTTTGACATCCTATTGTTACCTGCACAGATCCTCTTTAGCACAGTGCTTCTGTCACAAAGGCACATCTCCAAAGAGCTGACACGGGAGCACCTGGAGAAGGAGTCTCATTAAAATGAATTAAATGTCTGTGTTATCACTGCTACCCCTTCCCAGCAAGTTACTCCTGAAACCACAGCCTCACTCTGCAGTGCCATGAAGCACTTGAAGAGAGAATAATCTGCACACCCTGACTCCTGTGACAGCCAGGCTTGATCCAGTCTCTAATCCTGATCCAGTCTCTAATCCTGGGGGGAGCAGGGGCAAATCAACAAATTACCCAGTGCTAAGGTTTAGTGACAACTCAAAACCCTCCTGCAGGCTAAATCTGAAAACCACAACAAATGAGCCCCAAATTTGGGCCAGGCCAGGCAAGGTCCCACACCCAGCACCAGGGCTGGAGGGTGATGCCAACACAAATACCATTCTCAACACTTGGTACCACTTGGACCAACATCCCTCTGCCCCTGGGATGCAGCTCAGACCCTCCCCAAACCTTCATCACTGAGTGACCCAGACCCTTCCCAAACCTTCAGCACTGAGTGACCTATACCCTCCCCAAACCTTCAGCACTGAGTGACCTATACCCTCCCCAAACCTTCAACCCCAGGATGTGACCCAGACCCTCCCCAAACCTTCAGCACTGAGAGTGACCCAGAACTTTCCAAACCTTCAGTCCTGGGATGTGACCCAAAACCTTCCCAAACTTTCAGCCCTGAGAGTGACCCAGACTCTCCCCAAACCTTCAGCCCTGGGATGTGACCCAGACCCTTCCCAAACCTTCAGCACTGAGTGACCTATACTCTCCCCAAACCTTCAACCCCAGGATATGACCCAGACCCTCCCCAAACCTTCAGTCCTGGAATGTGACCCAAAACCTTCCCAAACTTTCAGCCCTGAGAGTGACCTATACTCTCCCCAAACCTTCAGCCCCAAGAGTGACCCAGACCCTCCCCAAACCTTCAGCCCTGGGATGTGACCCAGACCCTCCCCAAACCTTCAGCCCCAAGAGTGACCCAGACTCTCCCCAAACCTTCAGCCCTGGGATGTGACCCAGACCCTCCCCAAACCCAAGGCAGCAGCACTGCCCTCACAAGGAGGGGCTGCACAGCACCTTCCTCACCCCATGCCCTCATTAGCACGTTCATCAGCCTCATTAGCAGGCTCATCAGCCTCATTACAGGGCTGTCCCCTCGTTAGCACTGAGGGAACCCCACTATGTCCTCAGGGACACACGGCCAGGGACCCATTCAATACTGAATATAATTAACAGGTTTTTAAATCCCCTGTTTGAGGGAAGCTCAGGCCTTGTGCTCACTCCATTTGACAGCAAGGAGATGCATTTATGCCTGCTGGGGTGGGAAAGCAGGGGAATAGACGTGGGAAACCACAAGGCAGCTAAAACCCTAAATGCTTTTGTGGTGTCTAACAGATTTTATGCTTATATAATATACACAGAATTTAAAAGTACTTTATCTACATGGATTATTTCCTAAATTCAGTTGTATGTTTTGAGATGTAAATAGGTACCTGCTCTGGCAGTGTAATTAAGCTGTCCATGCAATTAAAAAGCACATTGTTTTATTTGCATGATTCCATGCAGCTTTTTCTTTAGGGATAGACCCTGAAATACAATGTTTTCCTGACACCAGATTTTTCTCTTTGCTTATTGATCCATATTTCTCCAAGATGTAAAAATCACTTACAACCCAGGAAAGCCACAAGGGCCAGACCAAAAGCCTGCAAGTTCAAACACCGATGTGGATTTTATACACACCAAAACCCAGAACAAAGAAATGAAATCTATGTACTCCTAACTCTAAAATGAGAAAAAAATCCCTCCAGATATTTCCTGAATTCCAAATCTGCAGTACACAGTTCCATCAGACAAAAAAAAGAATCTAGGCTAGGAAAAAACATATGAAAAAACACCCTAAGTGATGAGCAATACATGTGGACATTTTATGTCAGAGATACCTATTAATCAACTTCTGCTACTTGTATTTTATGTATCTAATATGCAAAAACGATCAAAACTACCTCTGCAAAGAGGTGAACTCCAAAACTACCTCTGCAAGAAATACCTCAAGTCTGTAATGTCTTGTAAAAATCCCCCCATATAATTCCTTCCTCCTTCCCAGTGCCTGCTCCAGACTCTGGCTCTTGGGTGTGACAGAGGTGTCACTAAAATCCCAGAGTTTAAACTCACAGCCTTTAAAACAGGTGTCATTACAATGCCTGAACTGAACCCTGCCACATGGCCACACTGTCACCACCACATGTGACAGGGCTCATCCCAAACATCCACACCAGGAACCCCTCCAGGCTGCACAGCACACACTCTGAAACCAATAAAGATTGTGCACAGATAAACACTAACAGGGGGTGTGGGTTTGGGTGGGACAGTGACCCCACTGTGGTTGGTGCTGTCCCAGCCCCAGGAGCCTGTGCAGGTGGCACTGAGGGCTCTGTGTCTGTGCAGGTGTCACTGAGGGCTCTGTGTCCATCCCAGCCTGTGCAGGTGTCACTCTCTGTGTCTGTGTGTCTGTCCCAGCCTGTGCAGGTGTCACTGAGGGCTCTGTGTCTGTGCAGGTGTCACTCAGGGCTCTGTGTCTGTCCCAGCCTGTGCAGGTGTCACTCTCTGTGTCTGTGTGTCTGTCCCAGCCTGTGCAGGTGTCACTCTCTGTGTCTGTGTGTCTGTCCCAGCCTGTGCAGGTGTCACTCAGGGCTCTGTGTCTGTCCCAGCCTGTGCAGGTGTCACTCTCTGTGTCTGTCCCAGCCTGTGCAGGTGTCACTCTCTGTGTCTGTGTGTCTGTCCCAGCCTGTGCAGGTGTCACTCTCTGTGTCTGTGTGTCTGTCCCAGCCTGTGCAGGTGTCACTCTCTGTGTCTGTCCCAGCCTGTGCAGGTGTCACTCAGGGCTCTGTGTCTGTCCCAGCCTGTGCAGGTGTCACTCTCTGTGTCTGTCCCAGCCTGTGCAGGTGTCACTCTCTGTGCCTGACCCCAGTGTGTGGCTGCAGGGCCCTGTGGGGATCCAGATGCCCACACATGGCTGCACACCCAATAACTGAGCAAATCTCAGATGCAAACACGTTAGGGATGGCATTGCTACACGTTTTTTGATCAACAATACATCAGCAGAACATTTTGCTGCTGCTGTTAACTCTCCTCTGTGGTTCAGAAACAAATGCTTGAGGACATGTACTACTGCTCTCCTACTGTGTGTACAAGCTACACCACTGTATCCTGCACACAACATCACTGGCAGCAATTACTGTGAATATTGAAGAGATGGAACAGGGTTTGTGATGCATTTTCCTGGCTTTTGTGAAACATTTGTTCACCAGATTTGCTAACTCTCAAAATGCAAGCATACATGAGAGGTCTGCTAATCCAGGGAATTAACAAGGTACTGCTCCAACAGATTGCAAGAATGCTCTGTTTCATACTAATGGGCTTTAGAAAAGCAAGCAGTACACCCTGTGAACAGCTCACCCATTTTACCTAAAATCTAGAAATATATCAGGTGATTGAATACAAAACAGAAAAAAATTATGCTTGCAACCTTCTGAAACAAAGGTTCTTGGGTTGGGGTTGTTTTCCTCTCTCCCTCCTGATCTCTGGTAGTCTGCAAAGACATAACCTTAGAGCACAAGAAAAGAAGATTTAAGCACATGTGAAATAATAGAGCCCAGTTGCTATCACACTGTGATTATCAGCACTACTGCCAACAACCCACACTGGAGCCAGAGTCTCTTCAAACACCATAAATTCCAAAGAACAGGCACCTTCATCCATCTCTGAAACCCTGCAAGGTCAGGGAAGGCTCCTGCTTTGCTGCATACCCAAAACAAAATTGTTCAGTGCAAATAAATAAATATATAAGTAATAGACTAGCAATATACTCAGATTTTCTGAATAATTCAAGTCCCATTCTTAACAGTGACAGGAATACAGCAGAGGTTGGCTTGGAGATGCTGAGCCAGGCAGTGGTGGGGACAGGGGTGGATGATCTATAGGAATCTGTCCAAGGTGGGGTCTAATTGATGGATGGTTCCCTTCCAGGCAGAGCTGTTTGGCTTTGGATGTTAACAACAGCATTTCCATTCCATACAAAGCATCACTGCTACATGTTTTTATGTCCTAGCAGATGTATTAATACATACTTCCACAGTATCTCCTTCCTTGTAAAATCCAAAAATACAGGGCCAAATGCCCAGCAGCTTTACACACTTCCATGTGGGCATGGCTTGCACATATGCACAGACACATGAGGAATTTATTTCCAAATGCAGCCACACATGCAACTTAAACACTTTTAAAGAGAGACATCCATTTTTACCACAAGAAAAAAAAAAATTAACAGGAAAAGGCCTTTTCCTGCAGTAGAGAACACAGCACTGTAGGAAAATCTATAATCCCAACATTGCAATTCCCAGCATTGAGCATTCAGTCACACTGAGAGCTTGACACAGCAACTGAGCCAGCAAAGGAGCACCATGAGCCCATTCATGACACAGCATTTAGGACAAAAATCTTTGTGTGGACACTTCACCAAACAGTGCACCAGAAATTATTTTAAAAAAAGGAAAAATCCCTACAGTCATGAAAATCTGACATAACAGCACATAATTCCATCCTCATTCAACACCTAAAACTGGAATCAACCTTGGAAACCCTTCAACATAAAACAATAAGGATGCACAATAAGGAACTCTTCCAAAACCATCATATCTGCTCTCCCCAGAAACTCTTCCTGCACAAATCCAGTGATGCTGTGCCTAATCCTGCTGCTGACAGGGATGTTGGATTGCTGTTAGTGGCTGGCTTGTCCTGCAGCTCCAGTCCCTTGGGCAGAGGGCAGAGCAGCTGCTCCCACTCCAGCTGCTCACCAGGGCTGGGGCTGCACACACCCACACCCAGCACTGCTTTGGTTCTGTCTCCAGGGCTCATTAGCATTAATTATGACTCACAAGCCAGAGAGAAGCCATGCAAAGTGAATTCACGGAGCTCCCAAAGCAGCACACAGTGCCAGTGTCCAGGTAGGTACAAGCTACCTCAGCCTGAACATGGGGACTTCACACAAAGGCAACTCAAGGTGTGTGAACAGCACTGAGCTTTTCTCCTACAGCAGATTTATGCTCAGTACTTTGCTCATCCCACAGCATCTCCAGTGGCTTTCTGTAGCTGAAGTTACCTGCTTGCCTCCTGCACCTTCGCCTTCTCTCCTGAGGAGGTGGGGAACCAGAAATCACAAATCCCTCCTTCTGACCTCCACTGAGTACTGCCATTAGCTAATAAGAGAGCAGGAGAGGAAAGTGGTTTTTTAAGTACACTATTCACATAAGACTAGTTTTTGCTGAAAGAGCACCAAAAATAAACCCCTCAAGAATCCAGTCTCTCATATTCTCATAGCTTATACCTCCACTCAGCTTCAGTAAGCCAGGAAAAATATTGCATGCCCAGACTCTGTATCACTGGGATCACTGGGGCTCGAGTAAAGCAGGGATTTAGCCAGCACCTACTTAATTCCAAATTCATTTAATATCTCTATACCTCCTCCACAAATAAGCCTTACAACATTGTGAGCCAATCAAGCCAGGCAGTAGTAAAATATTTTTTTAAAAACCCTTAAATCTAATAGAAGATTACTGCACTCAAGCGTAGAAACAATTTTAAGCCTAAATTTGGCAAGACACATTAGTTTTATATGGAGCTAAATTATTTCCAAGTGTCCAGGAAATACAATTCAGTAATTACAGCTATATTAGCTGGATGCAAATGAAGCAAGAGGCAGAGCTTATTTATCACCAAGTGGCTGAGTCACCCTGGGCATCCTCCAGAGCCCAGCCCTGCTGCAAGGACAGGCTTTGCTGAAGACTGACCCAAATCCAAGAACCAAAGGTGTCACAGACAACTTTTATGGAAAAGCCTTTCGTTAGAATTTTTCCTCATGAGAAGCTGAGAGGCCTCAGCAACAAAATGTAAACATTGATTATCTGCTGCTGTGGAATGCAACAGGTGCATCTGTGATTGGTCTCGTGGTTGTTTCTAATTAATGGCCAATCACAGTCAGCTGGCTCAGACTCTGTGTCTGAGACACAAACTTTTGTTATCATTCTTTGGTATTCTATTCTTAGCCAGCCTTCTGATGAAACCTTTTCTTCTATTCTTTTAGTATAGTGTTAATGTAAGATATATCATAAAATAATAAATCAGCCTTCTGAAACATGAAGTCAGATCCTCATCTCTTCCCTTCTCCAAGAACCCCTGTGAACACTGTCACACCAAAGCACCTGGCTGATGGTGACAAGGACTTGAAGCCATGTGAGTGACATGGGGATATATTTGTAAGATATCAATACACAAGGAGGCCAAGCTTTTGAAAAGCTCAAGTCTCTCTTTCTAGCAGGTCTTGATTTTCCAGACCATCCCCATGCTGGGACTTCTCTCAGGATGTGTTCAGGGCACAATTTTTACAAGGCATTTTCCTCCTGGCTGAAAACAGAGATCCCACTAAATTAAATGAAGCTAAAGCCTATCATCTGTACACCCTGCAGAAAAGACACCATCATCCTTGTCAAGTGAAAACCTGGAAGCCAAGCAGGAGGCAGAATAACCTCTGCTCCCCATCAGGCTGCTGTAAAAGCACTGCACTGAGCTGACAGCAGAAATGGATTTGATAATGCAGCAAGGGAAAATACAGCATGGGACAGCATTTCCAGTTCAGCATTCTCCACCCCCACGTTTTCCACAATAATTAATAACCAAAGCTGTTCATGTTTAAATGATCCACGCTTTCCAGTGCAGTCAGCAGTGCCTCCAGAGGCTTTCCACTGGGGCTAACACTGTTAACTGTAGGGATGCCTGAGGATACAAACTGTTTAATGGATGAAAGGACAATTCTATACTGTGTCTAAACATTTAGGAATTTTTCTTTTAAAGTTGAAATGGCTTAATAAAGCATTTAGGTTTCCCAATTGCTGTGTAATCATCCAGGTACATCAGGGTTAAAGGAAAACAAAGTTTTTCCCAACCCTCAAGTACTAATAGCCTTTATATTGCTATTCCCCATTCCAATGGGGCCAGAACATCCAACCTACTTCTAATCTTCCCAGCAAATGGTTATCCAGGGAGAGCAGGCAGGGATCAGCCAACCCAGGAAAGCTGAGCAACAGGCAGGGAGAAGCTTTCTGTGGTTTCTCACAGCACCAGACACTAAATCACTCCCAAACATGGCTCCAGGACTCTGTGTTTTGTTTATTTGCTCAAGTCCTTGGGAACCTCTGCAGTTACCAACACAGTTCTCAGCAGTTAGGACAAGAAGGTATTTTAGCATGAAATTACAATCATGATGATCACCAGGTTTTCCTGTCCCACCTTCTCCACAACCCCTCCCTGCCCACTCCCCCACCCCAGGATTAACACAGACAAAGGAAACTTTTAAAACCAAAGCAATTTCTCCATTTCTTTTTTTTTTTTTTTAAGCTTAATTTTCAAAGAGCCAGGGGTACAGAAGTTCATCCTGCCTGTGTGTGTTTCCCTATCTGTCCCCCTTGTAACAACTTGAATTTCAAGTCAATGTGACAGCAGGGCAGAGGTCTCCACAGTGCCAAGTTCCCAGAAGTTCAGCGAGGAGCCTGCAGCTGTGCAGGGAGAGGAGCCTGGCTTCCCTCACCTCCCACCACGGGGAAGGCTGCCTGTTAGCTCACACCTCATTAGACAGCACAAACCCACAGAGGAAATCAATTACCAGATAAAAGTCCATCGGAAACCAGCCTTCAATCATCCTGCTGCTCATGCAAGTGCAGCACTCGGAATTCTCCCGACAGCCTGATAACAAGGGCGGCCTGGCCCTCCCTGGGCAGCGCAGGAGTAAATACATCAAGGCCCACAAAAGCCATCCTTGGCTCCTGCACCTCCTCAGGCTCACCCATGGCCCTGCACTGACAGGGAGCAAGGGCAGAGCATCATTAAAATGGTCACCAGGTACCATCAAGAACTCAGGGACTTGAAGCATTTGTTTTGTAAGGGGATGGATTTAGAGCCACAAGATTGATTGTCAACATGCACCAAAAGATGGATGTTTCTCCCATCAGGCAAAGTTCAACCCATTCAAACCAATACTTTGGAAACACTGAACTTCTGAACATTCTGGTGTCTCATTCCTTTTCTTTGTGGCTGCAGATACCAGGGATGCTGCTGACATCCCTACTTAAGGTCTGCACTCCCAGGCCTTGCAGAAGACACCCAGACACTGCAGCCTGTCCTCTGCTGAGGTTCCCCACCTCACCACTCCACTCAAGCCAGGACTAATTTCTCCAAGCAGCTCCAGAGCCAAGCAGCATCAGCTACGCTTGCCGGGAGGATTTAGAGCAAAACAAAAACCAGCAAAAAGCAAAATAACCTTAAGTGCCGTACTAACAGCTGGGCAATTTCTTTTTCCACTTAGGGACTCATTTCTCTAAAACAGAGGCTTCATTCTTCAACATAAGACTTCAAATACATGGAAAATGTGAACCAGACCTATCACACCAGGCTACAGTTTCCAGCAGGATAGTTTAATGGGCTTGTTGAAAGCATTCTTCAAATGTTTCATTCCTGCCATTTCTTCCCCTTCATGGTTCTTCTTTATGGACAGATGCATGGGAAATGGGGCAAAATTGGGTGCACAAGGATCAAGGCAGTATGCCCAAGCATGCCATGTGTTCTGTGTGTTATTGGCAGGGCTACAGATTGATTTATTTATGGTTTTTGTGACAGACATGGCACTTGCTGCTCAAACAGACAACCCCAGACTAGCTGCTGCTGAGCTGGGACTAACTGAGCTCTGTGAGGGCTGGGCTGGCCATTATCCACAGCTCATGGATGACTTGTGTGCCTCTGTACAAACTGTGGAGACAGCAGTGACTGCCACTGGATCTCTGTGGAGCAGCTAGAGAGTGCATCTCCCTAGAAAGGCAACAACTGGGAGGCAAAATGTGGCAAATGCCTGCTCTAATTAAGAGGTCAGCCAGCAAAATTTGCCTCCACTCCCACCAATTTCTCCAGGATTTGTGTATCATTTGTGTATATATATAATGTACATCTGTGTACATTATATATTATTACATTATATATATTATTGTATATATTATATATTGTGTGTATTATTATAGTATATATTATTACATTATACACATTGTACTGTATAAGACATGAACAGTCTTTATCTTTCATGCTGAAAGCTTGAAACCACCCTTTCGCTTCCCACAAAACCAACTCTTCAGGAGCACAATAGGAAATAACCAAGTTTCAAGCAGACAAAAAGTGTGTGGAACTCAGGGTACCAATAACTTGAATTCCAAGTCTTGGGCATCTCTTCCCCCATTTACAGCTCACAGCCATCCTACCAAAGAGCATAAATGTCATCATCAGAGAAGGTGTCATGAACAAGCACTACTACAGCACAAAAGTCTTCTTTAAGGAATTACCTAGAAATAATTCTGATTTGTGCACCACTGTTGATAACTATGAACTCAATTCTTCTGCTCTTCAGCACAGTGAGGACACTGGAATTGAGCCATCATTTATACAGAGGGAAGCTCAAGGAGCTGCTGAATGCTGAAATCTGGAGATTCTATAGCAGGGGTGGTTCTGCTTACATGAAGACAAACTGCACAAGCTCAGCACAAAACGATGAGGTTGGGATTAAGAAATTACTTCAGCTTTAAGAGTGCTCTGCCTTAGTAAATCCAAGTCAGGCTCTCAACCTTGCAGTGTCATTTTTCTGTGGCTCTGTGTATTCACATCAAAGGACGAACCCAGGTGGGGAAGGGAGAGGAGCAGCCACAGCACAGGGGGAGAATCTGGAGCTGAAATTCATTCCAGTCTCCAGAAATCATCTTGTATAACTGGTAGTACAAATTGGCTTTAAGAGACAACTCAGCTGGCACATGTATTCCCTGCAGAACAGTGATACCTATTCAAATGATCAAAACTTGTCAGTTCTTAAATTCAGGATAAATCCCAGACCTCAGAAACAGGCAAATGGAAAAAAAAAAAGAAAAGGTTCAAAAGCAGTAAGACAGCAAATGTACTCTCAGGACCAATCTCTCTGATATGCCTCAAGCTTGCTAACAGCATTCTAATGCCACAGGCACGTTACTTTCCTTTGCCCTCATATTTTATTTCACTGAAGCCCTGTCCTAATAACTGATTACCAAATACCAAACAAGCTGTAGTGTTATCTTGCTAGCTGGTGAAATATTTAGGTCCATTTAAGTACCATGCAGAAATGAGCCTGAATATATGGGCTGTAGCAGGCAGAAATAGGAATTTTGCATTCAGGGACAGGAATATCTTATTGAGGCCCATTCCTCACTCCCAGAAAGTGCTCATGCCCTCTCACCAGATCAATGCAAAGCAGGTGTAGTTGCCATAGGATAAAATGCCTCTTTCACATTTAATATGGAAATTACCATTCCTCCACCACATTCACAGGGAGGGAGGGAGCTGAGTGCCAGCCCCCATCCTCCAGAAGAACTGCTCACCTATATAAAACACCACAGAAAAGGAGTGCTTGCTTTTTGTACATCTCAATGGAAACAACTGGCCTATAACACACCAGGTTCCTTAAAACCATTGTAACATGCTCCTTTCCAGTCCATGCAGTTTAATTTTTCAGGAATTTGTGAACAAGTTTCAAAGGTTCCTTACACCCATTGTAACATCCTCCTTCCCAGTCTATGCAGTTTAATTTTTCAGGAATATGTGAACAAGTTTTAAATAACTGCCCAATGGCTTTAATCAGAGTGGACGCTGTCCACTGCAAAAATCAGAATCCACATTTTCAGAGGTGTGACATACACTAACTTGCTTCAGCTTTTTCTCAGGGCATTCAGACACAGAAATCAGTGTCCAGGAGAGACAGCAGTGAGCCCCAGCAGAGCAGCACTGCTACTTTAACTCAGCTGAGGCTTCATGTGTCTGCCCTGCTCCATCCTGAGCGCTCACAGCACCTAAGGATACAGGGGGAGTGGAAACAAGTTGAGACAATTCCCACACCACAGAAGCAAAACAAATCTCTTCCCCACCCAAAGGAAAATAAAAAAAAATTGCAAAATCTGGCCCTCAATCATTGCTTGCTTCCAGATTGCAAAATGTTCTCTGGATCTGGCAGTGAAAATCTAAAATAGCCTTCAAACAGCAGTTCTCGAGAGATTTCCAGTCCAAGTGCTCAGGGTCAGGGTAAGCACCCAAATGTGTAAATCCTGCTCTGAAACAAACACTTGTGCCACAGCAGTTGCCACACACCTGCAGGGGTGGATCTTACTGTGAAGGGCATTATTGCAATTTCTGTGAAGCGTCCCAAGTCTCAGTGCCACAAGCCCCACATTTGCAGCAGCTGCACAAGTGGAATCATCAGTGATTCACAGGCTGCTGTTCTCTCAGCAGAGCCCTCTCTGGTCTTTCGTGTGAGACAGATAGTTAAATCTGACTTTATTTGCATCATGCTTGCCAAGACCTGTGAATTGGGAATTAATAGCTCCCACTGCTCCCACATTGCAGCCAATTTTACTGCATTCACTCCAGCACATATCAATGCACAGAGGTCAGATGCAATTTTAATGAGAGCCTCTACTGTTCTATTTATTTTAATACCTTTATTGCACCATCAAATTTCTAATAATTAAGCATATTATAATTACAGTGAATTAAATAGTCTTCTTAAATGCATCCCCCGCATTATTTTATAATCAATTAAAATTAATAAAGTTGATTGTAAAATCTCATGTCTGGTGTATACTAATGCCTGTTCTCATCATTCCACAAAATTCTACTTCCGTAACAGCCAACTGCAAAGATTTCTGTACTATCAGAAGGTCTATAATAATCCATTTTCTTTACTGATCCTCTGATACCTTCCAGGGAGTACCATTAATGCTTGGTTTGGCTGGCTTTTTGCAGAGCCTGGCTGCAGAGAGCTTTAAGGGAGCTGACGTGGCACCAGTTACAGAGAATTGTCCCCATGCCATGGGACAGCAGCTCTGGGCAATCCCTGCTGCTCCTGCAAGCAGCACATGGGGACAGATGGGAGCCAGTGCCTGCTTTCCTTTCCTCTCCAGATTCCCCAGAGAACTCCCAGGACAGCAGCACTTTGCCACCTCCATCACACTCAGGGTGTCCTGCACTCTCTGATTCCCTCACTTCCCATCACCTTTTTGCTTTCACAGCTGCTCAGCCATCCCCACTCAGGCTGCCTTACAGCTGGGTGTTTCCTTGGCAATTATATCTCTTCAGTTGCTGAAAGCATCAGAAAACGACCCCAAAAGACCTCCTTTCTCTGTAAGAGCAAAAGGGAGCTGGTGGAATCACAGAGGTAATACAATTTTCAGTGTAAGTACATTAGCTCATGGAACTTCTTGCCACAGAGTCATCCCAGGGCAAACAGTTTGACAACCACTCTGTGTCTGTTCTGCACAGCTCAGAACCAGCAGCACAGAAAGGAACAGGAACAAATGGCACCCACTAGATGAGTCTTGCCTTTTCCTATTTTGGGGTTATTCTGAGAGAGAAGTATCTAGAAAATTAACTGCCAGGAGAAATGATGCTGTGATCTCTGGGACACCAGAGTTACACGGTGAGGACTCATTTCTCAGAATGTGCTTGCAAAGGGGAATCTGCACGGTCTCACTGCACAGATGATGCACCAAGGTCTTCAAGAAAATGAAGAGGCACTGTCATAGACATCTTTTCATAAAAATTTTTTCCTTAAGATTTTTCTTCTTGAGAAGCTGAGAGGCTTCAAGAACAAAATGTAAACAATGGTTATCTGCTGCTGTGGAATGCAACAGGTGGAGCTGTGATTAGCTCATCTTAGATGTTTAGAATTAATGGCCAACCACAGCCCAGTTAGCTTGGACACTCTGTCCAAGACACAAACCTTTATTATTCATTCCATTCCGTTCTTAGCTTAGCCTTCTGACATGAAACTTTTCCTTCTATTCTTTTTAGTATAGTTTTAGTGTAATGTATAGAATAAAATAATAAATCAAGCCTTCTGAACAGAGAGTAAACATTCTTGCCTCTTTCCTCACCTGAAAACCCCTGTGAACATCATAACAGAGGCACTCTATAAAACACCACCCCAAGCCCCAGGATTTCTGCAAAGCTTCAGGATGGAGCTAACAAGATCTCTCCTCCTACTGAATTTCCCTGAGAGCAACTTAAGGCATTAATTATACAAATCAAAGCTGACTTGCTAAACTTTGTGACCAAGAGAACACAGAACTGGGCAGTACTCAGTGCATTTTGCTTTTGTCACCCTGGATGTGCAGTTTGGCTTCTCTATCCTTCAGTGCTTTTATGTTTGAGGGGTGGTGGGTGGATTTTGGCAGGGGAATTCCTTGGCCAAGCAAAGAATCCTTTTGGTCCATGTTTCTGCAGCACCTGACACAGCAGCTCCCCAGACCCTGATGTACCCAGCTCAGGTCTAATTTCTGCAGTGCAAAGCACAATGTGATTAGGGGCTCCTTGTAACCACCTGATTTTCCTGAGCATCTCAGGGCACTGGAGCAAAAGGCTGGATGTGCCTGGTATCACTCCCTAATGTGCATGGCCAGCTAATGGCAGGCACTTTAATGATGACACAATGCAGATTGCAGGCCCTTTTAGCACTTGTCAGCCTGCCCTGCTCCCTGACACGGCTCTGCACTGAAATGTTCTTTTCCCCGGCAGCTTTGGGGCGTGATGGGAGCTGCTACCCATGGCAGTCAATGAGTGTGAACTTCCCTGTGCCACGGGGCCTCGGCGTGGGAGGTGGCACTTGTCACACTGTCAGCTCTGGGGAGGGAGGGAGGGAGGGAGGTGGCACTTGTCACACTGTCAGCTCTGCTGCACAGCCAGCCCAGCACGCTGCTCCTGAGACACCCTGCTCTCCCTGCAGCAGGGAAACAACCCCAGTTACATCACAGCATCTCACAGAGAGCAGATCTGCTTACTCAGAGCAAGCTTTTTTATTTTTAGCCTGCTTGGAGGAGGCAGTGGCTGTATAAATAAAGGCTGCTCTGAGTCTGAGTAAGCACGGTGCCTGCACGGCTGCTGTCAGCACCGTGAGGGAACACTCCTGGAGCCAGGGCTGCAGTGGGAGCCCACAGTGAAGGCTCTGTGTGCAGCACAGAGCTGTGGCAATGCTGGAAATCTCCCTGGAAATGCTCAATCCAGAGCCAGACAGCAACAGGAGCACAGCACGTGGCCACAGGGGCTCTTTTGCAGCACCCAGGACTCCTGCTTTCAAGGAAAGAAACCAAACCAGCACAGCCCTATGCAAACAGGATCCCAGAAGAGCCTTCAGGTGCTTCCTCTTAGCAAAACACACACTCAGGAAGTTTTTACAACCTGGAGCAACAAAGTCATCCTTGTAGGCAGCACCTGCACCATCTCCTGATGGATGCAGTCCTCTCCAGCAGGACATCCACAATAAACCCCTTTGGAGAAAGCCTGAGAAGTGCTGGTACACTCCAAGCTGCTGGGAGGAGGGCAGGGCTTGTACCTGAGGGATTGAACACTGTTATCTTTGACATCCTAAGCAAATTTTCTGTTTGCTTGTTGATACATTCCCTCGCTTCCTTTCTCTACCTGTTCCTCAGCTCTTCTGTCAGTTGTGGAATAATAACCAGCCTAGGGAAGAGCAGGCTGGGCTCTAACTAAACACTCACTATCTCATCTACTTTCCCAAAGAACAAATGCATAAAGTAGCTGAGAACATCATCCCTGACTGCAGTTACATGCCATATGCCTTGCAGTTAATCCTGAGCACACCAACACCAACATTTCCCATTTATGGGCTTAGATTTCTCTTTTCTCTCCCTGAGCTATTCCTCACCCTCCCTGCAAAAGCCCCATCCTCCCAAGCAGCTCTCCCAGCCCATCTCTGCTCTCCATCCAAATGGGCACACTTCACTGCTTAAAGCCTTATAGCTCTTCTGAGCCCAGTAATATTTGAAAGCAATAAATAAATTCATTGTTCTCCAATTGAGCAGGCTTAGGAGAATTTGTGATGCTGAGGAGGATCCCATCAGGCAGGGACATGACAGCTTGTGGCACATCCTGCTGCTCTCAGCCCTCCTGCTCCTGGCACACACCCCCTGTGTCCTGCAGATTCCTGTCACAGCCCTTGCAAAGTTACTTTCCAATGTGACAGCTTGCTTTTAGTGGATTTTTAAATCACTGGCTAATCCTTCTAGCTGTATTTAGTTAATCTGGAAACAAGGAAAGACAAGGGTTGGGTCTTGCTGCGTGTCCAGCAGGCTCCATGGTATGTGCAATTCAAACAGCCAGAGATGCTTTTCCTTCACAGCCAGTGCAGTTCTTCCCTGTGCATTAATGGGAATTAGGAGCCCTCATACATGTACTTGACATGTACCCTAACACATGCTTCAAATCCAATGACAGCAAGGCTCCACTTGGAAACCCTTTCAAGAGAATCATTAAGCACACATATAAATCTTGTTAAGAGTCAAGCCCATGTTTTGAACTCCAGTCACTGATGGTTCAAATCCAAATTTCCAGCACTTCCAAGCTTCCTTAAAAGGAAAAAAAAAACTGCAATAAAATTAATGATCACTACTGTTTACATTTCTGTTGGTGCATTTCAGCAAGTAAGATTACATCCACATATTCAGAAGTCAGAGACACATTCCTCACAACTCTATCAGCTCAGGATTGCCCTCCAGGCTGGGCTTTTGTGCTTAGCTCTGCAATCAGTTTGCAAAATGCTTGTACTGTGTTATTCTGAGTCTGTGCCCCTTATTCTGAGTCACACCAACAGCAGCTGCAGAGGACACACAGATAAGCAGAGCCAGAGAGAGAAGGACCATGAGATGTGTCACCACCATCTCCAGGTGTCCTTCCAGCAGCTCTGAGCTTGGCTGAGCACATTTGGTGGTGGTGCTCTGAAATAAAAGCACATCCCAAAAGCATCTAAATGTCCACACAACTCTTCCTGCTCTGCTATTTCCTGGCACCATAAAAAATGCAGAGTTCCAAAAATCACTGTCCATCTGGGAATATGCTTTGTGATTTCTTACTACACAGTATTTTATCCCACAAGCACCAGGATAGTTCTGCTTGCAGTGATTGCTATCAGATGTGTGTCCCAGAGAAATCAGTGTCCTCTGTCCTCCTTTCAAACTTCCACTCTATCTCCTGTAATGGTGAAGGGGTGAGGGGTGCAAACCTGCCAGTCCCCTTCCCCAGCAGAGAGCCCCCCACAAGCTCTCTGCCCCTCAGCACATCCCCCTGCCAAAATGTGGAGGTGCTGATGGTGCTTTGGGTGCCAACAAGCTGCTCTCACAAGTGACATTTCAGACTGCTGCTGGAGCAGCTCCAATGTCCACAGGTTTGATAATATCTGAACCAGGTGTCCCTGCTCTGAGCAAAGGAGAAGGAGAAGGCAGGATTAATGACTGCATGCAGGAATTATTCAGAACTCATTGGCATTCCAGAAGGAAACATGTCAGGCAGTTGAGATCCAGAAAGAATATAAATATTCCCTTATTTATTCACAGACTATTTGTTCATTCTTCCAACACTAAAGTACATGAGACAGAGCAAAGCATTCTATGCCTGACATAGATCATTTCTGTTTCTTAAAGTGCCTCTTTCCCTGCAAACACTAAGGCAAGTACACTAATAGAAGTTAAATCTATTATCATAAACTTTATTAGAAAGAGGTCCTGAACTCTTGTGATGGGACCCTTTTAAATATAGTTGAAAATATATCCTGGTTTGGCAGAAACTCAGTTTTCACTTCTTACCAACCAACATCAGAGCTGAATTAATGCCTCAGTTAGTTCAAACATTGGACAGAGAATGAGGCAGGGCTGCATGATGAAGATAAAATGCTGGCTTGGCTGAAGCTGATGGCAATGTGCCCACCAGCTCCCAGGGAGCTCTCTGGCTCCCGGAATCGCAGCGGAAACCCAGGAGCTCCTTCCAGGGATGCTGAGCAGCGTGTGAGGAGCACCCTGGTGCTCATCCCTCATTCACCACAGGGCTCTGGGACACATGAGGAGAAGGAAAAGCTTTGAGAGGATGAGAAGAATTTTCTTAGTTGTGCACTGCAGTGATATTTGGGAAAGTCGTGTTCGCTGCCTGTCACAAACTCCTGTGTGAACTTGGGACAGTCACTTGGTGCCTTTTCCCAGGGCTTGGACTGTAAAATGCTCAGGAAAGGCAGCAGCTCCCTGCCCAGCAGGGTACTGGTGGTGAGTCAGCAAAGAATATGTCATTCTCTGCTTTTTCATTGCAGCAGAATGGAATTAAACCAGGATGGGACTGGACATTGCTGCTGGAAATCCCTCACCTGAGCTGAGCCAGCTCCTGCTGCCCCAATGGAGAGAGGCACCTTCAGACAGGGTTGAGCTCCCCTCCATCCCCAGCTGGGAGTCACCTTCCACAAGTGCTCAGCCACACAGGGACACCAGCCTTCCAACAACTGAAGTGAGGCAAGATAAATCCTCCCTCAATAACAGGAAACAAAAGAACTACTTCTGCTCCCCAACACACAAAATGTGCTCAAAGCCTTTCAAGCTGCTCTTTCAGCTGCTGGCTCAGGATGCAGCACCGAGTTCCTTAGATCGAGTCACAAGCTTGGCATGGACACAACATGGTGGAGCTACATAATAAAACTAAACTTTTGTCCTCTGTGCACAAAACTCTAGCTGAAGAAACCTCAACTTTCCCCTCCTTGCTCTGGAGGGCCTGGCTTTGCACCTCGACGTTCTTGAAAATGAAAAAGGTGTCTTTATTTTTGTTTTCTCAAGAAAATTGTTTTTAAAATTGCACTTTTCACATGTGAAGGTTTTTAGTAGCATGACCTCCATTATTAATCAGAACAGAATGCAAAACATCTTAAAGCAATCCTTCTAAATAGCAATGTTTATCTATTCAAAGAAGCAATTAGGGAGGCTCTGGGTTCTAAAAGCACTGAACACTATTTCCAGTTAAATGCAAGGACATTCATTACAACTGTCATTGTCTCGGGGAGAACTGGAGCTAACACCACTGGAGTAACAACCCTGTTGTGTGCATATTCCCAAAGTCACCTCTCAGCCCTGCAGTCCTTGGCTCCCCTCCAGCCTCACCCCAAAACTACAAACACCCAGGTGTCTCTGTGCCATCACAACAACATTCACTCAACTTCCCCGGTTATGATTTTATCTCCCACCTAATTACAGCTGAAATAACATAATAAGGTTTGTGCTCCTTGATATATTTAATAGATTTTTCAATATTGGTTTATCCAGCTATGTCAAAATGACAGCCCCACTTAATGTTAATCAGAGGTTGCATGTGAGCATCAGCGCTGAGCTCTGCACAGCTCAATGGAATTATCAGGGCTGTGAGACACCGTCGATATGTTTTGATCTCTGTGTCAAATGAATTTGGTTACTTGTTAATTTTTTCCCTTTATGTTTCGCTGCTGTTTAATTGTTTTGTCATCTGTGTGTACTGTGCTCTGTGTAATTGCAATATTGGATGTTCAGACAAATCAGAGGGCACGGAGTGACATTCATTGTCACTGAAAATCAGGTGTTTTTCTCGTTACCTACATACCAGCAGCACGCAGTGTGTGTATGCCTGGAAAGCCCAGCTCCGGCTTCCAAGGAGCTGTTAAAAATCATTCTGACAGTTCTCCAGCATCACTCAGCTACCAAAAAATACGATTAAACAACCCACATGGCTTTGGCATTAAACGGTGAGAACTACCTGAACTTCAACCACTACTCAGCCAGCCTGACAACCCCACTGTGCACACAAGTATAGGGGGCAAGAATTTGAGTTCTACAGAGCTCACCAAGCCCACCTTTCCCTGCTCAAAACACAGGATCAGACACAAAGGGCTGGAAGGAATCTCCTCTTCTCAGGCCCAGCTGCCTGCAGCCCTGAGTGCAGCCCAGCCATGGTACCCCCAAGCAGCAGTCCTTGACATCTCAGAAATAAGGGATGACCAGCATGGAAAATCCTCTGAGCCACTCATTAAATGCTATTGCCTATTCTAATTGCACCAAACCAGCTCCCATTCTCCAAGGACTTTAATTAGAGCATGATGATCTCCCTAAGGAACCCACATGCAGTGTAAATCCCAAGAGCAGTGCCATGGGGTGACCATCATTTTTCCATCTCAAAATTAAAACTCTCCAGCAAAGCTAACTTGGTTTTAAAGAAATGATTTTTTTCTAGTGACACAGAAACACGGAATCACAGAATAGATTAGCTTGGAAAACACCTCTCAGATCATCAAGTCCAGCTGTTCCTCCAGCACTGCCAGGTCAGCAATAACCCATGTCCCCAGGCATCAAATTTACATGTCTTGTACATGATACTTACTAAGGTCACCATGAGAAAGCTGAGTCAGGCCTACATTTAGATCCCTATTTTATCAAAACTCAATGTGTAGAAATGGATTCAGAGCTGGTAGCACGGAGATCCAGCCACTCAGCATCCAGATGCAAACACCATTGGCATTTTCATCCCAATACTCCAAATTTGGGCCATCCCACAATATATTATAATTTAGCATAAACAAGCCAGCAGTAGAGAAGCTGAAGACAAAGCAGCTGAAAGACAGTCCTGTTTGATACTTGTCACTGTCAGAATCCTTGAGAGGTGTCAGGCAAGCCAACACACAGTCTATCCATCATGAGAATCTCTTTGCATTGACTGACAGATCATACAAAGCACTTGCAGTTAACTTGGGCTTAAAATATCATCAGTGGATTCTTAAAACTCACCTACTACAGTCTGCCTTGCTTAGCATTGCTAATGGTTTTAGAGAACCAAGTACTTGTAAATATATAAGTATATACTTATATACTTGCCCCTGAAATCCAAATGCAATATCTGAATGTATCTGAAAGGCCAAAGCAGACAGGTTGGGGTCAATTATCAGAAATAAACCAATAATTTTACTTACTCCTCTAGATCTGAGATGTAGGAAGCTTCCTGGGGCACAAGAGGCAGGCAATCATTTAGATGGATTTGGGGGTTGCATGGTTTTCTTCCCTAATTCCAATAATCAGCATATCCATTGCCCTGACATCTAGTTTTCAAATGTTCACTGAACACACAAATCAATTTTCTCAGATGTTGCAACCCAAACAAGCCTTTCCAGCAAAAATGTGTGAGTGCAGCAAAAGCCAGAGTTGAAGGACCATGTTCAGAAAGCTCACTAGGAGCTGCTGGGCTGTCCTGCAGCCACCCAGGCTTTCAAACAAGTGTGTTTCAGAGTAAATTCAGATATTTAGAATTCAGGGAATGCCATGAGGCTATTTATGGGAATAAATAGCACCAGATCTCAGATGAGGAAAACTAAATTACATTTTAATTGATCAGCCTCTGCCATGATCTTCCAAACTCATAGTGGGAGGAGGGGAACTCAACTTGAATTGCCTTTAAAAAGCCTCAGTTCTTGGAAAATTTTGAGCTGGATTCTGTGAGATTTAAGCCCAGCTACCAGTGCTCAAACTGGACAGTTCAAAACAAAGAGACACTCAAACCACCAGCCCTGAGACTCTACTCCAAGTGCTTTATTCTTATGCACGGCTCAGCTGAAGCCAAATCCCAAACTGTTATCAGCAGCTCTCACAAGGTTTTGCTGTTTTGCTAAATCACCCTTTAGACTCTTCCTCCACCCCACCAAGCAGTATCTCAGAGGCACATTTGGGGCTCAGCTCTGCACAGCAACACCCCAGCAGTGTCTGATTGCCAAAGAAAAACCAACCCCACTGGTTCCCCCTGCCACTGCTGCACAGAGCTTGGGGAAACTCTCTGAGCTCCTGGGACAGGTTCTCAGCTCCTTGCTGGATGTGGTTGGGGCTCAGCACACCTGGGGCTCATTTTGTTGTGGCAAAGCACAGGGAGGGAGGGCTGTGCACAGCCAGGGCAGCTTAACCCTTCCCTGCCTCACTGCCAGCAACCTGAGACAAACCTCTTCTCTCACAGGTGAACATTTCTTTTTCCCCCCTAGGAACCAATTTTGCTCTGATAAGAACCAATTTTGCTGGCTGCTGAAGTGGAATCGGTGTGCACACTGCAGACAGGGAATCAGTCAGTCACAGAATCACAGAATGGTTTTGGTTAGGAGTGACCATAAAGCCCACCCTGCTTCCCCCCCTGCCATAGCAGGGACACTTCCACTGTCCCAGGCTGGTCAAGCCCTGTCCAGCCTGGCCTTGGGCACTGCCAGGGATGCAGGGGCAGCCCCAGCTGCTCTGGGCACCCTGTGCCAGGGCCTCACCCCCTTCCTCTGGGAGGAATTCTTCCCAATATCCCATCCATCCCTGCCCTCTGGCAGTGGGAAGCCATTCCCACTTATCCTCTCACTTGAGGCTCATGTAGAAAGTCTCTCTCCATCTTTCTCACAGGCTCCCTTAAGGCACTAGAAGGCAAAAATTAGGTCACCCTGAAGCTTCTCTTCTCCAGGCTGAACAATCCCAAATCTCTCAGCCTTTCCTCCTAGCAGAGGAACTCAGGAATAAAACAGCCACCTACATGTCACTCTGTGAAGCAAAGCACACACCAAATCTTGCTAAATCTTTCTTAGATCCAGCTGTAAACCCAGCTTGCAGCAAATCTGTGCTAAATCCCAATCCCTCCCTCGTTCCCTTGTCTCCATAGGAATTCCTGCAGCTGAAAGCAGGTGAGGAACCCTCACCTGCCCTGTCCTGTGAGGGCCAAGCAGAGCCATCAGTGGGGCAGCACAGCACCCTGGGGTCCCCCAGCACACAAACCCAGCCAGCATGGCAGCTTTTATGGCCAAGGCCATTTGCAGCCCTCAGCACCTGCTGTGCAGGGTAGGACACAGGGGAGCGCTCAGTCCAACAGTCAATAGGATTCCTGTGCTTTGCATGAACAGATCTGGGCTCAGCTGTTAGACAGACAGGCCAATACAATAGCAATAATTCCAGGTGCAGCTAAGCATGGTCCTGAGCTACTGAGAGGTGTCAAAGGCCTGTTCTGAAGAGCACAGCAGCTTCCTCTCCCTGGGAGGCCATGGGGCAGATGTGGACCCACAGCACGCCAGCAGATACCATTTTACTGTGCTCCAGAAGTACAGAAAGATTAAAACAAGTTGCCTGAGGGGACTCAGTAGGTGACCAGTGGTGTCAGGCAAGATCAGCTGTGCCCCTTCTTCCCTTGCCTGAGAGGCCCAAGACACACAGGTTGCCATGTCAGGATTAAACATCCCTGTGCGCCTCTGAATCAAAAGGCACAGAGAGCCCCTCTCTTGTTACTTGGCCTTTTTTGTAGGATTTTTACTCAGACCCCTTTGTAGGATTTCTCAGAAGATTTAAAACAAAAAACGTTCACTGAACTTTCTTTTTCCACTGTCTCTTCTGCATTTAATTTAAAGGTTCACCTCTTTGTATTTCAAATGGAATTTGAAATGAACATCACTGTATTTAATTCCTTGTTATTACCCTGGGAACATCAAGGGACATCACTGCAGCTCTTGGAGCAGGTTTGTTACCAAGTCAGCCAGCATGGGCCCCTACTGCTCCTAAAGCCCACAGCAGCCACCCAGGGCTCCTGCTCAGCACAAGAGAAGGATCTGGAGATGTGGATGCTGGAAGGAGGGAGGGAGATGGGACACAGAGTTGCAGATGTTGCAAAGCAGCATTTTAATGTTTTTCATTGTCATAACTGGTGCTCACCATGATTTCCTAACCAAGACAGATCCCACACATTCAGGTACCTCATGTTCTGCCTCTCCTCCACATCCACCTGAGCCAAACCATCCCCATTCTTCCAACAGGGCAGTGCCAGACATATCCTGAGCTTCCCAATGAGCATCACAACTCTGCTTCCTCAAAAAAATGTGTTCCCTTTGGAACAAATGTGATGCTGCAGGAAATGAGGGAGCCTAAATCCAGTCATCCCTTATGACAAAATACTGCCAGGCTCCAAGAGCAGCCTGGCCTGGCTGAGAGACAATTCTTGCAGCTTAAGTGATTATTTTTATTTGTTCTCTGATCATCTCCTCACCATATCCACACTGCAATAGGCACTGGCCAGCTGCCATACCAGTGCCACTGGCAAACACTCCTCAGAGCTCTAATTACTGCCAGTGCTGGAAAAGGCCTGGCAAATCTAATCCTGGCAACCACTGGGGTACATCAACCTGAGCTTCATGCTGCTCCTCAGTGCCCTGGCTGGGGATTTCTGCTGTTTTTGTACACAGGGTTATGGCAGCACGTGCCTCAGCTGGTGGCAATGAGGATTCCTCCTGCTCAATCAGTGATAGGTTTTACAGCTCACTGGTGCTGCCCTCACAGGCAGAAAACTTCATTTTCCTCCATAAATAATCCCACCACTGCCTCACTGAGGGCCACAGCACAGGCAGGACAGGGTACCCCCTCTCAGGAATATAAGAAGTTCTGTTTAGAGATAAAATTCACCCAAGAGTCACCTCAGCAACAAAAAGTTGGCCTGGGTGTTTTAATTTTCAAACAGTATTTGGATTTTTCTAAGTTGGTCTTGTAAGACGGTGACTGTCTTGTTCACCGGGCAGAAGAGCTGCATACATTTTAGACACTGAAAAGCCACATACAGGTACCTTTCTTCATTTACATACATAAATAAAACATACCAGAAATTGAAAAGCAAAATATATATGTAGCCTCTTCCCTGCAGAGTTATTTTTAAATCTAAGAGTCCTTTTGCTTTCTTAACACTAGAATGCAGAACCACATCTAGGACCTTTAGGGTTAGAGGAAGCACTAAAAAAAGCCATGAGTAATAAACCCAAATCCATTAAAAAATGGGTGCTTGAGTGCTCAGATGCTGAGTTAGTAATAAAATATTTCTGCTGACTGTGGTTCCCCATTCCCACTTTCCCCAAGCCCACTGGACACAGCACACACGGGCAGGGGTTACCCACAGAGAGGTGGTTCCCACCCTGCTCAGGGGGATGCAATATCCACAGGGACAGCACCCATCTGGAAGCTGTTCATGCTCTGGGGCAGCACAAACACCTCACTCACCTTTCTTTGCAAAACACCCCCAGGAATTCAAATGCCTTTGATGACCAGCACCCACTTTCTGTAATTAGGGAAAACACCAGCTCCTTCCAAAAATTTCTACAGATCACAGCCTGTGAACTGAGAGTCACAGGCAAAAAGAAAATCTGTGATGTGGTTTGAAAACAAACCCCAGATCAACCAAATCCCTTCACCAGAAACCTTCCTCTCTCCCTCCAGCTTGACTAATGGCTCTTCACACTTTAGAAGACTGAGACAGAAGTGAGAAAAACAGTGGGTGTTAGTCTATTCTTATTATTTCTAGTTTTTGGGCTTTGGTCCTCGCTGTCTTTAGACAGCGAGTGCTGATAGTTGGTATATCTCTGGCAGGTGTTTTCTTTACGTGTTCATTGCATGTTATCTAAGTAGGCATTTTAACACAAGTATACTTATATCAGCTGTTTCACTAAGCTTAATTAATAACAGGAATAAAAACTACATCTTTATAACAAAGCTACTTTAACACTACACATATAACATTAAATATTTTCAAAAAGCCAATATTATAATATGTATCTATAACACACTGCTCTAGGAAAGGAAAATACAGAAACAAGAGCAACAGCACCCCTAAACTCCCATCTAACCCAAAATGTGACACCTGATCACCCACACCTTCAGCCCAGCCATCATTAGCTGCCCAGGAATGCCATAAATGAAATATAAATTCAGAGGTGGCACTGAAAGACAGGCTGGACTAGGAGATTGAGTTTTACCCACTGCCCTGTGACACAGACCTGTAGGACTGCATCTGGGCCCAGGGAAGGACAAGCAAGTCCTGATGTCAAGTGAAAGAAGGGAAAGAGGCTGAAGTGATTATGCAAATCAAACTTAAATTGAAATTTCAGCCTAACCTGCTGGGAAGAAACTCACAAACTAGGGCAATTAGAAGAAGCAATTATTACTGGATATAAATAAGAGAGATAATTTCATTTCTCATTGAAGCTGTAAGGGCTTGGGGACCTCAGCGACGGAGCCAGAGAAGTTTCCAGTAACACAGGGGGTGGCTGTGGCTCCTCCTCTACAGTAATGGCACGTGTCTTACTCCCACAAGGAAACATGAACCAGCCCATCTGCCTTCACCACAGGGCAGAGCTTTACCTCTGTGGCCCCTGAGGCCCCAGCTGAGATGTTCAGCATATGCTGCTGCTGCCATGCCAAATCACTGGGACAAAAACCCCAAAACAAGCCCCCTTTTTGGCACCATCTAATATTCAGGGAAATGGACTGGATGGGGAATTTAAGATGACTGAAGGTTTCATGCAGTCCCTCATGAGAAATTATGACCTATTTCCTTCCTTTGATTGTATATCCTTCCTGAACGGACTTTTGGATCATTCAATATTAAAAATGCATTGCCCTATAAATAGGCAGGGTAAAGAAACGTTCCTTGCACTTTAAATCACTGTGCTTGAGATTACATTCAAGCCTTATTACTCCAAAGAGACCTGGGATCTTCTTCTAAATGACTGAATTGGGGCAGACATTTTCCTGACAAGATTCTAAAAGTATTCAAGTCCATCCAGGCAGCAACGTCTGGCTTTTGTTTGAAAGAAGAGATTTCTTGTTCTCAGCAATGCTAGAAAAGCAATGTCATGTCATGTTTACTACTTCCCCTCTATTGACTTCTGCAGCTGGTGAATTTTTTATGACAGAAATTACAAATATTTAGCCTGCTGATGGCAGGATGAGCCAAGTATTCCCAAGGCTCCTGCACACCAGAGTCCTTTGTTTCCTGGTTTCAGCTGCCCATTTTAGATCCGCTCACATCCCGGCATCTGATGGCACAGAGATGGGAAGATGCACGTCAGCCATCCATGCCAGGGACTGAGGAGCTGCAGCACAGCCTCTCCTGCCCTCTGTGTGTGTCCCCTGGCACATCATGGTGCACACCTGGCACACAGGGCAGGCCACAAGGGACAACAGAGCCACAAGTGCTGCTCACCCAGTGACTCCTGGGCTGCCTGGGTGTAGGAGCAAGGGGCAGGATGGTGGGGATGGATGGAGAGCAGAGATCTCTGCAGCCAGGTCAGGAACTTGGGGTTTATTGCAAAGGGCCTGGGGGCAGGGCCCTGCTGGGAGCTGCCAAACACAGCTCAGAGCAGGCTGAGAGGAGAGAGGGGCAGAGAGGATGAGAGGGTAAGGGAGCGAAGTTCCCGTTACAATACAATAAATCTTCTGTGTTGAATATTCCCATTCTCACTAACCAATCTAGTACAAGATACAAATCCTACAGCATTTCCATACAGCCTATAAGAATCATTACATTACCACACTGTGTTACATTTTAAACCCTAAAAACTCCTCTTTGGGCCCCTTCTGCCAAGCTGTGGGGTCTGCCCTGACCCTTGGGCCTGTCTGCAAGCAGAGGGTGTTGTTCCATCAAAAGGGGATCACCTTCAGCTGGCCACACCATTGTTTTCCAGTTGTTCAGTAACTGAGGGATCTCAAAGCTTGCTTTCATTTCAATCTCGCTTATAGTTTCTATATTCTCAAAATCTTTTGCCAGACAATCATATTTATAAGGCTTTCCTGTTTCATCTTCCCCAACACCTGGGGATCCCCACCCAGCCAAATACAGGTAAAGCTGCAAATCCCCACCCTGGAGCTGCCTCACAACAGGTAAGAGCATCAGCTGCAGGGTGCCAATAGTGCCTGTGGGTTCCACATCTCCCTGGGCTCCTCCAGCACAGAACACCCCCAATGCAAGGGCTGAGTTTCAGTTTAAGTAAATGTCATAAAACAGAAGTTCTCAGGATTTTGTTAGGAATGTTCTCTTTTTGCCCACATACTCTCTGCACGAGGCACCACACCATATGAGTTGAGCAACTATTATTTTTAATTCCTCCACGACAGCTGTTGTTTATAACTAATTGAAACACTTTTTGTCTGGATAAAAATATCTGTGATTTGCATTGCGGGGAGAGCATCCCCCACACTGGCACAGAGGCCATGGAGCTGCAGCACAGGAGAGGCTGTGGAAATGTGACCACAGGGAGAATTAACACTTCTGAAGAGGCTTTGATCAGGCAGCCCTGGCAGCAGAAGGCACAGGGGCTGTGGAGATGGAGCTGAGAGCCCAGTGAGGGCACACATTGGTGGTGCCTGCAGCCACCCAGTGCCAATGCATCCTCACTGTCACCAGCACCCAGCTCAGAGCAGTGTGAGATGGACATTCCAGCATCTCCTGGGGCTGCAGCACATGATGGAGGAGTTTTTTAGGGCCTTCCCCCCTAACACAGGGTGTGGAGCTGACAGACACAGGCTCCAGAGGAGCAGAGCACCAGGACAAGCTCATTGCAACAGAGACGCTGCAATATCAGAACACAATTTTCACCATGACAGTAATCCTGCACTGGGAGGCCAAGGAATTGGCACCTTGGATGTGTTCAAAACTCACGGGGGCATGACCCTGAGCAAGCCAATCTAAACTTGAGCTTGGCTTTCTTTGAGGACAAGCGTTGGACCAAAGGACTTGGATCAAAGACCCTTCTAACTCTCACTATTCAATGATTCAAATCATGCTTCAGCTCAACTTCAAAATTATCAAATCTTAGTTTTGGTAATGAAACACTTTGACACAGGAAAGCAAGGGGCTCAGACCATACCAAATAGCAGCTGCCCTTATTGAGTCAACAAATAATCATGTGTATCTAAATACACACATTTTAGAAATGTAAATAAATGCATTAGCTATGTATCAAATCACACCACATTATGCCAGCTCAATAATATGATCACTCAATAGACTATGAAATGCAAAAATAACATGGGAGAAAGGCACGCACATAAAACGACCCTGCAAAATTCCCCAGCTAAATTCTGGCATTTTCTAGATCTACATATTTTTTATTTCCCAAATGTTTCTCCATGGAAATTATATGGGAATTGACACATTTTTCCTAAACATTTTATTTATATCAAATACTTGGTTTTATTTTTAATCAAATAGGTTTTGGCAAAACATTTTTCCAGCTTTGCTTGTAACACCCTCCCTGCTCCTGCAAGAAAAAGGAAAATGCTCTGGGCTTTGCTGGCACCCATTTTGTCACTGCAAGAGCCATACATGGGATGTGTTTGTCCTATATATATGGGACAGATGGAGCAGTGGCTACCCCAGCAACGGAGACTTCAGGGACCACATCCAGGTGATGCTCCCACCTCTCACCCCGTGGCAGACACCAGAGCACTGCCAGAGCCAGCCTGGCTCCTGTGCAGCTCCCCAGAGGGCTGAGCACAGCTCAGGGACACCGGACTCATAAAAGATTTATCTACTCCATTTCCCTGCCAGCAGTTCATCTACATTATTGTACAAGCTGTACTGAATTACAGCACAAGAGTGGAAAACACACCATGGCAGACGTGGAGCTGGTATATAAATCCATGCATTCCCCTGGAAGCCAAACTGCCATGCTGGTTTACACTGATGAGGCATTTAGCCTGGACTTTTAATCCTAATATCTCATTATTTTCCAAATTATCTAAGTGACAGAATCTGGTTACAGATGCAGTGTCCTATAGGTTGCAAATTGGAAAAGGGTGACATGCCAATGAAGATCTCTTCCAGCATTTTTGCCATACATAATCCTTTCAACTCTTTCCAGTGTTTGGCTTTTTTAGGACTGAATGACTTGAGAAAACTCAGAGTGTTTAAACCACTGCACACAAATAAATCACTGGGCTGTCTTCTCTTTCCCAACTCATTATATACAAATGTAATTTTTTAAAGAGAAAATCTCATCAGCCCAAGGATTCAGTGACTTAGAAAGCAATTACAAGTGGTAAGAAGTGACCCAGTGTCTGTTTCTCCCAAAGCCAGCCCCTGGCAGCACTGCAGCATCCCTGCACTCCGTGTCTGTGTGACAGCTTATTCCTCTGACACCGAGATTCAGCACTGGGTATAACTCAGCTGGAGACAGGGGAGATCTGTCAGCCAGGCCAGCACCCCCAGCAAACCTCCCAGCTCCCAGGGCTGCAGCTGCAGCCTCACCCTCCTCAGGAAATGAAGGTGGCTGCAAACCCACACAGAGATGTGAGATACATCACAGTGAGAGCCATTATTTCTAACAGAGGCCACGGTAAGCAACAGCCTTGTGTCTCAGTGAGCCAGTGGGCAGAAAAATTATTTTATACATATAGACATATTTAACTCTGTCCAAGCACCTATATACATATGTAAATAAGCACCTTTTGCATGTGACATTTCCCCACAGAGGCTCACAAAGACCTCTCCATCCTTCTGCCTCCCCCATCTCTGTGCTCCGGCCTCCCCCAGCTCCATCCTCCCCTTTCTGTTTGCCATCTGGTACCCATCAAAGGCAGTTAGACCATGACACATGTGTGCTTACCAAATCCTTTAAACCTAACTAGAGCACTGTTTTGTTTCTTCCTCATCAGAAACCACAAGGAACCCTTATTCAGTACATCTGGACCTTCTAATAGGGTAACAGCCTGGCTGTGCCAACTCTGCTTTCTGTCTGACTCCATCTTAATCATTCACAAATCACAAAAGGATTGGGAGAGGAGAGAGGCAGCACAGCAGCACCACAAGGATGGCAGCTGAGAACAAAACAGTGACCACAGATAGTGTTTGGATGAGTGCTGGTGTGTACCAAACCAAGATATATAACATTCTTATTTCTATACACATCCCAGTGCTCAAATTTACTGGTCCCTCAGCCAGCAAAGCTCCCAGGTTTGCAGTTTGCCCTGGAATATTCATATTCCCTAAATGAAGGTGCCACAAGGACAGCAAACTGCAGCTGGCTGCAGGAGCCTGTGCTCGGATGGGATGCTACATTCCCAGGGAAATGGAAGGAAATGCACGCAGCTCCTCCCAGCTTTAATCAGCACACTCATTTAGTGCCCTGGTAATGTCACTGACTTCACTGCAAAGATTTCCACAATGAGCTTTTTCTTTACTCCAGCTACTCTTTTTTAAACCACCTTTCCAGGAATCTCAGTGTGGTTTGGGACTCTCAGCTTCCAATAAAAAAGAATTTCTAAATATCAGAGAAGGACTTGAAAATGGGACCCAGTGACAGACAAAGCCTTCCTTCCTTCCCTTTTCGATAGTTATTATAGTGATATCACCTTTATTGGGGTCCAGCTCCTGAGTTTTATGTGACAAGGATAGAAACTAAATCAAAGAGCCAGCAGGGAGAAAGAACCCCACCATGCACAGCACAGTCAAACCCCTGCAGGAATACAGAATAAGGAGCAGCACTGCATTATTATTGACAGTAAAAAGAGCCACAGGTTCTCCTCCCCTCCATTTGCTCCACTGCACCTTCAGCCCCTTGTACACACAAACAGGAACTCGTAGCACAGATCAACTGTTGAACAACAACATAACACATCAACACAGCCCTCTGCCATTTCCATCTGATCCCCAGACCAACACAAAAGGCAGAATAAATGCCTGAAGACAAACTCAGAGCTGCTGCTCCCCATGGGCAGGTGCTCAGCTCCCCACACCATGGCTGCCCTCTTCATCCCAAAAATGGCCACGTTCTCCTCCAGGCACACCCACAGAAGGATGGGTGGGTTTGATGTTGGACCAAAACAGGCCATTAAAGACAAGACATTAATCTGTCTGAGAAATAGAGGGGGAAAAAAAAAAAAAAAGCTCAACAAAACAAAGGAGGGGGTCTTGACTTCCTGCCAGGAGCTTGAAGACTTGTATTTATTTATGCTTTTCATGGGAAAGCCGTTCAGCAGCAGTAATCCATGACATCTGGCAAAAGAGTAGGGAAGGACCTTTGCTGCAAGTTTACTGATATTAAATGCAAAAAAAAAAGGAGGACAAAAATCTCTAATTGATGGTTCTGCAAGCAACTGCAGCCAGCAGAAGACCTTGGCAGGCTCTGTGTGCACATTTCAGGCCATGGGACTGCCCCACCACAGCACTGAGCACTGCCCTGGGCATGTGGAGCATGGTGACTCCAGGGACTGGCTGCAGTGACAGAAAGCAAAGCTGGAGATGGCAGATGAAGAAATGGCACAACAAATGGCTAAACTTCTGACTGGAGGGGTGGGAGCACACCTGGAATCCCCCAGCTCAGGGAGAGCCTTTGAACAGGCTGAACTTGCCCCTGGCAGCTGGGGCTCCTCACCAAACCATCTCTCCAAGCCTCCATGGGGACCCTGGTTTCTGATACAGAGCACATAAACACGAGGTGTTTCTTTTCAAACAATAGGATGAGCTGAAGTGGTGTGCAGCTCTGCAGGGCCAGATACACATCGACTCAAAGTCTGAAATTAATATGGAAAGTGATTCATAACAGGAGGAGACAAAACAAGCCTATTCATGCTACTCCATGTCAAGCCATCTTATAGCTATTTTGGATCCAAATCCTCTCTCTCCTCTTTTCCAAAACCACAAAGAAAAGCAAACAGATGTCAGCCATTGCAGATCTGCAAAGAAATGAACTGAGCAGCCCATAATAGCAGTGTTTTTCTTCAGCTCCTTGCACTGAGGGCTAGGAAGGAGTTTCTGTGAGCCCTGCTGTGTGTGTCGGTGAGCCAAGGCCGTGCCTGATCCATCTGGGACCAGGCACAGTCCCACGCCCAAGCTCCAAGGGTTCCATCACATTATTTCCTGTGGAGACACTATGGGAAGGAAAAAGACACCCTGTCAACAGGCAATCTAGAAAAAGACAAGTATTTCAGAGTTAAGGAGTGATTTCAAAAGCACGTACAGGGCTCAACCCTGGAAACTCCATTTTCAAAAGCTGCTTTGAAGCACGACAGCTTAGGCACAGCTGAAAGTCAGTGAGGGAGACAGAGCCCAAATTGCTTTACAAAATCTTATCCATATGCAATTAACATCATTGTGAAATAGTTTTTATTTTAGTCTTTTTAAAATATGCTGGGTATAGATATTATAGCACTAGAGCCCATCACACCCTTCAGTGATTTAAGAGATACTGACTTCTATAAAGCAAATCTAAATACTGAGCGTGTTCAGAAACTCTGGTTATACACAAAAGGATTCTCAATTATTGACTTGTCCCCTTCTTCTCTCATCTGTCTCATGGCAGATTTTGGACCACTAAGGGCCACTCCTGAAGACAAATCCACAAGTGCAGCCTGTGTGGTGTGAATACCCAGGGAATCTGACTTCTTCCAGTGTCCTGGCTGCTTCTAGAACAAGTGTGAGTAGCACTCCAAGAGAGAATTTATTTCACTCAGATTCTGCATTGCACAGGTTCTGCATTGCCCCTCCCTGTGCTGTTCCTGATTTTCCTGCATTTGTCAGCATGGCATGGCAGGAGCTGCTCACCAGCTGAGGCTGGCCATGCACAGCTGGAATGGGCCAGGTAAAGCTGCCATGTAAAGGCCTGGGACAATCAGAACAGCCAGATCCAGCTTCCACCATGTGCCACAGAGGTTTCAGATCTGCTGAATAGAAATTAAGGGCAGAGAGCTGTGTCAGGAGCTGCTATCCCCCAGGAACCACCAATTCCAGGCAGGAGCTACAGCCCAGCCCTGCTGCACCAGCCCAGGTCCCCCCTGCAGGCAGGTCCCCCACACACCCTCAGCTGCACAGTTACAGAGGAACAAAAGTGAGCCATGTCTGGATTTTATTTCTTTTGCCTACACCAGAACAATTAACCTATTGTTTGCCTCAAAATGCATTCAGAGAAGTCAGGAGACTGAGGGAGGCAGTCTTGTAGCAACCACTTCTTCATTAACAGCAATGGAGCTAAGTATCCATTTAAACCATGTTTGCTGTTCAAGTCTCCTTTTAAGAGGATGTACATCTCTAGGATTACCTCATTTAAAAAAATATAAATCCAAGACTACCATTTTTCACATACCCTTCCCCTGCATAACTTACTTTAATTTCTAATTTACAACTATAAAACATAATCTTACATTAGAATTTGCATAAAAGCAAACAGACCTGCTGCAAGATATTAAATTTTAAATTTGCATGCTAGGGTGGCCAAGGAATATTACTCTATCCAAGAAGTTCCTGCCTGTAAATTTGAGAGCTAGTACGTGTGATGAGAGCAGAATTTGTACACTTGAGTGAAAGGAAGCTGATTGAAAGGCTTTGTTACAGAGCAGGAATACACACTGCACATACAGAGAGCAGGGCTGCTGCACACACACACACACCAGTGTGCCACCCGATCCATCCATTGTGGGGCCAGGGCTGGCCCACACAAGCAGTCTAAAAAAATAATAAAATTTTTAAAAACCCAAAACCCACACTGTTAATAAAGCTTAACAGCATGCTGCAGGCTGGAAAAACTGAGCATGAAACCACTGGTAAAATTTCCTTCTTATTTCCAGCTTCTGCCTGTCAATGAGCAGGCAGAGCTACCTTAGCACTGGGCACTGCTGCCTTTTCCACATTCCACACTGAAGATCTGGTTTGTCATTCCAGATTTGTGAGCAGGCTGTGTCCTGGTCAGAGCCCATGCTCATGGTGAATGTTTGGGGGCTGCTGGTGAGATGTGACAGAGCAACTGCACGAGTAGGTGAACAGACAGGGCCCATGGCACTGCCATTGCTGGGTCTCCTAAACCAACATCCCATGAAGGCCTTCCCCTCAAAGCCCACCAGACAGCAAACCTGGCCCATTACAATCCCTGTTCTGTCCTTCCTGGGGTCAAAACCTACTACAGTGTGTCACTGGAGAGCTTCCACCTCCTCCTGGCCACCCACAGGGCTGGAAGGAACCCAAAGGCAGGGGCAGAGGCTGAGCAGATTACACACGTTGTGTTTCAGCCTGTCCCTTGGGGTCTCACAGGCACAGCTAAGCCAGCCCAACCACCAGGCCAGAGGAACTGAGCAATGCCTTCAAGAAGTGTGAAACCTAAAGGGTTTCACTCTGAATTCCAGGAGAACAGCCTCCTTCCCTCCCTGCCCAGAGCTGTTGGTGCTGAGCCCAGGCCTGGGCTGAAAAGGCTGTACAGGGAGTGCCCCCCAGGCTTTACAGCATGCTGCAGGCTGGAAAAGCTCAACATGAAACCACTGGTAAATTTTTCTTCTTATTTCCAAAATTCCCAGCTGTACTCCCTGCCCAGAGCTGTTGGTGCTGAGCCCAGCCCTGGCTGAAGGGGCCATGAAGGGATGCCCCCCAGGCCCAGCTGCACTCCTTGCCCAGATCTGTGGCTGCTGAGCCCAGCCCTGGCTGAAGGAGCCATGCAGGGATGCCCCCCAGCTCCCTCCCCTCCTCACCCAGATCTGTGGGTGCTGAGCCCAGCCCTGGCTGAAGGATGAAGAGGCCATGAAGGGATGCCCCCCAGCTCCCTCCCCAGATCTGTGGGTGCTGAGCCCAGCCCTGGCTGAAGGGCCCATGCATGGCTGTCCTCAGGCCCAGCCACAGCCCCTCAGCGCTGCTCCCCTCCCTCTGCCTGAGCTGCTCGCTGCGCGCCCTCCTCCCTGTGATCAAAAGGGATGAGCAATCATTGCCACGACAGGCGCTGCTTTGTTCTCACCAGCCTCTTTCTTGCTGCCAGACTCCCTTTGCCGGTATCTCCAGACTTGCTCTGTCACCACATCCTCTGTACTCAGCTGTCACACGCACGTCCTTCTGCCACCAGCTACCTACTTCTGTTGGCTTTCTAAAACTTTGTTAGCTCAGTTGCACACTCCAGACTGCCATTAAGTTGTCTTTGCCACAAAGAAAACACAGGCCTAACAATGCTCTCATTTTCTACCTGATTAAAGTACAAAGGAAGTAAATTTTTTAAGCTGGAGTGCTTTTTAGTCCCCAGGCCAGTACACCATTCATTTCATATCACTGGAATGATATTAAAGCCATCTTCTCAACCTAGCAAAAAGATGAAAAACAAACACCCTGGAACTGGGATAAATTGTCTCACCCTTCACAGCTGAATTTATCAGCACTCACCCTCATCTGCTATCTCCAGGGAGCTCCTGGGAGACGTGGGAACCTGGCACAAAGGACCTTAATCTCTGCAGCAGACAGCAGCAGCTCTGATTGTCACTGTCATCATTTTAGGACAACCACCCTGACCTGCCCTGCAGCCACATCACCTCTGGGGGACACAAGGCTCCCCAAGCCCAAACTCCAGCCCTCAGCAGGGTGAGCAAACACCCTGGGCTCTTAGTCCTGGCACGGCACAGAGACCACACAAACGTCTTTCGCTATGCAGGTGACAAGATCAAGCATTGAACTTAAAACCAGTCTCCAGAGGGTTTGATGACTCAAGAGCTCAACAGCCTGGGGACAAGGGTGGCTGCCAAGCATCTCCTCACACAGCCACTTCATGTGGAATGTGTCCTTGAACAGTGCAGGGGATGAGAAAGCATGTGCAGCTAAGATGTAAAACTCAAGTGGGTGACACTCTAAACAGAGAGGAAACAAAGGAGAATCTGATATTTCAATGTTATTCCCTTGTTTGTATGGCAAGAGCTTTGGTAGTTAGACAAGTCCCAAACAAACCAGAAAAAGCCTGTGGCCTCCTCCAGCTCTGAGCACCAGCCTGGCACTCTCAGTCCCACTCCAGCTCAGAACTGGTGTGATGTCCATGTAAGGCTTTTTCCCCAAAGTCTCTACAATGTCACCAAAGAACATTGTGTTACCTGTAGAGCTGTGTGATGACCCAGCTGTTCTGGCTACAGCATCAGTACAGACGTCTCAGGGTTTCCTCCTTTTGAAGGTCACCTTCAGGTTCATCAGCAATAACATATTTTATTAACAAAAATCAGTACGGGAGTAATTCTCTAATCAAGAAAATTATTCCTTTAAAATAAGACCTGAAGAGCATCTTAAAGACACTTATATAAAACAGATCTTAGATATAAGTCAAAGACAAGCATATAACATTAAAATGTCCACAGACTTCCATGATTTCCTTTGTTTCTTTACTTGAGAAAAACCCCACTGCCACATTTACACATGAAGCCCCACACTTCCCTCTGAACAATCAAGAAACTGCTGAGGGTAGAGTTTGTGAAAATGGTGATTTTCAGAGGGCTGGACCCTTAACATCTAGGAGACCTCTGAGGGGTAACAAAGAAAATCCAGCTCACACCCAACAAGCTTAAATTCACTACATATACCTTGAGAAAAACAAGGAGCTCTGAAAATAAAGGCAGCACCTCCATGTTAGTAAAGCTAAAGGAGAAAAACACCCCAACAATTAAGGCACTTATGACTAAGGTGCTTTGGGTTCAGCTTGTAGCACTGGCTTGCTGCTAGTCCTTATCCTGTGACCTTCACCATGCCTCCAGAGTCTCTAAAGATCTCTGCATGTAATGACCTTGCCACCTAAGCTAGGCTTAGACTTCTAAATACCTTCAAGCATCTGAGTCTAAACCCCTTCAAGGCTTCAGATACATCATCAGGGCATTAGTATTCCTTCCTCCTTTCCACCCTATTTGAATGGTAATTGTTTTAAGACACTGACCATCTCTGTGTGCACACAATCCCTCTGAGCTCAGTTCAGCATGGCCCATTGGTGTTTTTCAATCCCCTCTGCTGACACCTATCCAAGGGAGAGCACTGTGCCAGCACAAAGGAACTCGAGTGAATCTGATTGCTGTCATCAAAACGTTCAACTTGAGTGACACATTAAACATCTACAACTGAACAGCAAAGAGTTTGGGACTAAAATCTAAATCCTGGCACAGGCTGAAACACAGGCAAGGGCTTATTTTTCCTCTTGACTTTTATCTTCGGCATGATCTTCCCAAGTGTGGGCAGGAGGAGGGTAAAGGAGATGCTCAGCCATGGCATGGCTCATCCAAGTGACACAGCCACACAAAGGGGAAACCACAGCTGTGTGCACACCCCTGGGGAGGGGGGCCCTGAACAGAGGCTATCAGTGCCAGATTTGCCATCCTTTCATTCCCACACTGATTAATACAAACCCAGATCATTTTGTAGCAATTAAAGAATGCCTGGGCACAAGAGCTGCAATTTTCAGAGGACTCATTCAGTTCACCTACAACATGGCACCAATGCACACCCACACAGGCAAAATTAAGGTGCACATGCATGCCAAGAGATGCCAAACACAAATCTCATCACCAATCTTCAGTTCTACCATCACTGCTCCAGTTTGTCACTTGCCTGAGGTCAGCAGTGGGGCAGAGACTGCCTGCACACTGAGACCAGCCCCATCATGGTGAGTGGTACCACTGGTACCAGCTCAGAGGCTCACAGCTCCCACACCTCTGGAGTGGATGGACAACAGGATAAGAACTGAGTGAGCAAAGTCCCTCCCACTGTAAGCAAAGATCAGGTTCATGACCACCTGAGGAACCTGAATGTCTATAGGACCTGAGGAAATGCATCCTGGAGTCCTGAAGAAGAGAACTGGCTGCTGGAGTTTCCAAGGCACTCTCCATGATATTTGGAAAGTCATGGCAGTCAAGGGCAAGGCTGCAATTACCACCTGTGGCTCATGACAAGTAAAAACCCCTCTCCACTCTCCCAGGCTGAGTGTGACACTGCACTCCCACAAGTGCTCATGTGCCTCAGAAGCAGAAGAGATGCTGGGCACCACCTCAAAGCACAGTGCCAGCGAGGCCCAGAGCACCTCAAAGTACCACCAGCTAAACCATAACAACTCCAGACTTGTTATCTTATTACAAAGCTCCCATACCTTCTCAGTGATTTCTCATGGACATCTCCACAGAGCACTGACTCCTTCTTCACAGTACAGCCAACAAACTCCATCTCTCTCCTCATCCAGCTAACCCATTCTTTTGTAGCACTCTTCTTATTGGACACAGCTGTGGCCTATTAAGGGCAGGCCTGTTGCTAATCTTTGGTGATTAGTACAGCTGCAACTCCTCAGGTGTGAGATTACCTTCTGCACTATTCTCTTACATTCTGTCCCTCCACACAGACTGGCACCATCCTGTGCCACTCCAGACTGAGAAACCAGCTTGCTCATGGCCATCAGCAGTGCCTGAACTGCCATCCTTGCACAGCCCTGGAACCCAGCACTGCCTGTGGCCATTCCCACACATGTCCATGCACCAGGTGCCTCAGGAGCATGTCCAGGAGGGGGAAGGCTTGGGCACAGCTCTTCTTGCACATTTTAACTGAATTTGTGCCTCCAGCACAGAGACTGCACAGGAACAGGGCAAGGGAAGAGCTCACCATTGCCATGGTTGGCAATGTTGGCAATGTCTCCTCCAGCCCTGGAGGAAAGCTCTGCATGCCACTCCAGATCCACCAGTGATGCAGCAGAAGAGAGAGCCCCATGCAGGACAAGGCTGAGCAGCAGCAGCTCCTGCCCATGGCACTGCAGGCAGTTGGTATTTACACTGCTGGCACCAGAGCTAACCCACAGTCTTTAACGAGAGCCGACCCGAGGCTCTCAAGCAGCCTCTTGGCACAAGCTCTCATCTGTATTTTAAATCCATGCTTAAGAAGGCCAAACGTGCTCCAGCACTGCTGCTGGGCTGGCTGTTTGCTTTGATTGCCCTTTTTGGCCAAAGTGCAGCTGAGATGTCGATGCCACCACCCAGCACAGATGTGCAGGGCACACAGCAGTCAATTAGTTTCAAATAGAGCCATACATGTTTTGCTGGAAAACATTATGAAGAAAAGCTGTCAGTCCTGAATGCATATTATCTCTAATTATTCCCATAAAAAAAAATTAAAAGGATGGTTGCCTGGTAGCGTTGCAAGAACCGTTTTGTAATTAATATGACCTTCATCTCCATATGGTAATTAGCAAACATTTATATTACCATTAAAAAGACCATGTTCATTACATAACCCCACTTTTTTCTATTAGCTAACAGAACCAGTAAAACCAATTAAATCAAAGCCTTGAACTTTCACAAATACTCCAAATAAATACACTCAAAGCTACTTTTTTTTTTTTTTTTAATGGACACTTGCTGGCTGATGTGAAAACCAGCAGAAGATGCTTCCTGAGGCTCTGGCAGGAGGGTTGCACTCTGCTCCTCCTCCCAAGGAAAGGGCTGGCACAGGTGTGGAAGGGCAGAAGTGTCCCACAAGTGCTCCAGGAGCTCCTGGAGCAGGTTCTGCTCACCTCCCAGAGCCATGGGTTACCTGTTTGATGGTGCTCACAGGGGTTTTTTGATGAGGGAAGAGATGAGGATCTGATTCCATGTTTCAGAAGGCTGATTTATTATTTTATGATATATATTATATTAAAACTATACTAAAAGAATAGAAGAAAGGATTTCATCAGAAGGCTGGCTAAGAATAGAATAGCAAAGAATGGTAACAAAGGTTTGTGGCTCGGATCTCTGCCTGAGCCAGCTGACTGTGATTGGCCATTAATTAGAAACAACCACATGAGACCAATCCCAGATGCACCTGTTGCATTCCACAGCAGCAGATAATCATGTTTACATTTTGTTCCTGAGGCCTCTCAGCTTCTCAGGAGGAAAAATCCTAAGGAAAGGATTTTTCATGAAGGATGTCTGTGACATACCTGCACCCTGGATCTCACTCTGGGAAGCTCCTGCCTTTCCCAGGGCACTCATACCCACACCCAGGTGATGGACCCTGAGCAGGGACACAGCTCCCAGCTCTGCTCCCAGTGGATCAGCCCCTCCCAGCTGTTTGTCCCCTCACCCATGAGCATGGGTGGCAGTGACCCCAGCTCCTCTCTACAGGCCAAACAGAAATATCTGTAGAAAAAATAAGACTTCATTGCTAATACCAACATTAATCTGTTTTCACCTCCTCTAAGCCAGGTTGTTCTACTTCAGGGAACACTAATGGTCAGCATTTCTATTGATAGTTTCTCTGCTTACATTAATCCAAAATTTCCTCTGCAGTTTTTTTTGCATGCTGCAATCACTCCTACTCCCTGGAGTGACTCACCATTTAACTGGTTTGCTAACAGAGGACCTGATGTACCAGTCAACAACAACAAAAACCTATTATCACACTGTACTTGTTTTTCACAGAGGTGGGAGAAGTTGTGGTAAGTCATTCAACAATGCCATAACTGAAAACGCAGGGGAGAAAATATGATCAAAACCAAAAAGCACACTTGCCCACACACTTCCCTACTCCTCTAAAACATCTGCCAGTGAAAAGAAAAAACCCAACCTTCCCATGGTTTGAATTCTGCTAATAACAGCTCTGCTTTACAAACATGCATTTCCTGCTCCTGATGAAAGCTGACAGCTCGTGTGGGGAGCAGCACGGGGGGAGCGACACCAAACGACTCCTGCTAATCAGTGCTTTCATCAAAGAGAAAGACATGATGTAAATCTAATCCAAGGGAGCTTTCTCTTTTACTTGCAAAAAAAAAAAAAAAAAAAAAAAAAAGAGAAGGATTTACTAATTGGAAAGATGACATGAAAATGTTAATAAGGTTGTTAAGTTGACAGGTCTGGGAAAATGTAAATTTTATATACATGTGTGTATATATATTTCCAATAATTCTTGCACTATAAATGATTTAACTCGGACTAACAAAAATATGTAGAAATGAGAAAAATATTTGACTGAGAACTGCAGAAGAAATTCAAAGATTCCCAGGCCCCTGGAGTCACCAAAGTCAAACACCCAACTCATGCCATCTTTCTGCAAATTCCAGCAATTCTATTCCCCCACAATTTCCCATTTTCCACTTGGTTCAGGCTCCCACTAAATGACTTGAATGCATGAGGTTGAAGAAATCCACAGAAAGGTTAACTGAGATGAGCAGTGGGATGTGTGACTGAGGCTGCTCCCCCAGCACATCTCACACACCCTGGACGCTCACACTCAGCACAGAAGCACCAGCAGCACCAGGAATGTTCCCTTCAGAATTTAACCCAAATAAACACACACCTCGTGCATAAACACTACACAAGACCTCAAAGCAGCTGCCTTGTCTTTTTTTTTCTTCTGAGGCAGTCAAAAAACCAGGTTAGATTGTGATATCAATGTACCGTAAACTTATCAAGAAAACTTTCCTTTAAAATAAGACCTGAAGAGCATCTTAAAGACACTTATATAAAACAGATCTTAGATATATAAGTTAAAGACAAGCATATAACATAATCACAGATTTCCATGATTTCCTTTTTATCTTTACTTGAGAAAACCCCCACTGCCACACACATGAAGCCCCACACATTCCTCTGAACAATCAAGAAACTGCTGAGGGTAGAGTTTGTGAAAATGCTGATTTTCAGAGGGCTGAACCCTTAACATCTAGGAGGCCTCTGATGGATAACAAAGAAAATCCAGCTCACACCCAACAAGCTTAAATTCACTACATATACCTTGAGAAAAACAAGGAGCTCTGAAAATAAAGGCAGCACCTCCATGTTAGTAAAGCTAAAGGAGAAAAACACCCCAACAATTAAGGCACTTATGACTAAGGTGCTTTGGGTTCAGCTTGTAGCACTGGCTTGCTGCTAGTCCTTATCCTGTGACCTTCACCATGCCTCCAGAGTCTCTAAAGATCTCTGCATGTAATGACCTGGCCACCTAAGCTAGGCTTAGACTTCTAAATACCTTCAAGCATCAGAGTCTAAACCCCTTCATGGGTTCAGATACATCATCAGGGCATTAGTATTCCTTCCTCCTTTCCACCCTATTTGAATGGTAATTGTTTTAAGACACTGACCATCTCCAGGGAGGTTCCCTTCAGGATTTAACCCAAATAAACACACATCTTATGCATAAACACTACACAAGACCTCAAAGCAGTTGCCTTGTCTTTTTTTTTCTCTGAGGCAGCCTAAAAAGCAGGTTGGATTGCGATAGCAATGTACTGTAAACTTATCATAAAAGCAGGATAGAGAAACCAGCTACCAGCTGTGAAGAATATTTGCAACTGTAAATATTGTATTTCAACTGTAGAGAGGGTAAATACCATGTTATGGAAATGCCTCCTTTATCGATCTGCTCATCAGAAAGGAGAAAGAGAGAATATAATTTGGTAGTTTTCAGCAGCACACAGTTTTGCAGACATTGAGAATGTATTTTTGAGATACTGCCTTCCATGAACAGCAACAGAGATCAGCTTGCTGATGAATGAATGCAATAACTTCCATTCCAACACACCTGCAAGGAATACCTTGCTTCCACTTATTTTGGAAAAAATGCAACTTGAGGAATCATAGAATCACGAAAGTTTCATTTCTACTGCTTTTATTTATTTCTGCTTGATGGCATCTCTTATGACACCAATCCAGGGCAAAGTCCACATGGAAATTTTAAAGTATTTTATGAGCACCACAGGCCTGTCCTGCTGAGCAGAGTCCAATTGGAGCAGCACATAAGTGGGGAGGATATGACAAAACCAATCATATGCACAGTAATGCCTGTCATTTAAAACCACAAGTGGAAAATTAATTTTTTCATCTTTCTCTGAGGTGAAAAAAAACCCAAACAACCTTTGACCTAAGTATGGAGATTAATGCAAATGCAACCATCTTGTTTTGAACGATCTAGCCAACTTCCAGTAAGACCAAGAGAGATTGAAGCAATTAGGAGCTTGTCCAATAGCCAGAATTTTATGGCTCTAAATATTACCAACATGGCATTCCCAGTGCACACCTCACAGCCTCTGCAGGGCCAATCCTCCTGATGCAGAGCTGCAGAAGGAAAGCCTCCAAAACAGCCATTTATTCTTTAAAAAAATCACCTTCTCTGGCAGAAGGTAGCAAACAAATGCCAATATTACACTGTACCTATTGACATGAATGACACTGCAGAAACACACCAGAGCCCTGGAAGCACCAGGAGGGACAAGAGGCTGCCAAAAATCTGACTGTACAAATGAGCTTGTTCAGCTAAGAGGGTGAAAAACAACTCTCTCACTTCTCCTCACCTCTCTCCCACGAGCAGAGCAAACATCCATGCAGATCTAAGCTCATTCTAGACAGCTTTAAATGAAACTTTAGTTACACAGAGCAAGTAACCTCCAGATTTCCAGGTCTCCCTCCACTCTGGACAATGGCAAATGTCTATCCTCCCTAAGGCAATAGGACAGCACATCTGCCATAATTTAGGGTGAAACTGAGTGGAAGGGAGGATAATCTTGACTGGAAAATGCAGCACATTCTTTCATTAGTTTGTCAGAATAGAAGGAGTTTGGTGAAACCATCTTTGTCGTGGGTTGACAGCCTTTATCCCAATATCGTGTGTTGTGTCTGGCAGCTGTGCCTTTTCTCTCTTCCCCCCCCCCACCCCGGCCGTCTTGCTGCGGCGGGGCGGGGAAGAGAGGGGGGAGTGTTTGACCAGGCCTTTTTGCTTTTGGCTTTTGCTGCTTGGCTTGGCTAGCCGCTTTGCTTGCTTGCTTTCTGCTTTTTTGTGCTGTTTTTTTTTCCTTTTCTCTTGCTCCCTCTTTCTTACCCTCCCCTGAAGATACTTGACCGGCTCCGGACGTGACCTGAAGACGTCCAGGACATCCGAAGCTTGCAGAGAAGCGCCGCGCCCTCTCAACACACAGTCTGTTTTTTCTGTTTTCTTTTCTTTTCTTGTGTTGGGGAGTGTTCTTTTGTTACTTGTAAATAAATAGGTTTTGTTTTCCACTTTGCTCCTCCGAGAAATTCCTTCCCGAACCCGGTGTTGGGGGAGGGGTGGTTGGAGGTTTGTTTTGTTTTTGGGGGGCTCCCTTTTGGAGATTTCCCCTAATTTGTCCTAAACCAGGACAATCTTTCATTTCATAACATCCCCTACACAGCTGGAAACTTCACAGCTACTGGGGAAGGTCTTGAATCAAGGCAGGTCTGAATGCTTGGCACTCACCATGCTAAGGAGCCCTCCTGGTCTGGGACACACCAAGGGCAACCTGGCAGAAATCCTCAGTCCCAGGAGCCTCTCTCAGCTGCTTTATTGACTCTGCAGTGACAGTTCCTGCCTGGAACCAAAAGCAGGGCAAGATGGGAGAAAAATTTCACCCCAAGGGGCGAGGTGACTGCTACATTCTGAGGAGCCACTTCTTTCCCACCAGGGCAGTTCAAGCAGTGTAAAGCCAGAGCAGAGCTACAGCCCAGCTCCTCACTCAGAAATATTTTGTGAATGAATCATCCCTGGTTTGTGTTGGCTGCAAGGACCTGTCAGACACGGGCAGCTGTTCCAGCAGGAGGGAAATCAAACAGAGACCTGGCCACAGCTGAGGGAGAGGCTGCAGCACAGGCAGTGAGCAGCAGCCCAGCAGCATGAACCAGCACAACAGCCCCAGGCACGCCTGGAAAACACACAGGAAGTGGAATTTCATTTCTGGCTTAAAAACTCTTTTCTTTATACGTGAATTTTGTCAAGAGAACATCAAATCCCATTTTCACTGGGGATGGCTGCACTGAATCAGCAAGGTGAATGGGAGCTGTGTAACACAGCTCAGCAAAGGGATGGGGGGAATTCTGCAGCACGAGGCAGGAGCAGGCCCTGTGTGGTCAGTCCCAGGGCAGCACTTCCCAGTTTGCATTCTACCAGTTCAACTCACAACACACTGATCTACAAGACTCCTCAAATCCTATTTTTTTTTGTCTTGTCACCTCTGTATTCACAGAGTCTACAGTACCTTTCATCTGTAACTCTGGGATAATGGCAGGTTCCAATAACCCCTGCTGACTTTGGGGGCACCATACAGATATTTTCTCCTGTTCTGGGGTTCTCTGGTGAACCATCATTGGTTCAGAGCTGGATCCTGCTGCACAGCAGTGATCTTGCAAAGTAAAACAATGGCCAATAAAGTGTCCAAGGCCAGACTGGGCAGGGTTTGGAGCAGCCTGGGACACTGGAAGGTGTCCCTGCTCATGGCAAGGGGTGGAACGAGATGATCTTTACTGTCCCTTCCAACCCAAACCAGTTGGTGATTCTATGAAATTGGATCAGGCAACTGCAAGCACAGCACAACCATCACTCATCCCAGTCTTGGGAGACTTGGTTCTTATCAACCAGCTTTAATCCATTTCAAAGAAAACACTATTATTCTGAATTTCTGTTGCTGCTTTCAAACAAAAAAATAAATTGTAACAACACACTTATTTATCTAAAACCCCCAGAAATGGTACAATTCTCTTCTAGTTTAAAATACAACTGAATCAGGTTACCTTCCTCAGCTTCCCAGAGACCTGGGAAGAAATGAAGTTGAATTCATGACTTGCCTCTCCAAAGCCCTTCCAGGCTCCTTGCTCACAGGTGATACAAACAAGCATTGCCAAAACCCAAAGCTGCAAACATATGAAAGCTTGCTGCTTTAAGGCAAGATGCTGCCCCACTGCTAAATCCAAATCAGGGCTGGATTTTCCATGCTGGCAGTGTTCAGAAAAGCACTCAGAAACCTGGTGTTCATCAGAAATGTTACCATCATGAGGCTCACAGATACCAGTCACTCCCTAGTGAAGATTTTCCTAATGCTGAGCAGGGAAGCTGAGATTAAAGGTTCACTATTCCCTACAGAAAATTAATTTTCTACAGTTGTTAAAAAACTTGTTTCTCTAGGAAAATGACTCACTTGACTAGATAAACACTTCTATCTCCTCTAGGAAAACGTGTTTCCTTGAACCTTGTGACCTTACATTATACAGTTTAAGTATCATCACAGAACAGGATTTTGCTTTTCATGCAATTTTACAAGGTAAAATCCCAACCACCACTGGGAAAACATTTCAAATATTTTTAAACATTGCCTTAAAAGAATTAACACACTTGTTTCCCCCTCCAAACCTGGTACCGTCTTGTTAATTACCAGGCATGTTTCATGTACATTTTCAAAGTGGAGAACAAAAGAAGTGGGAGGAAAAAGAATTCAGTGATGCATAAGATGTTCTGCTGAAGACAGAAGGTGGTTTTCAGTTTTGAAACTAACTCGGATTTTAATTTGTGCTCCACACCTCCAGCACGGACACAGATTATTGTCTTGTGCAGTGACAGGCTGGGGGAAAGGCAGAGCTCCAGCCACAACCAAAGGCAAAGGAGGTTTTGATGTAACACCTGAACTCCCAGCATCAGGTTTGGGGATGGCCACGCTCAGAGCACCTTCCCAGGCCCCCTCCAGTGCTCCATCAGACCTGGATGCTTTCCCAAAGCTTGGGAACACTAAATCAGAGCTATCAGGAGTGCTTTGCTCGTGCTCAGCATTCCTGTGGCTCAGAGCTCCCTGTGGAAATCAAAGGCAGGGGGATGAAGGCTCCAAGTGAGCTGGAGCCAGGCAGCAAACCAGGTGCCTCTATTTCAATATTTGGCTGATAGATCTATATCCAGCAGGGATAAAAAAAGTCCTTTAGAAAACACAATATTCAATTTCCTTTTCATCTCAGGCATGCAAGCCAGGGTTGGTACCTTAAAAACCTGGCGCTGCAATAATCTTTTCTGTCCCTTTTTACTTCTTTTTTATTTTTTATTTTCTTTTTCTAAATGAGGAAACACTGCTTTCATTCCCCTCTGGAAGGCCTGATCTGAGCAAACAGGCACCAATGACACCAGTGCTGCAAAGATTTTTTGAAGGAAGCCAAAACCAAAGTGTAAGAGATTAAAGAGACAACTCCCTCACAAGCCAAATGATTAAAGCCTTTTCTCTTTGAAACAAGCATTTCCTTGAAATAATAAAAAACAAAAGGAAGACTAACACTGCTCCAGGTCTCCACCAGGTTTTTCTTGGAGTTCTCCAAGCACATTGGACACCCCATGGAAATCACTTATGGGTACAGCAGGATCTGAAGCTGTCATGTGTTCTTTGGCATCTCCTTCAAATGCACAACACATTAATAAGAGTTTTCTTTGGGATCTGAATTATGCCCCAGAGAAGTGGAACTATCAAGAGCCTGCAAGCACCAGGATTTAGACCTTGTCATTCAGAGGGAAAGTTCTTGGGGATTCAGGATTTTCCTATGTGCAGGGAATGATGTGGCTGCAGCAGCACACTAAAGATATCCATAACCTACCTCCCTGCCCCAAGCTTAAAAAGATCTTCTGTCTGATATCCTGAGCAAATTCCTAAGTGCCTGCTTGCCACAGGACAATTTGTGGCAGTCTATAAAGGTGAGATTAATGTCATCCAAGTGCTCATCCTGTGACCAGATCTGCTCTTTTGCTCCCAAACATGCAGGAAATGCAAAGCCAACATGCATTCTGTGCAGGAAATCTTAATTACTTTACCATTTGGATTTGAATTCTTTTCAAAACTGCAATTTTAAGGAAAAAATGTGTTTGTTGTGAAAAAGCACCACTAATGGGTATGGTTTAGGGGAGGAAAATTAAAAGCAAAGAAAGAAAAAGAGGTTAACCTCTATTTTGTAATAAAACCAGATGACAGTCCTCTCTTCTGCAAAGTGCATTGCCTGGTGAGAACAATTCTGTTCTTCTCTTGGTAACATTACTCTGTCTCTTTTAATACACTCTTCATCCATTAACTTTGACTCCCTATGTGTCTAATTCACAGCTACACACCAAACAAATTATCTGGAATTAAAAACATCTCACTCATTTCCTCTTTCCACACCTCCACGCCACGTCTCACAAAATCATTTTGCCATGAGATGTCATAAGGAATCACTAATTTCTCTGCAGGAAGGGGCTGCTGGGGAAGGCAGATTCCCTTTGCATGACAGCAGAGCCCCATGGCCAAGGTTTGCATTTGGAGGGTTTGATTCAGTTCAGCCCCCCAAGAGAGGCTGCCCCTGTTTTCTGCCTACATGATCAGCAGGGAAATGCTGCTGATTCCTGAGCTGGGGTGGTTTTTCCTCCTCCTCCTCTGTCAGCCCAGCCTCCCACATCCAGCATAAGGAATGACTGTAGAAAAGTCCACTTAATCACCTCCAAGCTTCATTTACATTTCATATCCATATCTCATCTCCTTAGCTCCTCCCTCTTCTACAGCAACTTCTCAATCCATCACCTCTTTTTTTCTCTGCAATCATCACTTCTGTTTTTAATTTACACTGTGTTTTCCCCTCAGGAATTCTGCTCAAGGAGGGCACATGCAGGATGAATAGTCCTGGTGCACCCTTGGGATTTGCTGCATTTTCTGTGGACTTCCCACCATCCCTCTGCAGCCTTTCCTGCCCAGCCACCACCTGTGCCCACAACCATTCAGGTACCTGTTGAACACTGATTTATTTCTCCTTGACTTGCCCCTGTGAGCATGCCAAAGCTGCTTTATTGGCTTCCTGCAGCTCCAGCTCAAACTCTTGCCCAGCTCCTCCAACTCTTTCACTTCACAATCACCAGTTTATGTGGCAGTTTCCTTTAAATGGTTTCCATCCAACCAGCACCACTTCCCTAGAGAAGGGAGTGATTTTTCTGTCCAATAACCCCAGCCCTACTATGAAGGAGCAGATCTGTTCTGTGGCTTGGGATCAGCCCCACCAGTACAGACCCCAACTCCTGATGGACCCAAACCATCCCAGCTGAGCCACATCCCACACACTGACACAATCTCCTGCTTCAACACTGACTCAGCCTGGAGAAACCTTCATCACCTTTGCCACCTCACACAGATTTCAGTGCAGCAGGACAGAGTGGAGACCCTTTCACCCACCAGCCATAGAGCCCAGGTGTGGCTGCTGCTCACAGCAGTGCAGGAGCTGTAATGGGACCACAAGTGACAGCAACATTCATTCCTGGTTCCTTGCTCACTGCACAGCCTTAAAAAGTCACCTGAACTCTCAAGACAAAGTGCAGAGGTGACAGCAGGGCCAGCAGATCCACCAGACCCTGCTGCTCTTTCCACAAGTGTTGAGGTCCTCTACTCCCATCGAAAGATTTTGACACCAATTGAGCATAAAACTGGGAAAGGGGAGAAAAATCAAAACAAAGCTACACAGATGATGTCATTTCAGCTAAAATGATATTCCAGTTCTCTCAGCTCTATAAGATCTCTGAGTCTGAACAAGATAGCCTGAACTCCACAGAGAGCCTGGTCTTGTTCAAAACATCTCCACTCTAACGTGGAGCCAAAGACAGCAACCTTCAGAGCAGCCCATCCCAGGGGAAGGGCTGTGCATGGAATCACAATTGCACATCGTGCCTGGAGAGCAGGGAAATGTATCAGCTTCCCCAAGCTGAAACACAACTGACCCTGCAAAAAAGAAAGGCAATGAACAATTTAACATCACCTACAAGGTGAGAAAGAGCCACTTCTGGGAGGTGATGTTCTGGGTGGGCAGCTACATAATGGAGAGCAAACTGGTGACAGTATTTTTAGGTCTTTGTTTTTAATTTTGGACACAACTTCAGTGGCAAACATTCTTGTTTTAAGGGGGTAACCTTTCCATTACTTATTTTCAGACCATGGATCCAGACCCCTCTGCAGAGCTTCCTGCCCTCCAGCAATCAACACTCCCACCCACCCTGGTGTCCCTGCAGACTGAAGGTGGCCTCAGTTCCCTCATCCAGACCACTGCTAAGGACACTGAACTGGGCTGTTCCAGCACTGAGCCCAGGGAACACCCCTTGTGAGCAGCTCAGGCTGGGGGTACCTTCACTGCCCACCCCACTGAGCCATCTGCCCGTGTTTTACCCAGCACTCAGTGCAGCTGTCCCAGCCATGGCTCACATCGTCCCCAGACAGAAATTCAGGGTTTTGGTGTAATTTTTCAGACAGTTGGGATGTGTCTTCCAAGGCTGACCAATATCCATGACAATTACCAAAAGGATATTGGTTCATTTGTGGAGCTAGGGCTTGGCAGGGCATGCCACCACGCCTTGAGGGTGGCCCGTGTAGCACTGGAATGCTCACTGTGATAGCTCCCTGTGGATTATGGGATTATTTATTCTGCTCCCTGTCTCCAGCTCAGGGGCTGGGTCCTCTGAGGACAACAGGTCTTGCTATTAAAGACTGAGGCAAAGAAGGCATTAAGTACCTCAGCCTTTTTCTCATCCTTTGTCACTGTGTTTCCTCCTGCAACAGACAAAGGATGGAATCTCCTTGGCCCTCCTTTTGCTGCCAGTGTTTTTACAGAAACATTTCTTATTGTCTTTTATGGCAGTAGCCAGATTAAGTTCTAGTTGGGCTTTGGCCCTTCTGATTTTCTCCCTGCATAACCTCAAACATCCTTGTAGTCTGCCTGAGTTGGCTGCCCCTTCTTCCAAAGGTTTAATGCAGAGCATTAGAGGAGATTTATGTTTACTGCTGAGTTAAAGGTCAGGAATGGAGGCTTCCTCCCTTCCCTATCTCTCCCCTCCTCTCTTCCATGGAGAGACTAAGGCTGCATAATCTGCTGCGTTTGTTTTCATACAAGAGCTGCTTTTAAGCACTGCCCTGATGATCACACAAGGGTAAGCAGATGAAATCCAATAAGTGGCTCTACAGGACAAGACACATGACGAGACAGCCTGCCAGACTCCTGCTCTAATGTTCACGCTGAAAAGGAGCTTATGCAGAGCCTGGGTAAAGAATGCTTTGTTAGGGAACACAGGCAGCTCACACTGCAGTGTCTGTTCTCCATTAGCCATCCATTTAAAAACACTTCTGATTATTTTGGAAGTACTTGCATTGCCCTTTCTCGAACTCAATATTTGCAGTTAATTGCATAACTAGTGCAGTTGCCTTCAATTTAAAAGCACATTAACCCAAATTTTTATTTAAAACAGCCGTGTTTCCACTCAGGCGCTGAAAATGAGGGCAGATCCAGAAGACAGTGTATTAAAGAGGACACCTCTGTTTCTGACAGTGTATATGTGCACTTCCCAGTGCCTGAGTGACTGAAATATGACAGGGGACATGGCAATACAGACCAGCAGTTACAGTGTTAAAGAGGAAACCAGCCAACATGTGCTCTTGTGCAAAAATCTATCTAATATAAAAATACACTGCACAACTACAGTGGGCAAGGGACAGTTCTTTGGGGGCTGGAGCTGTCCCTGTGCTCATCTAAGCACCCTCCCACACCTTTTACAGAATGTTGTTTCCATCCTGGTCATTTATCCTGCTGGAGGCCCAACAGCACCCACAGAGAAAAGCAGATCATGGGAAAACAAATATTTATTTTTGCATTTTTAACTGTCCGTTTATATAAAATATAACTATCAAACCTACCATCAGGATTTATGGGGTTTATTCTTGGCATCTATGGGAGTGTTTACCATGGGCAAGGCACAACCATGACTGTGACAGACCCTGTGCACCTCTGTCACACCTGGGCCTGGGGCAATCACCACTCTGGGTTCCTTCCCTCCATCCCCTGCTGTTCCTGTGGCCTCCCCTCTCTCCAGCCTCACCTCCCACCCAGCTCCTCAGCATTCTGCACACACAATCAGCCACCCCAGCAGTTCCTCCCTGCTGCAGCCTTTGAAAATCACAGCCAAACAAGTTTTACACAAGCATCATCTCAGGAGTCATAAATCTCCCCCTGGAAACCTGACTGAAGTGCTGACGTTACTGCCTTGCTCGAGTGATAAGTTCTGTATTTACTGGTGCCCTGCTCTTTTTCTGTTTAAATAAAAAGTGCCCAAAATGATCAGCTTTCTGCATCTATATCAAGAATTATTTGTTCAGCCAGTTCAAGCTCCCCCAGCCTGTCTAGAAGCAGCAGAACTGCATCAAATCTCACAAATACATGCAGGGAGGGCCAACATCAATGTCAAGTGGCATGGCCTTAGCAATGGCACACGAGGGGACCTGACCCCAAAACCAGAAACCAACACCCACCTCCTGCTCCCCTGTTCTACCAGCAGTTAGTCCATTGACTTTGTTTTCTTTAAATACTCTTCAAAAGCTTCTAACAGAAATGAGTAGAAATGCTTAATTATGATACTGGATATTTTAATTCCTTTTAGAAAGAAAAAAATAACAGCCTAGAGAAAGTCCAAGTATTGCATTTCAAAAGGATGCATTCCCATGAACTAATTAAGATTTAAACCATGACAAGCTGCAAGTATCTCAGCTTGCTCTATCCAAATTCAAGCACCAGACAGGCAAAGGACCTAAGAACAATTTGGAAATTACTTCTGGGAATTAAGAGAGTTGCATAATCTGATTTAGTTGTTGCTTTTGTCAATAGAAAGATATGAAATGTCTTGAATTTTCATGAGAGTCTGAAAGTAAGTGGAAGGGGAAAAAAAAAAGAAAAATAATCAATAACCTAATCTATAATTTCATTGATGGTGAGAATGACAGCTTGTGCAGGGCAGGGGAGGGTTTGTTGTCAGAAGAATGATTTGCTCCTGAGACCCAAGGCTATCTCAATCTGAGTCTATAAAGCTCTCAGTCAATGCAGAGAGGCTTCGTGTGCCTTACCAGGGCTCAGGCTGATCTCTAATGTCCTGAAAGAATAGATTTGCAATAAAAATATGTGAAAACATTTAGAGACATTAAGTTTACAAGATGACTCTGATCCTGTGGATTAGTGTCGAGTCTGCAAGTGTGCTGAAGCCTGCCAGGGAGAATAAAGTACTGTACTGTCCTTACACTAAGAGCAATTTAATTTGTATGTCCAGATGTTAATTTCAAGATTTTTATCCATTTTGAAGAGTTATATCTCCTTTGCCTTGGAATAAAAACATAATTATGTGCAAGCCATTTACAAGATTCCTGTGGCAAATATTCCTAACCCTGCTGGGTTATTTTAGGGCAGTGAAGCCATAGTTAATACAAGGGAGGAGGAATGTTTGACAGAACTATTGAAATAAATAAAAGGACTCACTCAAAATGCATGTCAAAGCATGTGAAAACCTGAAGGTTACTGAAGCCCAAGAGATCCCTCCATCTCTTGCCAGGCCCAGAACTGTTGGGAAATGTTTCCAGCAGCAAACTGTCCCACTTTGCATTTCTAAGAGGCTGAATCCCAAGAATAATAATGCACAGAAAATTGCAGCCCTTGGCTTTCCAGCCAGACAGTAATTCAATGAACAATGCGGCCAGCCCATCAAAACATCCTTGCCAAGTTACACAAGTACCACTTGTAGGAAGAGATTTCTACTAGAAAAAAGAGACAGCAGAGGAGAATGTGCTGGCAGAGAGGAGCTGCTGGGAAGGGCTCCCTGCTAATGGGGTGGTTAATGACAGCACCTCTCTCCCCAGGGCACTGCTGGTGCCCAGGCACATGTGGGATGTGCAGCACGAGCAGGAGTGCTCTGACACCAGGAATAAAGGGGATGGAGGGTCCAGGACATGCCCCCCACTCCTGCCAGGACCCTGCCCTCTCCCACCACCCCTGTGTGTCACAGCAGACATCCACACAATGCAGAACAGGGGCTGGCAGGGTCCTTTTGGGTCCTCTCCTTTTGTCTGCGTTCCAGGAGAGCACAGCCAAGCGCAGTCCTGCAAAGCACCGAGTAAAAACCACCCGAAACAAGCTGCAAATTACAGCCCTTTGCTGCAAGGAGAAGGGCTTTGAATAGGCAGGGCACTGATCCAAAGGCTGCTAAGAAGCCTCCCAAGGATACAGGACACATTTCAAAAGGAAACACAGTTAAGTGTTTTCTATTTTAAGTGTCACCTGCGCCACTGAGTAAAGTCCCCAGCCCTTTGGGTTTGTTTTTTTCTTTACCTGAAGGCCTTCACCCAGCTTCCCTAAATTCTCTCCTCATTTTTGGCTCCATAAACGCTGCTCAGAGCAAAATGCCTTTGTAATTCTGTAACAGTGCTTCCCAGTGCTCCAGAGCTCAAATCCTAAACCACACCAGCAAGGGCTCCCTGCTGGATCCAGAGCACTGGGATGGGGAAAGGGATGGGGATGAAGATGGGGTGGGGATGGGGATGGGATAGGGATGGGGATGGGGATGGAATGGGGATGGAATGGGGATGGAATGGGGATGGGGATGAGGATGGAATGGGGATGGGATGGGGATGGAATGGGGATGGAATGGGGATGGGATGGGGATGGGATGGGGATGGGATGGGGATGGGATGGGATGGGATGGGATGGGATGGGGATGGGGATGGGGAGGGGATGGGATGGGATGGGATGGGGATGGAATGGGGCTGGGATGGGGATGGGATGGGATGGGGATGGGGATGGAATGGGGATGGGATGGGGAAAGGGATGGGGATGGGGATGGGATGGGGATGGGGATGAGGATGGAATGGGGATGGGGATGAGGATGGGGATGGGGATGGGGATGGAATGGGGATGGAATGGGGATGGGGATGGGATGGGGATGGGGACAGGAATGAGGATGGGATGGGGATGTCTGCTCTGCACCCCCCCCCAAGGGGGGGACCCAGAACCCCCAGCCCACACCAGGGCATTCCCAAGGCACATGAGCCCATCAGGCCGTTCCCAGGGAGCTCTGAGTGTGATCCAGGATCACAGAGGGAGCACAGACACAGCAGGGATGGCCTGGCAGGGGCAGCTCTCACCACACACCACCCTGGGCTCTCACACCAAGCCCTGCCCAGGGGTCCTGGTCAGCTGGGGATGGTCAGTGACACTCAGCAAAGGGACCCAGCCCTGGTGCCACCATCCTGGCCATGAACAAGCAGAATGGTTTGTAACCACTGGTATCACCATTCCCACAGCAAATACTGTAAAGCACAGTTTGTTTTCTCCTAGCAAGGACACCAGTGCCTCGTTTGGGTGTTGAAAATAACCCCAGAAATCCACAGCTAAATGCACATAGGCTTGAGCTGGGCTCCAGCTGAATCTCCAAAGGCCTTACACTGTTTGCTCCAAGATCATACCATTAAGCTTCACTGCAAAGCTCCAAGGGTGTGTGTATTAATCACCTCTGTCTCTGGTGCTCTTTGGTTAATGACACTTCATGCAAGCAGGGCCTCAGGTTGCCCTCACCTCTGGGAAAGGTGTTTATTTTGAAAGATAGCTTGAAAATGTGCCAGAAACACCAATTTCGAAACCACGCAGCCACCAGGAGAAAGGCAAAGCAAAAAGAAAGGATGTTGTACCTGGAATTTAGGAAACATTGAACAGACCAAAATGCAATAAATATATTGCATTTACTTGCTGTTCCACTTGATTTTGTGCTCACTTTGGCTAAGATGAAAAGAAAATGGGCCCAAATCTCAGCAGCCTTGAGCAGACTCTGCTGTGCTGGGCTGAATTCCTGCACTGGAGCCCTCGAAAGCAGAACACCTTCAAGCCCCTCTGCTCTTCCTCCTGGAAATTCCACGCTGTGAGGCCATACTGAGTGTGCAAGGAGGGTAGAAGCAAGGGAATGTTTTGGTTTTGCATTGAAAACCAAGCACACTCAGTGCAGAGGATGTGATGCTAGGTCGGCTTGCAAACCCTTGGTATTGTGAAGATTTAAATTGGAATCTCAACAAAAGAGAAATCATCACTCAGGTGTCAAATAGAAGGTTTTTTTCAAGGCAACTATCCCTTTGACATGATAAGGCCAATCCCCAAACAAAGGTGTTCAAAAGGAGTTTCTGAGAAATTCTCTTTCAGAAACATCAGCTGAGAGCAGCCATGCTTTGATTTCAGGGTCATATCTGCTTGGATCAAAACAATAAATTAACTCTTGTGCTATGACCAACACCTGAAACACAAAATACATTCTAAAAATGAGCACAGCCTCCTTTAAAGACAACACACAGAAATAAAAATATCTTGGGAAACTGTCAAAGGAGCCATGTGGAGACTCCCACCAGAGCAGCACTGAAAGGTGCACAAGCACCCCCATGTTCACTGCCCTTCTGCAGAGCCCAAAAACACAGCAGGGTGAGAACAAACAGCAGCAGGTTTAACAGTGGCAGAGGAGAATCTGTGCAGTCACACAAGATCCAGCTGGGCATCCCTGTTCCCCAGTGGGATCAGGTACCACAGCAACGCTCTGGGCTCCCAGAAGAGCTGGATGCTCCTTTCTGTCACTGTAGGACACGAAAGAACACAAGCTCACACCGCTGTTCTCAAGGTGAAGGAAAAGGGAAGTTTGTTTTCTGCCTCCAACATTTACAGTTTTCCAAGAGTGACAGTGGATTGGAGGGTGACAGTGCCACCTCTCCAATGACACTGGACAGACCAACGGTCCATCAGCTTTCTCCTCCTCCATAAAGGAATGCAAAACAATGAGTTATTTACAGAAAGCGTGTGAGAAAGTTCACTACAAGAATGTCAACATCAGAAGGCTTAGAAAATCTTAAAAAACCAGGGTGACACCTTTCCCTGCTGAGTACCACCCCAACCCAGCACGGCCACACTCTGGGCTCCCAGAAGAGCTGGATCTCCTTTCCCTGCTCCTTTCCCACCCCAGCACAGCCACAGCTCCCTGGACATGCTCAGCTCCTCCTTCCCCAGCACTGGGCTCTCAGAGATACAATTAAGCTCAACAGCTGCACTTTACAGCTGTTCCTTTCTAAAATGCAGAGAGGTCTTTTATTTTATTTTTTTTTTCTCTCTCTCTCTTTAAAAGTGGGATTGTGGGATTTTCTTAATAAATATTCAGCATCCTCACCAGAATAAAATGGGAGTGAAAGCAAGGCTGCTTGCTTTTGGATGTGCTCCGTGCCTCTATTTTTCTATGTAACCTGCTCTAAAAGTATAATGATCGGCATTAAATCCAAGCTTGAAGGCACAGTGCTAAAGCCCAGGACAACAGTTACATTTCTGTGAGGATGAAGCATGAAAATTCAGTGACAAATCCATTTTTCTTATGCAGAGTTGTGGCTTCAGAGCATTTGTAAAGACAGAAGAGGCCAGCACTGGGAGGATAATAAAACTATTGGCTACACTTCTCAATCTCTTATAGGTAGCACTCCATCCCCTTTTAAGGAAACAAAACAAAAAAATCCCCCCTAACAGAAAAAACTGATATAAAATACTCCAGCATATTTCCTGCAGAAACAAACACAAAGTAATCAAGTAATCCACTGCATTCTGTAATCATCTAAACATTAAATCACTGCAGAAAATGCCTTATTGCACAGGAGTTTGGTACAGCTCAATATGTGGTGATGGTATGGGAAAACAGGAGTAACCTCAGTCCAGAGACCATCACAAGGTTCCTCCGAGAAATAATAAAATTCCTTTGTTGATATTTAACAAGTATTGCAGTTTCCTCCTTTCTTCTGTTTCTCCCATGGTGTTGTGGAACCAAAGACATGCAATATTCTCCTTGTGGAACCAAAGACATGCAATATTCTCCTCGTGGAACCAAAGACATCCAATATTCCCCTTGTGGAACCAAAGACATGCAATATTCCCCTTGTGGAACCAAAGACATCCAAAATTCCCCTTGTGGAACCAAAGCCATGCAATATTCCCCTTGTGGAACCAAAGCCATGCAATATTCCCCTTGTGGAACCAAAGACATGCAATATTCCCCTTGTGGAACCAAAGCCATGCAATATTCTCCTTGTGGAACCAAAGACATGCAATATTCTCCTTGTGGAACCAAAGACATGCAATATTCTCCTTGTGGAACCAAAGACATGCAATATTCTCCTTGTGGAACCAAAGACATGCAGAATTCCCCCTTGAACACTGCACTGGGCTGTGCACCTTTGGTGAACTTGCAGAGTGTTAAAAGTACAAGTGAGTCTTCACAGCACATCAGTTCAATGGACCAAATAATTCAATGGCTCTTCTGCTCCTCCAGCTGCAGAGGTTTAACAAACCCAGAGAGCACTGCAGGGAAGCAAATCCCCACTCTTCTCAAGCACAGCCTCTAAACCAAACCCATCCATTTTGCAGGTGAGACCCCACCTGACCTTCCTGCACAGCGCAGGTGTTCCTGACTCCTCTCTGCTGCTCAAAAGCATTTCAGGGAGCTTCTGAGCCTTACATTGCACCTGCTGGCACCCCAAATCCCACCTGGGCAGCCCTGGGCACTGTCTAGGAGCCCCCTAAAGCCCCTGGAAGGCCAGGTGTGCCAGCTGGAGACATCTGGAGGGCTCTCCATCTCCTGGGTGACACACACACAGTGCAGAAGGATGTCAGGCAGTGGAGAGGTCAGGTTTACAGAGATACAGCAGATAGTCTAGGAATAAAGGCAGACTTTGGAGGTTAGGAAGTCACTCTGAGCTCTCTGACAGGCTGACTGTGAGGTCTGACAGAAGCTGCACCATCATCATTTCTAAGGGAGATAATAACTGTGCCCCTTTGGGCAGCCTGGACTGACTGTTCACACTGTAAGTGCGGAGAAAAGGGAGCATCACCCATGGGGAGTTAATCAACAGAGCACCAACACAAACACACCCAGGTGGGGCTGGGTGCTCCTCACTGGGCCCATCTGAGAGCTCTGGCCCAGCCCCTGCCACCAAATCCAGCAGCAAATCAGCAGCAATTAGAGCCCTGTATGGAGGCAGGGTTTTAATGTGCTCTTCATTACCATTTATAGCTGTCTGCAAACTGCAGAGCTGCACACATCCCACTGTCTGTGAAAGAACTCAACCATACATCCTTTTAGAAATGTCTGATTACTCATTAATGGGTAATAAAAAAAGCATTTAGTGTGAGGAGGAGGAGGAGGAGGAGGAGGAGGAGGGAGTACCCCTAAATCTTACACAAGCCTGAGCCCCACTGGTGTTAGTGGAAAAACACTGAATATCATTCAAGGTCAGAAGCTACCTGGAAAAAAAAAATAATCCCAAGAGAGTCTGGAGAGCATTTTTTCCTTCTCTTTTCAAGACTTGAGTTGTGCATAAAAAAGCAACCTTTGTGCAAACCACAATGAACATTTGTCCAGCCTGAAATGCATCCCACACCCAGGGGCAGCAGCACACTCGCTGCAGGTTTGGCATCCAAAGAGAAGCAGAAAGCTGGGGCAGGAGCCAGCACAAAGGGACATCACTCCTTCCTCACACATCAAACAGAGCCTCAGCCTGGTCCCTCCTCTGTTCTGAAGCACTTTGCTATTCCCTACTTCATACACCCAAACATGCAGCTTAATATTTAGGGGAAGACGCTACTACAAGATATGAAAGAAAGAAGATTCCCTACATATGAATTTATTCTGAAGATTTGTTTATAAATAATTCCACACGTGGCTATTGCTCATTTCAGAGAAAAAACAGCTTGTTCTGGTTTAGTTTAACCCATCTTGGAGGTGTGAGACCCAATTCCCCTCTTTTTTGCATTAGTTATATATTTAGATTTCAGTGATGGCAGAGTGACTCCTTAAACCAAGCCCAGCCCCACTGGCCCATCTCTAGCTGCACCAGAGCAGTCACCAGTGCAGGCTGGCCTCCCCAGCACAATCTGCTCCATTTAAATCACTGCTGCTTTTATCCTGATAGAAATAATCCCCCAACAGAGCTGACTTCACCCCTCAGTCACCCCAGCACGAGCCCAGAGCTGTGCTGATGCCAGCAGAGTCACTCACTCCACACGGACAGCCAGGAGGAGGGATGGGCCTGGGAACAGGACAGCAGCTGGGCCAGGGCTCCTCTGTGGGCCAGGAGAGCTCTTGGACCTCCAGAACAGCCCTTGGACCTTCAGGAGAGCCCCTGGAACTGCAGGACAACCCCTGGACCTCCAGAACAGCCCCTGGGACTCCAGGAGAGCCCCGGGACCTCCAGAACAGCCCTGGACCTGCAGGACACCCTCTGGACTTCCAGGACACCCTCTAGACCTCCAGAAGAGCCCTTGGACTTCCAGGACAGCCCCTGACCTCCAGGAGAGCCCCTGGAGCTCCAGGCCAGCACAGGGACAGCAGCTGCCTCTGCCAGCCAGGTATATTTTTGCAGCTCGCTTAATCCCTGCTGAAATAAGATCACTGTTAAGGCTGGTGAAACAAGGACACCTTAAAGACTTCTAAAGCACCTCTGCAGCCTGTCTCAGTGCCTTAATCAGCACACTGAGATCAGCAGGCTCTGCTGAAGAGTTCCTGCCTTACACTGAAATGTCTGCTCCGCTCTGGAGGGCAGCAAAGGCACCCCCATGCCTCCTGGCAGAAAAGTTCTATTTACTTCATGAATTTTTGAAGCTGCCTCATGAATTAATGCACAAAAATAACTTTCATAGAGCCCTCATTTACAAACGCTCCCTGGAAATGTCGGTAGTATTTTAAATATACACCTAAAAATAAAGCAAGTGAACATTTAAAACTCTCTTCTGGCAATGGCTCACAGTGGGGTTCAGCACAGCAAGAAGCAATGAGGGGTGAACAGGAACCCCAAAAAAGATGCTTACAGTGCAGGAGGATGTGGGAAACAAACTCCACAGACCCCAGCAGCCCCAAAGGACAAGCACCATCCTCATCTCATCCCTGTGGATCCTCACCTCCCTCTGGTAAGGGTCTGGAAAAATACTGGGCAAGGGCTGCACCTCAGACCTAGGGACCACTAATTGGTCATCCCACCTTCTGTGAGACACTCAGAAAACACCAAGTCACCTCCTGCTGCAGGAACAGATAAAGCACAGGACCAACAAGTTCTGCACATCTGGTCTTTCAGACTGGATCTCAGTTCAGGTCCAGCAGGTCTGCCCAGGATGAAATATTTGACCAGTTTCCTCAATGCACCTCTTGCTCATGACAAAGCAAAGTTGAGGTTCATTTGTCCTGCCTGTGGCTCCCACCACAATCAGCTCACATTCCCCTGAGTGCTTTAGTCCATGAGGCACTCAGAGATCCATCGTGATGAAAGGAGCTATATAAATGTAAATCATCCTCATTAATGTAAATTGTGGGACAATGTAATGTTTACAGTGAACAATCCCACGGCTGAGCTTCAGAGTGTGTATGTTTGTGTATCATTTCACCAGTGAAGAGCACAGTCCCCAGTGCCTGGTGGCTGGACACCAGGAGGACCATCCATGGAAGATCCAGCTGGGAATTACCACACACAGTGACCAGGCCAGGCTCCAAGGGCAGCACCCATGGCCACACAACATTAATTTCCCTTGTGTGCTCTTGAAAGTCTTTCAAAACCCCTGAAATTCTTCCCTTGCACAGTTGTCCACAGTTGGAATTTCTCTGTAACTGCAGAAGGTTAATTAACATTTTTAAGACCACTTGTAAAAACCATGGTGACTCCAGTTCAAACAACTTGGTTGCTAAAGAGGAAGGAATTCACGTTGAGGACTGAAATGTGCAGCTACAGCTCAGACTGTGACACACACTGGCTCAGACCCTACCCAGTATCCATGAGATCCTTCAGGAATTATTCTGCAGGTTTGGGGTAAGCTTTGAACCAGCTGGCTTGGTTCAGGCCCTTCTCTGCACCCATTTCCCAGCCTCTCCATGCTCAGAGACAACTCCAGCTCCTGTCCATGTTACACTCATCCCAAGAGGACACAGTCTTTCCTCTTAGCCAAACCAGATCATCACAAATTTGGACACAACTTAATGCACAACTTAATTGTGTTCTCAGGGCACGGGGACTATGACTTGAAGGTCCAGCTCAGGTCAGAAAGTGTAAAAATCTGCAAGCCATGAAGGTGGAGGAGAAGGGCTGTCCCTTGGCTCTGCTGCACCTTCACCTGCAGACTGAGGGCTGCAAGTCTGCACTTAGGGAGGGAACTGCTCCCCAGCAGCCTGTGGGTCCCTCAGAGCACAACCACAGCTTCTTGTTCCCCAGGAGACGTGGCCAGCAGCCTGTGTGTCCCCTAGGGCACAGCCACAGCTTCTGCAGAGTTTAGGATGGAGTGTGCCCCTGGGCAGGTGGCTGCCGGAGCCATATTGTATTGTATTCAATATTCAATATTCAATATTGCAGAGCTGTATTTACCTCAGAAATGCTAATGGCAGACCAGGTTCAGTGCTGGGATGAGCTCCCAGGGCTTGCACCAAGCCTGCAGAGTTTGCAGAGCACGGACACCCACACACGTGCACAGAGGTGCACACAGGACACACACAACCAAAATGCCTGCACACACTGAACCACAACAGCTCCAGCTTAATCCCAAACTGAAAAGAAAGAGCAACTCATCAAATTTGAATTTCAGCCTTTTTCTTTTCTGCGCTTTTGTTTCAGTATTTAGAGCTCCAACTAACAAAGCAACAGACACAATGCCATCTCCTTGGGAAACACATACTCAGCTCCTTCCATCTGCTCCTTCCCCAAGCCCCTTGCATTCTGCAAAGCAGATTGTGCTGTGAAATATTAATACTTTGTTCTTCTATCATTATTTCCAGCCCTGAATCTCAAGGCTTGTTCCCAGCTTCTGCCCCCCTTACATTTTTTCCAGGGATCACAGCACTCCATGGGTTATGTTACTGCTCACTGCACCACGTCTGAGTGGAGCTTTCATAAAAAGGTGGAAGCAGTCCAGAAGCAGCTTCTAGGGAGCCTTCCATCTGCAGCGGCATTTTATTTCGGCAGCAGAGGGGAAATTGGATCCCTGTGTTGCTGATTGGCTTTGGGAGTGACTCTTCAGCCGTGTAGGAGGAGTTCATTTCCACCGGGGCTGCGGTGCCGGAGCTCCCCGGGGCTCTTGGGGCTCTCAGGGAACAATGATTGTTCAGTTCAGGGCAGTGCTGAGTGCCCTGAGCTCAAGTGATGCTTTTGCTCTACATTTCTTTGACTCTGACTCTGCGCTATTTAATCTGGATTTCTGCTCCATCTGCCTTCTGGCTAACCACGATGATTTATTCCATGTGCTCGCTGAAGAAGCTTTTTGAGTGTCTACAACAGAGCAACAAGTTCTACAAGTTTATTTCAGCCCAGCCCTGAACCCCTTTTCCCCGAATGTCCCAGCAAACATGTCTGTGAGCAGGAGTTTCTGTGATTGCAGATAATTTAGATAAAAAGGAGTGCACAGAAAAGGCAACCCTGAGCCAGGTTCTCACCTAGTGCAGATCAGCTTTGGCACCTTTGGTTGCCAAACTGACCCTCAGATGTTTGTGCCCAACACTGGGGACAGCCTGCTCTTCTCCAAGACTCTGGATTCAAGGGCATTCCTTCTTCTGAGTCCCTGTCTGGGCAGATATCAGAGAGATATCTCTGAGTCCCTAGAGACTCCCTAGAGTCCCTGTCAGAGAGATGGCTGTCCAAGCCCAAACCTACTGTGCTTTTTAAGGCCACATCTAAACAGAGCTGCAAGGACGATTTCTCAGTGCCATTTCCATGTTTTGTGGTAAATTAGCAACAGGCTTGCTCTTCTTCTAGGAAAAAAACATTATGGCTACCAAGGCCTTAATGAAACTTCACATCTGCTTCACCTGTCTCCTGCTCAGTTGGGTAAGACAGGCAGCATCTAAAAGATAACCCCCACAAGAAAATAAGCTTTTTCCTTTCTCAAAATGCTGATAAAAAGAGCAGCAAACAACAAGAGCAGGGGCACAGCTCCAGAGAGCCCTCCATTCCTGTGCTCCCCAGAGCCAGGGAGGGCTGGGGCAGAGCTGGAGAGGTTCCCTGGAGCAGTGACAGCCCCGTGCCACACAGCAAGGCAGCCTGGCCAGGCTCCACATCAAACACAGGCTCTGAAACCAAGGGTGAGAGCACAGCCCAGCCTGGGACAGGCCCAGGACTGGCCTGGGTACCACTGTGGAGCCAGCCCCAGTGTCCCCAGAGAGATGGGGATGCCACAGGAGCTCATCTGCCACCACCCCTATCTGCCAGCCCGGGCACAGGCATTGGCAAACCCTCTGCTGGCCTGCAGCAGTCACAGTTATGGATGTTTATGTTTTTGCAGCACCATAAGTCACCTTGGAGGGTCTGGCATTAAGCAGGATAATTTGCAGGTTTTTCCAAGGCCTTGGATTCCTCAGTGCTGAGGTGTAATGGCCCGAGTCCCTCAATAACTATATTTTTTCCTATTCACCTAAGGTCAGAGAGGGCCACTTAACCTTATTATTTCAGAAGGCTGAAAGCTTTGACAATTATAAACAGGAGAGTAAAAACAAGAGCTAAATTTGTGTAATACATTACTTATCCTTCCCCAGCCCAAGCAAGAAAGGTGAAGATGGCTCTGACACCAACTTCCTTATCTGGGGCCTGGTTTGAATGGGACCCACAGAGCTAAAGGTGGGAACAATTAACACCAAAGGTGGGAACAATAAACAACACAAATTAATCCACATCCATGATGGGGATCCAAGTGGGTTTGTTCCTACCACACTTCCAGACTTCACAAATGCTCTTCCAAGGCAAAGGTGAGGTAACATGGGCAGAAGTGTGCAAATATGTTAACAGAGGAGCAGACACAAATCAGCTGCTGCTGGCACATTCTCAGTGATCCTGTCCCAAGGGTCCAGCACCTCCTGGCAGCAATTCTTTGCTAATCTTGCTGCTGTGGACTCCCCTTGCAGCTGACCACAATATCCCACAACAGGAACTTTCTGCTGCAGCCTCTTCTGGTATTTCCTTACCCAGAAAATCCTCAGTCACTGGCAACACTTGCACTGCAATTAAAACCCGAAGGGGCAATGGCACACCCCTGTGAGCATCCTTACCCAGCCAGGATCCCTCTCCAGGAAAAGGGGTCCTGCACAGCCCCTCAGCTCCTGAGGGAGAAACAGGGCAGAAATCCCAAAAGAGTCAGTGATAAATGCATTAGGACTGGGACATGCCCAGCTTGTGCAAAGGGAAACAGGAAGAAAAAACATCACAGCTTGATCTACACAATGAGGAATTTTAAAGATAAGTAATGACAATTCCAAACCTCCAGCTGCAGAGGCACTGCTCAGGTGAAGCAGCACTGCCTGGGCACAACTTCATGAGCTTCCTTTGCACTAAAGAGACAGGCAGAACAAATCCCTTCTTAAATGCAATCCTGCAACCCATTTCAATAGCCAGTGCTGGAAGATGAAGCTTCCGTCAAGCCAGTCAGGGCTGAAATATTGTTTATTGTACCTGAAAATTAATTTCATACCTTTTGGGGCATCACCAGATTGTTCAATCACTGACTGTGCACATGAACCTGCAAGTTTAGTGGCCAATTTTCTTCAGGCATGCACTAAAGTGCACCCACGTAGTTAAGATCAAATTCAGCCCATGGTGTTGGAACATTATGGTACATAACTCAACAGAAATGTCAGACCTGTGACTGTTAAAGCATAATATTTACTGTGCACCACCACAAATTTACACAGCTCAACACTGCAGCCCTTCCGAGGCATACAATGGTCCCGGAAGCCAGAAGAATTAATTTTTCATGCATTGGGTGAGAAGCTGGTGTGAAGTTTTCCCTGTGGATCAGCCACGGGCTGTCAGTGCAAGGAAGATATCCCAGGGTGTACACAAATTCTATCAGTGCCTGAATTCAGATGTAGGACACAAGGGCATCCTGAGCAGACAGCTACAGCAACCCAGGAGCGCTGTGCACCAGAGGACATCACACACACTTGGCCAAAGACTCCCACATTTATTTGCCAGGAACAGACTTGGACTCTGTCCAGTGGTTATAGTGGCAGGTGACCAGGAGGTCACAGTGACTCTGCTGGGTTACAAAGGTCTGGGGAAGAGAGGAGGTCTGACACTCAGCCATAAATCTGTGGTAAATTTACTGACTCCCCAGTGTTTCTTCTGGGCAAACATGTTTAAAAGCAGGTGCAAAATTGAGTTTTAAAAATAAATATTAACTGTCAGAGTTCACAGACCACAAATTTACCCTGTTTCTTTTAAAGTAAGTATAAACACTGAAAGTGTTTATTCAGGCTTGCTTGCCCACGTCCTTCATGAGAAACATTGGGATGTGAGAAATATCAGAGGTGAGGAAAGATGCATCCATGATTTCTGGGCCACCAGACCTTCTGCTTTTCTGCCAAAGCCTTCTGGAAAGGCAGTGACTCAAGGTCAAGTGAAGAGAGGGATCACTTCAGGGCTCCACTGACAGCCATCATTGTCACAGACATCTTTCATGAAAAATCCTTTCCTTAGGATTTGTCCTCCTGAGAAGCTGAGAGACCTCAGGAACAAAATGTAAACATTGATTATCTGCTGCTGTGGAATGCAACAGGTGCATCTGGGATTGGTCTCATGTGGTTGTTTCTAATTAATGGCCAATCACAGCCAGCTGGCTCAGACTCTCTGTCAGAGCCACAAACCTTTGTTGTCATTCTTTATTTTGCTATTCTTAGCTAGCCTTCTGATGAAATCCTTTCTTCTATTCTTTTAGTATAGTTTTAATATAATATTTATCATAAAATAATAAACCAGCCTTCTGAAACATGGAGTCAGATCCTCATCTCTTCCCTAAACCTGAGACCCCTGTGAACACAGTCACACATCACCACCAGACACAAACATGCCTCAGGGCTACCCCTCCAGTCATCCCAGCACTGCCAAGATGAAGCTGAATTTCCCCAGAGCAAGGATTTCTGATCCAGCAATCCACTAGGAATGGGGCTTGAGCAGGCTGATGTACAATCACCTGGTGGCAATGGCTCTGGGGCACTGCAAGCCACACATAAATAACACCTGCCCAAATGTGTGTTTATACAGAGCAAAGTAATAGCTCCATCAGACCTTTACATTCTATCAACCAAATAATATGAGTTTTTAAAAGCATTTAGTACTTTTAACAGGCATTTTAACAGCTCTCATAACTCAACTGCATCTTTGCTGTAAATCACTTGACAGTTGAATACTCCGTTATATGATCTAATCCCCTTCAGCATTTCAGAAATGAAGAAAAAATCTTCCCAGGGCTGTTCAGGAAGGCAAACAACTTTGCTAGGTGCTTGTAATGGGAGGAAAACCAGCCAGGCAGAGGCCAGTGAAACTCATGTGCCCTGCTGTGTGTGAGCACAGAGGCCAGGGCTGAAAGGAGCTGGTCCTGCCCAAGAGCCCAGTGACATCCAGCCCAGCAGGAGGAACCTGGGGCAGCTGAGAGGAAATCACTGAACAGGAATCATTGAACAGGAATCACCAAACAAACAGGAATCACCAAACAGGAATAGGAATCAAACAGGAATCAAACAGGAATCAGAGGAATCAAACAGGAATCATCAAACGGGAACCACCAAACAGGAATCATCAAACAGGAATCATCAAACAGGAATAAAAGAGGAATCCTCAAAGAGAATCAAACAGGAATAGGAATCAAACAGAATCAAACAGGAATCATCAAACAGGAATCAAACAGGAATCATCAAATAGGAATCAAACAGGAGTAGGAATCAAACAGAATCAAACAGGAATCATCAAACAGGAATCAAACAGGAATCATCAAATAGGAATCAAACAGGAATCCTCAAACAGGAATCAAACAGGAGTAGGAATCAAACAGAATCAAGCAGGAACCATCAAACAGGAATCAAACAGGAATCATCAAACAGGAATCAAACAGGAATCATCAAACACGAATCAAACAGGAATCATCAAACACGAATCAAACAGGAATCACCACCTCCCAGCCCAGCAAGGACAGAGACCAGCTGAGGGGAGTCATGGGGAGCAGAGGATGGGAGAATCCACACACATTCCCACATGTGGCCATGAAACACTGCATTTGGAGCATCCAGCCTCCATTTCCCCTCACCTCCCTCACAAGTGCTGGCTTACATCCTGACAGTCCCATCCTGTCTCCTGCCCCAGAAGGAAGGCCCAGTTCTTGCTTTCCTTTCTATATTTCAAAGTGCATAGACAGAAGCAGGACAGGCAGTTAAGTCTAGGTGTAGGTAGAAAGGAGATCTGCAACAAACCAGTGTTTAAGAAACACTGTCGTCACTATAGAACACGAAATAACATGGCGCTGTTCTCAAGATGAAGAAAAGGGAAGTTTATTTTCTGACTCTAACATTTATAGATTTCTAAAAGTGACAGTGGATTGGAGGGTGACAGTGCCACCTCTCCAATGACACTGGGCAAACCAACAGTCTATGAAATTTCTCCTCTTCCATAAAAGAAGGCAAAACAATAAGTTATTTACAGAAAGGGTGTGAGAAAGTTTGTTACAATAATATAAACATCAGAAGGCTTAGAAAATCTTAAAAAATCAGGCTGACACACTGCCTCAAATCAGACATTTCACTCTGCTTCACTCTGCCTTTATGATCCCTACTCCGATGAGCTCTTTAAAAAAACAAACACACGCAGGCTCTTGCTACACACATATATCTGCATCCAGATGAATGCTTTGGTTCACTTAGCACAAGTTTTTCTTGGCTGTGAAAGATGGCAGGCTGGGGAGGCTGGATGAGCGTGGGGAAGAGCTGAGACAGCTGGATCCCAGTCGTGTGGAGCCTGCACCAGCCCCATGCAAAACAAGGAGCAAGCCAGGGACAATGCAGAGAGGCTGACATCATGCACAGACAGCCACAGTGACACACTGGGGGTACCACAGCAGCCACATTTCCTTAAATAAATGCTTGGTGAAGCTCCTGCAGGCTTTGAGTAGGGATTTATTCTTCCCCCCTTTCCAAAGCACATAATGCCTAAGATACAAAGATCTCAGCTGCCTCATTGGTTCAGAGCTTGGACCTGCAAACTCTTCCCCAGCTCGCCAGAACTGCAGAGTTGAATTTGCTGTGCTGGGACCTCTGGCTGGGTCTGCTGCCCTGAGCCAGGATGGCAGAGCAGGCACAAGATGGCACTGAGGTGGGGATGAACCCCCTGTGTCCCCATGCCTGGCAGTGCCCCTGGACACACCAGGACTGTCATGAGCCTGGCAGTGAGGTGGGCATGAACCCCTGGCGCAGACATCTTTTCATTAAAAATCCTTTTCTTAGGATTTTTTTCTTCCTGAGAAGCTGAGAGGCCTCAGGAACAAAATGTAAACATTGATTATCTGCTGCTGTGGAATGCAACAGGTGCATCTGGGATTGGCCCATGTTGGATGTTTGTAATTAATGGCCAGTCACAGCCCAGTTAGCTTAGACTCTCTGTCCGAGCCACAAACCCTTGTTATTCATTCCTTTCTATTCTTAGCTTAGCTAGCCTTCTGAGATGAAACTTTTCCTTCTATTCTTTTTAATATAGTTTTAATGTAATATATATCATAAAATAATAAATCAAGCCTTCTGAACACGCAGTCAACATTCTCGTCTCTTCCCTCACCTGTAAACCCCTGTGAACACGGTCACAAACCCCCTGTGTCCCCAGGCCTGGCACTGCTCCTGGACACACCAGGACTGTCAGACTGGTCACCCCACAGTGACACTGTCCATGCATGGCTTGGGTTCACCATGTGCCAAAATAATACAGCCAGCCCCGTGCTTGCTTGTCGTAGACATCTTTTTATGAGAAATTTTTTTTTTCTTTCTGAGAAGCTGAGAGGCTTCAGAGACAAAATGTAAACAATGGTTATCTGCTGCTGTGGAATGCAACAGGGGTCTGTGATTAGTCTCATGTAGATGTTTGAAATTAATAGCTAATCAGAGCCCAGCTGGCTCGGACACAGTGTCCAAGCCACAAAACTTTGTTATCATTCTTTCTGTTTTCTATTCTTAGCTAGCCTTCTGATGAGAACCTTTTCTTCTATTCTTTTAGTATAGTTTTAATGTAATAGATATAATAAAATAATAAATCAAGCCTTCTGAAATATAGAGTCAACATTCTCGTCTCTTCCCTCATCCAAAGACCCCTGTGAACACGGTCACACTTGCTAAATAACAAACACCCCTGGAGCTGCTGACAAATCCTCCTTGCAAACCTTTCCTCCAGGCATGTTCTGCCCCAATTCTCCCTGCATATCTGAATAGAACATGGGCAGAACCTCTCAGGCTGGAGAGCATCCCTCAGCTTGACCCCAAGCCCCAGTAAACCAAACCATCACATCCTGGTGAATCACAGAGGAAAACAACAGAAAAACAAGCAAGAGAATCTGCTGGGACACAACAAGGCCCCACAGAAAATCCTCCCCAGCAGGTTTTTTCAGGCAAAGCAAGGGGGTGAAATACTAAAGGGTGGAAGAAGGTAAATTATCAGAGTTGAGACATTTCAAATGACTGTTCCCTGCTGCGTTCAGCAGCTTTCCTTGATGGAGTCACTAATCACTGTAGTTTACTGAATGACCTTGTTGTTGCCATCTCATCTTCAGGGGACCACAAACTGCAGCAATCCCTGGTGCAGGGAAATGCCTTTTGGGCTGGGCTAAATCACACTGAATGCTGACCACAGGCTGTCAGGACAGAGCAGAGGAACAGCCCCCTTTGGGGTAAAATATCTCCACAGAGGCGTTCATGCTGTCCAGCACATACAGCCAGCTTTGTACTCCAGGCAGAGGTGGAAAGATTGGGGCAGGAATCCTCCTGTACATACATTTAAAATACTGGCTGCCACAAGCTGGAAAAATGCTATAGAAAAATTAAATATTTACTTCTTCTGTTTGTTAATATCTTTCATTAGTTACTCAGCTGTAACAGTCATTAAAATGCTGAAAGGGAACTTCATGTAAATTCATCACTAGCCTGGGAATACTCCTGCATTTGTGAGCAGGCTGCATGCTGCAGCAGAGCTTGGAGCCTCAATTTCCCTACAGGAAAGGCCAAACGTCTGGTTCACTCACAATTTACAAATGATTATTTTTCTAATTAATCATTCATCAAAAAACACAAATAGCAACAGGGCATGAAAGGCAGTGCTGGTGCTAACAGAAGGCAGAGTCAATCCATCACAGCTCATCCTCAGCTGCTCCAGGGGGACCCTCCAGGGCTGCAGGGAAGGAGCTGGGGAAATGCCCTCTGCTCTCCCCAGTTACCATAAGGAAAGGGATGATGTATGTGTCTGTAGTGCCAAACCTCATCTGTGTCAACTGGAGCTGCAACAGCTCTGTGCAATGTATTGGGAGCTAAACGTGAGGATGGTGTCAGGGAGGCAGGGTGGGATCTGGGGACGAGGGAAGGAGGGGCAAGGCAGAGTGTGGGAGGAGAGGAACTTCAGCAACACAATGCACCAAAAGGCTGGAGAGACACAGAAAAACAGCCCTGGGGGAAAGAGGCCACAAGAGAGATGGCAGAACAAGGAACAGGGACCTGCCAAACCCCTCCCTGGCTCCCTGCAGCAGTGACTTGGCTGCAGCTAACCCAGCACCCACCTGCACCCACAGGAGCTTGGTCCTCTCTGCCCTGCAGAGCACTGATCTATGACTGCAAGGGCCAACACACTGACCCCCTTTTTTACCTTAGTTTGGATTTAGGATCTCTGAAATCACAAGCAAATCCTCTGACTGCATAATGTGCCTGGATATCACCTCTGCCAGTGTTCACAGTCTGACTCTGCAGCTCTCTGTGCTGCTCACTTGCCAAAGGGCTTGCAGAAGAAGACAACACATCCACACAGCTGGAGTTTGAAAACAAACTGTAAATGCACAAGATTGTCACCTTTCCACACCAATTCTCTGTTCTCATCATAATTAATCCAGGCTAGGTGTTTGCTGTTCTCCAAGGACAGCTGTTTGAAAGGTGAAACTATTTCTAGGACCCCAGAGCTCTCCTTGCTTTGGCTCTGCCTTGCTCAGGCTGCTGGCCAGCCTCTTGCCAAGACAACAACTCTTCAAAAGGCAGTATGAACTGGTAAAAGCAGGCAGCAGCATGATATTTCAGCCTTGCTATAGTCTCCTGCTGCTTTTTATTACACTTCACAGGGCTAGGCTTGAACCATATAATCACATTTCAAAGAGACTGCAGTATTGTTGGCAGTTGCTTCATTCTTGACCACTGAGATTGTGAGATCTGTCCTTGCTGCTCTGAGAAAGAGAAGATTTCCTCCTCCCAGCTATTAATTAAACAAACTTAAACCCTACAACACAATAACAAAGCACATCCAAGATAACCAGGACTTTTGCAGGATTGGCTTTTACTGAAACTCTGCCAGTGCGGCCTCTCCATGTGTTGCACAGGGGTGGCAAAGCAAAACAAGCCCAAAGCAGGGAAATTATTCTGGAGAACAGAATACCCCATACATCCTAATATACACCATTCCCCAGCACCCTCAGAGGAAGCAGTGATCTGTCCTGTGAAGAGAGACTCTTGAGGACAGACATAATGCTAATGAGGGAAGTGGAGAGGAGCCTGTAGCTCATCTCCTGGAGCTCTTGTGGATCTGTCCTGAATGGAGTTACCAGGTTCAGATCAAAGTGGCTTCTTGAAACTGCATGGCCAAACCTTGCACTGTTCTCATCCTAATTCTAACACCCTCAAGAAATTTGCACTGAGTGTCTGGATACACCAGACACAACAGTGGAAAGGAGGGATGGTCACCTCCCCAGAGGGCAGCATCACAGCCAGAATTTGGGAAGCCTTGGATGAAAACTGTCGCAGACATCTTTTATGAAAAATCCTTTCTTTAGGATTTTCCCTCCTGAGAAGCTGAGAGACCTCAGGAACAAAATGTAAACATTGATTATCTGCTGCTGTGGAATGCAACAGGTGCATCTGGGATTGGTCTCATGTGGTTGTTTCTAACTAATGGACAATCACAGTGAGCTGGCTTGGACTCTCTGTCAGAGCCACAAACCTTTGTTATCATTCTTTCTTATTCTATTCTTAGGCAGCCTTCTGATGAAACCTTTTCTTCTATTCATTTAGTACAGTTTTAATGTAATATATATCATAAAATAATCAAGCCTTCTGAAACATGGAGTCATATCCTCATCTCTTCCCTCATCCTAAAACCCCTTTGAACACCGTCCCATGAGGTCACTGGTCCCTTCAGAACCTGGCAAGCCTTGGATGCAAACCCTGCACACTGTGAGGTGACAGTTCCCCTCACATTTCAGACACTCCTGTACAGCACTGGGGCCATTACGTGCTGGAGACACTGGACAGGAGGATCTCATGGGAATGAAGGAACACATAAGCTGCTCAGAGAGCCAGGAAAGGATTTCCTTAGGAGACAAAATAGGAAATCCTGAGCTTATCAACAACACATACAGCACAATGCCCAGCAACCTCCCAAGACAGCACTTTACTTAATGGCATGAACTCAGCAAAGTGAGAGTAGTGACAGTGCCTGAAGGGAAGATGGAACAGTGGCTCACACCCCAGTTGCTCCCATGGCACCTCTGCAAGGGCCCAAATCCACACAGGGATTTTACCTTGTAAAATACCTTACAGTTTCACCTTGTAAAACCCTGCCTGCAAGTTGCTGATGGCACAGGAGGAGCCGCATGAAACACAAATTCAAGAATGTGTAAGAAGCAAATATATGTGCAGCTGTGGAGGACAGCCAAACCCACATCCCTGCAGCCCAGGAACGGGCAAACATGGGCTTCAGACTTGCCATGGGAGAGGAGAGAATCACTGCAGCATTTCTATCCACTGCTGGGCAAGTCCAACAAGAAACTCAATCCGGCCACCAGCATTTCAACACTGAAGTCCTATATGAGCTCATGAGCACTAAAGGAGGGCAGAAATACATAATAACAGAAGTCACTGATAAGAAAGGATCATGGGTTCCAACTTTTTCTGGTGGTTGGCCTCTTCCCTCCAGTACTTGCATTAGTGTTTCTGTGAAGCACCCACTGCAACAACTGTAACTGTAAACAATTCAGAATGAAGTCGCTTTTGGCCTCAGATTTGGGGCACTTTTAAAGGTTTTATTACTAGGCAAACTTCTCACAGGAAAACTATGACATAAATGACGTGTCTGAGTATTTTTTCTAAGGGAGAGTATTTCCTGACATTATTTTCTTGTGTTTATGTTCTCTCCAGTGCATCCTCTTATAGCAAATCTGTTTGGAAGGGCTCCATTCCTAAAGATGACGCAGGCTCCAGGAATGCCTTCTGCCCAAGCCATATTCCTAAAGAAACCAGCTGTATCACTCGTGTGCTTCACCACAGTCAGATGCACAGGGGCACTACACAAGCAAACCAAGAGCACCAGCACACTGCAGACTGGGCTATAAATAACACCAATTATTTCAGTTTTTGAAGCTACCACTTTTTCCAGCCTATTTAGCAAGATCAGTTTCTGACCCAAGATCTGCATTTATGTAAGAGACTCCCCCATCCAAACCCCATGCACAGGGACAGAGTGCTGAAAACCAAGATGAGCTCTCTATGAACATCTCCAGTGCTCATTCCAGCTCTTCAAAAACACAGCTAACCTACTCCCTGAAGGAGGACATGGTAATCACTCATACCCTTTATTTTTAGCTTTGCTCTTCCTTCAAAGCCCAGCGAGATATGTGGAGTTTTGCAGTGTGCAAAGAATCCCTGCTCATGATTAACATCTGTGTGAATAATAGAGCTTTAATCTGGTTTCAGTCAGTTACCTACTGCTTCAGCAGTTTAACATCATGTGGGAGCAAGAGCAGAGAGGGTATCCATCCAGCTTTCTGATAACTCCAAGTAGTACTACAAGGCTTAATTAATTGAGATCACCAGATGAAAAATCTCATCATATAAAAGGTAAAACATCTGCTGATGCTCAGGCAGTCCTGAGATGGGATGCTACATGGAAATCTCAGACAAAACTCCAAAGAGAAGGGAGTGAGAATCATCTGCCTGTAAGAATTGTGTTCCTTCTGCTCCAGAGTCCCATCTTTAGCTGGCTGATGGGTCTGAAATATAATGGCAGGAACACAAACAAAGATCAGTGTTATAATCAGATACCTATCTTCAAAAGCCCAATCTTCCAGAGAGCCCAGTGTGGACTGAGCTGCTCCTTTTCAAACAGCACAAGGGTAAAGGCAGTGAAGGCAGCAAATCCACCTCTCAGGCCATGCACATCCTTCCTGTCATTGCACAGGTGGTTTTGGTGCCACCAGTCCTGCCTGGGAAATGCAATTCATGCTGGCCACACTGTGCTATTGCTGCAGCTCATTCTCCTTCCACATGAAACCTTTGCCCATTCAGAGAGGGGCTGATCTGAAGCCAGCCAAAGTCCCTGGGAGAGCAAAGTACCAAAGCTGGGAACTCAGAGGAATCAAACCCTGCTGCACCAGGTTCTGCTCTCAGCACAAATCAAGTGAGAGGAACAGCCAAGCATCTAAAGATGCTCTCAAAGGGCAGCTTGGTATTTTCCAGGCCTCCTTGGACATAACTGACCCAGAGAAGGTCCCTGGCTGCCCCAGCCAGTTCCCCTTTGAGCAGTGCCCATCTATCATCCCAAGCCATTCAGCCATGAGTCACAGCTCTGCTCAGACCCTGCTCAGACATCTGCTCTCCTGCTGTCCACGCTCAGATCCTGCAACAGATCCAGGTTCTGCAATCCAGGTTCTGCTGGAGTAGTAGGCAGACTGCAAAAATCATTTTCAACTCGCCCTCCTCATCATGTAAGCCAAGCTCTCTTCTCCACCAACTTCTTACTCACCACCACTCCTCTACAGCCACATCCTCAGTGCTCAGAGACTGTGCTGCCTCTCTGTGAGGCCACTCTGATCCATTTCTGCAAGCCCTGCACACTCCAGCAGGTACTGAGAGCTCCCACAGCTCTCACACCATCCTCACAGAGAAATGCCACAACAACCAACAGCAGTAATTAATTAATCACCCACAGGGACACAGCTCCAACCCAGGGCACAGCCCCACAGGCTGGCAGTGCCTCAGCCACACTTAGGCTGGAACAGCCCTTTGACAACACCCAGTGCAACCATTCCCCACATCCCCAGTGCCACATCCACACATCTGTTAAATCCCTCCAGGAATGGGGACTCCATCACTGCCCTGGGCAGCTGGGCCAGGCCTGGAGAGCCCTTTTGGAGCATCCTGACCCCTGGCACTCACCTGCCTGCTCACAGCACCACTGCCCAACACCCCTTCCCATACTCCTGATTAAATCCAGGCTAACCTTTCTAGAAACTGGGCTGGGTGACATAGCTCTATCTACTCTCCAGTTCACAATATAAATGTGATACTGATTTTTTCCCCCCAAGAATATATATAGGAATAATATATTTTAATGGCAAAAAGATGCTTTGTTCCATAGGGGATGTGTGTGTGTGTGTCTGTGTGTGTATTTGATTCCTGTGCCTCAAACAGGCCCAGGAATGGAATTTCATACTTTCATAAAATTAGGAACAGATGTTGTGGACTGTTTAAACCAGAAGAGAAAATAATAAGAGGAACACTCCAAGGAAGGTGACATGAAAAAAATGCTGAACCTTGCAGGAAAATGGAAATACAATAATGACTGTGGGACTTCTGGGACACATGGGTCCATGCCACAAATCCCTCAGGAAAGACAGCTCCCATCTCAGGCACAATGAAGTTTCTTCTACATGAGCTAGAGAGAGAAAAGTAATAGATAACAGCAGCCAAGTATAAAGTACATTTATCTTCTAGTACAACAGAGATGCAGTTCACCTGAAAATATAAATCAGGGCACATGCAAAGAGAAATCCCTTCCTTTTCTATCAAGTTTAAGTCAAAATATTAAATCAAATGAAAGGTTGAATTATGTTTGGCTGCTGCTTCTCTCTTTAGTCCTTTCTGGCAGGTCCCTTGGCTGGGACAGTGGGATGCTGAGGCACCACCAGGCTGCCAGCACCACACCAGGCCCTTCTGTATTTGTTCAGTGCTCTGTATTTCCATTCCAGCTTTCAAAAGTGATGGAAGCCTCTCCTGATGGCTTTCAGTGCCCTGTTTGTTATCACAAGGTGTATCTGGGGCTGAAGCCAAGCCAGAATCCTTTTGGAAATGAGCAGGTTAGGAATGCATGCCCACATCTTTCTGTCCCACTGGCTCAGGGGATCCTCACCTGGAGGCAAAGGTGCCACATCTCCATAAGGACAGGCCCTGCTCAGAGTGTCAGGACTGCTTGCAGCCCCTCTCTTCAGCTCCACACAGCCCTGCCTGGCACCACTGGCACTGACACCCCCGTTTTACAGAGCATTATGAGGTATGGAGCACATGAAACAACTTCTGCCTCTGGTCACAGAAATAAGGGCAAGAACGGGACTGGAATTCAGAGCCCCAGCTCAGCTCCTGCCTCACACTTCCTGCACACAGAAGAACCCATATTGGACTTGCAGATCACACATTTGCATTGCAAAGTGAGGAGCAGTGCATAAATGCCTGTATGTACAAGCAGATGTGTATTCAGTAGGCAGATCTTTGGAAATTCACCACATAACATTCTGTCTACAAGTCAAAAGCCATCTCCAATTGCTAAAACTTAAATCAAAACACAAGTTGCTACAATTCATAAGGAGCTTAATATTTATTACCATGTATTGCAAGCATGCAGCAATGTAGAAAGACTCCCTTACTGTCTCCAGTGATTATTCAAGGGACAGGGAAAAGAAAGAATAGCCTTTGATAATAACAAAAAAAGCAAGTGTGGAGAAAGCAATGTATTAAATCCTTTTCACAGCCAAGAGGCCAATGAAAATGCTATATATTTATAAAGGAAATGAAAACCTGTCAGGGACAAAATGAACTGAATAACAGAGGTTGGGCTGAATAAAGATAAGCAAGAACTCAAGAACGAAAAACACCACCAGGGTGGAAAAAGGAACATTCTCTGCATCCATGGGAAGAGGCTCTGAATGGATGTACCCATGTGGGGACAGGTCAGAGAGGAGTCCCAGCTGCTCCTTTTCTGATAACCTGCAGGCCAAGTGAGGGCAGCAGATGTGCTGAAACCCCTGGAGCATCTCCTGTGCCTTCCCTGGTGGGGATCCAGGGCAGAGCCCCCGGAGCAGGGGGTGCTCAGGACACAGCACAGAATTTGCAGGGCAGCCCTTCCAGAGCCACAGTCACCTGCTCCAGGCTGGAATGAGCTCTGCTCACATCCTGGAGCTGTCCCAGCCCTCTGCTGAGCCCACCAGGGGCTCATGGCTGTCACAGACATCTTTTATGGAAAATCCTTTCCTTAGGATTTTTCCTCCTGAGAAGCTGGGAGGCCTCAGGAACAAAATGTAAACATTGATTATCTGCTGCTGTGGAATGCAACAGGTGCATCTGGGATTGGTCTCATGTGCTTGTTTCTAATTAATGGCCAATCACAGTCAGCTGGCTCGGACTCTCTGTCCCAGACACAAACTTTTGTTATTGTTCTTTCTTTTTCTATCCTTAGCCAGCCTTCTGATGAAATCCTTTCTTCTATTCTTTTAGTATAGTTTTAATGTAATATATATCATAAAATAATCAATCAAGCCTTCTGAAACATGGAGTCAGATCCTCATCTCTTCCCTTATCCAAAAACCCCTGTGAACACCATCACGCATGGCTGCAGCAGCTCCCAGCCCATGGGGCAGGATGAAGCCTTCAGGATACAGAGACAGAAAATCCCTAATTTGCCACAGAAAAAAAGATCCCACAGACCAAAGATCTCGCCTGTATGGGCTGGTCTGAATTCTAATTCCACAACTGGAAGAGCTGGCCCATCATATTTCTAGATTCTTAATGTTAAAAGACTACTTGAAAAATATAACAATTCATGAAAACTTACAAAAAATACAATGGCTATAAACCCTATCTTGATAGAAAGAAGGCTTTTTAGTGTGCAGATGACTTGGATTCAGTTCCTGATATTAAATAATTTAGCTTTATGTATCTAATTGCAGGAAGTTTGTGTGATTTTGAAAATAAACAACATAAGTATTTCATAATTCAGATACTTAATTACTATTACCATATTGATTGCAGGAAATAGGATTAACCACACATTATATATTGTCAGAGGATAATGTCAACAATCTTGAAGTGAAGGCTACCAATGAATTAGCTGGCTGCACTGCATTAAAAACAAAGCACAAACCATGGCCATCAGGAAGGAACATTCCCAATTAACTGGCATGTTCATCATCCCACATGGACTTCCCAGTAAACCCAGGAGGGGAGCAGAAACTGTGTACACATGCAAAGTTAGACTCATGCTCAGGAGGAGGAAAGTTGGAAGGTCTTTATCTCTTGAAGTTTTCCTTTCTGAGATGATTCATCAGAGCAGTCAGTAAATAGGTCCCAAAATGAGTCCTAGAAAGAACAATAATGCTCCTTAACCCAGCAGTTCCTACAGAAATGTTTGGTGAACCAGCAGGAGGTGATGGCTGCCCTAGAACAAAGACTAGATGGAGCTAAATAATAAAGCAGGGATTTATTAAGAGGCCTGAACAGATCCACTTTGGACAGCACAACCCAAAATGGCCACAAAAATGGACAGCAGGTCACGGGGTCTCTCACTTTGATCAGTTCTGCTCCATTTGCATCTTGCAGTTCATTGTCCAATTACAGCTCCAACTCCTGCAGTCCCATCCTTGTTTTTCTCTCTCCAGCCCACGTTGTTTGTGCTCTTGGGCTGAGATCTGGATCATTTGTCCTTGGTCCCCAGCTGGAGCAGGAATTGTTTTGTCTCCCTGCTCTGTGCACAGAGCTCAGCATCCCCTCATATGAAGCACAGACCCACACACTAAAGCAGCACAGAATCTGAAAAATATAAAAGCTGAACCTGAGGCATCAGGGGGATCTGCTTGAGTGTATTTTCCAAAGGACTCCTGAGGGTGGCCTGACCTGTGCAGCTCACCAGGTCACCTCCTGCTCCCTGTGCCCCTGCTGGGCTCTGCTGCCAGGGCAGAGCAGTCACAGAGGCAGAAGTGCCTCAGCATTTTTACAGCAAAACCACCCAGGGCTCTGCCCCTGCTCCCTCCCAGCACCCTCACACAGGGGTGTGCCATGGGACATGCCTGAAAAGCTTCATAAACACTGCCATGGTTTTGCATGAGGGACATTTAGGAAGTGATGCAAAGCTTTGCCTTTGTCCTAATCCTATCTCCCTGTCTCACAGCAGAGAGTGAGTGCATTGGTGATTGGCCAGCACTGAAACCCACCCCACTCATCAGCACGTCTCAAATTTGGGGAAATCTTAAACTGGCGAACCAAAACCACTCCAAACACCAACAGCATTTCCTACCCAACAGAGCTCTCCAGAGCAGCTGTTTTCAGTCCCTGCACAACCATGCCCACCTGCAGCCAGGAAGGCTGAGCTGTTAAACCCCCTCACAATATCAGAGTACAGCCTGGACACTCCATTCAGCTCTCTCAGCACAGACATGCTGTCATCTCACATGGCAGCAGCTGAGGTTAAGTTGTGCATCAATGAGAAGCACTGGTCTCAAATCTGAAAAGATGCTTTTAAAACCAAAAACCACAAAAATGCACTGGGTTTGCATCTTCCTCCCCACAGACTGCAGCTACCTCTCCTTACAGCAACAGAAAGGGCAATAACAGGAAAGCAGCAGAGGCCTTTCCCTTGTACATGAAAAGCAGGTTGAGAATCTCCACACAGGCACTTAAACATCTCTTCTGTACAGAACACAATGTTCTGACACTCTTGTTATTTGCTTTTCATCATCTCAAGGATCGCACAAATCCTCGAGTGTGCTGGGAGCTGTTGGACAGATCCTGAAGGGGAAGGAGGCAGCGAGGGAGGGAGGAGGGAGCCTGGCAGCATTTTCTTGCGCTGCACAGGCAGGGATGGCCACTGTGACCATGGCAAAGTGCATCTCCAGGTGTCACAAACATGGCCTTCACAGCCCTGCCTCGCTCTTTTCTCCACCAGAGGAGCAGGAGAACACAAACCCCAGCTCAGGGTGAAGGCACAAACCTGCTGCAGTCACCCACCCACAGACAAGGGAGTCCCCTCAGGGCAGCTCTGCAGCTGGGCAAGAGCTTTGCAAAGGAAATGTCTCAATGCCTTTTAGCCCTGAGAGCAGAGTAAATCCCTTCAACCCTAACTAGCATCCAAATTAGCAGCCCAAGGAACGCCAGTGGATGTCCCCAGAGAAACTGGCTCTGGCAGAAGGAATTAGCACTTTGATCCTGCTCTCTGGACAGCAGAGCTGCACTCATTTGCACTCACAGCTAACACAGTGCAGGACACAGCACAGGAGCTGTTCCTTGAGGGCACAGCCCCTGATAATGCACTGGGGCCACCTGCCCATCCTTGGTTAATGCTGCATGCCCAGTGAGTGTCCAGGATCTCCCACCATGGCTTCACACCTGCCTTCAGCCCCTGCAGAAACACTGCTGAACTCAGAGCTCACCCTGACTGAAATGAGCACTTACATCTACAGATTTCTGCTTTGGCTCCTTCCATGTCAAGGTGGGAAGTGATGTTCATCTTTCACACACAGAGAAGCCCTGCCTGGTTCCCAAGGCTGGCATCACTGGCACAGCCCTCACAGCCTGAGGGGGCTGCTGGGCATTTCCCACAGCCTAAAACAGGTGAAGTCCAGAGAACAGTGTTCCACAGCAGCCTTACACAGGGATTTAGGAGCTAGAATTTACATCCTCATATCCCCCAGAGAGAGGGCAGGAAAGCAGAGCTGGACTCACATGGGGCTGGCAAACGTCCTCAAATCCCCCATGAGCACCCTGAAAGGTCGATTACTGCAACATTTTCACATGCAAATACCTCAGAGCTAGCTTCTCTGATTGACTTTTGCCAGATTGATCCAGGGCCCACAGGCACTAAACTCAGGCTTTAGCAAGCAAGAGCTGTGGTCTGATTTCAGCAATGCCTACAGCAGCAGGGAACAACAGACAACTCCTGGCACTGCCATTGAAAACCTCTGCTTATTATCTTTTATAATTCTGGATTACATGATTCAGCTACAGAAGCTCTCCCATCAGATGTGAAAGAAAGAGAAACTGCTGTATTTACACAGAGCAGCACACAGCACATGTTTGTGTGTGTGTACACACCTTCCTTATATTTTTCCAAGAAGTTGCAGGAATCAAAATCCATCTCCATTTGAGTCAGATAACCCTCACAGACTTTCTTGAAAATCCCTCAATTTTTCCTTTCCTCAAATTACAAGCTTAACTAAATATCCTAAAACTGAAACACAAATGAATACCAATGACCCTGTCCTGACTCCACCTCATCTACACAAAAGGAGCATTTATAAACTCATTACCAACACTAGGAGGATTTCCTTGCCCTCTCTGGAACCCAGCAAACCGTGGCCAGCTGCTCAAAGTAGCACAAATCTTGGTGACTCTAAGCCACATGAAGTTTTAATAGCAATGCCAGGAGTAGGTAATGAAGGCAAACAGCTCCCACCAGGAGAAATTCCCATGTTCTGAAGCGATGGCACACAGTCCTCAAGCTCCACGTTGGAAAGCACAAAGATGCTCAATGAGAATCAGATTTATGGCACATTCAAAGGCCAAATAATAATGTTGACCTGGAGGTAAGTGCATTTGAATAGAAGTACTTCCAAGAGGATCCAACACCAGGAGATTTCATGGCAATGCACAATGTTTTCAGCAAACTCAGCTGAGGTTTTGGAAACTTGCACAGGCAGAACTTCATTTAAATCTATATTTTTGCATACTAAGTGACCATGGAGGCCATCAATATAAAGATTATTCTTCTCCAGTGCCAGTTCATAAAGGAGGACCAGTAAAACACACAAGGTAGCACCAAGAACCCAAGGAGTTCTCCCACATCAGGCACAGCCAGAACTTCACTTAAGTCTGTATTTTGGCATACTGTGTGACTGTGGAGGCCATCAACATAAAGATTATTTTCCCCAGTGCCAGTTCATAAAGGAGCACCAGCAAAATACACAAAGTAGTCCCAAGAACCCAAGGAGCTCTCCCACATCAGGCAAGGAGCCTCTTTCCCCACAGAAATCCCACAGACTTGGGGCCTGACACCACATTTCCCACACTGGCAATAGCAGCCACCTCAAAAACAGGTCCTAAGGAGTTAAATTTAGAGATGAACTCTCAGTTCCACTTTTGTGGTGACTCAATCAGGGCTGTGAGTTTAGATGATGACTTGGCTGGTTTTTGGAAGGACACCGAGGTGCAGCCCAGCTCTGCAGTCATTTCAGCCAGCACACACGTCTGACTGCAATATCAGTATCAAAACACTTCCAGCAGAACTGGCAAACCATAAGGATGTGATGACATCCACACTGAAGCCATGGTGCCCCATCAGACAGCAGCAGGAGGAGCTCAGGCCTGGGCAGAGTGAGCTGCAGATCTTCCCAGCATGGCTCCCTGCACCCCTTGCCCCACTCCCCTGCTAATATAACACCTCAGAGAGGCATGGCAAAATGTAAACATGGAAAGCTCAGATTTCCTGATAAGACAAGGAAAACCACAGTTCCAGACATCTTGCATTTCCAGAAATTCCATGGCAGGTCTCCTTGTTGGAGGTGACCTGAGCCCCATCAGGCTCCAGCACAGGCCATCAGCTTTTTTTCTGCCTAGATCAAACAGCTCCAGCTGTTCCATCCCCTCTGGGGTCTGGCACTTGAGAGATTTAACAGCTTCTAGCTTTGCAGAGGAGCCACTGTGGGGTGAGCACTGAGGAGATGAACATGGAGCAGCTTTAGAGGGTGCCCAAAACAGCTGTCTCCAAACCCTTCTTTTGCTTGTGGCATTTGATGCCCATTTTGTTACAAAATCCCAGTCAGCCTGTAAGAAAAACTGGGTTATTAAATAGTGGCAAAAGCTCATAATTATCAGTCTACAGCAACCAGGCAGCACCCTGAAAGGAGAAAAGAGAGGCTACAGGAGACCTTGCTAACAGAGGGTGGGCGAGCACAGTGGGTGGGTGAGCAGCACAGTGAATGTGCCCACGCCTCTGGTACCTCCTGGCTGTGCAGCCACTGCTCCTCCTCTGTGTCTGGCAGCTCTCCACTCTGTCCATCCCCTCCTCACTGTGTCCATCCCTGACACAGGGGCAGCTCAGGCTGTGGCAGGCCCGGCCTTGCAAAGCCCGTGTGCTTCCCTGGCACAGCAAGGCAGGACAAAGCCACCGCTCCTGGTGGCACTGCCACCCTCCTGGGGACAGCCCACAGCACTGGCCCTCTGTGGAAACAGGGCTCCAAGAGTGCTCTGTGCTGCCCTGTCCTCACAATGGAGAGAGTGTGGAACCTTCTGGAACCTCTCACCACAATGGGGACACCTGGGGCCACCCCACCCACCCAAGGCCACTTGCCTCAAGTTTACATTGAGCTACTCACAGAACCACAGCACACTCTCCATGCTTAATGTAAAATATTAATGTCTCATTTGTTCAACAATTTTGTGGAAATTAAAACTTTTAGGTTAATCATATACTGAACAATTTTAATTAAAGCAGTTATAAAACAATTAATCCACGAGAGCAGGCTTGGATCCTTGCCAGCCTTATTGGTTTAATACATGTAGGCAAAGCTTATTTCTCCCCGTGTTTGACTTAATGAATGCTAATAAGTGACACAAAATATGCATGCAGCACTCCTAATATAGTTAGTCCATCTGGTTTCACTTGCATTTTGTATTTGTCATTTTGCTTTGATAGAGGAATTGAAAATGAATTCTCTGTGCTAGAAATTAGAAGAACTTTGTACCCTGCTTAATTTAAAATAATTTTTGCAAACCTTTGGGGGAAAAGAGACAGCAATTGAGTACAGCACATTATCCAGTTATCTTTTAGGTTGTTCCAAGGTTGGAAAAGAGCACGAGACCAAAATATAAGACTGTGCCATAGCATGAAAGAACAAACAACACACACTCAGCTTTTTTTTTCCACCAGTATTTCAAAATATGTTTTTTGCTTGAATAGATGGTAATATAAAGGCAGGGGATAAAATATGATTTTAAGCATCTGAGACAAATCCTCTACTATTCCAATTTGTTCTGCATTACAACTTGTTTGATCCATTTGGGGATGTACTTGTTTGCCAAAGCAAGCAGAGCTCAGCCTCTTTGTTGAATATTTAATCTATGCCAAATTTTTTTTTACCTTTTAGCACTTATGTTTGAGTCACACAGCCATGTTACTGCCAGTAACACCCCAGACCATCACTGCTGGATGCACCCACCCAACCCTGCCATGTAAAAGCCACGGGCAAAGGCCCTGCAGAGCTGAACTCCTCTGCCTGCAGGTCTAACCAGCCTGAGAAGAGCATGATCTCTCCCAGGGATGTGCCAAAAATGAAAAATGGGTTCTTCTTTGCCTAAAATCCAGATAACACAGCTCTGAGATCATACATGATGTGTGACAGCCATGGGAAGGAGCCTCTATGGGGATTCTATACCCAGCACACCGGAGCATCCCTCTGCAGAGCCTCAGAGAGCCCCTGAGCAGCACTGAGGGTCCTTCCACAAACACCTCTAGAGCTCTGAACACTGCCCCTCAAAAACACAGTGACACAGCACGAGGAACAGCCTGAACTGTGCAGAGTTCCCTTCTTCCCTGCCTGAGCTAATTTCCCATTTCTGCTGCTGAGATGTCCCAAATGGTGACAACGGGGGAGCCTGTTGGAGCTTAAAAACCAGCTCTGTTCCCAGGGCACCAGTGTGCCAACTTCAGCCACACCAGGACAAGCAGGAGGAAGGGAATTGTGTGTGCATGTCTTGGAAAGTGCATGAAAGGCAGGAGGGCAGGAGAGGTGAGCAGCACCAACCCTGAGCACCACAAGCTCCTTGGACCCTCAAGGTGATGAAGGGGAAAGTTTCCTTTCTGAAGTGTCACAGACATCTTTTATGGAAAATCCTTTCCTTGGGATTTTGCCTCCTGAGAAGCTGGGAGGCCTCAGGAACAAAATGTAAACAATGATTATCTGCTGCTGTGGAATGCAACAGGTGCATCTGGGATTGGTCTCATGGGCTTGTTTCTAATTAATGGCCAATCACAGTCAGCTGGCTTGGACAGAGAGCCGAGCCACAAACCTTTGTTATCATTCTTTGCTATTCATTCTTAGCTAGCCTTCTGATGAAATCCTTTCTTCTATTCTTTTAGTATAGTTTTAATGTAATATATATCATAAAATAATAAATCAAGCTTTCTGAAACATGGAGTCAGATCCTTGTCTCTTCCCTCATCCTCAGACCCCTGTGAACACCATGACACCAAAGTGCTTCAGAACTGCAAAAGTGACAATAAATCTGTGCACCAACCAGTGGCATTATCTGCTTAACCTGATAATTGGTTTATGGGCCACCCTTGGGCTCACCTTGATCTGCAATTTCTGAGTCATGCTGCTCCTTCCTCACTCAGAAAGGTGCTCTGAGCACTGCAGGAAGGGAATGTGGGCACACAGCTCCACACCCATACCACATCTGCTCAGCAGCATTTAGAGGCAAAAAGACCTGGGACACCTCCAGGGTAGAAGATGGAGCCTCAGTCCACATTAAATTTCCAGCCTCTGATTAAAAAGGCCAGCTCAGCAAGGCAGAACAGGAGGAAGATGGAGTGTAGGGAACAAAAGGAAAAGACAAGGAGGAGGTGAAACAAATGGGAACAGCTTCAGGTACATGAATAACTGCCTTACAATGAACTTCCTCACTGTTACTGAGCAAAATTTGGGAAGTGGTGTGTGAAATGCAGCCCTGTGAGAGCCCAGGGCACAGGGGAGGGCAGCAGGGAGCTGCCCCTGGAGCAGGGCTCAGAGCCCATCAATGTGTCAGCCTGGTTAACCCCTCCTGCAGCGTGCCAGGAGGGGCTGAGCCTCCCTGTGCCTGCACCCAGGGCAGATCCCCACGCCTGGCAGCTCTCTGCACGTTTGCCAGCTCAGATCTCAGGCACAGCTTATCCCCCAGCAGTCTCTTCAACGATGATATTGCACTTTTCTGCCAGAAAGGTCCCAAAATAGCTCAGGAATCACATGCAGGCTGCTGGAGCCCATGGTGCAGCAGCTCCTGGTGCAGCAGGCAGTGGGGCTGGGGCTGCTGCTGAGGGGATGCCCCAGATGGTACCACAGAACCATGGGTGATGCCCCAGCAGGAACTGTGAGGTGATGCCCCAGATGGTACCACAGAACCATGGGTGATGCCCCAGATGGTACCACAGAACCATGGGTGATGCCCAGCAGGTACCACAGAGCTGTGGATGATGCCCCAGGAGGTACCACAGAGCCCTGGGTGATGCCCCCAGCAGGTACCACAAAACCCTGAGGTGAAGCTGTCACAAACCAGCACCTCCTGTGCACCTCCTGCCCAGCACCAGGGGCTGATGTTCCTGGTGGGGACACCAGGATGGGCAGATTCTGTGCAGAGTCACAGCAGAAAGGGAGAGCCAGCACCAAAATGAAATTAAAACAGAGCGCCTGGGTCGCCTCTGCGTCCCTAGAACTGAGAGCTTGCCAACAAGCCCTTTGTAAGTGCTAAATACCTTCTCTGTGTGTCACCTAGAAAAAAAGAGATGTGAACCCAGCAGAGCAGCTTTGCTTTTTTTTTTTTTTTTTCCCTTGCTTTTTTTTTTTTTTTTTTAAGTGTTTAAACATCCTACAAACACTGTTTAGGGAAGTCAGCAGGAGGTCAAATAGAAGCCTTGTGTCTCAGTGGATAACAATCCTTCTGTGAAATCATTCCAGCACAAATCAAGTCACTCTTACATCTCCCTCTCCACCTTTTTTTTTATTTTATTTTAAAGGCATTTTAGAAAAGCTCACTTTGAAGTTTAAACCTTCTGCAACAACACTGCTTGCCAACAAGATAAAATATTTAGTACTGCTATATACTAAAATCATATCTCTAACAATACCTTCCACGCCTGACATAGCACAAAAGTTAATTCAGCCAACAATGCAATGCTTGCATTTTGTGTCTCAAGAAGCAGCAATTTATCTTTTTTGTATATATAAATTACATACACTATTGTGCCATTTAAACCTAAAGCCTCCTGTTGTTAAACAGAGAATAGAAAGATCTTTAAATACAGACAAAAAGATCAGAGTTCCAGAAAGAGCTGTGACAAATGCAGGATGATGTTACCAGCCTGGCAAAATAAATGATGCTCCCCAGCAAATCCTCCCTGCTTGAGCTGACACAAATCCTTCATCTCAGGGTGGCTGGGGTGTTCCTGATGGGAAGAACTCACCATCATGGATTGAGGGCTTGAATGGGAAAACAAAACAACTGCAGGTGACACCAGCAGTGCCAACAGCCTGTGTGACACCTCCTGCATCCCTGCCTTGGAGCCAGGAGAGCCCTCCCTGCAAAGAGATGCACCCAGCAAAGGCAGGAGTGGTGCAAGGGTTGGGGAGGAGAAGGGACACTCATCCTGCAGTCAGCCTGACCTTCTGGCTTTGCTGCTTGAGAAAACAATGGAAATGTTGCAATGTCTGCAATGCTGCGTTGGCAAGGCTGTTTCTCAGTTTTTTTCTCCACTAGTGGTCTTGCCTTCTTTAGTCACCTCTTAAAAGCAAACTTAAAGTACCAATAACTACCTTCCCCCAACAAGAATCTCACCATCTGTTCCCATTTCTGCCCTTGCTTTTATAATCTGCTCTTTACCATGCAAAGAGGCATCACCTCAGTGCCTCACGTCCCCTCTCCCAGCATAATTCAATGCATTTTACTCTCCCACATAAAATTAGCAGAAACACTCCCAAAACGTCTGTCTTTTCTCATCTCTTTGCTGTACCTAGAGCTGACAAACTCCTCTCCAAGCAATTCAATTCCCCTCTCACATATGCTCAGCACACATGCACTCAGTAATGCCATCTCCACAGAACCCGCTCCCAAACTCAAAAAAAAGGCAAATTAATTTAAAACAAAAACATGAATGCCTTTTCTATCCCTTTTGCCTCCATAAACCACAGCAGTGGCAGTGTGAATGAGCCCCCAGTCCCCAGCCCATCTCTGGAGCTCTGTCCTACCCCTGGACATACTCCCTCCATGGTCCACGGTCCCAGCTGGGATGGGATTTGCCTTCCCATCCTCCTGCTCCCCCACCTTACCCTTGTTCCATTCAAATGCTGTCTCAAACCTCCATGTTCAGCTCTCCAAGCCTTCCAACCAGGAGCTTTAGACATGTTTCACATCCTCCCCTGCACTCTGGTGTCTCTCCCATCCCTGTCTGGAGCCAAACCCATCCCAGCAGATTGGAGGTGGCCCCACTGCAAGCACGGGGCAGAAAACATCACAGCTGGGAGCTTTTTACAATGTGAGCCAAACAAAACCCAGACATTGCCAAATAACTGTTACCTGCAGCTTAAGTAACTGCTTTTTGTAGGTTTATTATTTTTTAAACAATAGTTTGTGTGTATGCATCCATATATGTGTTTTTTTAAAAGTACAGACAGGATTTTCATGTCAGGGATTTTATTTTGCTTTTCTTTGAAATTAAGACCATAATTCACCAAGTGCAAACTTCTGCTAGGAACAAGCATTTCTAAAAATTCATCCTCTGCTTTCCCATTTAAAATTACACCATGGCAAGAGCCTCGATCTTTATCTCACTTACACGTGCTGTAATTCAAAGGCAGAAGCAGAAATACTTCTCATTTATTCCAGAATAAATGCTGCATTTCTATCCATGCCATTAGGATCATCAGCACAGAATCAAGCCCTCCTAGCTCAAGTCCAACAGCAGAACAGCAGTATCTATCAAAGCTGGCCTGGACAAGTATTTAGGCAGAACCTCCAGGGTGTTGTTTCCTCCCTGCTTTGTGTTTTTTAAGAAATTTGGCTCAGGGATCTGACTGGCAACAGAACAACCTGATGGGCAAGGCAAGAAGCAAGATCCTGCCACCAAGGGAGGCAGAGGAAGGTGGAGAGGAACTTGCCCACCTTGAAGCCCAGAGCAGTGAGCCCTGTCCCTGTGAGAGCACCCTAAAGGCTGGAGAAGAGTGCTGCCCTCCTCCTGCATCCCCCATGGCAGCCAGGAAATGGGACTGAGAGATGGAGCCCTGCAAAATGATCTACGAGGAGGAATCAAATAACAGTAATAAAAAAGCACTCCACCTGTGGGTGATCATACTTTTTAAGATGGATTAACAAAATGACTGCTTATTTATTGAAAATAATGAATAGCCTAGTGCTTTTAGTTCAGAACGGGATGCAGGGGGGAAAGCTGCTGCAGCAGGGTTTTAAATAAACTGAAAACTTATGGTAATGGCATGCATCACAGCCAGGAGGGGAACAGGGACTCTGGGGAACATGACTGATGGCAGCTCCTGGAAAGCACACCAGGACGGAAAGCAAAGCCAGCAAGAGAGTCAAATGGAGAGAAAGAAAATGTAGGTTTGCTCAGCCTGGCTGGAGATTGATGCTTCAAACAGGATTTCAAAGGATTCTGAAACAAAGGGAAGGAAATGCCACCGCTGAAGTAACCCTTGCATCAGGTTCTGTCTTGTGTCTCTGGGCTCTGGCCAAGCCCACGTGCAGGAGCATCTCTATCAGCACATGAGCCAGAGCAGAGACTGTGCAAGGAAGGGGAGCAAACTCAGCCTGGACTCCAGGGTCTGTCAGTCAGCACTGAGCTCTCAGAGCAGATTTCCAATTCTGGGTATTTTCCCTCTTACCAGATTCTTTTAACATCTAAATCTTAAAAGCATCTTTCATCAGAACCTATTAGTGATGCAAGGAAGGGTTCTTTGTTTTACAGAGCAGTGCAGAGAAAGCAAGGGATCGGATTTCTGGGTTTAAATTCCCCTCCCTGCACCATGGGCTGTCTTTGGTACACCTTGTCTAGAGATCTTCAGGGTGCTTTGCCACAAGAAACCTCAGGAGTGAGGACTGAGGCCAGATTCAGCTGTTCTTTACATGACTGCACAAGACCAGAAGAGGAACTAAACCCAAGTTCTCCTGTTGTTCCTGCCCATTTCACATCCCCCTCTGTGGAGAGCCTTGTTCAAACATGGCTTAAAGAAAGAGGCCATGAAGGTATACAGCTGATGGGAAAGTAAAAGGTAGCTGTAAAGCAGCAGTTCCCAGGCTTGATTCTGTAAATAATTAGGTTCTCAAGCACCATTTTATAAACAATAAGATTGTCAGACAGTCTTCTCATAACAGGCAAAACATTCTGTCCTTGGCTGCTACTGGGAACAGATAGCTGCTCTGAGAACAGATATGAAAGTTTTGAGAACTTTTCATATCACGGTGAGAACACTGATCCTGTTTTCAATAAACAAACCACAGGTATTGTAAACAAAAGGAGGGGTTAGAGTTTTCTCTGTAACCTATCGTGAGCTCAAATTTTGCAATATGCATGAAGTTAATTAACACTGTTATAAAAGGTGGCTGATTTGATCAATAAATTGGAGTCGATGCTCATCAGTCGGATGGTCATCTCCCTTCACTTCAATACCCCTCCACCAATAAACCATTCCATCCATCCCTGATAATTCACAAGTGGAGAAAAACAAATATCAGCAAAGGTATCAGGTATATTTTAACCCAAATAAAAGGTATATTTCAACCCAAATAACCAGAAGAGCAGTGCAACACCACAAAAGTAAAAATGCCTTTTGGAGATGAATGAAGTAAACCCAAATTTGACTTTAGCCTTGGGGTTTCATTAAGCAGCAGCAGGAAACAGGCAAAGCAAAGGTGACACTTCACCAGGACCCTCGTGACAATGGGATTAGGAACACCCCAAAGGTAACACAGCAGCACCACAGACTTTTTGACTCAGCAGTGTAAGAGGAAAGTGGGGTCATTCAGGACAATGTGATCTCCAGTACACATGGGGGGAAAAGTAAAATGCTTCCCTCTGGATTAGCTTTCTTCCCAACTGTACCCTGCGAATCATGGAAGCAGATTAGTTCTGGGTGTTCATTGCAACCATAATCCTCTCACCCCAGTGCTGCTGCTGCCTTCATGGTGCTAATTCACTGAAACAGAAGATCCCTACAAAAGCTCTCACAGCTCATCTTGATTCCCCAGTGATGGCTGATAAAAAACAGGACCTTATTCAAATTTCAGCTGCCACACTGCAGAAGCACGGAGTACTTTACTTTGGCACCAACACTGCTAAACAAAAACTACCTCAAGAACTTACTAATTCATTTTAAATGAAAAAAAATGTACATTCTTGGTTTTTGTGCCTGTCACATTTCTATTTGGACATCCAGGACTTGCACAGCACTGAACAAAAAAAAATATACTGCTCCTGACAGCTCATTCCTATACAAGGAAGAGTTAGATGAAAACTGAAACTCAGCATCCAAGCTTTTAAGAAACTAACCTGGCAGATTGCATGCAAACTTCCTTGGCAAACAGAAACAACAGGAGCTGAATAATACATAAAAAAATATATTGACAGAACTGCTTCTGCGCACACCACTTTCAACGTAGATGATGGAAGCACCAGAGAATCTTTATGGAAAGCCAGCACTGACTTGGCTTGAAAGGCACCTTAACAAACAAAGGAAGTACTTTAAAAAAAAAAAATGCAGTGCTAAGACATTATCAAAACATGCATTATAGCTTGTGAAAGCCCTCTGCCAGTGAGTGTGTCTGCAGAGGACTGTGCAGAGCATTGATCTGTCTGTGTTCTGGGTGCTTTTTGGGTGATGCCTGACCGGAGTTTACAAGGGCAGGCTCAGAGGTCCCTGTTGTTTATTTCTCTGCAGTCTTTTACTTGTCACTGATAATAGTTTTCAAGCCACCCAGCCTGGGAGGATGCAGACAGGGGTTTGCCAGGGGTGAGAGGTCAAAGCAATAATGTGCCGAGCAGGGTCAGAAATATTTATCTGCACCAAAATGGTTCTGGATAATCAAATAGTTGAAAATTAGTTTTGTGACAGGGCTCGTATTGTTTGCCTGTTTTCCTTACACAACAGAAATAAGGAGCAGGGCCTGTCTCCAGTGGGGAGGACACTCCACCACATCTGTCTCACCTGCTGCATGCAGAGTTTGACAATGCTGCTGTGGCATTTACCAACCTGCTCCTGCCACCTTGGGAACAGCCCCAGCCCTGCTGAGCTTGCTGAGGGCACAGGGGCTGCAGTCAGGGATTGAAGGGACAGGGGCAGCTGTTCCCAGGCATCAAACATCCTGATGATAAAGTCACCAAGCTCCCACACCTCTGGTAGGTGGTACAGGGGGAAGATCAGACACCCAGCTAACAATAAATACTGAAAACAAGATCGCTTCGGAGCTGGCTGAGAGCTGAAATCTTCTGGACAGATAAAATCACTCACAAAAATACACCTGAGTGTCAGCCCTTCTGCAGAGCAGCAGGCACACCAGCACTTGGTATTCTCTGTCTCCTTTCCACTCTGCCAGCTGCTTTTCACTTCATGTTTACTGGTAATGCAGCAGAGCATCAGACCCCTGGATTTCAGTGAAGTATGTACTCACTCTGAAATGGGAAAACATTGCTCTTGTTAAAAATTTCTGACTGAAGCAGATCTGCTCCTCAGATAATGTAATGACACCAAGGTCCTCAAGAGAACCCCCTCCAAAGCTAATAAAGTGAAAACAAATCCAGTTACATCAGGTTAATTTAAAGAACTTCTCTTTTTTAAATGTACATGGAGAGAAAATGGAAGAAACCTTCTAAATTAATTCCAGCATTATAAATTTGATTTAGTGAGTGCAGTGTGCACCACTGTGAGAGCAATAACAATATAGGAATGTTTTAAGCAGAGAAAATAAATTATTTCAAAAGGGAGTGGTGAGGGGAAAAAACAGCAAATGTGTTAGAGAGAACCCACTCCAATATTAATTAGAGATCTGCAGTTCTGTTTGCATTGGCTTCATTAAATGAGGAACTGGAATTAGCAGAGGCTCCAAACTCAATGGAGAGAAACAGCTGGAAACTCAGCCAAACCCCTCCAGATGTGCCTGGTTCTCATCCCCAGCCACAGAAGAGCCCTGGGTAGACCAGCTCATGTTCCTGCTCCCATTCTTTGCACACACAAGTGCAAAAGATGAACTCCATCTCTGGGGAGCAGTTGCTGTGCCAGCTACTACTAAGGAACAAGGGAGACTTCACGCTTCAAATCAATGATTCTCTCCAAGCTACAGCTCCCACAGGGGGTTTTAAACCCATCTAAAGTGAACAGTGATCAAGAAAGTGAAGAGCTTCAGCAAGCAAGCAAATGAACTGCAAGGTTACACTACTGTCTTGGGTTGGAAATGCAAGATGTTATCGGGGGTGTGTGTTCTATTGCCATCTGTTAGGGCAGCTCTCTGCTGTCCATGGGGCAGTTGTTTCTTTATCTCTCCCACAGCCAACCCTCCCTCCAGCAGATCTCTGCTGTCCATGGCCACTGAGTGTCCCTGCAGGGCTGATCCAATGCCAGCATCCCATGGGGAGATGCTCCGCCCAGGGGAGGAGCCAAGCATTCCTGCCTGGATCCAATCTGAGCCTGGCACAGCACAGCAGCCTTTGCCCCCTGCACTGCCAGAGGAGCAGCTTTCTGCTGCCCTGCATGGCCAGAGGGAGCCCAGGCCCATCTGCAGCAGCCCTGGAGCTGCAGAGGAAAACTCCCCCCTTGTGCAGGATCCCTGCTGCAGCAGAGCCACAGCTGGCACTGCAGGAGGGCTGAGCCCCCCTGGGATGGGGCTGGGACACCTCCCTGACACACAGGGGCAGGGACTGCTCTCACTCTGGCAGTGGTGTGTTTTCTCTTTCTGTACTATTGCATTTGTATTTTTATTTTTCCTAGTAAAGAACTGTTATTCCTATTCCCATATCTATGCCTGAGAGCCCCTTAATTTCAAAATTATAATAATTCAGAGGGAGGGGTTTTACATTTTCCATTTCAAGGGAGGCTCCTGCCTTCCTTAGCAGACACCTGGCTGTTCAAACCCAGACAGGGAGTGTGTCCCCATGTTTCCCATGCCTGGTTCCTTGGGAGCCAGGATGGAGCTGATGCTGGATATTCTGGGCACCTCCTGCTGGAACTGAATCTTGGGCAAACCCTGTGCTGGAGCAAGCAAACAGAAAAATGCTGAAGGAGCTGAGAACAGCAAGCAAGGACAGTCACCATTATCCCAGGATAACACCAACACAAGAAAGCTCCCAGCCAAACAGTGCACCTACCTGTCCCCAGGTAACTCATCCTACAAATTCTTTCATTTTCACAAAACCAGGAATTTTTTTCTCCCATCCCAGGACATACTGACCCAAAACACATTCCCTTGATATAGCCCCACATCTCCTTGCAAAGCCATTGCCATGTTTTCCTTTTTTTTGATATCAATGCTGGCCTCTCAAACCGTGGTAGCTGGCAAGCAACTGCTGAGGCTACAAAACCTCCCCCCAAACCAGTGGGAGACCTGAAAGAACAACAGAGCCTTGCCCATCCATATGTGAATTGCTGCCCCTCCTGGAGGAGCCTTGCTGCTGTGGGGGCAACACTGGGGCCCTGCTCCATGCTGGGGGCCCAGCTCCTCCAGCACCACATGGAAAAAGGGAAAAGCAAACGTAGCAGCAATTTAACCCAAAGCAGATAACCCCAACCATGGATGTATTCAATGAAAAAAAAAAATAACCCAAAGGACAACACAAGGAACAGCAAATTAATACACAAGCTGAGCTCTTTTTTATATATAACATCTGTCAAAATACTGAAGTGTTTGCTTTTTTTGTACAAGCAGGAGGTTATGATTGTGCAGACAGTCATAAAGCAGGGCAGTATTATAAAAATTAGGGATTTCCTTCATTGTCTCTACTGGTTTGCAGTTACTAATTATGAGACTGCTAAGTGCCAAATGGTCAATGAGCAAGTGTAATTGTTATTTAAGTGCAGGCAGCCAGGTTGCAGATACACTACAATACACATATGTACATTTAATCCACTGCTGACTGCATGTGGAGTCGAGTCGAGCAAAGGGAAGGCAGCAGCACGTGTTTGGGCACACTCTGCCTGAAGGCACATGCAGGCAGCTGAGAAAAAGGCTCATTTTTCCTGACTTGGGCTCCTTACTGCAGGAACCAAGAGCAGGAGGCAGAATATAGAGCCAGTGAATCAAAGAATGGTTTGGGCTGGAAGGGACCTGGAAGGTCACATCCCCCTGCCATGGGCAGGGACACCTCAATAAGATCCAGCCTGACCCTTAGAGTGTCCAGGGATGGAGCATCCACCACCTCTCTGAGCAACCTGTGCCAGTGTTTTATCACCCTCACTATAAAAATGTCTCCCTTATATCTAATTTGAATCAACTCTCTGAGTTTAAAACAAATTCCTCTGTCCTACAGGCTCTACTAAAAAGTTTCCCCATCTTTCTTGCAAGTCCCCTTATGGTATTGAGAGGCTGCAATAAGGTCTTGCTGGAATACTCTGAATTTCTTTAAGAGCCACAGGAGACATCCACACAATGCAGAATAGGGACCACAACGGAGGCTTTAATCCCTTATAATGCCAAAATCTGGCCCCTTTCCACAGCAGGGCATGGGCACTGATTATTTCCATGGGCTGGAAAGGGTGGGAGAGGTGGCAATGGGGTGCAAATCCTAAATTAGTAGTGCCACAGGGCCACATCAGTCACTTGCAAGTGCCCAGAGGTGCAGCAGAGTGAGGATCAGTGCATCACCCTGCGATGGACAGGGAGGGAGCAGGGACTGGCACTGCTGCCACCCCACCCCAGAGGGCTGCTGTGTCACCAGGGCAGGTGATACAGCCACAACAAGAATGAGGAGGAGGAGGTGAAGCACCTCAGAGCCCAGCTGGGTCCATCCCCCAGCAGTGCCCAGCTGGGAGCCAGGAGCAGCAGCCAGGGAAATAGCTCACACCTCTCAGGATGATCCCCATCTGACAGGGACTGGCTGCTGCCAGCAGTCCAGCACTTGGCTCTGCTCCATCTCTGCACCAGCTTCCCAAAAAAGCCAGTGCTCAGTCAGCATGTCCTGGGACAGGCAGCACACACTGAGCAGAGCAGGGAGGGTGGCCCAGGGCAGTGAGCTCACCTGAGCCTCTGGCATTGAGGTCAATTTATCCTTTCTCCAAGCCCCAGCTCCCCAGAGCACCCCTGGTCAAAATGGGAGGGGGGTCTCATCTATTTGACCACCACTCCTGAGACAGGAAGAGTCAGCTGCAAAGGGGACATGGAGGAGCCACAGGAATGAATGAAGCAATTCTCCTCAAGTGGCACAAAATAAATACAGCATGATAATGAGTAAAATACTTTTTATTTTTATCCATTTGCAATTCAGTTATCATCTCAGAGTTGCAGCTCTACTTCATCCTGCCAGCTTCTGAGTTATTTTAGACTTTGGGTCAGCTTTTTAGGTTTGATTTTTCTTTTTTAACTGCATTGTTTTCCTGAACTTTTCTGGGGCACCGCATTACAATGGACTCCACCGAGCTAGTCTGTGACAGTTCACCTTTAAAGGATTAGGCAGCCACAGAAAGTATTACAGCAATGCAGTTTATGTAGACCTGGAATGTATTCTCCAATGAGATTAGCCTATCTAATAGGATTTGGGGAAGCTTTCAGGGCCATTAGGATGCCCCCTACATGCTAAAGGCTCCAGATGCTGTAACCATTTGATTTAATCTAATCAAGACTGCCTAGGTGTATTTTGTCACTGGATGTTTCTGTCATTTTCATACTACATCTCAATAGACAACTCCCATCCAGGTTCCATTGTGTACAAACAGGCAGACACATCTGAGGCTGATCTTCAATTCTAACAGACACTAATTATTAAAGCCTGGGTTTACAGTCTAATCCTGCAGGGAATGGAGCATTCCCCTAATGCTGCTGAAGGGATGCTCTGGGGACCCAGTTTCCTTTATTTTACCCTAAAAACCACTCTATTCTACCCCTGTTTGTCACCCAGCTCTAGGAAGAGCCCTCAGTGCTGTGCAGAGCAGCAGCACTGAGGATCAAAAGGAAATAAAATCATCATTCTTACCCCAGAGCTGTGGCTGTGCAAACACACACAGCTGGACACAGCTGCAGGCCAGCACAGATGGGAGCTGGCTGGGCTGGGAGATGCAGGGGCCTCTGCAGACATCTCCTTTGATAAGCAAAGATGATGCCATAAATCCACTGATGAGCACTTGCCCTCTGCAAGTGAGCAAGGGCCCTGGGAGGGATGAGCAAGTGCAGGAGTTACCATCTTCTCAGGGGCTTTTAGCCCTAACAAAAACATTTCCCTTCTCCACAGGTTAAACAGAGATCCTCAGGACACATTCTTTAAACCCCAGCCTGCAGAGGAAAGCAAAGGTCAGCTCCCAGGAGGGCACTTCTGGCTGACAGAGAGACAGAGAAGTGTCCTGCATCCCTAAAACACATCCACACATCAGCTGAAGGCAGCTGTGCACACACAGCTCCCACCAAGCAGGGAAAGCATCCATGGGTGAGAGGGGCTGGAGCAACATCTGCAGCATCCAGGTGTGACTTTTGCAGTTATCTGCTCTCTTGCCATCTATGTCCTTTTAAGTATGAAGCAAAAATAAATATTTAGGATTCAGGAGGCTGCACTGGAGGAAGTTCTGAGTGCCAGATTCACCTGAGGTGTGGCTGTGACTGTCACACATCCATCTGTGTCACTTTAAGCCCACAAAGAGCAGCTGTAGTGCCAAGTGGCTTTAACCTGATCCTGCTGCAGATCTAGTCAAGCCCTCCTTTGTGTTTATTTTAAAGGACTAGTTCAGGCATCTCTTCCTCAGTGATATTCATCAGAGGGAAGGAGCAAAGATGAAAGCCTGCAGCAGCCTCTGGGCAGGATTTGTCCAACCCTGTAATTCAGCCCTCCCAACAGACCAAAATTTGAGAGGTATGGGCACACCAGGAAACATGAACCATTTGAGCTGATCCTGACTTACCAGGAGGTGAGGAAGGGATTCCTCATTCCCCAAACACCTTCTCATGTCACTTTTTTTATTAAATGAGTATTTTCCCCATTATTTTTCCAGTGGAAAAACAATTATTTTTAGAATCAAGGCTAAAAGGCCCATTGTTTGTTACTGACAACTCAGAAGCACAATGTTCTCCCAAAAGCCTTCAACCCTGCCCTACAGAAATCCCACTGTCAGCAGCCTGGATTGGAGCACAAACACCATCACTCATCCCATGGAGCTTGTGTAAAATCAAAACACAACACAGGCACAGCACAGGGTGGATTTCTGTTTTAAGGACTGACTCATATACAGCAATTTGTGGTTGTGAACAGTGAGTGGAGGTTACAGAGGCAGCATTTCAGGAGATACCAAAGCAAAGTCAAGATGGATGGAAGGCAGCAGATGCTCAGCTCTGTAATGCACAGAACCGTCATTGATTTCAACAGCTTTATATTCAGGTGCAGCCATCCCCAGTTTCTGGCCTGGTGTATTTGGTTGCCAAATACAAGGTGTTCTCCTTGCCCATGCCAAGGCACAGGAGAGAGACCACTGAGCAGGTCAGGTGAAATCCAACACTGGCATATACCAATAACTTCACATGACTGACTCACTGCAAATCTTTTCCCCTTGGTATTCATGAGAAAATCCAGGTTTATTTCTCAAATTCCCTCAAAATGCTTAAACCCTGCTTTAAAATGAGAATTAAATCTGCATTCAGGAAGTTACTGTGGATGTAGGTTGGTGCTAACTCGAATTAAATTATAGTTCCATTTTTCATAAACAAAAAGCTTTGTCACTTCTAGAAGCCCTGGCAGAAACAAGTGGCCCCATAGCTTAATTAAATCCACAGAGTCAAGTCATGCAGATGCAAGTCTGGCTGTGCCACAGGGACTGCAGGTGACCCAAAGCAAGTCACTCAATTGTCCCCAGGCTGCCCTGTCCCGCAGGAGAGCACTCCATGGTATTTCAGCAAGTCCTGGTAAGTCTTTGGGAAGAAAAGACTGAAGAAATACAATTATCTTGATGCTCATTCTCATTGCTGCACACCAATATTCCTTCTTGCCTTGGTGTTTTTATAACACTATTTTATTTCCTTTTGCCCTGCCTGTGCACAGCAAGCTCGTGTAAGAAAAGCAGAATGAGCTCCTCTAGGTTGTGCCCCACAATTTAACATTTCCCCCTTCCACAGAGATGCTCTGGCTTGGACAGGAGGGAGCTGAAAGGGAGAAAGGCTCAGAACAGAGCCCCCATTTTGATGGGGACTAATGACAAATCCCTGACCCAGCATTTGGCCTCAAATTAAAAGCCATCCCAGTCTGTAACTCTTTCAGAAATTTGCCTAAATGCACTGAACCTGAATGCAACTCCTGTAACAAATCCAGCTGCTGCTTTAAAAAAATAAAATAGTGATAACAAAAAAAAATCTTACAGTCCCTCCACAGTCCCATCAGTGACTACAGAGGGATCAAGTACAGAGAAATACAGGAAATAATCTCTGAAAATTAGTGAGAATTGGCATAAACTGAATGGATGGCCACTGCTGGTTTAGACATTAAAAATCCTCATTTTCTTCTTTTATGTCAACTTTGCAGATTCTCCTCTTTAACAAAGCTGAGATTTAAAAAAAAAGGAAGCTATATCTGATCTCATCAGCCATTCTGTCTTTAAAGCATTTGACTACAATCCACACCAGACATACTTAGCAAACTTTAAAATACAGCCTCTCAACATTGTTACAATTAAGTCACTCTGAAATGTCATGAAAAGCAATCTAGTCCCATTAAAATCTTCACACTCATTAAAAAAGCACTTACAGACTCGAAAATGTTCCTAATACATTATTTAAAGACACAAGATGTACAGTGACTAAAAACCTTGTACAGAAAAAGAATAGCAACAGTCTGCTTTAAAAAAGCCTGTGTGCAAATGTGTGTTATAATTAGCTAATTGGGAAACTGCAGGTAGAAGGCAGTTTGTCATCTACTGGGTTTTGTCTGGGGGTTTTATTTATTTCACTCTCTTTTTATTAAAGGAAGAGGGAAAAGGGTGCTTTCTTTTTATTCAAGGGGAAAAAAAAATCCCATTGTAGGCAATTGATGATCATTATGCAGATGACATGTGCCAAAGCCACCTCTTTTCCTGGAAGGGGTAGGGAAAGCCACAGACATCCTCCAACACCAGGCAGACAAACAAAGAAGGGGTCACTGGAAGTTGTGAATCCCTGGACAAAGACAAACGAGCTCAGGCTGTAACACAGCCACTGCCCTCCTATAATGCTGCATCTTTTTTTTTTTTTTGATGTTAACAGAAGATGAAGGTATAAAATTTGCATCTTTATTGAACCCACTGCGAGATGAGCCACATTCCCACAGAGCCCCTGAGCAACAGAACAGAAGTGGATGCTTCTTCCAGGGAGGCTCTCACTTCTCACTGCACCTCACCTCAGTTAAATACTTGGATTTTATGGAGGCTTTTTCACAATTCTGACCAGTGCAAGAAGGAAGTCCGGCTGCAGGAAGGCATTCAGCCATCATTTGAAGGAGTTGGAAGAAAAGAAAGAATCTGGAAAAATGGATCATTGTGAGAGGGATCTCCCTGTTTTCAGCATCACCAGGACAAAGAAGTAATTTAAAAGCAAATTTGGAGAAGAGGACAAAGAAAAACAGTATTTACTTGCAGAGAACAAGGGGCAAGAACTCCTTGGCATCCTACAGAAGCTTCCAAACAATCAATAAAAAAAAAAGAATAAAGAATCCAATCTTAGTCAGCTTTCTGAACAGCCCATGACCCTCTGGAGTGGTTCGGGGAGAGCAGGAGGGCTCAGCCCTGTGCCTGTTCCCCAGGAGAACATCCTGCATGCATGCATCACCCTGAGCCAGGCAGGGCAGCCACCTCGCTGGGTGCTCTGCCAGCAGCCAGCTCAACGTCTGAGGGAGATCAGAACAGGCTCAGAGCATAATGAGTCTACCCAGAATAATCAGCCACCTGCACAAGTTGTGACTAGGGATCTCCTGAGTCATGCTCTTTAGCAGCCTTGCTCTGTGTCTCTTCCACAAATGCCTCCAGCACATTTCCAAACCCACATCAGCTTCTCACACCCACCCAGAGGTGATGATTTCCACAGCTTGCTGCCTGCTTGAAGGAAGAAATATCTTCTTTTGAGCCTCCACACTTCATCTGCCACCTCTAGGTCTGGTATGAAGAAGAACTTGAACAGTCACTCCCCATCTACTTTATTCATGGCTGTATCAATGTTTATCACACTCCTGCTTAATCATCCCTTTTCCAGAGTAGAGCTCTCCTCTGTTCACCCACTCTGTACATGGAAGGATTTTTTTTCTCTCTCTGATCACCATCTTCACAGCCCATCCCTGTACCTCTTCCAATTTTATTACACCCTTAGAGAAAGCACATTCCAGACACAGCAATCCATGGATGTCTACAGCAGTATGATGGCATCTTCTTTTTCTCCTGTATTTCTGCTCAACAAGTCCTGACACCCCATTTGTTCTGTGAATGCTCTGAACTGGTTGTTATTTCTTTAGGACTGTCCTCAGAGGGCAGGGGAAGGGATGCGTGCAGGTTGTGCATCAAGCAAGGGAGTATGTGTATCTTGTTCTTCCTCTGCTCCTCCACAGTCCAGGAGTGCTCAGATTCATGGCCCAAAGTCTGGGGACAGAGCAGGTGTGGGTGGGACACAGCAGGACATACCCAAACAGGACTGGGATTCATCACACACTGCTCTTCCACCTTCATCCAGCTGGTTATTACAGCTGAAACACACAGATATATCACAGTGATTTGTAATTCCAAATCTCCAATGAACACAATCAGAAACTTCATGACTGTAGGCACTGAAGGAGTGTCTGATTCAGGCTGCAAACCCCAGAACTATAATGCTCATTATAATACTATTAATATGTAGCTAAAGTGTCAGAACAAGATTCTCTATTTGATACTCTCTGAAGGGAGCTACAAAAGTGATGAGCAGACTATGTGAATGAGTTTATCTTGGAGAATAATGAGTTTATCTTTAAAGAAAAGCCCATTGCAGGCAATTTATGACAGTTATACAGGTTAGAGAAGGGGGGAAGCATGGGACAAAAGGAGATGAAAGAGAGAAGCAGGAGCATCTTTTACAAATGCCAAAGACCTGAAATAATGTCACTTGAACTGCCAAAGGCACTTCAGCTTTCAGGCAAATCAGTCACGAGGACGAGCAGCTTCTCCAATCATAGCGCAGCTGCCTCCCAAAAAAATATCTCCTTAGCTCCAGTCTTGTCCCTGCAAAACCTGCTCCTGCTCTCTAACGTGTCCCAGGCCCTTTCTGAACAAAGGCCACCAATTAAAGGGACACCAAGGTTCCATTGTGACACAGACCATTACCCACTGGGGACCCAGCCCACAGCACCAACTGTTTGCACTTGTGAAATGGCTGCATCTGAATTTGGGCCTCTGGAAGCACAAATCTCACCTGTGAATGCTCCAGCCCCTGCTCTCCCCTGGGACTGTTCTCCCTGGAAAGCCAAAGGAAGGTTTCTGACAGCATCACTGTCCTTGTGCAAGGTTTATCTTCTGACATCCTTCCCAGCCACGCTGCTGCCAGTACAGAACTCTGCCGGCACAACCCCATCCTCTCTCACACTGCCCCACTCAGGTTTGGGGCTTTTGGTAGATCTTAATACCTGATGCAAATACTAGAATGTTACAGGGCATAAAATAGCCAGAACAATCTGGACATGTTTTATTACAGTGCTTTATCATTTAACACACAATGGGGGCATGTATTATGAAATACCACACCACTGAAGGTGAGATATTCTATTTTAATACAACTCCACAGCTTCCACAGGAGAACAGATTGTTTTAACCTCAGATCCAGTAATTTCCAAATATGCAAAGATAAATGCCAGTGCTGGTACAAAATGTGCTATTGTGAATATTGAACGAAGTCAATGCTCAGTGGGAATTCAGGGAACTAACTATAGTTCTCACATGGCTCCAGTACCTGAATTTGACTCTCCAAACAAAAAGGCAGGGGTTGGCAAACACACAGCTTTTTGTTTCCCTCCTAGAGCCCTCCCAGCTCTGGGGGATTCCCACAGCTCTGAGATTAATGCTCTGAAAATGGCTCTGCAGCCAAGGCAAAGGTTTAGCTAATTGAGGCAAGGGAGGATGCGAAACATGGAGTGCATCACTAGCACACCCCACAGTGACCCTGTGAGTGCTGGGGGAGGGTTTGGTGCTCACAGAGAGCCAGCACCAGCTCTGGGCTCAGGCTGGACACAGCACCCCCGGGAGCTGAGCATGGAGGTGCCACTGCAGGGAAACTCACCTGGAGCTGCCCCCAGTGCTGCACTCCTAAGGGGAGGTTAAACCTGCCTGCTACAGACAGCCTGCTTACAGAATGCAGTCATACAGACACTTTTAAAAATATCAATCAGTTAACAAGCACTGTCAGTGGAACAGGGACTTCGTGCCTTGTGCTCTGAGCAGCCATTTGCACTGAGCCCATCCTGCATGTGCAGGACAAAATCACAAATTTTCTACAAATCAGGTAAGTATGAAACAGAAGGGAAAAAAAATACCCTAAACAGCACATTAGTAATGTTTGGCCTCATTCTGCTCCCCATTTCCCCCTTCTCCCAACACATTTATTCTCTTTAGTTCTGCTCCTCTGTGCTAGAATTAAAAGAATATTCATCTTTAGTGCCCAGCAGAGGACAAATCAGGCTGTCCACAGCAGGAGACAGCCTGCAGCCTCTTCCAGAGACAGCAGGCTCTGCTGCCTGAACGGGCCATTGCAATCAGACTTGATAAAAACATCCAAATAAAAACCCCACAAAATGTGGGGAGAGACCCTGCCTGAGCTCACTGTGAGCACACCACACACGAAACACCTGCAAGGAACATCTGGGTGAGGAGGCTGGGAGCTGGGGCGAGACATGGGCACTGCTGGGGCTCCACTCCAGCACTCAGAGCCCTGCTGTGCTGCCAGCCCAGCTCACCCAGGGCTGGCAGCACCCTCCATCCCTCTCAAAGCTCCTCCCTGGCCAAAGGCACCATCCTCTCCCTCACCTGGGGAATCCCTGTTTGGAGCTGTGGGAATCCCTTCAAAACCACAGCAGGGAAGAGCCCAGACATCAATTTGTGCTTTCATCCAGCCCATATAAAAGTGATTTGTTACATTTATTATTGTTATTTCTTAGATCCCTCCAATTTTAAGCACTCCTAGAGCCTGCCCTTCCTGTTGGGCCCCTTTGCCAAGCAGGCAGCACAGAGGCTGACCACTCAGCAGTGCTCACAGGGGATGCAGCAGCTCCACATCCCTCTGGGCTGTCAGCTCACCTGGGGGACAGGTGTGGTGGTGTTCACAGGGGTTCTTGGAGAAGGGAAGAAATGAGGATCTGACTCCATGTTTCAGAAGGCTTGATTTATTATTTTATTTTATATATTACATTAATACTATACTAAAAGAATAGAAGAAAGGATTTCATCAGAAGGCTGGCTAAGAATAGAATAGCAAAGAATGATAACAAAGTTTTGTGGCTCAGCTCTCTGTCAGTCAGCTGACTGTGATTGCCCATTAATTACAAACCACATGAGCCCAATCACAGATGCACCTGTTGCATTCCACAGCAGCAGATAATCAATGTTTACATTTTGTTCCTGAGGCCTCCCAGCTTCTCAGGAGGAAAACTCCTAAGGAAAGGATTTTCCATAAAAGATGTCTACGACAGACAGGGACAAGGAGGGTCTGATCACACAGCACTGAGGGCAGCACAAATCCTGTCTGAATGCAGGGAGCAGGGCTGGCCACTAATAACTCATCCATCTCTCAAACACCACACAGGACTGTGCTTCAGCCTTTACAGCAAAGCTACCACGCTGAAGGGAACCCCTGTGCCCAAAGGAATCCTCGCTCCTGAGACTGGCAGGGCTTTGCACCGCTGGGAAAAACAGTGAGGGCAGAGAGTGTCTGTGTGTCCTCACAGCCAGGGGGGGATTCTACCACAGGAGGCTGTGCTGAGGTAAAACCAGAGAGCAAAGCAAGCACAGCAAAGCCCAAGAGTGAACAATGCAGGAGGAAATGCTGGAGAGAAGCATTTACACCTGTGTGTAGGTTTAAGTGCAGCTCTCCTCTTCCTACAGCCACCCACAGCCATCTCCTCCACACTCATTCATTCTGATACTCCCATTGACACCAACAAATTAATTTGCATTCTGTCTCAAATAATTTATTTTTATGTGCTTTTAAATCTCTCATGCTACCAAAACACTTGCTTTGTGTCTTCTCCAGGTGAGGAGCAGGTCCATACACCCCCAAAGGCACCTGCCAGTGCAGCACCAACTTCACCCCAGCAATGTGTCCCACCAGAGCAGGGGCTCTCCAAGAGCTGGCTGGCACATCCAGAGGGCAGAGATCTGCCTGGGTCAGTGCCATGGGAGATCCTGTTTCATGGCAAAACAATTGCTCATAAAAATTCCATTTAAGTTGCTATAACTTAACATTGTCCAAATGAAAACCCAGAGGCTACAGCTGAACCCCTGGTGACTCTATTGAGTTGAAGGGCATTTTTTTATTTTTTGTCTTGCCTTTTTTTTTTTTAATATTCATTGATCTGAACAAACATAATAATCACCATCTGTTGTGAACACAGTCGGAATGGGAAATAAACCACACAAAACAAAGGGAAAAAAAAGAGGATCACATACAAGACTGGTGTAAACCAGCAAAATTCCTCTGACCCCAGCAGATCCATCAGCACTCAGGTAAAGTGTTTCATTCAATTTCTCTCTGAAATTGCTCATAACATTAAAAATACACTTTAGCCGGAGGGGTTTTGGTTTGGTTTCTTTTGTGATGCAGGGCTGCTTTCTGTTTCCTTTTGTTCTAATGCTCTTGTACACTAAGTGGAAAAGGATCTCAGATCTTGACATCCCACTTCAGTAGAAAGATGTCACAGACAGCAGCATCCCTGCCTCTGCCTGCCGAGCCAGGCAGTCAAGCACCTCCTCAGCCCCTGCATTACCGGCCTGAGACACTGAATAAATTCCCTCTGCTCCTGCACAGAGCAAAAACAACAAAACACTGGCAGCAATGTTTAATGACTCGGTGCCACGGAAAATAAATGGCTTAAAAACATAAGTGCTTTTTGGGAAAGCAAGCTCTTCAGTGCTGGAGAGGAGCTGAAGCTGAGTGGATGCTTTCAGCACTCACCACCACGTGTCCAGCACCCCACCACGGAGATGTCCCAAATGTTTGTGATCCCAGGCACCTGCTGGGCTGGGGGAGCACAAGGGACCCTGCTCTGGGTACTTTTTGCACATGCAAGGGGTGCAGTGCATGTGCAAAAAATTCAGTGGTGGAGATGTTTTATGCTGCACCAGAAAACCAGCACCACTGAAGGTTTAGCCAAAATCCAAACATTCCTGGCTCATGGGCACAGTCTAACAGGAGGCATGGACCAACTCACAGCACTCAGGGATAAATCAGGAAAAGAAGCTTTGGAAAAGCAGCCCTGTCCCCATGTATTATGTATTTTCTGCTTAGCATCTTGCAAAATCCTTAGAAAACTGCAGTGCTGCTCACATGAGCAGTGGGTCTGGAGAGAGACAGGGGTGTCAGGAGCAGCCCTGAGCACAGCCCTGGACAAGGCCATGAGCAGAAGCTGTGCCAGCACCACACCTTTGGCACAGCTCAGGACACCACAGCATCTCCACAGAGCTGCTCACAACACAGGGGAAAACCAGCAAAAATACAGGTGAGGTTTTCCATCACTCACATGTAATGGCAACAGATTAATAAGAGCTGGATATTAAGCACAAAAAACCCCCAATAAACAAAAATCCAACAACACCTCTAGCCTCCCAAGTGCCACCTTAGTTCTGTTCCCATTTCAATGGAACTTCTGCAGCCAGAATCCTGATGGCACTAGAGAATGGTACAGACCGCCCAGAACCAGGATGAAACTCTTCACATAGTCAGAGGAATTGATTCTGGGCAATATGGGAATTTTTGCCAGATTTGGAGTATTTTTCTGGGTTCTGGTGAAACCCAGCACTAAAATGATGCTAGACTTGAAGTGGAAAGGGGTCTTATATCACTGGAGCAGGAAACAAACCGTGGAAAAGCTCAGATGTGATGTAGGATGAAAAGCAATTGGTTTCTATCCCTGGTGACTTGTGAATTCATTACTGTATTCCCTCTAAAGCATCTCACACTGATCTCAAAGCTTCATGTTGTCATGAGTTTCCTGGACAAGCAGGATTATTTTGGGATTAATCCTTTGCTAGATTTAGCAGTGCCTCACACACTGAAACTCCACATGAGAGCCAATCTCCCTGATTTCTCCACCTGACTTCTCCTGGCTCCCTCTATCAGTACTGGTAAGTATTTCTAAGCCCCTGGCATCACTCAGCCCAGGACAATTAGCATTATTTTGTCAAAAAGGGCTTTAAATGAATGCAACTGTACCACACCACCATTCACACCGTGCTCATCCGGCTGACAGATGGGGGTTACATTACCTACTGCTTTGTAATACAACTATTATACACATTTTTCCTGGATAACACTAAGCCTGAGTCTTTTGCAGTCCTCAGGGAGCCTTCTCACTGATGAGGTGGATCTGGCTGTAAAAAGCAGAGTGACCTAAAATCAGAGGCTTAAAGAGTTGCATAACCTTTGAAAGAAAAAATAAAATTACAAATTAAATTTCCAAATAAACCAGAACCTCAAGGGAAGAGTCTCAGCTTAGTATTTGGGAGCCCTTAGCCACATGTTTCCAGCTAACATTTAATGTAGCTGGAAGGGTAAATCCCTCTCTCAAGGAAGAATATGGCCTTTAGGTTTCCCATCCCAAGGGATTAAGAGTGGAGAAGAGGGTTATTTGCATTTACATTTGAAAAATTTGTATTGCCAGATACTGAAAGGAAAAAATAACTATATAGTAATGTCTGCCCTCAACTGTACCCTGCAAAATCAAGAAAGTGGACAGGCTAAACAGCCATCCAGATAAATCATTCAACACTTAAAAAAAAAGAAAATCCACCACAGAACCAACCCTAAATTTCCTGCTTTGATGTTTTCATACTGCATGCAGGGTGTAACAGTAGGTACAACAAGGCTTCCTGCAACCCAACAACATCAACCATGTGCGTAAAGCCTCATTTTTCATTTTTCATAGGTTACTTCCTGGCATCCAGCAGCAATGCCAAAGCAGAGGTTTCCCCACCTGTTCACAACCCAACAAAACCCCAAACATCAATCACCAGGTCAGGACTCTGGTTTTGTGTTGATTTGGGAGCTTATTTGCTCTCTGCTCTCTCTAGAGAAGGGGCCAAGGAATCCACAATGGTTTGTCATCTTTGTGCACCAGGAAAATTAAAATCCCCAGTGCATCTGAAACATGAGTTTGCTTATGTCTCTGCATAGTAACAATGAATGAACTTTATCCTGTGCAAAAGGTGAGCACAAAAGCAAAATTCACTTCAAGCTCTCTGTTTTCACAGGGATATTGAGAATAAAAGGTACAAACAACCCAGAAAGAAACAAGGCTGACCTGTCCCTTAGTCCCTCTTCAAACATGAATTTCATCCAAGCTCTTGGCACTACAGACCTTGATCAGCAGCAGATCTGCCTTATCCAGGATACCACGTAGATACCATGTGTAAATCCAGGGGCAGATTTAAAAAAGGCTCTTGGGAACACTGCTCCCCTCTGCATCCATGGGCTGAGCCAGACAGAGAGCCCAAGCCCCAGGCAGGCCTTCCATCAGCTCAAGGCAACGGTGCAACAACACAAAAGCCAAAAATGAGACTTTACATACACGTACACACACCCACAGACACACAGGGAAAATTGCTATCAATTATGCTAGTTAATTATACATTCTAATAGAATTAGAGTAAACCCTCCTCATTATCTCCTGCTCCAGCCCCTGCTCCTCAGCGAGCTGACCACACGCTGCACTAATGCCAACAGCCCTCCCCATTAACCTTTATCTGTGCCTCGCAGCTCCGCTGTTTGCTCTGCGTACCACGCTCGTTTTGACCTTGTTTCTGGCTGACCTTTCCTTGGAATATAACATTTGTAGCAGTCCTGGAGACTGGCTCATCTCCCGTGGCCTTGGAGCCACGATGGGTTTCTGCAGAGGAGGATCTCAAACACAGGGTGCCTTGTTTGTTTGCACCGCGTCCCCGGGATCCTCGCCTTCCTCACAGAGCCTCTGACACCACCAGGACAGCTTACAGCAGCTGCTGCGTGTTCAGTTATTAAAAGGAAATCCTGAGGGACGTTTCATTACAATTATTATTATTACTATTTTGCACAGAGTCTGTCAAAGAAGGGTAATCACAGCCATGCCTGTGAGCAGAGCACTGAGTGCCTGGCTGTGCATCCCGCAGTCACCAGGGCACAGAAACCCCAAACCAGCCTGTAACCCCCAAACTGTGACTGCAGCAGGTTAAAGGGGCCTTCCACAGCTGGAGAAAGCAGTTTGCTGCTGGATATTCAGTGATGGTGTTTAGGACAGATGCCTGTGTGGGATTGTGGGTCCTGTGAGCAGCACATCCTTCAGCATCGCTGCCAAGGCCTGACTGCAGGGACAAAATCATCCTCATGCACAGGAGGAAGCTGTGACCTGCATAATGCTTTCTCTGCAAAGTAAACCTGCTCTGTTTTGATTTTTTTAAAAGAGAAAAATAGGGAAACGGACCCAGAATAAAGTTCTCCTTTGAAGGATTACAGAAAAATCCATCAGGAGGAGGAAGCATCTTTCCAAAAAGGGCAAAGTCCCAACTGCCACATAACTGATTTGACACAGCAGTGCAGAGAAGACAGTAATTTATACTCCCAGGAGCACGGGGAGTGCAATTTAACAGAGTTTCCTCTTTTTTCCCTACAGTAATAACACAAAGTGGCAAACCGCTTCCTGGTTTCAATCTCTGCTGTGCATTCCCTGACCTTCCCCACGGACTTTCATGGGGGCTCGAGTGTCAGAGATAAACCTGAAAATCCCATTTGTGAGGGAAGGTCCAGGTAAGATTATGCTAGAAAAAAGAAAAAGGTAAAAAGAATAGATGAATAAAAAAAGATTCACTGAAAATTTAGCTCAGAAATGGTTCAAACTTCCAACTTGGCAAAGGGAGGTATTAATAAAAAACTAACACACACAGACCACTAAAGGCCACTGCCAAGAAATGCTCTGCTGACAGAAAAAAGATTTGAGTTTTTATTTTTTTTCCCCTGACCCATACTTCTCTGGAGATATGAAGCTCAAACAACTCAACATTTAAGGATCATCAACAAAAGTCACAAATAGCTGTATTTTTTAAAATTGCTTTAACATTTTAAACCCTCAAATGTCACCCAAAATAACTGCGTTCAGCTTGAAAAATGGTATTTTTCACTTTGCAGATGTCCAGTGCAGGGCTTATGTCTCTCTTTCAAACAGCACCATTTCAAGCCTTGCAATGGAAACTTCTTTTAAGAGAGGCTTAGTGATTGGAGAAGGAGAGATGCTCTGAGCACAAGGAAACTGAAGGCCATGGCACTCTGTCCTTGGGGCCAGGGAGCCCCAGAAAGAGCCTCTGGGTGACAGAGGGACACAGAAGCCACCAACCACTTCCAGCAGGAGCAGAAGGAATGAACACAACCCACGTGGAAGGGCAGTGAACCTGCTTGTGGAATTCACATTTTCTGAAAAATCCCTTAACCCAGGATTTTCTCCAGGGAAGCTGCGAAGCCTCAGAGAAAAAGGAAAACAATTCTTATCTCATTTGCTTCTCCTGTGTTGTGCTCATGTGGAATGTGTTTGGAGATTGTTTACCCACAGGTGATTGTTCCATTGCATTCTGCTGTGAGTTGTTTTCACTCTTTGGCCAATCAGGGCCAAGCTGTGTCAGGACTCTGGAGAGAGTCAGGAGTTTTCATTATTATCTTTTTAGCATTCTGTAAGTATCCTTCCTGTATTATTTAGTATAGCTTAATATAGTATCATAAAATAATAAATTAGCCTTCTGAGAACATGGAGTCAGATGCATCATTCCTTCCTTCATTGGGGCACCCTGTAAATGCAATAAATACCTGCTGCTGCTGTGTGTCCTGCTCCTGCTGCTTCGCTCCCTCCAGCCCCTCCTAGCAGTGAGATAATCTGGCCTTTAAATAGGGATCACAGCTCCTGACCCCAAACCTGGCAAGCAAGGGAAAGCAGGGCCTGCCAGGTGTTGGGGTGAGATGTCCTCTCAATACCTGCTAGGTTTTGAAAAGGCTTTTATGTGTTAGATCCACCCCTTTTTTAATACTATGAGGACAAAACGGCACTTACGAGGGAAAGGAGCATAAAAAAGGTAATAAACACTTAATGATCCAATAATTGGTTATATCAGAGTAATCACTGTTCTGTAATTAACTCCCATTCCTGCTTGCTCATTTGATATCTTCTGTACCCTTTGATAGGTTCCTGTGAATATCAGCATTCCTTAGAAACTCTTACACTGAAACCTTTTGATGAAGCTAAAAAGCAACGACACCATTAATCACTGCACACGTCCCAGTGGCTTTCAGGCTCCATCTGAGACGAGGCCTTTTCTCCCTGCACATCCCTCCTCAGCTGCCTCCAGCACAGCCCCTTGGCCCTACAATTTGAGATTTTCTCCCTTGCTTCTCCATGTTCCCAGGAAAATGAATTAGCTGTACATTTTCTGTGCCAAAGGGTTAGTGGGAAAGCACACCGACATAAAATTACATCTTGAAAGATAACAAAAAAATAATTACATTGCAGTGTCACGGAAGGATACAGGGAACAGCTGGCATGTCGTTGCAATGTAAAACTGGAATTAAACTCAGGTTAGTGTCACTTCCAGCTAACTGCCCAGGGTAAGCAAGAGCAGACAGGCACAGGGTTTCTGCCACAGCCAGTCCTTCCTCACCCCAGCTAACAAAGCTCTGTCCCTGGGGACAGCAGAATGTGCTCACAGCTTCATTTCTACCATGGCAATCCCAACACAGCTCAGGCAAAAGGGAAATAGGGCTGTCCCTGACAGAGTGCCCAGATAATCACCTTTATCCAACAGGCACTTCTCCAGCCCTAAAGATCCTAGACATAAAGATCCCTACACCTCCAGGTCCTAAAGATCCTAGACATAAAGATCCCGAGACCTCCAGGTCCTAAATCTAACCAGCTGTGACAAGTATTTTAAGACAAACTGATATAATGAAAGGAGGCTTCATTTATGGTCTTTAAACTTTAAAAACTGTATTACACAATTTACTTCTCTAGAGCAACAGCTCTGTGATTTAACTGCTCTAAGTTTGTTTAAGAAAAATGATGATATAGAAATGCTGACTCCAGTTTTTTTCCAAAGTAATAGATATCATTGCCTGCAGGGAAGGAAAAAAAAAGAGCTAAATTTGAGTTACTCTCTTTGGGGTGGATTTTTATCTCTATCACATCAATGCAGAGCCAAAGTAAATCCATGGTATTTCCTTATAGTCCACATTTATTGCAGCGAGACATTTGTTCAATCAAAAGTTCTTTCTTGAGACAAATATCTCCTGAACTTAAAACTAGTCAAGCTATTTTCCCCCCTTCACTCTATATTTACAAATCCTTTACCCTATATTTATTTTCAGGGGCCACCATTTTATACCAAATCAGATCAGCTGCTTGCAGTGGAGCTGCCTTTGGCTGCCAGGCTCTGAGTATGAGGTGCTTTTCTTCCAAAACATAAACACACCTCCACCAGAAAACCACACAGCAGTAACTTCTGCCTCAAAGGTTTTAAAAATCAGGCGGCACAGAAGAGCACAGAAGAAAAAAGATGTTCAGAAGTCAAATATTCTGCCCCAGTTGTCAATACTATGCAAAATGCTGGTATTGCAAAATTGTATTTTTAACTGCTGCTGTATAAATTAATGGAGGGCAGTTAGCTCAAGGAATGCTGACCCTGAACATGAAATATCAAGTTAAACAAAACCACATGCACAGAGCAGTCAGTTCTGCCCTGCATGGGCCAGGGGGATTTCCCAAAGCACAGTGAGCTGGAGCCACATTTGCAGATCTGAAGCAGAGGGATTGTGAGCTCTTTGTATGTTACTCATGCACTTCAAGGCATTAGTAGTGATGGGAAGGGAGGGAGACAAGGAAATAGATTGAAAGGGGCAGGAAAATTAGAGAGAGCTCCTTGCCATTAATGGAAAAATAACTACAGAGTGTTGTAGCAGATTTCTCCTCTTTTGTATGCATAGGAATATTTATTTAATCAATGTTCTGTAACAAAACAGGCCTCTGGTGAGCTATTGTGGAGAGCAAACTCCATTCAGAGAGTGGTGATTTGAATCTTGCCACCTGTTTAGCTGGTACTGGAGAAAGCAGCAATATGTGGTGGGATGGGAAGGTGTGTGCCCCAGGGAGAGGAGGGAGCACCCTGCAGAAGCTTTCCCAAAGGAATGCCACTTGCCAGGGAAATCTTGATGACTTGATACTACCAGGACTTGGGCAAGCACAGCTGCAAAGTTCACCATTTCTCACAGGGAGGGATAAAATTCAATCCCATACAGCAGAGACTCCTGATGCTGTGTGCTGCTTCCAGACCCAAACCTGTGCTTGGATCCAAACTCATCCAGCTGAAGGATGGAAAAATGCTCATGCCAGGGAGTTATTTCATTCCCACCGTTACCAGTGGCCCCCCAGCCAAGCTCTGCTGGGCTTTTCCAGCATGGCCAGGGATGCTCCAGCATGTGGCCACTCCTGCATCCCACAGGAGGATGCTGAGCTGCATCACAAGGCAGAGCTTGGAACACACCTTGGCCCTGTAGTTCCAGCAGCTCTCCCACCAGACTCCATCTCCTGAAGGCCCCAAACCAAAAAGATCCCAAGCCACTCTCCCAGGCTTCCTCTCAAAATAAACAATTATTTAAAAACAAGCCACTGTTAGGGAGGTTCATATTAAAGGTATGTTTCTGTACACACCCTGCTCCTGACTGCACATCAGCATGTCCTGACTGTAAGTGCACTGTGCTATGGCTTTTAACACACACAGACCCTTTCTGATTTAAACATCTGCATAAATAAGTCCTTAAATAAAGCCCTGCCAAAGGCCCACAGCAAAATCTGGGGATATCAGTGGGAGCTTCTCACTAGACTGTTTCTTTCTCCCTTCTGCACTGTTTGCTGCAGAAACACACCATATACATGAACTTTGTGTTCACCTTACACAAACCTTATGGTAAAGCAGCTTTGCTCTTTAATTTGCTACACCAGGATTAAAAAATCCTGTATTTATTTATTTTTGTAGGCCAGCTAGTACCAGAGATATACCAGTTCTATGTCATATTATACCTGCAGACCCTGGCATTAATGACAGACCTAATTTACTTATCACTATCACAGCTGCCAGAGTTAGTAATACATCCTTTAACATTTCTTGTAGGCAGAATGAGAGTTTCTTCCCTATTCTGCAATGGATTTAAGGGAGAGATATTACCATAAATAGCCATGACACCCATCACAGCTGGAACATATAATGTTGTAAGTGATTTAAAACTGAAGCAAGCCATAACTGAGCAACACCAACTTTTACACACTTAATAATCATAACAGTATAAAGAAAGATAAAACATTAATCAGAATTTCCTTGTGTTACCCTTCACATCAGACTTCCTTAATGAAGTTGGCTGTTGTCAGCAATTTTAAGGCAAAATTATAGCTTTATTTTAAAAGGTGGTTGACAGCAAAAAAAAGTGCTTTCAGTTATTTAAATAAGTGTTCTAGGCAGGTCCCTGCTATGTGTGTAGAGGCACTAGTGCTTTATTGTTCTACAGTAAAATTATGTAGATATTTTATGTTAACCACTTACTATTTCAGCACCCTGCAGATGCTAATTAAGTAGCCAGGCAAACTCAGAAGAGGGACAATATTATTAAACCTATTTTGTGGACAGAAAAACTCAGCTACAGCAAAACTAACACTCCAGCTGCTCAAGGTGATCCCTAAGCACATATTTTGACTTCACACTAAATCCTACCTCACACATCAGCATTGTCCCCACATGCATGCTCTTCTCAGTCAAGAAACCCAAATCTGCAGCCTGGATCTCAGGTCCCCAGAGATACACATGGATCCAATCCCAAATGCATCCCTACTCAGCACAAGCCTGGAGCAGGTGCTCGCACAGTGCTGAAATGGGAAGGGAGTGACTGCTCCAAGGTTACCAAGGATGGCTGTGACAGCACAGAAACTGAAGGACAGGCTCAGCATCTTCATTAAAAGACTGTTTGTTTGAGGGAAAAGAGGTATCAAAGAGTTGTTTTGGAAACAACCTATGCAAATCCCAATACATGGTGAAGGTGGCCATGGGAGAAAAAAGCTCCATTGGCCTCAGGGTCCCAGACAAGCAGAGCACAGAATTGAGCAGGCTAAAAAAAGGAACACAAAAACAGTAATAAAACTAAAATAGAAGGATCTTCTTGATGTGTATTATCCCTTCCACTCTCTAGCTTCCCCCTTTAGATGGAGGAATGAGCATCACTCCAGGCTGGGGACAGGCTGTGTGCCATGTCCATGCCATGTGCATCCCATGATGAGAATGCTGCACAGGCCCTGGCTGACAGAGGCACTGCAGACCTCCAGCCACCCAGAAAAGCCACACCTCAAACTGTGAACACAGAAAAAGAGGTAAAAGCTGAACAGATTGCCCTGCACGCCAAAATGTGTGGAGCTGTGCAGTGTAAAATGAACGCAAACCAAATACACAAAATGTTCAGAGTAGCAGCCCAGCATGGAGGACTTTAAAAAAAAGCAACTTAACTTTTCAAAGCCAGTTTTGTGGGGTTCACATTCTGTGTATTTTTCCACGTTGTAAATGGCATTTCCTGATGAGATAACTTGTCAGTGTGGATGGTGAGCCCTGACCAACACAATGCAGGGTGAGGTGTGGCCATGGCCCTCAGACAGAGCTGCAGCTCACACCATGCACGACACCTCCTTCCCCATGCATTTGAAAGGATCTTATGTCAGATAGATATTTTCAATAAATAAACAAACCCTTCCCTAACCTGTAACATAAACCAACACACTGCAGTGCAGCCTACCCTCATGAAAACACGGTGACCCACACTCTAACACAGTAATCTAATCCTTGAACTAAAGACATTTTAATGCCTTTACAAATCCATATGTTTTCTAATACCACCATTGCTGTCAGCAGACTACAGGAGCGCCTCTTTGAAGATGGAAGGAAAATGACAAAGCACATCATTGTGAAGGCAATTATATGCTGCAGTAACCATTTTACAATGGCCCATATGGGCTGTATTTCAACAACACAATTTCCAAATCTGCCTTAGCAAACATATATCTCGGTCCCAATCCCAGGTAGATTCTGCAAAACAAAATAAGACTGCAGCCAGAACAAATCAAAAATATGGATAACAGATGTAAAAATATGCCAACAAGGACACCAGAGCAATTTTTTGTCAGAGTACCAAACAAAGAGAGCAGCCACAGCAGACCTCACGAGGCCATTCACAGCAAAGCTGCCCATTCAAGGGACTTAGAGACCTGGGTTTATCAGAAATCTGATTTTACACTCGTGTGCTCTCCTATGCAGCTGCCCAATTCACTGCTGCAGCACCAGCCCATCCACCTCCCCAGGGACCACAGGCCAGGGGAGCTGCACTCCAGTTTAGAAGCTAAAATCAGACATGAACCAAGGCTGTGCTTGCTTACTCCAAATCCTGTCTGACATCCAGGACCAGGGCCTAAATAAAGGGAAACAAGGGGGAAAAAACAACAGAAAATCCCAAAAAAACCCACAAAACCTCTCTTGTCCTTGCCCTTGTGATAGCAGTTTCAGAGGCCTGCTCTGTTCACCTTGCTGCCTGTGGTGGCTGGGGCCATGCCAGCAGCCCAGCATCACCTCCAGCAGCCCCAGGGCTGCTCTGTGCCTGCTTCCTTAGGAAAGGAGTGAAACTGCAGCCCTAACCCAAAATCTCTGCCTCCTGTTGATGGAGGAGCAGGAGCCAGAGCTGAGGAGCAGCATTCATAGGGCAAAACTATGCAAAAGCTGTACTCTAGTGAAAAAGAGGTTTAATAGTGTTCTTTCCAGTAGTCCTCTGCAGTGGTTCATTGCTTCTGAAGGCTCTGCAATGGGACCTGTTTGGGGACATCTCTGTGCCAGTCCCACAATTTTCATGGGGCTCTGGGGCCACACTCAGGCCCTACAGGCAGATCCAGGCTGCAGGACACCAGTTGGACAGTTCTGCATGTATTAGTAGCAGTAATAAAGACAGGAACAGACATGAACATATTTCTACTTCTCCTAGAAGTGAAAATAGTAATAAAAAATTTCTTAAGCTGCCTATGACAAAGACAGGAATGGTAAAGGTGAAAGCTTACAAGTTCATTGCTAATTCATTAACAACAAACTGTCTCCATCAAATATCTTACATTTCAATGCCAAGGGCAACAAGCAAAGGAACACATGCACAGCATGGAGCAAAAATCACCAACAGAAGGGAAACATGGAACTGGGTGTTCAGTAGCCAGGTCCTGCAAAGTGCATGATCCAGGTCTTATCACTGTCAGCTCCTCAAAATGGTCTAGTGAATCTGGGCAAAAGCATTTCAAAGACTTTAATCCATGTGAAATATTACTTCCTGGAACCGGAAATTCAATCCCTAGCAATGAAAACAAAAGCACACTCATAAATGCACCTCTCAACTCAGCCAATATAGCCATATTTAGGCTCAGGCTCTCACAAAAAAATCCTTTACTCATTAATATAAAGTAAACTTGAAATGATTGCTATAATTGCAGTTAAAAAATTAATCATGTTTTGAGATAAATGCAGATAAAAGCATGTTTTACTAATTATCTTTTGAAGCTTCGGCTCATGAAAGATTAAAGGTGGAAGAAAAGTTGTTGAAATATTGAAGACAAAAAAATCCTACCATTTGAAATCACTTTGAAGCCATGTACCTCGTATGAGTGATCCCTAATGTCCAGATGTACTAAAAAAGGAGCCTCTTTAATTCAGAAATCTAACAGAACTGCCAATTGGAGTTTTTATGCCATCAGCTCCCTGGAAATTGGTGCATTTAGCACAATTTCCCACTCTGCATAACTCCAGTGGGATTTTCTTGTGCTTCATCCCCAGCTGGGACAAAAAACTTCAAGCCTGAATTCAAAACTGAGCTCCAGAACTTCAGGTTTCACTGAGCTCTCCAGAGCTCCCATAGTATCAACCCACTTATAACTAGTTTTACATATCTAAGCAACCATCTGAGGAAGCCACAAAAGATAGCACTTTTCCCACTCAGGGAGGAGGTGCTGGAGGCACAGACATCAGGGTTTAGCAGCAGACCCTCATCACCAGCCACAGGGTTACTCACAAGCCACATGCAGACTTGTTTCTGTCCCCAGGCACTTAGAGGAATGCAGGTTATCTGGGGTGTGAATTACCCAAAAGCAAGGCTGGCGTTTCCATTCACAGCCCTGGAACTAACAAGGCAAGTAATTCCCTTCCTGCTCCATACCACCAGGCTGTTTGACATCAGCAGTTTGCAGCCTGAGCGTTAATTAGGAGAGCAGATCTATTGACCACAGGCTGAAATGGATGTCCACAACTCCACTGGAAATGTTTTAGGCTTCTGCAAATTGAAACAAGTTGAAAAATAGTCTTAGGTAAAATTCCTAAGCAACTCTATAGCCATTTCAAAGACCTAGTAACGATTTCCATCAGATCTGAATTGGTGCAAAAGGATAAATTTCAGAAGTTTGCACCTGCAGCATGACAGAAGCAAAGCCTGTTGTTACAGGGCAGGTTTCAAAAAGCACTGAACTGTGCTCAAAAGCTACAGAGTGTCAGTGTCAAGGACTCTTCAGTGCCCTGGAGCTTCAAGAGTCGGGGCAGAGCTGCGATGGAGCAGCTGGCACCTCTTTGCTGAGGGAAGGGTCCCTCTGTAAAGAACATTATTGCCCAGCTGCACAGCCCCTGCCCTGCACTTATCCCTGCTCCTTTCCCCTCACCCTGCTGCCTTTAACCCTCTGCCCATCACAAACCATGGTGACACCAAATTATTAAATTCTACCCTTGCTGCAAAGCTGAGCAGGGCTAGGTAAATGATTAAATAGTTGGGTTTTTCATAACCACACATCCAAGGAAATTTGCCAATGCCTTTTTATTTGCATATCTGGCAGACTGCCCCAGACAACTAATACATAAGTGACAGCATACAGGTGTATTAGTTTAGAGTTTGCCTTTAATCTAGAGGTGTCAATTTGCTTCTGTTTTAATTACATCCATCTTGATATGTTATTACAACCTCATGAAACTTCTTCATTATGTGAATGGCTATAAATACATACACATGACAAACAGTTGTTATAAATTTTCTGGTTCAGCAGTGGAGGCACAATATCTTAGCCCACACATCATGTTCATTTCAAATTGCAGTTCTCCCTCTCTTCTCTACCCCACTTCATTCCCTTCCTTCTCTTTTCTTTCATCCAATACCAAAATATTTTCCTCTCTACATTTAATGGATTCTCTAATATTTACTAGTAGCAGCATCCCCAATACAAATATTCTCAGCTTAGGGAGCTGTTTCAGCCCTTGTGTGTTCTGGGCTGCACCTCAGTGAGATGTCTGTTTGTCATTAGGCAAATAGAAGGAGATTGCACTGAGGCCTTATAAACATGCAGAGATCCTCTTTTGTAGCTACATAATTCACAGAGTTTCTCAATACACATTCTGAGGTTGAAAACTTGGCTAATCCATCCACCAGATGTATCTTTATGATCCCAGAACTCATTAAAATTTACTTTTTTTCCCTCTTTTTTTAAAAGTCCAGCAGATTCAGCTGTTGAGCTACATTAATTGCATTTTTATTATTTTTTTTCCATAGTTAAAATGACTAATGCTAGCAGAGTCATTGCCTACAAGCACAATAGCCAGATAGTAAAAATTAGTAGGACTTCTAATCGTTCAGTAATATCCAAATCCCATAAAATTAAGAGAGGCAATTTGGTCCTCTCAAAACAGATGGTTTTGATTTTCAGTATTTATTTTGAATTTTCTTTAAGGGGAGAAAAGAGAGAAGAAAAGACACAAATTCACACCAAAAGATTCCATTCAAAGGTCAAAGTGCCCTTGACATGCATTAAACCCCACAACACCAACAGAGCCAGAACATAAATTGATCCCAACAACAGCAGCACTTCTTCCCTTGCCTTCTCACCACACAGACCCCTCGGAGGTCAAAACTACTTTCACTGCCTCGGATCTCCACCAGTGCCCTCTCTGATGGATGCCACACCATGCCAGCCATGCCCAACAGTCTGGGGCAAGCTGGAGAGCGTGTGTTACCCAGCTCCTGCAACAAGCAGCATCTCCCAGCTCCTTCTGGAAACTGGGAAATAGATCCCAGGTTCTGGAGGAGCCCTGGAAGACACTGATGGAACCCTCTGGAAGCATGTGGTGCTAAACACCTGGATGTGCAGGGGACAAGAGGAAGGTGACAGAAGTCATCAGGAGCCACATGAAGACCAAAGTCACATTCCTGGCAATGAGTCAGGTCCTTTGGCCACCCCTCTACCATTCCCACCATCCATGTAAGCAAGGAGCCAGGTTCTTCAGCCACCTACCCTCTGTTCCCACCTTCTGCAGCAGTAGATGTCTCATAAAGACAAAAAAATTAAACAGATTATCAGACTGAAAGGTCTCCGGTCACTCAGGACTTCCAGAGAGAAAATAAACAAAAATCAGTGCCAAGAGCAATTATCACCATGTTTGTAACTCATCTCAGTCTCAGAAATAGGAAATGGTGTGCAAACAACAAAACACAGGCTGTCAGGATTTGCCAGGAGGGAGAAGTTTCACCACACAGGTTTTGTACCCTGCTCTCCTGTACCCAAGAGCCACCCAAGTGTGGTCCTGGAGAAGTCAGTGGCAACAATTTCTGTCTCACTGGTTCCACTTCACAGGTAAAGGAATTAAAATGCCTTTACTACACCAGGAAGGGTGTGTTAGAAGCAGGTGTAGGACACTCTAGGGCAACATGGGTCCCCAAGGATGGGTGTTCTGAGACATGGTAACCCAAACCTGCACCTAGGGGAACAGGTAACAGTGGCTCTGGATTCCACTGACAGGTTAGCAGGTACCTGCACCAGGTATTACACACTCTTCTCTAAAACACTGCTCCTCTCATGGTCAGCCTATGACAAAAACTTTCATGAATTTGGTCTGGATCTGACCACTACTTAATTCCATGGGAGTGTACAGCATGTTTTAAAGTGTGATACAACTGTGAGGCAACACAGTTGTAACTCCCCAACACAAATGTTAATCTAACCTAGAACCTCCTGTCTGCTTCTGGTGTTCACTGTCATCCTGCACCATCCACAAACCTGCTCCAGGTGGCTTCACACAAATGATGCTCAGCACAGGGCTTGTCCCAAAGGCTGAAAGTGTTTGCCTCTTTTCATGGGCTCATCTAACAAAGGACAAGTCCAAGCTTGTGGCTGGATGGAGAGGATAAGCTGACAGCAGTTTTATTCTCAAACCATTAAGTCTCCTTTGGTACCAAATAAAAGTAGGAAAAGAGACAATTTATAAGAGCACAAACTGTAGAGGAGAAGAAGTTTCCACTTTAGGAAGCTGGCAAACACATGTGAGCCAGATTAAAGGGTGATCATTCCTGGAAAGAGCACGGAGCTGAACTCCTGCATGGCTCTGAGTAACTGTTCCTGTGTGGAGCTGCTGCATTAATCATATCAGTAATAAGTGCATCAGCCAGCATTACACAATCAGAAGTTCAGCCAGCCAGAACCTGAGCACATCAGATATCAGCACACCTCTGCACATCTCCTGTGCCTTTGTCTCGGGACATTTTAAAAACAGCAGGACTGAGATGCACACCAAATACCAAGTAAATCCACATGGAGCATATGGACAATGATAAAATTAAACCTCCTGAGTAGAACCTCACAAACAGAATAGTATGTGCAGGGCCACGGGATAATCCACTTCTTCTGCTGACTTATTCCACCATTACTGCACAGAGGATGACAGAACCAAAACTCCTATATAACTCCTGGCTATAGTATTTACCAGACTGAAGACATAACCTTTTGGCTAAAACCTTCTCTCTCCACCACATGAGTGTGTGAAGTTCAGCAGCAGTGTTGCCAAGATACAAGGAGAAAAATCTCAAGACATTAAGGTAACACACTATTTAAAGGCAAACAGTAGAGCAGAGCTGAGCTGGGGATCTGACAAATTGCCACTGCACGTTCTGCTGCTACAGCAAAACAAATCCCTACCTGCATTAGCCATTCCTCATTACTTACAAAGTGGATTTTCATATCCATTTTACAACAAAGGAGTTTAGAAGACTATGATGTTCTGAAGTGGTCTTCACCATGGCTTGGCACTGAGTCAAAACGACAACAAACCAACTATACAAAAAAATGCAAGCAGCTGGTAATTTGTGGCACATACAGAGCCAAACCCCAACAAGAACACAAGATACTGAACTGATAAATTATAAGGATGATGCACAAAAAGACAGAAATGTTGGAAGCAATTCTTTCTTGCAGAACAAGGCAACACTGCAGTTCAAGTGCAGGAAAACTGAGAGTTAAACATTTCCACATTTCAGCCTGCAACTTCCTAACTCCATTACCTTTTTATTAATTGCATTTGAGACTTCACTAAACTTGAGCTTGGGCTATTTTTAAAACCTATCTGACTCAACTTATTGTTGCTCAGAACAAAGATTAAACTTCTAATTTAGCTGCAGATAATTACAATGCTGCAGGTCAGACCCCCAGTGTAATGTGGTAGGGTGTCCCAGTCAAACTGATAGGTGTTCAGAAAAACCCAAAAAAACAAGAGTAGCAGAGCTGGGGGGAAAAGGGATGATCTTCAGTGAGAGAGGAATCTTTCTCCTTCCTCCCAGCTGAAGTTACCAGGATTAATGACTCCTTAAGTAGGGACAGATTCGGTTGAGTGTATCCCCTTAGAACTGACAGCAGGACTCTCACCAAGGAGCATTTTTGTACACAGCAATGGATCTTTCCTGAAACTTCCACTTTTGGTAACAACATCCCACTCTGGCTGTCTGTGTTCCCATACAGCCCCTGCTATTTCTCTATTGATCTCAGTGTTGCAAGTCAATCTTTCAATTACTCAGACCCTTGATGTCTTTCTGATGATTTTTTTTGCCTTTCCCTAATGATCATTTTCCTTCCAAGTTCCTGATCCTTTACCCTTATTTTATAAATCATAGAATCATATAACTGTTTAGGTTGGAAAAGGCCTCAAAGATCAGAGAGTCCAACCATTAACTCAGCACAGGCAGCCCCACTGCAAACCATGTGTCCAAGTGCCACATGAACACTTCTTTTAACTCTCTCCAGGGATGGTGACTCCACCACTGCCCTGCACTTCACACTCCTTCAGTGCCAGCAAAAGCCCCAGGAATTAAATCAGAAAGGGCTTACTTACTCCCCCAAATAGCAGGAAAAAAAAAAAACAAAAAAAAAACCAAAAAAAACCAAGAGAAGCGAGGGTAAGGGTGTCTTTTGTCTTTTGATGTGCAGGGAATTTCTCGTTAGTGCTAATCTTAAAGAGCGGTGCTAGTGGAGATTAATTGAATCACATTCACCTAAAAGAACTTGTCCTTATAATTTAAACTGTTCCTTCTTCAACTCAAGGCCATTGTGCTTCCTACTACCACCTATGGGAATGGCAAAAATCCCCACCTTCATTACATGGTTACCTTCAGGAGCTTAAAAGAATATTTATGCAACAATCTCAATCCTTGGTCATTATCTGCCCGAAGAGACAGCTTCAGCTCTCCAGCAGCTACTGAAATCAGCTGGAGTTAGGAGTGCCTTGCCTCCCTGAAAACTACCAGGCTTTTCAAAATAATTTTAAAGTATCTTTAAAGTATTCAGGTACCCAAATGACAGCAACATTTGTTTCAAACCTCAGCCTAGACATTCCTTTTGTGGAATATGCATCCTGCTGTTTTCAGTCCGAGTTGCTGCTTTTTCAGGTCTGGTCACTGAGGTTTTCATCAAGATAGTCAGCTGCTCTGTCAAGGTTATCTCAAAATTTAATCTCAGGTCAGTTTACTGTTTCCTCTAAATACGCAGTGAAAATAATAAATGCATCGCTTGGTATGATATCCCAGTGTCACACAAAACTTAATGCCTCTCCTCATCCCCAGATATCTTCATTTAGTTACTCCCTTCTTTTCTCTGCTGGTCTAAATCTGCAGACTTGCATGTGCAAACAGAGACTGGGACAAACACCTAAGCATCTAAGCAGTCAATAAACACAAGAAGGGCCACCAAGATTTGCTGACAACACTAAACAAACATCTGATGTTATGATGCTGCTGTGGTAAGGCAGGAAGAGCAAATTCCTTTTGAAATATGAAGGGATAGAGACAAGGCAGAACAAACCTGCTTGAAATCTCAAAGAATTTAAGCAAACAGGCTAATCAGGCCAGCTAGAAGATTGGTGAGAAGAGAATGATTTGGGGAGGAAAAGCACACAGCAAGCCAAGCCATTCTGGTGTCCAGCTCAAAGCTCCTGCTGTCACACAGCCAAGCTATTTCTATTTTCAGTGGGCCGTGCCTAGAGATGAGTATCACACAGCAGTTATTAAAGCAAATTCCTGCGTTCAGATGCATACACAGAGCCACACTGTCAGTGCACACAGACACACAACTGAGACCACAGGACCTTCAAAACCTTCCTGCTACTTGCACGTTTTGTTTCTGTCGTGTCTGTATTTCAAAGCCCAGATCAGCTGTTAAGCTTTACTCTATCTAGTCTCATGCTATCTCTGCAACTTGTAAAAGTGCTGCAGCTAACATCTGCCTAAACCACACAAACACCATGGAACAATTGCTTAAAAATTATTTACACTAGGTGGATGGAATCATCTGACACAGAATTTGAAGCTCATTAAACAGCTCCTTGACAAATATTTGTCAGCATTTCTCATTTGTAATTAATTATATTGGGCTTTACCTGATGATAATTTAGCACGGTCTCAAAACAGACTAATGCCTGTGTGCTGAAGAGAAATTAGCTCAGCAAATGCACACTGAGAAATTGTGACAGTTTTATGAAACAAGAATCCCCATCTAAATGCGAGTCCCCCGCTTCCCACCCCACTTCTATCTGGGCTTTATAAATGTCTGTGTCCCATTTCAGGCTTGTCAGATGAGCTGCCTGAGTTGAAGCTAAACAAACATCCGCAGAAAAAACTCATTACCTTACTCAGTGTTCAGAAAACCTGAAACCAACTGCTTACTCCATAGGGATGGTCAGAGCTGACTCAGGAAACATAAAGTACTTCCCAGGCTTTAAGCCATCTTAACATTCAGGTCAGATTTCCTTTCTCATCACAGCAAACCATCTTCAGCACGGCACGTCAACAGCCACGTCACGTCAGTCTGCTGCCTGGACACCTCTGCACCAGGGGTAGGAGGGAGACAAACATCTGCCTGAAATCTCACCCCACCAGAGAGCTCTGCAGAAGCCTCCTTGCCAGCACTGCCAGAGCACATCATGGACAAAGTCACTCCAATGGATTGATTTATCACATTCTGAGAAATGACCTTTCCCTGTCAAGCTGGTGTCTAAAATGCCCACTTGGGTTTGGAGAACCTCACGCTGTTATTGCTGGTAACAAACACACCAGCAGGGCAGCACAGGCTCCTCCAAGCTGGGAAAAGCCACTGGTCATACTAACACAGGTACAGAGTGTCTGTGCCTTCCTGCTTTTCCAAGCTGGACATTTGGGGAGCTCAGGGCAGCAAAGTGCTCTGGAGTGAACCACAGGGCTTGCTGCTGTCAGTCCAGCAAAGCCACTCACAGGAGAGTCTGGTGACCAATTGTAGGACCACATCTCAGCTGCTTTACTACACATCAAGGGCTGGTTCCTGAAGGTCAAGGCTCCAAAATGCTCCCCAGTGTAGGGGACAGGCCCCTATTGCACACAGCTACACTGAAGTCTTGCAAGGCCAGGCAAGGATCAGTCTGGCCACATCTGCAATGACACTGGAATTGCTCAGCTGGCACTCCAAGAAGGAAAAAACCCACAGTGAGATCCCACTGTCTTCATTCAACTCCCTCATCCTGTGTATTCCCCACACAAACATTAGAGACATCAAGGTATGGGGTGCCACAAATGCAGAGACACATAACCAGAAGCAGATGGCCTCTACTTCAACACCAAACAATTTACACTTGAGAAGTATGACAAGGCTACTGGCACCTGGACAGAAAAGCAGTTCCCAGAGTGGGAGCTGGTTAAAGTTTTGCTTCAAGGGATGGGAACTTTTATCAACATAACCACAACAGATTGGATGACTCCTCCTGAAGTTACAGTGGTATGGGATCTGTGTTCTTGTGCAGCACCTGTGTCCCTTTGCCATCCACAAGCTTCACACAACCTGGTATTTTGCACAGGTTGGGCTTTTTCAGTCACCCCAACAAAAAGCAAAAACATTTAGTAAAAGCCATTTAGTAAAGAGTAAAAAGTAAAAGCCAATTTAGTAAAAGGTGAAATCAAGCTGTGTGAAAGTTCTCGCTCCTTTTTTTGCAGCTTGATACATAAGAAGGTCCTGGATGACACCTCACACCCAGCCAACTCACACCCCTACAGCTGCAAGGCTGTCCCCAGAAGCAGAGCTCAGCCTTGTCCCTCCAGAGTGGCTGTCCCCTCCTGCACAAACCACCATTCACCTGTGTCCCCTCTTCTGAACCATGGCTTAGATCCTCCAGTGGGTGAAATGTTCTGCACTTTCCTTCTCACAGTTTTTCACACCAAGCAGACAAAACACTGTCCCTGCACCCTTTCAGCTGTGCTAAGCCCAAAACAAGGCTGAAGTTCAAGCCCAAGGCATGGGCTCAGAAAGTCTCATCTACATTCTGGGCACGAGTGTCTTCTGGAGGCTGGGGAAAATCTCCATGTCCTCCAACGAGCTGGGGGCAGAGCCACAGCATGAGGTGTATTTACACCAGGACACGTCTCCACAGCACCCAAAGCTTCTTGACTCAACTCAAACACATTAACACCTAAACATCTCACTGGGCTGGGCTATCTCACACCATCAGCCGCTCACAACCTCCTCACCAACACCACAATCACAACAAAAGCTTCAGGCTGCTGCACACAACACACAGAGCAATTCCTGCCACACTGGGCTTGTGACTTAGACACCTTCATCTCCCTCTGATCTTCAGAAACAAGTTTCTGAACGTGCACACGGAGCTGCAGGAAAAAGCACCTAACAACGATTTTGTGACATTATTTCTTAACGCAGCATGAAATCGTTAGGTCAAAACGTGCCACCTATCACATGAACATTAAAAGTGTGTCAAGTCTCAGTGTGCAAGCTATTGTTTTATCTGAACATGATATTAGCTGGCAGAACTGGGTAATGTATCTGTGCTCCTTTTTAGTGATACAGGATTATGAGAGGATGCAAGTAGTAGCCATGCTTGGCTTGGCAAAGAGAGCACAGCAATTACTTTCAAGTAGAAAATAAACAAATAAGAAGTGAAACAGAATAAAGACATTTTCTAAAATGCCCTACCAAGTTCTAAACTTGCTCTTCACTTCCTCTCCAAAAAGGACTACAGCCAAATTCTCAAGTCCTTATTCCCATAAAAATGCTAAATGACACAAACTAGGGCTTTGTTTGAGGAAAACCAGAATTTTGTCCGAAACAGAAGCATACAAATTTCTCCCCTGACAATAATCATGTATTCACACTTTTGGTCCCTCTGGTTTGAGCAGGGCACTTGTGGATGGGCTCACCAGGTGAGAAATGGTGGATAAATTGTATCTGGACATTACCTCAGCATTTGTTCCTTTTTGCTTACACGAGTCTAACACCAACCATGTGGAGGTTTGTTGGAGTGAACAAATCCTCCCTTAATTACACCAGAGTAAGTTCTGTTGGAGGCATAGTGTAGATGGATACAGGTGTAACCAAGGACAAAATCTGGCTACAAAACACGAAACAAAATGAAACAAACAAACAAACAAAACCCTGAAAATCCACTAAGTATTCCTGGCTAAATATTTAAACATCTTAAAAGCTACACAGATTTTTTTTTTTCTTAAACAATCAGCTTCACCTCCACATTTATTTTGACAGCTCATCATCCTTCCAGTTGTGCCTCCAGTGCACGTAAACGCAAATAAATCTCCTTTTCACCACAAAAAACTTCTCCCGATCAGAACTTGCAAACAACAAAGCCCTTCAAGCACGCAGGCTGGAGGTTCCCTTCCATGGCAGCATCACCACCGCGACCCAGGCTGGGCTGACAGCGGTTCCACGCTCGCGAGTGGCTGGGCGGAGGGAGCGCCGAGAGGCGAGGCCGGCCCGGGCGCAGGGAATCGACGCCCGGGGAGCCCCGCGGGGCTTCGCCTCCCTCCGCCCGGCCCGGCCTGGGCTCTGCCAGCCCCTCGGTTCGCGCCGGGGACGACTCGAGCCGCCCGCCGCGGGGCCCACTCGTGACACGCCGGCAGGGAGCGCGGCAGGCCGGGCGCCCCCCGCCCGCGGCGGCACCGCGACCGCCCCGAGGAACACGCGCGGCCCCGCGGACACGAGTGGGCGGCCCCGCCGGGCCACGGCGGCGCGAGAAAAGTTTGATCCGTGGGAGGGGAGGGGAAGCGCCGCCGGGGGACCGCGCACAACTCCCCGCTCCTCGCGCGGGGGGATGGCCCCGGCCCCGCCGCCCGCCGGGAGCGGCGCGCCGGGCTGCAGGTGTCGGCGGCAGCAGGGAGAAGGGAGGGCAGCGGGGCACCCCGGGGACGGGGAGGGGGCGGCGGGACCGCCCCCGCGGGCACCCCCGGCGGGCCGGCCCGGGGACCGGGGTCAGGGGCGGGGGGGGGTGTCCGGGGGGCGCCGCGGGGGCTCCCCCGCCGCTGCCCCCACACAATGAGGCGCACACAAAGCGCCGCCGCTCCTACCTCCAGCGCCTCGAAAGTGACGAAGCTGGACATCGCGAAACCGTCGATAATGTCCTCTTCGGCCGAGGAGGACTCCCGCCGCTTCCTCCGGGGGGGCCGCGGCCGGGACGGCGGCGGGGGCCCATTGTCTTCCTTCTCCGAGCCCGAGGAGGAGAGCGCGGCGGCCCCGGGGCCGGCGGCCCCGCCGGCGGCACAGCCGCGCCGCCCGCCTTTGGCTCGCCGCTCCCGGTCGCGCTGGGACCGCGATCGCCGCTTCTTCCGAAGCCCGTTGCATCGCGCCGGGCCATCCATGTCTCTCGCCGGCTCTCCCTCTCGCTCTCGTCCCCCCCCGCCCCACCGCAGCCACAAATCCGGCTCCCCCGGCGGAATAACGGGGGAGGGAGGGAGGGAGGGAGGGAGAGAGGGAAGGAGAAAGGGAGGGAGGAGAGGACAGCAAGGGGGTGGGGGGGATGAAAGAATCCGAGTGCGGTTCCACCACCACCAGCAGCAAGCACCAAATGTAAGAGATTCCTATAAGCGAGCCAAGGAAAGTAATGGCTGATCTCAGGTCGCCTTTGTAAAAAAAAAAAAAAAAAAAAAAAAAAAAAAAAAAAAAAAGCCACGGAGAGAAAGGAAAAAAAAAAAAAAAAGCCTCACCAAGCAGGCAATAAATCAGAATAGCGGAATGCTTTGATCAAGGGGCTGGGAGGGCGAGGATCTTCGAAAGAGAGGAAAAAAGGTTGAGAAGAAGGGGGGAAAAAATAAAGAAAGGAGACCCGCTGGAAGGAGGGAGCTGAGAGTATTTCCTTGCACAAAATTTATTTTCTTTCTTCCTTCCCTCCCCAACTAAAAGTTCCAGGGGGGAAAAATATATATATGTAGATGTACAGAACTCCCTTTCTGTCTGCGTGTGTGTATGTGTGTGTGTGTGTGTGTGTGCAGGGAAGGGTGCAGCCTTCCCCTCCCCACCAACACGCACTCCTCTCCCCCTCCTCCTTTATCTCCCTGGATCAAACACAATAATAATAATAACGATGCATCCAGATGCAATTTTCTCAGGCACCGACAAGGGATGGACTCGGGAGTGGAGATCAGATCCCAGCCCGGCCCCTCCAAAAACAAAACCAAACAATAAAAAGAAGAAAAAAAAGGAAAAAGATAAAAAGGGGAGGAAAAAAAGAGCCCCAAAACACGCCCACCCACCCCAGCTATTAATACGGATCAATCATGGCAAATTCATCGTATTAATTGTGGCGAGGAGGGGGGTGCTGGTGCTGGTGACAATAGATCCGAGCGGAGGGGAGGCGGCCCCCGGGAGGAGCGGCGGCGGCCACAACAACACGGCTGGTGCCCGGGGGCGCGGCGGTGCGGGCTCGGTGCGGAGCGGGCTCGGTGCCGCCCGGGCGGTGCCGGTGCCGGGGGGCGCCCGCCGAGCCCCGCGCGGGGCGGTCGCGGTGTCGCCCCCAGCGGCCGCGCGGCCCCGCGCCGTTCACGTGACCGCCGCCCCGCCCGCTCCCCGCCCGGCGGCGCGCGAAATGCGGCGCCCCCGCCGCGCGAAATAAGTCTCGGGCATGCGCGGGGGGCCTGCGCGGTGGGGCGGCCGGCACGCGCTGTGACACCCCCTCACAGAGCCCCTCTGACTGCCCCTCACACTGCTCCTCACAGCGCCCCTCACATCGCTCCTCACATTGCTCTTCACAGCGCCCCTCACATTGCCCCTCACACTGCTCCTCACAGCGCCCCTCACATCGCTCCTCACATTGCTCTTCACAGCGCCCCTCACATTGCCCCTCACACTGCTCCTCACAGCGCCCCTCACATCGCTCCTCACATTGCTCTTCACAGCGCCCCTCACATTGCCCCTCACACTGCTCCTCACAGCACCCCTCACGCTGCTCCTCGCACTGCCGCTCACACCGTTCCTCACAGTGCTCCTCTCACTGCCCCTCACGCGGCTCCTCACATTGCTCCTCACACTGCTCCTCACAACGCCCCTCACATTGCTGCTTACACTGCTCCTCACATTGCCCCTCACACCGCTCCTCACATTGCCCCTCAGACCAGTCCTCACAGCACCCCTCGCAGTGCTCCTCACATTGGTCCTCACATTGCTCTTTGCATTGCCCCTCACACCGCCCCTCACATTACTCCTCAACGCTGCCCCTCACATCGCTCCTCACACTGCCCTTCACACCGCCCAGGGCATGCTGCCCCAGCCACTCCGTCCCTCAAGCTGCCCGGGATGTCCTCACGGGACCTGGTGTGGAGGGTGTGGAGGGGGCAGAGTGTCCCTCTCTGGAGTCATTCGGATGCTTCCCTGGGTCACCTGCTGCGGGTGGCCCTGCCATGGCAGGGGTTGGACTGGATGATCTCCTGATGTCCCTTCCAACTCCATTCTGGTTCCCTGATTCTGTGTCCAGCCCTTGTCCCCCTGCCCGGTCTCCTTCCCTCATGGCTCGGGGGTGCCTCAGATGCTCGTCCCTCACAGCCTCGGCTGCTGCCGGGCACTGCCACTGCCCAGCCTTGTGGTGGGTTGTGCTCCTGCTGTCCCTGAGGGAAGCCCGCACCCCTCTACCCCGAGATGGTGACTGTGACCCTTGCCAGGGTAACGCTCTGACATGACTGGCACAGATGCTGAGGCTGCAGGCAGAACAACTTGTGGCTGCCCACCGGCAGCTCACCTGTCTTTGGCTCTGCCCTGCCCACACTGTACATGGCCTTTTGCCTGTGTTAGCCTCAGCTTTGTTGTCTCCCCTCTTCATGTTACCACCTCCGTGGTATTAGGGCATATTGCCTGTGTTACCTCAGCACCAAGAGGGCAGTGAATGAACAAATTCACTTTTTAAGCTGGTTCTTATGGTCACCCTTCTCACCTGGTGCTTCTGTCTCCTGCCCAGGAGAACCTGCTGAGGGAATAGGCTTGGAAGGAGAAGAGCGTGTGGAGCTGTTTGGTCTGACTTTGGGGAGAAAGCATTAGGAGCAGAGCCCTGGGGGAACCAGGACATTTTCTAGGAAGAGAGAAGGAGAGAGGAAGAGCAAGGAACAAGATGGGGAAGAAACCCCAACCTGTGAAGTCTCAATGTTCAGAACAGAGAAGAGGGGCTCTGGAAGCACAGCACTGGTTTTCCTCCATCTGTCGGGTGATCATGCTGTTGTGTAGTTTAGAATATATTGGGGGAGATTGGAAGGGCAGGAGAAAAAGATAAATTGTTTAATATTCCTTCTCCACAAAGAACCTTCTGTACAAGAACCAAGTCTGTCTCCTTTAGCTGCTAAGCATTCCTCCATTGAGATCGCCAGCCAGGGGAACACACACAGGCTGAGTGTATTTTTCCAATATTCTCCCTCTGGGCTACTCTGACTCTCGGGGGATGAGGCTCTGCTTGACTGTATAATATGTTGTTTACTCTGTACCCTTAGGCCACCAACTGAGTAATTTTTTAGTATGTTTTCTATGATTACTGAGTGATTATGTGAAATACTGGGAATCGGACACACCCTCTGTATCCAGAAGGCAAGTGACACCTTTGTCACCTCTCTGCACACCACATCTCCCGCACAGCACGCAGTGACTTTTAAGCTGGTGTGAGCCAGAGGAGGAGGAAGCACAAAGCTCTGGGTAACCCGAGAGTGTGAGAGCATGTACCTTACAGAAGGCCACGCTGCCCATGGCAGAGGCACATGGCTAGTTTTTAAACATTCTCAGATATCAACCTAGAGACCATCTCCTAATCTGACCTTAGATCTCCCTGTTCAGATTTTTCTTGCTGTTTAACAAATGCATTTCTCTGTCTTACTTTGGGTTCTTTTGTCTCATAGCTGCCTGCCAGTTCTATACAATCTGACTATACAGAAGCTGCACTGGTATTGCTCAAGTGTTACAATTTCTGTGTATAGCAAGCTCAAATATTATAAGATCTCTGTCTTCTGAAAAATATTAAGCTGTGCTGTGTCAAACCACTGTTACCTGTTGAGTTTTTTTGAAAATAACTCTGTAATTTTCAGGGCAAAGTAATTGATTATAGTTTCCTGCATATCCATCACCATTAAAGTGACTTAAGAGACCTGTAGTCAGATACATTTCTGCAGACATTCATTGCGTGGCTGAAAGTCTGCTCAGTCTGTTTTCTTCTTGAATGTGTGTATGTGGATAACAGACACGATACGTGATTCATTTTGCATTCTTTGTAGAAACAAATCCCCAGACTTGCATGTCTATGGAAAAAAGTAAGATTAAAATCCATCCATCTAACTCATCCTCCATTGCAAAAGATTTTTGTTCTGTGTAATATTTATGGCAAGCATTAGGAATCACAGGTCACCTTCTTGGGTATGATGCAGGTGAATTATCCCTTTTCCCTTTTCTGGGTGTGATCCAGCAGGAGCATTTCCACGAGCCCTAATTGATTTGGGAGTATCAGACAGATCCTCAGGAAGTTCTTTCTCCAGTGCACTCTTGCCTCCAGCTGAGTATTTCAAGTCATCTTAGCAGAAAGAATACCACAGACCTCCATGCACATTTGTTCTTGGGCTGCCTGTTAGCTTTCCTCTAGAAATACATCTTGCCTGGCATCTGGTGTGAGAAAACAGCACACTTTTTCCCTCTTTTTTTTTTTTTTCTTGGTCTCTGGTACCTTGCTGAGTCACTGTTTTTGAGGTTAATGACTAGTGTACTCAACTGGATACTCAGTAATTAACACCCACGGAAAGGGTACTTCTCCAGCATGTAATAACAGACCTATAATCTTCTGATTTGAGACAGATATCAAAAGCTTTCTCTTCCTAAATAACGAAGAGAGAAAGGCTAACACAGACCAAAAATTGCAACAATTGCAATTTTCATGTCACCATTATGCATTGGAACAAAATTAAATTTGCAACTGTAAAAACATTAGAAGCCGTTTTCTTAGGACTAGCCCCTGGCATACCTAAATGGAAAGGATATTTTAAACTAACTTGAATATCAGGAGATAATTCATTGCTTGAGGAAATGGCAAGAACCTTGCTTCTAGCAAGAGTAACTTGCACTGTGCTTTGGCATTAAGCTCCAAAGATGGAATTTTTAAGTTCAGTCCACATAGGAATCTCAGCAGAGGCAAATGTGCCTTTCTGAAGTTATCATCCTTTTAGAAGATGGGTGGTTTGAAATAGCAGTGTCTGCCTTGCAGACTATTATTTTTGTTTTAGAAGGAGTTTGATCTGGGAACACAAAAAAACCAAGAGAAATGGAGAAAAGAGCCTTTTTGTTATTGTTTCCACCCTGCTCTTACAGTGCATTCATAAGAATAGCAAATGATGAGAACCAAAATTCTAATACAAAATAAAAGCCAGGGTGATTGTGTGGATGGCAGAGGAATTTAAAACAGTTCCATAAAACTAAACCAATTTTATCCAAATTGTATTGCTTATCAGAGAAGATTGTCTGGATTTGTAGCTAAGGGCTGTACCTGTTGTTTTAAAAGGTGTTTTCCTAGAAGGTGGTTGGAAACAGAAACAGTTATGGAAGAAGAAGCATCCAAAGTGAACCAACAAGGAAGAATAGAAACCTGTGGCCTTTAAAAAACCCAAATAGCTCAAGACTAAAGATAAAGGCAGTATGAAAAGTGGTTAGTTGAAACCCAGGGGCAGGCAGGTTTCCAGAACAACCTGTAAAGAAAATACTCAGAGAAGAGACAATTGTTCTTTCACAAATGAAGGGACTAACTCAGTCAGTGGAACTCACTGACATGAGGCAGCTCTGAGGTCCAGAATAATGAGAACTCTCCAAGTAACCAGAATATTGGTTACAGAGTGGCTGAGGGGGACGAACATTTTAATGCCTCAGAACCTAAAACAGTTCCTAAAACAAAGGAGGAGACAGGAGACTGAACTGATGGACCATCAGCCTGATCCAATCTGCCGGGTCAGGGCTGGCACACATCTGAACCTGCTCTCACTTCTCTGTGTTTTAGTTCCTGCTTTTGGAGCAATGCTGCATCCATCCTCACTGGCACCAGATCAGGAGGCACTTGACAAAAGTTGGTAAATTAAACTGGGCCTGAAAAAGTTGAAGTTCAGATTTTTGTAGCTGGTCGAAATAATTGTGTCATGGGCAGCTATGTATTAAAAATAGCTTAGAGTTCAGGAAATCTGGGAACTGTGGGGAGAAAAAAAAAGAAAAAAAGATGAATGGCATCAGCAGAAGTACAGGTTTCCCCAGAAAAGGTGAAAAACTAATTCATGTATTTTTCTTGTGTTTCTAGTTGGTTGTAATAAAACTCTGAAGTATCTATGACTAATTTTATCAGGGAAAAAAAAAGAAAAATCAGACCGTGCAGGGGATAAGAAATTCAAAGTCTTGATTTATTCACTCACGTGGATCTATAGTAATTTACAGCAGGGGAAAACGTGGTCCCTACAGAACAGGTCAGTCATGAGCAATAAAGCTGTGCATGTTTATCATGTATGGCCATATAAACTCAAGGATTTTTGGATCCTGCTTGTTCCTTGAGATTTCTTAATAAACACCCTAAGCTGACTAAACCTGTGTTTGTAATTGCCTGAGATTCCTTATCCCACAGCATGAACATTGGTGAATGGCAGCATTCATAAATACAGGGGGAAGCAGGTGTCCCTGGCTTTCAGGAAACTTCATTTGAAAACGTGATTACGAGTTATGAGGATAGAAAAAATACTGTATTGATTGTGGAACTGTAAAGGATGGTGATAAATTGCAAGATCAGAGTTTGTGTCATTGTAGGTTGAGTATCCTAAAAGGTTTGATGCTTCAGTTTTACTGAATATCTCATATCCAAAATATCAAATAAATAGTACATTCATGAAATTTGGAGATCACACTGGATTTGGAAAAACCATGAATATTCACACTGGTGGAGAAACAAGTAGAAGATTTTCACCAAGGACAAGATTAAAAAAAAATAATAAAATCGTAGAATAGAATCACAGAATCATTAAGATTGTAAAAGATCTCCAAGATCCCTGAGTCCAACCTTAGACCAATCACTGCCTTGTCTACCAGAGCAGAGCACTGAGCTCCACGTTCAGATGTTCCTTCAACACCTCCAGGGATGGCGGAGCCACCACCCCCCTGGGCAGCTCTTCCCAATGCCCAAACACCCTTTCTGAGAACTTATTCCTGGGAAAGGTAGTTAATTATATCCACTGTGGAAACAAACACCAACTGCAAATTACAGTTCTTCAGTTAGCATCCTATGAAGTGGGCTGATCTTCTAGAGTGAAATTCTGAGCTCAGTTACATGTAAGTGAGAAAACTTATTTTCTTCAGGAAATTCAGATGGGTTTACAATTTGATCATGGGAATTTTTAAATGTGACTTAGAGATTTAGGACCTGCCCTTTGGTCCTTTCAAAAATTGTTCACCAAAGCATATTGCTAAGTAGGTAGCACGTCTCTGCCCTGAAAATTGGTCAGCTTTTATTACCAGAAAACACCAACTGTTTACAATTTAGTGGTGTTGAGTTCAGATTGCAGTATTGCATGCTGTACTGGTTCTGCTGATATGTCACAGGAAACAACCAATTTACAACTTTCCTTCTCTCCCACCTTCACCAAAAAGCATGTAAAAGAAACACAAGAATGGTTTTTCTCCACCATTTAAAATCAATGTTTAAGAGAAACTATGTTTTAGCCCAACACAGGTTATGATATAAAGAGAACTACACGAAATTTAATAGCCTGGGTTATCCAGAAGGTCAGACTACCTGATCCTGGTCTGTTCTGGCCTCTTAAGTCTAGGAATAAATTAGAAACCTGATCTCTGAAAGTTTTAATTTCAGAGCAGTCTTTGTGAAAGGGGGTGGAGTAGAATCCCTAATGAATTACATCCTCCTCCAACATTCATTTTTCTCCCTGAGAAACAGTTTCTTTTGAAAAACAGTGTTTAGTTCCTCATCTTCTAAATTACAAAAAAATTATATCTCTTTATGTCTTACACTGTACTGTGTGCCAGCACAGCAATTATTAAAGCATTTTTATTGATATTACACATCTCTCTATGAAATGTGAATTCAATTTATCATGAAAATTGATTTTTAATGACAACTCAAGTTTACATTTCTGAAGTTCATACTTTCCCACTATTTTTCGCTGGCACTAGAGTAGTACAGCTACAATACTTTTATTTGTCAGAAATTGATTAGGAAATATCCTGTAGTTTACTCACATTTATCAGTGTGGTTCTGCTGATGAAAACAATGAAGTTTTCTGTTGGAGTTCATCTGCAGAGATCAGAAGTGAGCTGAGTGGTCCAAACCTGCACACCCAAGTACCTGAAGTCCCTCATCTGCACTTAGGCATTTATAAGACTGTCTTGATTTTTAAAGCTGTTGAATGGGCTCAGCTTTCTTTCTGGTTTTATGAGAATTATGGGACACACATCCCTGGAATCAATCTGTCATCCTCCACCTCTTTTTCCCCATACATTATCTTTCCTTATTACTAAAGACATGCTGAAGGTAACTTCTGGATTAGCAGCTTGAACATGGCCCTGGATGCTAACCCCAGTTACACTGCAGGGAATGCTGCTTTTTAATCTGCCTGCTTCTTCAGCTGCTCCAGATGGAAAGGGAGAGAGAATTTCCTGGGCTTGTTATATTGGTGTGTTTTGATGAAAACAGTGGTCTGACACAGAACATGCAGGTGCAGTCTGGGCTCACAGCATGACTAGGTGTCCTCTGGCCTTATGTAATCTCAGGACAGAAAAGTACAATGTGAAATCAAATGCAATTATTGACTACTCCAAACAACATTACAGCAACTCAGCATCAAGTGTGCTTAGTGCTCAGGTAGCTTTCAGAAGGAAATTAGGGCTGTATTAGTGCAAGTTACTGTGGATAAAACGCTCAGCTTGGCAAAAATGTCACTTATGCATCTCCAGAATTGTTGTATTTCTGTAAGGCATATCTCTGCAGGAGTTGGGGGGAGGTTTGGGGTTTTTTTCATTGGCTGATGGGGGAAGGATTGTTGTTTGCTGTTAAAAATGATCCCAAGCAAACTTTTACAAGGTCTTCTGTGACTAATAAAACCTGAGTCTTTGAAAATGTATTACAGCTCAAGTTGTTGTTTAGAGATAATTCTCTTTGATCCAGATGCTTCCATCTGAAAGTGCAGTGCAGAGAAAAGAAAAAGGGAGAAGGAAATTTGATGGAAAGTCCCAGAAAACAGAAGGAGAAGAAATCTGCAATTTTAACACGTCATGCGCTGACCTTGGGCACTGAGAAGTCCCCTGGCCAGTGTGCTTACCTGTGATGAGGTCTGGGAGGAGGATAGTGCTGTCCTGGCTGGGTGGGCTACTGACACATTGAAATCTCCTCTGGAAGGTGATCTCAGACACAGTGAGGTTTTCTTGTTCTTGGTATAATCTCTGTAACTGTGAATACATGATCATAGGTCTGTGAAAGTGCCTAGGAAGAGCCTGTCTTTACAGGAGTGCCCTGAGAGTCAGGCAGAGGACTTGGATCATCCTCAGCAAGTTTGGCATATTCTGTAGATATAAAGGGCAGTAAAGTCTGTGGATTATATTGTGTATTTCCAGCCATTTTTCACCTTTTCCTGCACTCAGACTCAAAGGCATGTTCATGAGCAAATGAGTGAGACAAGGGGTGGAGGCATTTTCTCACAGTCCTGCTGCTCCTACAATGATGCAGCATCTCCCTCCAGGGAGGAATGAGCATATTTTCCTGCCCTCCCATCTCTTGGATTTTTAATCTCATTTTTTCCAATCTTTATGCCCTTCTACCTGTGATCTCTTGCATCTTGTTCATGACCACTCGACTTTGCACTTTGTTCTGGAGAAATGGAGATTTCAGCCATCTCTGGAAAAGCAGGTTTGTTTGTTTCTAAGCAATAAATCATGACTGGCAGCCTTGTGTCATGGGACAACAAATCTTTCCAACTATTAAAGATAACTGGAAATCTAAGGCACCTTTAAAAATCCCAGAATGGTTTGGGTTGGAAATGACCATAAAATTCATCTTGTTCACCCCTGCCATGTCAGGGACACCTTCCACTATCCCAGGCTGCTCCAAACCCTCTCCAGCCTGGCTTTGGACACTGCCAGGGATCCAGGGACAGTCACAGCTGCTCTGGGCAACCTGTGTCCAACATACAGATCTGATAATATTCTGCAGATAGTGTACAAGCAGCCTTGATATTTACAGAACTTCACTGATAATGTCTCATTGTTTGCTTGCCCAAATCTAAAATATCCCATCAGCAGACACTGTATATATTCTGTTCTGAGAAGGCAATCCCTTTTTATCTTCCATGAATTTGAAAATACACCATGCTCCTTGAACAAAAAATAAAAATAATAATGAGGCAGGCACCAGCAGCATAAATCAATATAGCATTATTGATGTCAACAGAGCTATGCAAATATATACTCACTGAGGATGACACATAAAATCAAGCCCTAACTTTATATGGAAAAAGATAGAAACTACAGCAGCAGTATTAACTACACTTTTCAGCTATGCTCAAAATGGATTTTGGAATAAGTCATAGTTGTAATAAGTAATTTGAGAGGGTTGTGAATTCTTCTGTGAGCTTGTTGCATCAGGAGACAGAAGAAAAATCAAAGCACAGGCTTGCCAGTAATATTCCCCCCTGATATTAACAATAAAACTGTAACACTTCTTGGTTTTAAATAACAATTCTAACCAGTTTCTGCAGGTTGTTATAAATTCTGCTCTGCCCCAAAGAGTCAGGGTTGCAAAGAGCCATAAGAAATGCCACTGCAGGTAAGTGATTTGCATCAGCATTGGTCAGCTTTGAGGTTTTATTGAAAACAACATTATTGCAGAAATCATTTCTGGCTGCAGTGAACATTGTGGTCATACTGCAGGGGAAGTTCCCAGTGAGGGGATAAAGATCCTAAAGACTAAACACCAAACATACCAGTGTCATCAGTGCATTGCTACTCTTCTTAGCAGAAGATGATGTTGGATTCACGCAAAGCTGTGGTGGTGACAGAACAATAAATCTTTTCATTAGGCTGCCAGCCCAACACTAGTTTACCAGCACAAGACTTACCATATGTGTGAAGCCCCTCTGTGATCTGATGAGCTCCTCCTTGCTCTGAGGTTCTCTACTGTCAGAACTGACCACAGAAATAAGTAAACAAAGGGTAAACAAAGCTAAGAACACAAGAAATATTACTTAATCAATCAACATCTTGGCAATTAATGCATGCATCTACCCCAGAAGTTCATGTAACAAAACTTGTATGAGCTAAATATTCACCTGGTATTCATTTCACAGATGGAATTACACCTCATGTACATAAACAGAGATAATTACTGAAACACCAAGATCAGCTTGGCTCCTGAAAAGAACAAAAAAGAAAAGAAATCATTGCTGCAGCAAATTGTAGAAGTGTTAAAAGGCTCAAAAGAGTGTTCAACTAGTAGACAATTTTAAGTAAAGCTAATAAAACATGGCCATGTCATTATTCATTCATGAGAAAAGGCTGAGTGCAGACACTGTGTTTCAGAGGAGAAGCTGCTCTATAATATCCTGTCTCTTGTTCATCATTCCCACAATCTCCATGCACATCTTGTTCGTGTGGCAATTCTTTCAGTGCACTGAAGACCAACCAGCCCAGGGAAGTCGAAGAAGAAATCCCCACTCTTTTAATAGACCTTAAATCCAATCTTGATCACCATCTTCCAGTTCTGGGATGGAGCACTGCACAGTACAGAACAGAACCTCATGCTGACAGCATTCTGCTTTCCAGGGAATAACCTCTCCCTTGTTTCCCTGAATCCTTATGAAAATCCTGGGTCTGCTCCTCATGGGTTCAGTTGCAAGATTCTCTTTGCCTTTAATTTGCAGCAGGACTGGAAGATCAGATGAAGAGCCACGTCAGGAGATTTATGATCTGTTTTCTGGCTCTGGTTCTGACACATGTCATGAATAATGGTGTGCAAATTACTCCAGTCATTTGTTCTTCACTCAGATGGCCGTGGAAACAGGGATGGAATTAATTTCCCTGTTTGCCAAGTGCCTTGACTCCACTCACAGGAGCAGAGGTGAGCCAAGGCTGTGGCTCTGAGGACAGGCTGCCTCAGGCATGGAGGGCTATGGTGAGCAGAGGCTTCCAGAGTCAGACAATTTGGATACAATCTGTAGGAATTTCCATAGGCATCCAACTCACCAAGACAAGTTTAGAATATCATCTTTAAGCATCACCAGTCATAATCACTCCAGCATTTTGCTCCAGTCATCTTCTCATGCATAGCCAGTCCACCACTTTCTCTTTGCATTCTTCCTGCCTCTTTTCAGGCACAGCCCTTCAAGCCATAAAACTTCCAGGAGTGTAACCTACTGTTATATGAGGAAAACACCAAATAGTTAAATAAACAAGGAGCATCAGGGTCCATTGAAGAAAGAGTTTGATTGGGCAGAAACTAGTTTATAATTTCACTGGTCTGATGCACCTTATTTTCATCTTCTCCTTTTGCTTTAAGAGTGTTGTTGCCTTTTAAAATTCAAATCCCTTGATTTGACATTTTCTTCTGTTCTCCATGCCACTTGCTAAAATTACTCTTTCACTTTCCAACATAGCTTTTTTTTTTCCTGAACTGAAATTTACTTGTAATTTCTCAGAAAAAAAAATCTCCCTGTTAAAAAACAAATGCCATGGATAATTGAAGGGGGAAGGGGAGGAAAATAGGAGAGGGAGGATTATTGCTTGTAAGGGCACAGATGAGGTAATAAAGGAAAACAGCAAGTCCCAGCTGTAAGGGTTGGTTAGATGTCTCCAACACCACACAGAGGGGATCATGACCCCCTTGAGGTGGATGTACTTGTGCAAGCAGTGGTTCTTGCTTGGGGCCATTGTTTCTGTAGCCTGCCCCAAATCAAGTAATAGCAGCAATAGCTGAATCATAAGCAAATATGGACCATTAGATCATGAAAGAATGGTATATAGACCTTCACAGCACACCTTGGAAAGTCACAGTAGTAAGTGGACCAAGGACCAGCCTTTGAAGGTCCCTTTCACAGAAGAGCTGTGTCCCAGCCCTGGGGCACCACAGAACAAGTTAGGGTGGTAGAGACCTTAAGGATCATTCAGTCCAGCCATTGCACACTATAGAATCATAGAACCCCAGAATGGGTTGGGTTGGAAAGGACCTTAAAGATCATCTCATTCCACCCCCTGCCATGGCAGAGACACCTCCCACCAGCCCAGGCTGCTCCAAACCCCAATATCCAGCCTGGCCTTGGGCACTGCCAGGGATCCAGGGCAGCCACAGCTGCTCTGGGCACCCTGTGCCAGGGCCTGCCCATGAACCAATGGCTGGTACTACATGCACTGGATTTTTGAGGGAATGCCACAGCAAACCAGAGTATGGAAATGCTAGACACACTTCCAGTAGGAAACACATTTTCTAACATCTCAACTTAATAGGGCTTTATTATTTCAGCCAGCTGCAAAATCAGAACATGACTCAGTAGCCTGACAATGTTATCTTGTCAAGATCCCAATTTGTTGACTCTTGGAGGTTTTTTTTCTTCTTGTTTTCTATCTGCTTTTGGTTTATCCTCAATTCTCTTTTCGTTTCCCTGTGTATTGATTTGCAATTTTCCTTTCTGCTTTTCACATTTCACACACTTAGATTGCAGTGATTTGGCTTCTTTTCTTCCTTCACTGGTATTTAATACGTGCATTTGTCTCCATGCTTAAACATATGGAATCTCAATATCTTATCAGCTTCTCAGAACTCCCACCAAGACTTTTCTTCTTTTGTTTTTGCTTGGGTGACACTAATGGTGTTCTGGCAGCTAAATGTTGGGACCTCTTTTCAACTAAAATTAATCAAACAGAAAAGCAGAGTTACAGGGGTTCCTCTGATAACTCCTCTGGTCTTTAAGCAAGTTCACAGGCTCAGAGATTACAGCCATATTTATAGCACTGCTGAAGAAATGTTAGGGGTTTTAGCAGAAAGTCTTATTTCTTTATTTATTATTAACATATTAATATAAAGGGAAGTACAAATGCAGGAGTGTGAAATACGATTGTCACTGGGCTCAGCATTTCAAATGGATGCAATATTCATGGGCAACAGCTCAGGAAAGAGAGAGTGCAGCTGTCTGCAGGCCTGGGGTTTAACACAGAGCAGCTGGGCTTGCACAGACCTTTCCAGGCAGCAAACTTTGAGCTGCTCTCCAGATGCTTCCTGAGCAATGTCAGCTTCTGGCACAGCATTTCTGGGACTGTGGGGCCCTGCCCACCCTGCTGTGTCTGTCTTGCCCTCAGCCATGGGCATGAATCGCAGCCCAGAAGGGAAGGCATCACAGCTCCTCTGCCCAGTGCCTCCCAAGGGGCTGAGTGGTGTTTGTGGGGTCCTCCAGTGCAGCCTGTATCCAGCATCACAGCTGGAGGGGAAAATGTGCCTCCTGGTGCACCCAGGATGGCAGTCAGGAAGCTGCTGTATGTGTGAGGTGTGTAGCACCAAGCATTTAAAACTAGGTTATGGTAAAAGCTATTCTGCATCAGTTTAACCTTGCTGCCATGAGAAATCCCATTTCAGAGAATCCCAGACTGGTTTGATTGGGAGGCACCTTAAAGATCATCCCACTCCCACCCTGGAAGGTAGGGACACCTTCCACTAGAACAGGTTGCTGCAAACCCCGTCCAACTTGTCTATAAACACTTCCAGGGATTTCAATATTTGAATCTGTGTGATTGATCTGAAGCAAATTTTTCAGTGTAGAAATAGGCACAGGCTGAACCTACAGTCCAGGCTGAATTATTGGAGGTGTTCAAAAAACAACAGGATATTTCTTTTTCAATTGAAACAACTGGATGTAGTACTCAGTGCTCTGGTCTGGTTGACAGGGTGAAGATTGGTCAAAGGTTGGACTCAATGATCCTTGGAGGTCTTTTCTAATCGAAATGAGTCTGTGCTTCTATGATTCTATGACCCCCTCACTGCAGTAAGAAGTCCATCAGAGGAAATGCAGTGCACACCTTTACTGAAAGACTGTGTGGCCAGGGTATCTCTTAGATTGCCATGACCCCAGGAGAAGCATGAGTTTTATCCAGTCTGGTTTTGGTCCTTTTACAACCATAAGTTGTTGCTTTTGTTCAACACCTTCATTTAGTCATTCTGATAGTTTCAACTAAAAATGAAACAGGCAGTTTCAATGAGATCTTGGCTTTGTAGAGTAGGATATGATTGGCTCTTACTTCAACTATTTGTTGTCCAACTCCAGTATTTCTTGAACGACAGCAGCTGAAGACAAGCGGCTGTTCAGTAATCTCAGCTTTTAAATAATAATAGGAAAAAGATATTAGCCTTCAGCATTTTGAAAAATAGTTTTACAAGCCTATAGTATGTAGTATACAAATCACATCTTTTCACAATCAGTTGTTCAATAATATAGTTTTCATAAATCAGCCCTGTAATTTTGCTGGTTGTTGCTTTGATTTTAGAAAATCTGGATTTCAGAGTTTTGAGCATATGAAATATATATATCAGTAATTACTGAAAATCCATTTTTTTAAAGACTGATTTTCGAAATGGATATGAAATCAATTTACCTATGCCAAGCCTTAGAAAATTAATCCTTTGTTCACAGAGTTAGTAGAAAATTTGGGGAGGATTTGCTGTGCTCATCATACAAATGAGAGCTAATAGCTGTTTTGAGCACAGTGCAGAGGTGCATAAGATCCTGAAGATCTGTATAACAAAGAGGTTTGGGTCCAACAACATTAATTATTATGTTGGGGGTTTTTTTCATTATTCAAATCCTCACAGGCAGTATGAGATGTTGCATTTTGCCAGGAAGCTCTTCCAGAAACACTTCAGCCATTGCTCTCCATGGAAGGAGCTGTTGTTTTCTAGGAGCAATTCTCCATCAGTGGGCTGTAAACACAGCTCCAGTTTTGGTAGCTTGTCTTCACTAAGTTTGTGCATAACAAAGTTTTCACAAGAGGATTTATTGACTGATTAATCATTTTTCCCACAGAGTAGAAAAGATTATTCTGCCCAATTTTATCTTGAAGAAAAACCAGGAAACCTCTCTTGTAAGAATCTAGAACACCCCTTTTTGTCAGTGTGTGGGAGCACTGGGAACACTGCCATTGCCTCTGCAGCTCACAGTGCTTCTGGAGAGATTCAGCAGAGAAACTTTTTTCCTCCAAAGAGCTGGATGCTCCTGAGGAGACAAGCTGATCCTTCCAGAGCTTGGGAGTGCTCTAATAGTGGGAATAAATGAGCAAAAATGACTAACATTGAAACAACCAAAATTTGGGGAAAGCCAAGACTGGACTTTTGTCGATGTCATAAGCAATTATGATGTAAAAATCAAGAGCCAGTGGCAATATAACAATAACAAAAATAATCTCCAAGCACAATACTGTACATTTTAGACAATCAAAATTACAACCCGTGGGAGTACAAGATTAATTAAACTGTGACAGAAGACAGTATTTTCAAAATTGAGTGAGATTATATACTTTGGAGAATCCTGAATGATATAAATGACATCAAATGCAGGAATGCCAGCTCTTTCAGATTTATTGATTTGCAATGTCAATCTTTCTACTTGCTTTACTTAACTGGCAATGCTGCCTGCCTGTAGAAAAAAAAAAGAAAAAAAGAAAAAAAGAGAAAGAATAAGGCAAAAACCAAGTGGTTCATACCCAAGTTGAACAGGGCTGTGCTTTCTCTTCTTCTGCCCTCTCTCTAATATCCCTTCCCTCCCCCTCAAGCTCTGTTTCTCACTGGGGGTTGATGAAGGCTTGTCTGGGTTTTTTTATTCTTGTTACAATTTTATTAGGAATTCAGTTCCTCCTGCATCTGAAATTCTGTGATAGGTAGAGAATAAGTTAAATGTGACACTACATAAAATAAGAGACTTGAGTAACTGCAGTAGGAAGAGATTTACAATCTGAGTGTGTGAAGCTTTGTGGTGATGTTGTTTTTTGTTGACAATTTCACTTCTGTGTCTGGACTCACATTTTCCTGTATTGAACCTTCACCTAGCTTCTCCCTTCTGAACTGGGGGAGTTGGGCAGTGCATTTCTTGAGACACCCCACTGAAGAATTAACATGTGAGTGGTTTGACTGAATCACTGCAGCCCAGGGGAAAAATCTGGGGACAGAAACCCCACATGGTGGGACAAGGTGGGAGCTGCAATCACCCAGGCAAAGCACTGACCTGCAGAAAAGTAACTGCAGAAGCAACAGCAAGTCAGGAAAATTGTCCCCACATCCCACCTGGAAGGTTTCACTCAATGAGTTTACTCTCAGCCCTCAGCAAGGATGCCGTAACACTTCTAGTGAAAACAGAACAGATCTTTACCTTTTGCAAAAGAGGTTCCCTCACCCGTCTTCTCCTTCCATCACCCTTTAAAGAGCTGTCAAGCAGCAGGTTTTATTTTTGCTGAATCCAAGTTTAGAGTGTGAAGAAACAAACCAACCAGGGACACATTTAAGAGAGACTCTGCATTTTCTGCACAGTGCATGGACAAACCAATCTCCCTCTGAACACCTACATCCACCATCATCTTTTCTTCCTACCCTCTCTGATCTGAGTCACCTGAACTAGTTATGTTCTGGCAATAGAGAAAATAAAACAATAATAAATAGAATAAATTAATAAAGCACTGTGTCAATAAATATTAATAAATGTTAATAAATATTCATAAATGTTAACAAATGTTAATAAATGTTAATAAAGCATCATGGGCCAGATTCCCACAGAGATTCCCCTTGCAGGGATAGAGTGGGTGCCTCCATTGCTGCCACACCACAGGCCCATCCTGCCTCATTCTTCTCACTCCCCTGCCTGCATCCACTCCCTCCCTCTCCTTCTTATCAGAGCAAGTGTTCCAGGGCTGCAAACACTCTGTTTTACATGTGCACAGTAGCAAGTACAGTGCAATTCCTGCCCTCAGGCACTCACACAAAACAAATCTTAAAGGAGTATTGTGTTTTTGCCTCTCCATGTGGCTTTGTGTGGAATGTGGCTGGCTCTGGGCTCGGCTTGGCCACAACCATCTCCCCTGTATGAACAAGGCAGAGGGAAGCAAGCCCACAGGAGCTTTAGGAGTGGGTAAGGAGAAGGATTTCAGGGTGGCTGCACAGAGCTCTGGAAGGCTCCTTGACCTGGAGCGACTTGTGGAGGAATTGTGGCAGCAAGGGGAGATTGGATGATTGAGTGCTTGGAATGTCGGTCACTGCTGAGCAGTGCCAGCACCTGAGACCTTGCTGGGTCCAACCAGGCAGTGAAGCACAGCTCCTGTGAAAAGCTGAGTGGAGACAGCAACCACCACTGCCCTGGTGCAGGAGACAGCAAGAAGGCTGTCAGAGGCCACCACTTGGGTGATTTTGACAGCTGACAAATATCCTGGTGGAGAATGACCCTTCATCAAAGGCAAAATTAATTATGGATGAGATGTGAAGGAAGTGTTCAGGAGTGCTGTGTTTGGTTGTTAGGTACTGGTGGTCCAGGCTCTCAAGGTCACCACTAAAGGGGATGTTTAATGCCCAGCTGACACTCCCCTTTGATTTCAAGCTCCTTTTAAAATTAATTTGCACACTTCCTAGCCAGCTCAGATACTGCCTGGATTAGTAACACACACCACTGCTCCTCTCAGCTCCCTCTCCTTTCACTGCCTTTGAGTATTGCAGCTTCTCCCTTTGCTCTTGCTTATCTGAGATTTTCTATCTGTCTGCAGTGTTTTCTCTCTGTGCTGCTCTTATTTCCCTTCTCCGTCCCTCCATGTAATCCTTATCCTTCTCTGTGCTTCATTTAATCCTGGCTGCCCAATTATGCAAATTGCACATTTACATTTTTACAGGGCTCCTCCACCCCTTTTCACATAGTCATTTGTAATACAAATCATTCCCCCTTGCTTCGTGACTGCCCCTCAGCTTCCTCACTAGGATGGGGTGTTAAAAACGTGGGGCTCACACCTAATCCTTCCTGGGAGCCACAGCCCCAGTGCTGCCTGCACAGAGAGCTCAGAGGAGCACACCAACCTCCTTCTGATCTGCTGGTTGGAGGAGAATCAAGGAATCACAACATGCTTTGGGCTGGGAGGGACTCAAAGCTCAGCCCATCCCACCCCTGCCATGGCAGGGACACTTTCCACCATCCCAGGCTGCTCCCAGCCCTGTCCAGCCTGGCCTTGGGCACTGCCAGGGATCCAGGGACAGCCACAGCTGCTCTGGGCACCCTGTGCCAGGGCCTGCCCACCCTCACAGTGAAAACTAGATCTCACCTGACCACTCCCAGCCATGAGCTGCAGAAGGGCTGTAGTTACAAGAAGCTGAACTGGGAATCTTGTCCCCGGTAACCTCCCTCTCTCTTCCACTTTGTTCCTATGATGCAGGTTCCTTGTAATTGTTTTCAGAAAGTTGTGGTTTTGCATCTATCCACCAAAGATCAGCTGCACTTGTCTATTGCACATCTAGGGGAAAAATCATATAGTCATAGAATTTTAAGGAGTTGGAATGGGCCTTAAAAGTCCTCTAATCCCAACCCCCCATGCCATGGCAGGGACACCTCCCACTAGAGCGGGCTGCTCAAAGCCTTACCCAACCCAGCTTTGAACTCTGCCAGGGCTGGGACATCCACAGCCTCCCTGGGAACCCTGTGCCAGAGTCTCACCACCTCACAGGGAAGAATTTCTTCCTAATACCTGACCTAAATTTCCCCTCTTTCCATGGGTACCCATTCCCCTTGTCCTGTCACTCCAGTTCCTGATGCAGAGTCCCTCTCTGGTTTCCCTGTAGCCCATTCAGGCCCTGGAGGTGCTGGGAGGTTTCCACACAACCTTCTCTTCTCCAGGCTGAGCAGCCCCAGCTCTCCCAGCCTGTCTCCATAGGGAGGTGCTCCAGTCCTCCCACAGCCCCCTCTGGACTTGCTCCAGCAGTTCCATGTGTTTCCTGTTCTGGGGACACCAGAACTGTGCACAGGACTCCAGGTGGGGCTGACAAGAGCAGAGTAAGGGGGAGAATCGACGGCTCCCTCGACCTGCTGGCCACTCTCCTTTGGATGCAGCCCAGGACTCGTTGGTTTCTGGGCTGGGATCACTCACTGAGGGCTCACGGTGAGGTTTTCCATCACCCATCACCCTCAAGCCCTTCTCCCACGGCACCTCTCTGCCCAGCCAGATTGTCCCAACCCAGGTGGGTGTAGGATCCTGCACTGCACTTTGCTGTATCCAGAGTATCTTCAAAAACATAGTTCAAGTAGAGAAATTAAATGCTAAATCTTCCACAACTTAATTAGTAAAACTCTCAAGATTTTACAATAGCACCTTCAACCTGGAGTTGTATTTACTACTACTGCGCGCTGAAGCAGATTCTATGTTCCTTCATCTCTATAACATATTTTTTTTTTCCAGTAGAGCAGCATCAGTTTCTGCTTCCCTTCCCTCTCTTGCTTGGAGGAGATTTGTTTCTGCAGACGAGTGTTTTATTTGGGTAAGGCCTTATTTATCTTTATTCTAAGTACATCCTGCTCTGAGTTTACATTGGAGAAGACAAGGTCAGGGAGGCATACATCTTATTTAGACTGGAAAGTGCTGAAGTCTGAGGGTTCCCAGTGAGAAGTCCCCCAGCAGTAGGCATTACTCTTACTGCTCTCTCAAGATGACCTTCATTAGCTCCCACATTAGTTCATTACCTCATCTCCAAAGAACCTTCATATCTGTGACATGGTACACAGTGGCAAAAATTATATTTAAAATTGCAAAAGCCATCTTAGCTTCACTACACTGGGGCCAGACTCAGATAAAGCACCATTGGATCTCCAGTCTTCACCATTAATTTAGAGGGATCACTTTCATGTTACCTGCAGATGTAGCAGCACAGCCCCAGCATGGCCATCACCAAAGGTCAGAGAGGCAAAGGCTGCATCAGCCCCAGTTTACAGAGAAGCAATAGAGACTAGCCTGAGCTCAGGAAAGCTGGCAGCCAAGCCTGGGCACACCAAACACTCACCATGGAGTTTGCTGTGTGATTTACCTACACAGGAATTTTTGTAACAGGAATGTATTTTTCTTCTTCTTTCTCTGTCAAGCTTGAGTAAGCACATGGTTACAATACAAAATTGCCTTTGCTCCCCAGCAGTGCTGTCCCTGCCTGTTTTCCATCACTGCTCTCACACCCATTCTTCTCTGTCCATTCCAGCTCTGTTCCAGCACCTCATCTTTGCTCTTCTCCTCTTGGCCAAGACAACTTGGAAAACTCACACTGCTGAGGGTGAACTGGGTATGTCAGAGCACTGTCTTCTCTCCCTACAGTTCCCCATGCTTCTAAACACACACATTTACCTTTGAGCATTTGTTTTAGTCTCTCTTTTATCAATCTCTAGATAAAGCCCTGTTGGTTTTCTATCTAGTCCAGTCCCTCATTTGAATTCCCACTGCATGGCTTTCTCTACTTAGATTCAACTTCCTTCCCTCTCTTATCACCCCTCTTATCTGCTACCTCCAGCTTTGCATCTTTTATCTCTTCTTTTTCCTCCTGTGATAGATGAGTAATGTGATGGTTGACTCTCTAAATAAAAGACAAATATCATGTATATATGCTAAGAGAAGTTTTATAGATTTATAGTTGTGTTTTACCCCCCTTGTGTTGTTCTGAGGGGTGCCCTGGGTTTGGGACGTTTGGGAGGGTCACTCGTTCCTGTGGCAGCCCCTGAGCTCCAATCAAGGTGTCAGGCAGGGATCTCCAGCACTGGGCAGGGAAGGAGGAGTCCATGGACAGAACTCTGGGAGGGACCAAAGGGTTAAAAGGGGAAACCTCCATGGTGTGGGTGAGCACATGGTGGGAAAGATTCTTTGCTCCTAGCGCTGTAATATTTTCTCTATTCAGTCTTCTGCTGTATTTTTGATAAGGTTTTAATAAACCTTTTAAATTTTTTGAAAGTGAGCATTGTTTATCACACTCCCCCTCTCCTTTTTCTGTCCATGTTTAAGTGAACTCTTCATGCACCCCTAAACCCAGCCCATCACATCGTTCCCAGTCCGGATCCCGGCTGGGGCTGGCTCCTCTCCTCCCACCCCGCTGGAGCAGGGGCTCCCTCCCTGCATGCCCAGCTGGGTAAATGGCCAGTGTGAGGAATGTTCTGAGCTACAGGAGCCCGTGGCAGCGCTAATGTGCCACCACTAGTGCGTCTCACTGCAGTCCTCACATCAGTCCCGGGGGAAATTACAGCCAGATGATCTACTGCTCTCGCCTCCTGCTTTAATCCAGGCTGCTTTGCGTCCTGCTGGAGAGAAGTGCAGTCACAGTGGCGGCTGGAAATGGCTGCTTTTGTCACAGTGCTGTGCCACGGCTTGTGCCACCCTGTGCTGGCTCCCATGGCCTGCTCCATGTGGGAACCCAGCACATCCCTCTGGCTGTCCAGGATGGCCAGGACCCCTGCCAGGGGGCTCAGAAGCCCTGGCACAGAGCCCAAAACACCTGTGGGTTTGATTATGACCCGTGAAGCAAATTACCAACCTTATATGAAGATCAGCAAGCCACAACAGTTTAAGTAGAATAACAGTGAAGTTATCACGAGGTGGAAAAGTAGATTTTAGAGTTTCTGATATGGGAGTTCAGGAGGCAAGATGGAGGGAACTGGGTGTGCCCAGCCTTTCTCCTTCTTCTTCTTCTTCTCCCCCATCTTCTGCTGTGATGGTGGCACTTTCAGATTAGTCTAGAGTAGAAGCTCACTGTCTAATATAGGTGATAGGCATTGGGAAGTAATTGTAAATAATGTATATGTAGTTTTTAGTATAAAGACATAACACTGCCCTGGGGGCAGGCAGAGTGCCTGGAGTTGTCCTGCTGGACAGACCTCAGCAGGGCAGGAGAAAACTTTTTATAGATAAGATACAATAAACAACCTTGAGACCGAGAAATTAAGAGCCCTTACTCCTTCTTCAAGCACTGAGCTGAGAAAAGAAACTTTCAAACTTTTCTCGGAGTCACTCTGACAAGCTAGAGATCCCAACAGCTCCATGCGCAGGGAGGACCAGCAGAGCCAGGGGATGATCAACACTGATGGCCAGGGCAGGGAGCTGGGGCTGGTAATGGCTCTGTGGAGCTTCTTGGCCAGCAGAGGAGGGCAACAGCCATGTGAGGAAGGGAAAGGTCACAGACCGAGGGAAGGAGAAGGTACTTAAAGCAAATGTCAGAACATCAATTTGGTGAGCTAAGGAAATGTTTCCCTCTTTGCAGAGGGCCTTAGAAGGGCTTGGGAGGGGCTGGGTACCACAGTGGCCCTGCTCTGCTGCCCGGCCACCACAGGGAGTGTTTGTGCAAGCAGCTCCTCAGCATCACTCAGCACAGCACTGAGCCACGTTCAGGCAGGACTGCTGTCGTCACGGATCACTGGCTTATTGAGACCGAGGGGTGAAAACCTGCCTGTAATGATTCCCTGTTACAGGCACTGGCACCCCTTTGGTGCAGCTGTAACCGTTTTGTCTGGAGCAGCGGGGCCTTCAGAGTTAAAAGCTGGGCTGCAGCTGCACCTCGGGCTCTGGGACGTGCATTCCCAGCACGGCAGCCACGGGTCAGGCTCTGTAGCAGACACATCCCAGGAGGCTGAGTGTGCCTGGAGCCTGAGAAATCCTGGACACCGCTTTGAACTTCAATTATTGATAGCCACCTCAAGGCTTCCTGGAGAAGATGAGCTGAAAACCACCGTCTGTGCTTCACTCTGAGGATACTCCACCTTTATGTTTGTGTCAAAACAGGGGGCTTTCACAAATGGCTTTGTTGCCAGGGGCTTGAATTATGTACAGGGAACTTGGTGCTCTGCTGCATCACAGTAAACAACAACACATTTCTATGGATTTATTAATCTGGTTTCTATGCATTTATTTTTCTGTAGTGGTTTAAGCAAATAAAATGCAGTAACAAGAGGATTTTTACTGAGTTAATTAAAGAGGAGAGCAGTTCTAGGCAAGCATGACATTAAAGACTTGCCAAATACCTCTTTTCTGAAAATACTACCAGCCACTTTTAAGTCTGCTGCAATTCTTAGGCTTTAATGGAAAGTCCTTTCCAGACCAACTTGTTTGAGTTTCAAAACAAGTTGGCTGTTGGCAAGTGTGTAAAGGCAAATGGGCAGGAGGAGAAAGGGGGGTTATGGGGAAAATAGGGAACAGAGTGCCTCTGAGATAATAGCTTAAAAGTTCTGTGAGCGTCCCCCTCCCAAAGCATTGTCAACTTTGTTCTGTCTGAGGCTCCCAATTCAGGGATTGTGTGGTGAACCAGTTTCAGCAATTTCTAAACTCTAGCTGAAATTGGCCCTTGATGTCTAGAATCTGTTTGATTTAACATTCTTGTGCTCTTTCCCCAAGTTTTAAAGCTCTGTCCTGCTGTGCTGGCTTTGACAGGAAGCCTAAATCTGTCCTCACTTTCTTTAACCAACATTGCCACAAACAGCTCTGTATTAAAATCAATGAGAGATCTGACCTGTTAATTTCTGAAGTAGCCTCTGGTATGCAGAGTGGCTCTGCAATTGTCTGGCTCTCAGATGTGAGAAATGACACTTTGTATTGTCCATGGGGTGTTAAAACTGTATAGATGTGAAGTAGATTGGGAGGTCTGCCAGTTCAAAGTTAATGGAAATTCTCATAATTTCCCCAAGTGACATTAGTGACCTGGGCTTGAAGTGAAGCCAGGTCTGGTTTCACATCATCTAACATTTCACTAAATGTTTACTCATTGATATACAATTTTTATTAGCTATGCCAGAATTTCATAATTTACCACAACCTCTGGATACATATTTTCCTTTTACAGTCCAGAAGATGTTTATGATGGTCTTTGGAGATGCATTAAAGGGGCGTTAGCACAAATAAAGCTCCCTTCGTTAATCTCCAGGCAAGCTGCAAAAGCAATTTAATCTCAGCTCTCTGGATGCCCGGGGTGCTGCTTTAGCACAGAAGGATCCAACAAGTGCACTCCAAAGCTCTGGAGGGCCGATGCTGCATGACCTGGAGCTGCTGCAGTGGGAGAAGGCAGCACAAGGATGCTGAGGGGAGAGAGCCCTTCTCAAAGGCAGCCCACCAACAGAGTGTTATTTTTCAAAATGTACCCACTCAACCCAATGGCACCCACAGCGGGGAAACATAAGCTAAATTAGTGACCTTTCAGGCCCAGATGTTAAGAGAGTAGAATAGCTGAGAAATCCAAGGGCTAAGGTCAAGATAAAGAGTGCTGCATAAATGCAACAGCTGTAAGGCACTGAAAAGGCATCAGAGCCAGAGAGCACCAGGAATATATAAATCACTCGGAGCAGTCTGCTGCAGAAAGGCGTGCTAGGCTAGACAGTCTCTTTAAACTATTGCCAACACTTCCCAAAAGTGTGTGGTTAAAATTAGGCTTTCCAAGTCCATATTTAGAAATTGAAAGGCACCAGAAGTACTGAGCACCCATCGAAGCATATGGGCTCACAAACCCTCTGGAAATCAGGTCACACATTCGAGGCAGAGCTTTCTGTGCTGCCTCGTCCCTGAACTGAGAATGTCTTGGTCCGAGGGCAGTGTTACCTCCACTGCTTTTCAGATCCAGACTAAAGAAACAGCTAAGACTCAGCTTCTTGATTATGAAAAGCTTTGACCTATATAGAAAACTCAAGAAGCCTGAGCAGCAGAACTAATGAAACATGATTTCCAGCAGTTCTGTCCACCCTGATTTCCCAATACCCATAAGGAGTGACTTAGAACAAGGTCTGTCTCTTCTATACTCCCCTCATTTTCATAGAACTTGCATAACTTTAGTGTCTTCATCGAGGGTGTTTAGAGTTAGCCCATGTTTTCAAACATCTCCTTGCTTGTTTGGAAATATTCTCAAGGGTTTGGGGACCCTGTCACTTATAGTACAGGTTATACAAACCACAGAGAAACACAAACTCAAGGGCTTTGTCTTGTTGATGTGTCTGCAGCTTCTCTCATTTATTACAGAATTGTTACAAAGTAGGACCCTTCCAAAGGCTACATGTATTCTTACAGAGAATTTTTGCAATCTGGTTTTGTCAGTCTTTTTGTTGTTTAGGAAAAAAACCGGAGGCTGGTTTGTGCTAAGGTATGTACTACATTCTCCAACTTGCTTTACCAAGAAATCGACCTGAAACATTCAAAAATCTGAGAGGTGGGAAAAAAAAGGATAAATCACCTTTAATTGCTACATATGGCCAAAAATTTCCCAACAAAAAACAGTTAGTTTACAAGTCTCCTTGTTTACTCACAGCCCAGAGTCAACTCACAAAGGATGTAATTCTTCATCTCAGATGGGAGATAAACGTTATTCCCCTGGACTCAGACACACATATCTGTAAACAACAGTGAGTATTCCTTTGGTGGATGCAATACCTGTGACCCCAGCTGCTCCCTGTGCTCTCTGCAGGCAGAGGCTGCAGCAGGAGTTCACAGGAGCAGCAGAAACAACTGATTAATTTGGGCACCAGAGAGCCTGAGCTTTATTGCAGAAAACACCAGGCTCCATGTGGGAAGCTGACCAGCAGAAAAATCTCATGAGCTACTGGGCTTTTTACTTCACCAGGTCCCAGTTTGGTCAGGTAGAGTTCTGGTTTATTCTGGTTTATACTGCTCATTGGTTTTGAAGGCTCTGATTGTGTAAACACTCGTGTGTTTGTGTTTATTCCTGTGGTTTCAATTTTTGCTCAAAACTGTTGCAGGAAGTTCAGTGTCTGTGTTTGCCTTTCATATGGAATCAAGTTCTATCAATATGGCCTAATTAAAATGAAAATTAGGCAGCGATTAACAACTATTTCCCAAATCAAGAGGAAGCAAAAAAGCCCCTTTGAGACAATGCAAAGCTTTGTGCCTTCTGACAAATTTCTGTCTTCCCCAGTCCTTGTCACATTCAGGCTTTACTGGCAGGAAGAAGAAACTCATAAAAATACTCTTGTTTTCTCAGAAAGGTCTGTTTTTCCATTTAAAATAGCTTGGAGAAAATACCCCACCAGCAATTTAAAATTTGTTTTCTCAAAGCAAACCAAAATGTACTACAGCTCATCCATATGTACATATAAATACAAAGCCATAAACAAAACACTTATAGAATCCTTGATTATTAACGTGTGTGTTTTGTAACATTTCTGGTTTCCAGACAAACTTGGCTCACCTAAGGGATCTTTGCTGCTCTGACAGATGCTCAGAGCAGCTGCAGGGCCCCTGGTGCTGGGTTTACACTCACAGGTGAGGCTGCTCAACCCCACCCTGCAGGGTGATCACAGGGGCTGCTTTAAAGAGCCCAGAGCAAGGCAAGGAAACACCAGGAACATCCTTGTTTGAAGCAGTTTGATGGGTTTGAGTTGTGCTCAACCCTGTAGGCATGGGCGGTGGGGGTAAAAGCTATACTGGACTTCTGTTCACAAATTCTACCAATTATTTTACTTAAAACCCTCTTTCACTGTCCTCACCTACATCAACAGATACTATTAAAAATAAGTTAATTACTTGAGCTAAATAACTTATAAAATAGAAAAGGGGGCATTGTTATAGATGGATCATGAGATGATTTGCTCTTGCAATTAAGCGGTTACTATTGTGTGAATATTCAGAAAAGCTTCAGTGATGTACAGTTATGTTATTGTAGTTTAGATGCCCTCTGTTCTCCCCACAGTTCCCTTTCCCCCTGTATTGCTGCCATCACACAGCCTGGGCTGTCCAGCACAGGTACAAAGAAGCTGCACAGGTGTCCCTGGCATGGGGCAGGTGGGAATGGAAAAGCTTGGGGGTGCTCAGGGGGTGGGCAGGGCAACACCTGAGCTCCAATCCAGTGACAAGAAAGCAGTGTCCACTGATAAATGGCAAAGAAGAGCTGAATGACAGACCTTGGGAGGGGCCAGGGCTGGCTGATGCAACCCCAGGGGTATAAAAGACTGAGCATCCAGCTTGAAGATGAACTGGCCACATGGTATCAACAAGGGGTAGTTCTCAGTGCTGTGAATTTTTCCTTATATAGCCCTTTGTTGTATTTTTGTTAAGGTTTAATAAGCCTTTTTAAATTTTCAAAGTGAGCAGTTGTCTCTCACACTGTTCCAGACCTGCCCAGGCAGCTGAGCCCCAGGCAGGGGCAGGGCTCTGCTGGCTCAGGCAAGGTCAGTCCCTGCTGCAGTGTTTGCCATGTGTGTCTCTCCAGCAGCTGCCAGAGCACAGGGAGCAGCAGGCACAGCCACGGGCTAATGAAGCTCATCTGGTACATTAGGTACAGGAGGTGTAATGCAGAAGATTGCATGTTCAAGCCCTGCTATTAGCTCATGCAAAAGTTGGCTGTGTACTCTTCCTGAAGATGGAGTGGAGGCTTGCAGTGTCATTACTGGGAATAAAGATGATAAATGACACTTGCTTTTCTAACCATGCGCATCTTTTCCCTCCAGTGTGACTCAAGTTCCTCCTGTGATCCACTTGGGGCAGCTACCACTCCAGGTTTTTTATTCTCATGCCTTTTACCAAGCCACTTGAAAGCATTTGCTCTTGGATGAGAGCACCTCTTTGTATGCAATTCTGCGTGTTCCTGACTGGGTGAGGAGCCCTGTGGTGGTTTTGTATCCCTGTGTCTGGACCTGTTTCATCCTCCCCTGTGTATTCACCAGGGTCTAGGGCTCTTAATGTGTCTCAGGGATTGTGCAGGGGCTCTGGCTGATTTGGGTGGAATCACTCCACAGGAGCATTCAGAATCTGGCTGCTGCTCTGTGCCCTGCCACACATTCCCTGACAGCCCAACAGCAAAGGGCACAGAGGGATGAAGGCTTTGGCTTTGAGCCCAGACCCTGCACTGAGCTGATTCCAGGGGCTCAGCTCTCCTTCAGGCAGATCCTTAGGGGGCTCAGCACTCAGGAATATCCCTGCTGATGGCAGAGCAGGGGTGTCTGGAGAGCTCAGCATCTTTGCACTGAACTCTCTGGACTCCATGGAAGCTCCTCCTGGTGCTTGAATCAAAGCCAAACTCACCCTGCTGTCTGTTCCTCACTGTGGGGAAGCACTGCCTTCATCTCTCCAAATGGAACTCTCAATCCACTGAACTCAAGAGGACTTTTGCTTTTAGCTTTGGCTGAGTAACAGGATTTCTGCCTCTCTGCCTCCGCATGTTCACCAGCGACCCTGGGAATGTCAAACATCTCCTTTTGTCACATCAGGGCTCAGCTCTCGTGGGTGTGTGCAGCCACAGCTTCTCTGCTCCCAGGTCTTCTGCGTGCTGAAGGAATGAAAAATGCTTTAAACAGTCAGTGACAAATTTAGTCCTTTCATGGGAGTCCTCAACCAGCTCATGGGATTCATATGGCAGACTGAATTTCTCTGTAAATTAATCCACAAAAGTGCTGAACCCCCTGGGGTGCTAGTGATACCATTCAGAAGTCACAGATAACATGTTTGCCAGTGTTCTGTAGTATCAATGCTGTTGTCTATCTTATTTTCTCCCTTATAATTTCTTCCTATTGGTCTTTTACGTGGAACTAGCATTTTTGTCCTAATTAGACAATTGCACATTATGATACACTAATTTGTTAACCTATGTTCACAAATCTTTTAATTACAGCAGTTGTCTTTGATGTGTTGTTATTATTCAGCAACAGCAGTAAACAATTCAACAGCTAACTGGAAGGAACTCATTATTTTCTGAGAGATGTTGTCATTATTTTTCAAAGTATTTTTTTCCTAAAAAACAGTGAAGAACCAGAGAAAAACACAGAGAGTCACTTCAGAAACCAAACACCCCATTCCACCACACTGATAGTTATTACTGAAAACACAAATATTTTTAAAGCATAAATAAGTTGAGGAGTTATCCTTCACACTTGTAATCCCCAAGTCTCAAATCTGCCAGGGTGACTTCTCTAGAGTCAGCACAGCAACAGGTCCTGGATATGTGACCCTCCACAGTGCACCCAAATTTCTATGTAAGCACTGTGTTAGATGGGACACAACCACCTGGGAGAGGCTTTTGCTGATTTTTAAGGGTGAGGTAAGATTCCACATGTTTAACTCCCATGGGTACCCTTAAAGAGAAGGTTTAGCCCTTCTTTTGTCCTTACTTCTTGCTTAAGAAAACCATAGCTAGATGATGCATTTTTTCTCTTTACTGTCATTGAGCTGTCTTTAATCTTTTAAGGATGATATTAATGTTTTCAATAATTTTTCCCCTCTGGAGCAGGGAAGTATGGCTTGAGGAGTCCCTGCTTGTGGTGATGCTTCACTTGTCTGAATGAGGTGTTTGCCTCCTAAAGTTTTATGCTCTTGGTGATGCCACACATATCCCACCACAGCCCCATTCGTGTGTGAACACCATGAAATCCCAGCGGGGTCTGGGTTGGAAGGCACCTTGTTCCACCCCTGCTTTGGGCAGGGAACCTTCCATGAGACCACATTGCTCCAGGTCCCATCCAAGCCAGCCCTGGGCATTCCCAGGGCATTCCCAGGGATGGGGCATCAGCTTGGAAGTCACCTCCCTTCAGTTTTCAGTGCAAGTAAGCAAACTCATGTCTGGTGTGTCTCTGACTGAAGGAATGGTGCTGTTTGTTTGGGGCAGCCCTGCAGGTTTCTCTGTGACCCTCCTTTCCACCCCTCCTCTGAGCAGCTCACATCTGCAAGAGATAAAGATTTTGTCCTGGTGCTGGTGTTGTTTGAGGCCACCTCGCCCTGCCCACTGCTCCCAAAGCCACACAGATATTTCACTGAGTGGGGAACCTGTGAGCCCTCAATGCCCAGGCTCCAGCCTCTCAGCAGCCCTTTGTGTTTCCCTTCCCTCCCCAGGAAAGGGAGGTGTCACATACAGATTTGGATTTTAGCTGGAACTATCAAACTGTGGAGGCTTGTGTTTTATCACCAAGCACAGCATGAAGACACCACAGTTGCAATGTACAGATTGCCAGGAACAGACTGTCTTTCTTGAAGATCAAGTTGTCCATGTGAATATTTGCCAGCTGCAAAGGACAGATTCAGATTTCTGGATGCTCCACTTTCCCAAGCCTGGGAAAGACTTTCTCCTGATTTTGCATCCCTCAAAAGATCAGCAACAGCTGCTGAGACCTCTTATAAGAGTAGGAAGAGGGAAAGGGAAGCATAACCAGGCCATCTGTTGTAAAACCACAACTCCTTATTGATTTCAATAGACTATTTTTGGTCCAAGCAGTTCCAGCACACAAGCACTCACACACCCTTTCTGCTGGCAGCAGAAAGTCATGGCTGTTATTGAGAACAGCAAAACGAATAGCACAAAGTAGCATTGGGTCTCCAAAGCAATATCAGCCACCCCTCCTCATTCCTGGCAGATGTTTCCCTAACCCCTTCTTAAAGCCTTGTAATGATGGAGGTGTTACGCCCTTTCCAGCAAATCTCCTCCGGTGCTGAACCCTTCCTGCCCTCGAGTGCTTTTTCTAATGTGCAATCTGTGTCACCTCGGCGGCAATTTAGGGCCATTATTTGTTGCTCTACCCACTTTTCTGGAAGAGAGGAGCAGAGCAGATGAGATAAGAGCGAGGGGAAAGGAAGACATCGGCAGAGTTTCCTGGGAAGCAAGCCTTGCTGACCTTTCTGTGCTTTCCAGCCTGTCTCATTTCTCCTGCTCTGGTTTCCACTCCATAAAACCCAGCAGCGAACGTGCTGTGCTGCACAGGCTGGGGAGAACTTGGAGGGTTCATTTTGTCACAGTTTTAAAATGTCAGATTAGGCTGCACAGTCACATTAGTACTGTTAGCTTTAATATACTCGATACCTAATCTGCCAGGGCTTCTTTATTGACAGGCTGCCTCTCTATTTGAGCTTGAATAAACTTGTGCATAAAATGTTATCAGCAATGACAGCTGAAAAGAGGTCTATTGCTCTTTAAATTTTTGATGGGAGGCAAGCATTCTGTCATTTGTGATAGCATTATATGTAATCCAACATAACAACTTGATAGTCTGATATAACAACATTCCAGCTTCCCTGCTACCATTGTAAAGAGATGCTGTGTACAAGCTGCTCCTACATGCAATAATGTCAGAACTGACAGCTGGTAAAAGAGTCAAGCTCCTCTCTTTCCATTTCTGGGAAGCAAACCTCATCTTTAGTGATATTTTTTTCCTTGGGTGTGGACAAATCTTTGCCCAAAAGTCCTGGGGAAATTGTGCTGGTTTGGAAATTCATTACAAGACAGAGTTCTCTCATGGGATGTCTTCATTTTCACAGGGCTGTGGTACAGTGGGATGGAGTTCTGTCCTGTGCCACAGCACTGCAGTTCCTCAGAGCCTTTGCTCCCTGCATGTATTTCACTTACACCTTCCAAGTTCTCTCATCACTGTTGGTTTCCACTGTTGCCCCAGGCCTGGAAGTTTCCCAGGCCAGGTTAGATGGGGTTTGGAGCAGCCTGGGATAGTGGAAGGCATCCCTGCTCCTGGTAGGGGATTGGAACTGGATGAGCTTTAAGCCTCTTCCAATCCAAACCATCCTGATCCCCTGCCAGGCAGGGACTGAGTGCTGTCACCTGGAGCCCTGAGCTTCTCCTGCCTTTGCTCTCAAGAACCCCAGGATAATCTCACCCAGCAGTTTTCAGTACAGCTCCACTCTGCCACCCTGCAGGGACTCCTCCAAAGAGCACCTTTCCCTTCATGCTGGACACCCCCTGCATCCACACTCATGCACAGGAAGTGTAATACATTAATTAAATGTTTTGACCAGTGCTGGTTTATTAATTGAATTTTAACTTTTTATATTGCCATATTTTAACTGCTTAAGGTCAGGTAATTTGGAAATAAACTCCAAGTTAGTTCTCACAAGAAGAAGATCAATACACAGGATAAAAGATATCCATTGGATTATGAACAGATCCTGTCCTAAAGAAATATCTACTCTGCTTTTTCTTTTGATTTTCACTCTTTTATATCTCCTCCATGCTTGTATAATTAAGTCAATGAAAATCCAGTGGAGCAATGCAGTTTAATTTAGCTGAGCTGCACCAGTGTGAAACTGGTATTGGAGTAAGGATCAGTGCTGGCTGATGGGGCAGCACCAGCTCTGGCAGTCGTGTCCAGAACCACTCCATTTCTTCACATACTCCACTGCACAGTACAGCAACATCAGCAATCCCCCAAGAGCCATTGAGAAATATCCAGAAGTATGCTCAAATGGAGGAGCACAGTTAAAAATTACACCATATGCTCCCAAACGAGCTGTCAGGCAACACTTCCAGGCAGGTGGATACCAGACCCAAACACAAATAGCTGAGGTGTATTTTAAGGCACAGGTTTGAGGAGGAGGCTGTGCTTCACCTGATCTCTGGTTGGCAGAGAACACTGTGATAACCTCACCTGCCCCTGCATAGAACAGGAATCACAGAATTTCACAGGGGGTGGTTTTCCCTTCTGTTCTCGTTTTTATTCCCGTCTGTACACGTCACAGCATTACTTACATTTGTGCTTAAATCTCTCAGCACAGAATCACAGAATGGGTTGGGCTGGAATGGGACCTTGTAGTTCATCCCATTCCACACCTGCCACGGGCAGGGACATTTTCTGCTGTCCCAGGTGCTCCACGCCCTGTCCAGCCTGGCCTTGGGCACTGCCAGGGATCCAGAGGCACCCTATGCCAGGGCCTCAGCCCTCTCACACTCCAGACTTTCTTCCTAGTATCTAATCTAATTTATCTCCTTTTCATTTAAAACCATTCCCCCTTGTTCCATCAAAACAGGCCCTGCTAAAAGGTTTGTCCTCATCTTTCTTATAGACTCCTTTAGATACTTGAATGTGCTCTAAGGGCTCCCTTGAGCCTTGTCTTGTCCAAGCTGTACAATCCCCAGCCCAGAGCCTTCCCCACAGGACATGTTCTCCACCCCTCTGTCACAGATGAGTAATGGGAAGGTTGACTCTCACTATTAAAAGGCAAATATCATGTATATATGTTAGGAACAGCTTTATAGATTTATAGTTGTGTTTTCCCCCCCTTGTGTTGCTCTCAGGGGTGCCCTGGGTTTGGGACATTTGGGAGGGTCACTCGTTCCTGTGGCAGCCCCTGAGCTCCAATCAAGGTGTCAGGCAGGGATCTCCAGCACTGGGCAGGGAAGGAGGAGTCCATGGACAGAACTTTGGGAGAGCTAAAGGGTTAAAAGGTGAAACCTCCATGGTGTGGGTGAGCACATGGTGGGAAAGATCCTCTGCTCCCAGTGCAGAGGATTACTTTCTCTATTCAGTCTTTTGTTGTATTTTTGATAGGGTTTTAATAAACCTTTTAAATTTTTTGGAAGCGAGTATCATTTCTCACAATCTTTTGTCTTTTCTGAGGTGCATTGGTGTTTTCCTGCAGTCTGGACCCTGTGAGGAGACGTTTGTGCAGGAATGATCTCTCCAGGTGGAGGAGATCCCCTTCTCTCCCTGGCTGAGAAGGGGGTGCTGGGCAGGGCTGCAACCTGCACTTGCTGAGGTGTCACAGTGTGACATAGGAGGAATTTAGGGAAGTGAGGTAAAATATTTTTGTGTTGTTTTTGTGTAATTTTTGTGTATCCGAGTGCACTGAGATACCCACTTAGGACAGACTTTTTTGCCATAATGTGACAACACTATTGACATTAAAATATAAAAATAGGAAAACATAACATATAAAATAGGAGAGCAGAGTGGAGGGAGGAAGTCAGGAGAGCTGGAGCCATGCAGTGACCCCGGGCTGGAAGCTCCCTGCCTGCTGAGGTGTGAAACACCACGGGGTTTGTGCAGGGCATAGCTCAGGATGGATGGAGCTGAACAGCTCATCTCTGCACAGACAGAAAAATGTCAACTGTGAATTAAAGAAGGTGCCTGAGTGGGTTTAAAAAGGGATCAAACCAGTGTTAGGGGCAACACCAAACTGGGTGAGGAAAATGCCTGATGGAGAGTAGCCTTACTGAGGCTAAAAAGGCTGATGCTGTCCTCATCAGAGCAAATCCACCAGTTCCATTTGGGGGAAATTCATTTTACAGGCAGGATGGTCGCTCCTTACCTGAAGTCCACACCTGTCCTACCTGCTGACCACCTCGGGGTGAGCTGAGGTGACGCTTCCTCATAATCCAACTACCTTTAACAGCAGCTGAGAGAGGTGTGTATTAAACTGTAGACAGCTTTTAGTAGTTGATAAAATGCCTTTTCAGTGATAGCTTAAATCAGAGGGTGTGAGAAGTGGAGGGAATGTGTGATTTTTTCCCTCTTCCCATGCACCAAAGGCAGGCTCTGAGGGGACAGGCACTGTACCTTACCACCATGGGTTAATTGAGTGCTGCTCCTTTAGGTCTCATTCATGCTGTATTTTTTCAGTAAACACACATCAACTCTGAAGATCTTAATTAGTCTTTGGAAAAACCCAATATGCTATAATTCTTCCACTGAGGTCTACATGGAAAACAAGGAACATATTTCAAATGCAATGGCAACAAACAAACAAGTGTGCACAGCCCCAGTCTATAGACCCAGTACACACACATGCACTTCCCTAATATGCTTGCTTAGGCTTTACAATCTGTTTATTAATTCGTGAGTAGACTTGATATGCCCTCTGGAAAAAATACTAAAATAATATCTCTCAATTGGCTTCACTGCTGTATGCCTCTAATTAAGTAATGTACACCTCCACTTGCTATTAAACAGTTCCATGATTTTTAACACCAGTGTTGTTTGGTGCCAGCTATAAAAATTTTTAACAGCTCTCCTGTTACCACTCTTCTCCTAAGTACATCAAAGTGGCTCTACATATTTGACCTTTCCCTTCCCTGCTCCCACATTTTAACCCTTCTTTCCCACTGCAGCAAGGAGCTGAAGCATTGAAGGTCTCACAGAGATGAAAATGAAAGATCCCCACTGCTTGGCACAGGAATTTCCACCAGCATGCCTCTGAGGGCAGAGCACTCTGGGCTTCCCCTCAGACTGCCATATTTTCTGAAAAATCCCTTCACCAGGATTTCTTCTCCTGGGAAGCTGAGGAGCCTCAGAGAAAAATGAAAACAATAATTATCTGATTTGCTTCTGCTGTGTTTTGCTGCTTTGGAATGTGGTTTGGACATTGTTTACCAATAGGTGGTTGTGTCATTGGTTTCATGTGAATTGTTTTGACTTAATGACCAATTACCATCAGCTGTGTTGGGGCTCTGGAAAGAGTCACAAGTTTTTCATTATTACCCTTTAGTCTTCTGTAAGTATCCTTTCTGTATTCTTTAGTATCGTTTTAGTATAGCAGAATAGAATAGAATAGAATAGAATAGAATAGAATAGAATAGAATAGAATAGAATAGAATAGAATAGAATAGAATAGAATAGAATAATAAATTAGCCTTCTAAGAACATGGAGGCAGATTCATCATTTCTTTCCTGCCATGGGGGACCCCAAAAATACCACAGCCAGGGATAGTTTGAGGAGCAAAGTTCTGATTTTGTGAGTGAAACTACCCCACAGAAGTAAAGCTGATCCATAGCAAAGGCCAGCAGAGACGCTATGGCAGCATCTTCATGCCAGGAGCTGTCAGCCTGGCATTAAACTATCACTTTAAATAATACAGAAACCCTTTAGCCACCCCACAGTCTAACACCCAGTAATCTCTAACAAGGCAAGAGCAAATCCATGGGATTATTTTCCTTTTCAAGGTAAGCAGGGGAATGTTCTCAGCTGGAGTTGGGCCACGAGGCTGACACATCTGGGGATGAGGCACATCCTGCAGTTAGGGGAGCCAGGTGGGTCCATCCAGGAATCACTCATACAAAGGGACCCTCTGGCCCAGTACTGAACCAATGGCCAACCAAAAACCTCATCTGGTGGAAAAGCTGCTGTGTTCTGACCAGTTTCTGTGGTCATTTAACCAAGGAGGAGCAAGGAGGAACAGCTCATTGTGGCTGAGGGAACTGCAGGGACCTGCTCTGGGCCACCATCACTGTGTGTATTTTCCTCTTACAATTCACAGATAATGAAAATTCTGATTTTCACCCATGAATTGAAGAAAGAAAAGCAGATCTGTGCCCTGTCCACAGGGAAGGCATAGGCAGATAACTGTGTCCACTGGCACCATGGACATACTGAGTGCTGTTAGGAATTCTAGAATGGATCATTCTCAAAACCCCCAAATGTCTGATCTCTAAATCAGCACGGTGTGATCCCAGTGAGCAGGTCAGAGCAGTGATTGTCCTGTGCCCAGAGCGTGCTGAGTGGGACAGACAGACAAGAGCAGCAGCAGCAGCAAGGGCGGCCTGAGCTCTGCTGCAGCCCCAGCCCTTCTTGGGCAGTAGCTGCACGTCTTGTACAGCAGCTAATGCATCTGTGAATGATCTTACCTGTCCGTGAAATCCTTTGTAACATCCCGGGAGCGTCACAGTTTAACAATACAAGTGTGAAAAACCCTCCTCCTGTTCTCAGCAGCGAGGAAGTCTGGCAAGGGCTGAAAGCACTTGAAATTAGATCCTGAAAGGCTTTTGCCAGCAAACCAGCATCCATCCACCCCCAGCGGCAGTCCAGGGCTCTCTGGTCAAAAGGTGCAAATGGCTCATGGCAGCTCTCTGCAAAATTACTTGTCCTGGGAGTTATCAGGCCGTGCCACATAGGATGTACACCAGATCCTGCCACAGACCTATGGAGTGTTTTTGTGGCCTTAAAACAATTTTTTCCTGGTTTTTGCTCCCTAAGATAAGTGGATGTTAGTAGTGATAAAAACGAGAGCAGGCTCCCAGCACTAAAGTGATTTCAGCATTTATTATAATAAAAGAAAGGCCCAAAGCAAGGGGGCCTGGGCCGAGCAGGAACGTTCCTGTCGAGGATGGAGCAGCGCCGGCGCTGGGGCTGCTCAGCAGTGATGGCCCCGATGTCCCAGGTGGAGTGGGAGAGGTTCCCTGGGTCAGAAGCCCCTTTTTATCGTGTTTTTGGTCCCTTTGGATTGGTTTCTGTTTGGATCCTTCATTTGCATGAAGGTTTAAGGTGCTCGATTGGTCCATGACAGTTCTGTCCAGGCTGGCTCGTTTAGTTTGGGGGTGCTGCGCTTTACTGAGGTGTAATTTCTTATAACTACCCTTTTAACCCCTTTTACAATATAACAACCAAGCTAACAGTACATGCTTAACACTTATCAACTATTTTACAACAGTTTCTAACCTATTTTTAACAAGTGTCACAGCACCTGTCACTGGCTGCATTTGCTGCCTGCTGGCCTCATGCAGGCGGGCTCACCAAGGGGAAGAGCCTGTCCTGGTACTGCCCTGCCTGTGCTGCCTCCCAGAGTTGCTCCCTCTCCAAATGCTCTTCTGAACGGCGCACAGGTCTGTCTCAGCCAAGGCCCTTGTGTCTGCAGAGGAGAGTCAATGCTCAGGGACTGTTGTGCAATATTGTAAATCAAAGGCGACTCCGATGTTGGTGAGGGAGAGAGAACGATGCATCTGACTCCATGGATATCAGAAGGCTAATTAATTACTTTTTTATACTATATACATTTAATCTAAACTGAATCTGCCAAGCACTCACTCTGCACCCACCTGCTCACACTGCACAGAATCTCGTCACCCAACTGTCACCCAACAGTCCCCACACACACACTTGGCCCTGACAGGCCAAGGAAACAAAACATCCTCACTTTGGGTAAACAATCTCCATGTTGCATTCTACTTTGGCGCAACACAGGCACTGCAAGTGATAAGAATTGTGTTTTCCCTTTCTCTGAGGTTCAGAGAACATGAATCTCAGAAATCCTTGGGAAGAATTGTGCCTTGCTTTTCTCTGTGAACAGAAATGTGGTGACACTGCAGGCGATCAGGGAACCCACACTGACAATCAAGGAGGCCACAGGAACAGCGAGCAGCACAGACCCACCAGGACGTGTCCCTAAGGACTCCCCAGAGGTCCCTGGAGCAGCCAGGGCTGTCACACCTGCTGGGGGTGGCACTCATAAATAACACCCCTGTGCCAGGGAGGTGTAGCTGTTTGCAGGCATGCAAACATGTGAAACAGGCAGACAGGTGCCATCAATCCAGCCTCAGCCCCAGCCAAGTCCTGCTGTTCACTGCTCAGATTCAGAGCACCAGGCACAGCCTGGCACTGACTGGTGTCCTCAAAAGCCGCTTCTGAAGGCAGGTTTTGCTTGGAGGAATTTCTGTGTCCCTGCACTGCCACTATCCCTAGAAGAGAAGTGTGCCTAATGGGGGAGAAGGGTAATCTCATTTGATATGAAATTATATTAGTGACAGTTCATTCCTGGCACTGCTCAGAGGGCTGGGCAGGCTTTCATGGTACTTACTGATCCAAAAGTAAATAACTGAAAAGAAAATGTCACCAGGGGATGGGCCATGGGGAATGGGGAGAGAGCAGCAGCAGGAGCACATAGGGTTGAGGTCAGGCACCATCAGAAGCCCAGCACACAGATGGGAAAGGAGAAAAAAGGGCAGCTATCCCTCAGGGCAGGGATGAAGATGAACACAGGAAGAGGAAAAGGAGGAGTGGACAGCAGCAGAGCCTGCTTGGTTATCCCAGGGAGAAGAAATTTCCTGTAGTGGCTTTGCTGCCCTCAGTGCCTGTAGCTCACAGCAGGCAGGGCTGGCAGCCACTGCCTCTGCTTTGCCCCAGGACAGGCACACCAGGACAGGCACACCACACATCTCTATCCTGCTGCATTTCTTCACTGAAAGACACTTCCACTGAATGGAGAGTCAGCAATTTGTATGCAACTCTACAAGGCAATCAGTGCTGTGGAACTGAATATTTGCACCCTGATAAAGACCTCATAAACACCAGGTCACTGCCAGACTCCTGAAACCAAAGCTCATCATCTGGTGCTTCATCATGTAACACCAGCCTGCCAGGTGAGCAGAAAGCACCAGCACACCCCATCTCAGGACACCTCTGGCCTCACCAAAGCTTCAGCCCGTGGGTCTGGGTGCACTGGGAAAGCTGGTACAGGTGCTCATGGCCACCTCCATCCCTGAAGGCCAGCTCAGGCTTTGCAGCTGGGGCCCAGCCATGAGAAAGATGCTCCCAGTGCAGAGGAGGAAGAACACTGAGACATTTATCCATGGGTTGTGAAAGAACCTGCAACTCCCAACCCACTTGGAGACAGTGCAGAAACAGCCCCAGCCCCAGCACCCTCCACCTGCCCTCCCACCTTCCACCCTCTGCAGCAAATCCCAGCTGCCTTTGCCCTTCAGACAGAACCCTGTGAGGGTTTCACCTCACAGAGAAGGAACAAGACCTGTGAGAGCATCCTTGTGAAGAAACAAGGGCATTCTCATCTCTCAGCTGGGGAACCAAGACCCAAATGACCCTCCTTGACCCCTGCATCCAAGCCTGGAGGAGACAGCCCAGATCCCTCTCCTGTGCCCAGCTGGGAACAGGCACTGCTGGGGCTCCTCACTGAGATAAATTAAGCTGCAGCAAGATTCCTTGGGTCCATGGACTGACTCCTTTTCTTGTTCCTGCTGTCAGAACACAACACCTGCACTGTCATTTAACAAACAGGTCAATAATTAGTTATTTCTGCTTAAAAGCAGCAATAAAGTACATTATTTTGTGGTTTATTACTTACAGTTAGGAATATAATAAAACAACACCCACAACATCCACTGGCCATTTAAAGATTTTGGGAGCTAAGATTGCACAGACAAGAATCCACTTTACACATTAAAGTATTCCAGGGAGTGGGAAATGACCTTGTTTGTGCCTTCAGGTGTCCAGAGGGCAGGAGGCCCTGTGAGATGCCCTTTCCCCTGGCCGTGGTGGTGCTGAGTTCCTGGCAGAGCAGCACGTTCTGCAGGGCTGGGTTACAGCCCTGGGCTTGCAGAGCTCTCACATCAACTGCTCTGTTGCAGGAGGTGGTGAAGCAGCCAAATGGACTGAAACACAGCCAGGCCTGGCACTCCCCAGGAGCACAGGCAGTCTCTCACTTTCTTTTGCAGTCTTGTCCTTGCTGACAGCTCTGCTGCATCACATGCAAATGTCAGAAATGTCTGGTTTTCTTCTGCTCAGAAAGGAGAGGTCTGCTTTCTCCACAGTGAGGTCCCAAACTCTCTTTCTACCAGTCTCTCACCTCCTCCTGCTCACTTCAGGCTGACTGTGGTCCACAGAGTCTTTCTGGTGGCAGCCTGCCTTACTTTGCCACAAGCCCAACCAACAGCCCAGCAAACAAAATTAGGAGATTTCTTTTGTTTCGTGCCTTCCGCTGGCTCAAAGTGAGTCTGAGGACCACCAGAGCTACCACAAGAAATCATCAGCAGCAGATGATGATCTCTGAGGAGACCTCAGTGGTTTCTGCTCAGAAAGCTGAACACACACTGGATCTCCCATTTTCCCCTGTGTTGAGGGGGCTGGTGGAGGAACAGACACTTTCCATTTTGTCTTGGTTTGAAAATCCAGGTGTCTGCTAAGGAAGGCAGGGGCCTCCCTTGAAATGGAAAATGTAAAACCCCTCTCTCTGAATTATTGTAATTTTGAAATTAAGGGGGTCTCAGGCAAAGATATGGGAGCAGGAATAACAGTGCTTTATTAGGGAAGAAAATAAAAATAAAATTTCAAAATGGAGTAATATAAATACAATTCTGCCAGAGTCAGCAGAGGAGCTGACCCCCTGTGTGTCAGGGTGGGTCCCAGCCCCATCCCAGGGGGCTCAGCCCTCCTGCAGTGCCAGCTGTGGCTCTGCTGCAGCAGGGATCCTGCACAAGGGGGGAGTTTTCCTCTGCAGCTCCAGGGCTGCTGCAGATGGGCCTGGGCTCCCTCTGGCCATGCAGGGCAGCAGAAAGCTGCTCCTCTGGCAGTGCAGGGGGCAAAGGCTGCTGTGCTGTGCCAGGCTCAGATTGGATCCAGGCAGGAATGCTTGGCTCCTCCCCTGGGCGGAGCATCTCCCCATGGGATGCTGGCATTGGATCAGCCCTGCAGGGACACTCAGTGGCCATGGACAGCAGAGATCTGCTGGAGGGAGGGTTGGTGTGGCAGAGATAAAGAAACAACTGCCCCAAGGACAGCAGAGAACTGCCCCAGCTCTGACAGGTGGGGATGGAACACACACTCAGTTAAATCTTTCAGCCTAAGACACAATTCCAGGGCTATGTCCTATTGAGGCACAGCTGTGTCACACAGAGGGGACAGCTTGGTGTCCACACTCACTCTGTGCCACAAAAGCTGCCAAGCCCAGCTCTGCCCTTTCAGCCACTTCCAAAGCTCACAGAGCTCTCTCTGTGCCTTCACACACAGCTGTGAAAGCTGTATTTAATTTTTCTCATGCTCCCACCAAGGTGACCAGTCCAGCTCTGCAGTGGGTGCTGCCCCTCTCGTTGGGCACACAGAGGGCAGCCACAGCCTCTGCTCCCTGTTTGAACATGTGCTGTGGAAGGGATAAGCATCAAAGAAATTATTTTTTAAAACATTTACTGGCATGCCATTTCAGGACAAAGGGTTTTTTTTCTTCCTCCACATTATCACAAGAGGAACAGACCAATCAGGGCCATTCCCTGAGCCATTCCCTCAAGGGTTTGGTGCAGGGCAATGTGTTACAGGAAAGCAGCACCATTGGTACTCTAAACCATTTGTACCTGTGCTGAAATATTACTGAATTAATTCCTTCTGCTGGGAACAGTCCCCACATGATCCATCTGGGATACAAGGCCATGTAGATGGAACCTGAATCCTTTCCATGGTCTGAGGTTTCTCTCCTGCCATCACAACATCCTCACTGCAGTGTCATGACAAAACACATTATTCTGATCAAATACACCTGGGAGAATTCTTCTGTGGCAATTAAAGAGGGACACCATGATTTTACTGTAAATTAGAGCCAAAATATCTACAGAAAGTGAGGCCAGAAAGAAGGGGTCATGCTCAGGTACATTATTTAGAAAGAGTTGTTTTGATCATCCCTAATAAACCATCTGCACATGATGTTTCACCCAGGTAGCCACGAGGTGCCCTCTGGGGTTTGCCTACTGCTGAGGGGTTCCATCTGGGCTGTGGGCAGGTCTGTGGACCAGGAGAAGTTGTGTTCAATGCATTGCATCCTAAAACAGGACTTGGTCTGGGCAGGGCTCAGCAGTTCCTTGCAGGAACCTCCCCTGCCCCAGCAGCAGAACCCCCTCAGCTGAGCTGTGCAGGGAACAGCCCCAGCCTGTCCTGGGCCAGGGATCAGCAGGAGGAGCATCAGAACTGCATGAGGAACATCTCTGCAGGGCACAGCAGGGATGGATTGCGTGTTTGTGGCTCTTCAAGGCTGATCTCACAAGCAGAGCCAGTCAGGCAGGAAGAGCCTTCAGAGCAGCACAGAACCCCAAAAGTCCCAGAGCAATTAAAACATGGACAGAGGGCACACAAGGGTTGTTTGGATGAGGAAAGGTGTTATATTTGTAGGGAATGCCCCAATGAAGGCAGGAATGATGAATCTGATTCCATGTTCCCTGAAGGCTAATTTATTACTTTATTATATTAAAGAATACTAAACTATACTACTCTGTACTATACTATACTAAAGAATACAGAAGAGATACTTACAGAATGCTAAAAAGATAACAATGAAAACTCCTGACTGAGAGTCTCTCCAGAGTCCTGACACAGCTCGGCCCTGACTGGCCAAAGAGTGAAAACAACTCCCAGCAGAATGCAATGGAACAATCACCTGTGGGTAAACAATCTCCAAACACATTCCACATGAGCTCAACACAGGAGAAGCAAATGAGAGAAGAATTGTTTTCCTTTTTCTCTGAGGCTTCTCAGCTTCCAGGAGAGAAATCCTGGTGGTGGGATTTTTGCAGAGAATGTGAATGTGACAGAAAGGAGACTGGCATGTTGAAACAGAGGTGCAGAGGAGCCAGGCCAGGCTCAAGGTGTCCCTCAACCCAGCTCAGGATGGTGTTTTGGATCTTGCTGGGTCCCTGCACAAACACAGGGACAGCAGGGGAATATAGCAGGCATCACACCCACTTATGTAGCTCAGCAGTGCCAGAGCCAACACCTCCTCATCTCTTTTCACAAATAATTGCTCTGGGTTGGTGCCACTGATCTCTGTCCGGCTCACCAGCAGCTGCCCCTGCACCCACTCCCATGGGGTCACCCCAGCACTGGCCACATTTCCCTCCCACAGGGACCAGGCTCTTGCAGGGGTTTGTGCTGTGTTTCTAACTACAGGCTTTGATACAAAATGCTCCTAAATATGTGCTGGAGCAGCACTTTGCTCCCACCCCCTTCCAGCCTTTCTTGGTATCAGAGGCCAAAGCACAATGAGGGAAATTTTTTGTTCCATATCTTTACAGTGCTTCTTCCAGTAGCACATAAAACAAATTAGCCACTTAGGCCATTATTAGGCACTTATGGCCTTTTGATGTTTATGATTTATAACAGCAATTTGCACTTATGTAGCACATTTCAGTTGAGGCTAATACAGCAATGATAATGCTTTGCATTGCAGTCTCGTCCTCCCTCTCCAGCTCTTGGAGAGCTCTGGGAGCAGCAGCGGGGAGCTCCTCTGGGGTGCCAGGAGTCCTGTGCTGCTGGGCATCTCTCCACCATCTCTGCATCTCTCCATCTCTTCATCATCTCTGCATCTCTCCATCTCTTCATCTCTGCATCATCTCTGCATCTCTCCATCATCTCTGCATCTCTCAATCTCTTCATCTCTGCATCATCTCTGCATCTCTCCATCATCTCTCCATCATCTCTGCATCTCTCCATTGTCTCTCCATCTCATCCCCAGACTGGGATCCTTGCTCAGGGCCAGCCTTCCTGGCCAGGCACCGTGGCCCTGGTAGAGGAAAATGCTGCAGAATGGGCTCTGCAGTCCATAAGAGCTGGTTCAGCTCTGTGGTAGGCACAGGAGACTCTGGTTTTCCCTTGGCTGCTGTTTTTGGCTGCTCTTCAAGCAGCAATAACAAGCTTTTTTCTTTTTGTGAGCCTGTGCTTTGCTCCAGGGCTGGGCAGGGAGGGTCAGCTGGGCACCCCTGAGCCCAGGGCAGGGCCAGGGGCTCTGCCCTGCCCCTGATGTGGCATCTGGGATGTGCTCCTGGTGTTTGAGTGCCCAGCCCCAGCACAGGAGCCCATTGTTTGAGTTCATGCAGTTATTAGGGTAGATAGCTTTAGGACTTTAATTGTGTTTAGGGTGAGGAAAACGGTTGCGTACAGGTAGAAGTTGAGGAGGGTGAGTTTAGGGTTGTAGATGATAATGATTGCTATTCAGCCTAGGTGGGAGATGGAAGAAAAGGCAAGAATTTTTCAGATGTGTGTTTGGTTGAGACCCATTCATCCTCCCAGGGCTGCTGAGCCCACACTCAAAAGGAGTCAAACTCTCCTGGCCTCTTCAGGGACAGAAACCCAAAGTGCAGTGAAATGTGGCAGGAATTCCTGGCTCTGGGCATGGTTTATATCCCAGAGCAGCTGAGTGCTCCTGTACAGAACCCAGCCCACTGTCACCTGCAGCCTTTCCTCTCTCAGGATTTACAGGAGACTTGGAAAGAGTTATCTGCCTGTCCTAGGATCTGATTGTCTCCCTCAGCTTTGGCATCTTGCTGCAGCTTAATTTAGCTCAGAGGGGAGAGCCAGCAGTGCCTGTTCCCAGCTGGGCTCAGGAGGGGATCTGGGCTGTCTCTGCCAGGCTTGGATGCTTTCCCCTGCAGAGGGGCCAAGGGGGTTCATTTGTTTGGGTCCTGAGAGGTGAGTACATCCTTGTTTCTTCACAAGGATGCTCTCACAGGTCTTGTTACTCCTTTGTGAGGTGAAAACCCCACAGGGTTCTGTGTGAAGGGCAAAGACAGCTGGAATTTGCTGCAGAGGGTGGAAGGTGGGAGGGCAGGTGGAGGGTGATGAAGCTCTTTCTGCACTGTCTCCAAGTGGGTTGGGAGTTGCAGGTTCGTTCACAATCCATGGATAAATGTCTCAGTGCTCTTCCCAACTCACAGCTGTCCCTCTGTTTGCTCCTGGGCACCCCCTTGGCTGCTTTCCCTCCTTGCACAGTCATGGGGAGATGCTCAGAGGCAGCAGAAACAAAGATGTTCCGAGCTACTTCGCTAGGATACAGGTCTGACAAAAACTGCTAATGATGCAAACTCATTATCTCTGTACATGCCCTATTTCTTGGAGATGTTTTAGAAAATTAAACATGCTGTTGACTCAAAAGTTTACCTTTATGCAAATCAAAATGTCAACATCTGGCAGGAAGAGTCATGGATTTTTTTCAGCCTGTCTGTAGCAAGGGGCTGCCTTCTCTGTTTTGGTTTTGCCCAGACACTCCTCATCATAATCATGCTAAGCACATCCTGAAGTGATTTTTTCTGGTAAAGGCAAGTGTAGAGAGCTAAGCATTAAATGCTCTTTCAAAGCCACCAGGAATATCAGTGTTTGCTTGTTTTCTGGTCTGTAACAGATGCTGGCATTCAGCATTTGGAGTGCCTGGGGAAAAAAGGGAAAAACAAAGATTGCCACGACAAGGTTAGCAAATGACAGTTATTTGTCAGCAAATCTCCTCCCCCTGCAGGGAGGCTGCTGCTCCTGAATGGGAGCTCCTGGCTCCCTGTGGGCTCTGCACAGAGGGGCTGTGGTGGCACAGAGTGACAGGCAGAGCCACCAGGTGACAAACAGCCCCTCAGCACCAGCTGTGCTGCTCACCCCAACCCACTCTGGCAGCCCTTGGCACCTTTAAAAGGCACTTGGGAGGAATCAATGGCAGGTAATTGATTGGCAGCTGCTGCCTCCAATAGATCTCTGCTCACTGGTGCTGGCAAAACCACTCAGGCAACAGAATTCTAAGATCAGCATAACTCTGATGAGTTTAAGAGAGCTTTAAGAGATATTTGAGAGTAGGAATATTCACCCAAACACACCTGCATGTTCACACAGAGCATCCAGTGCCGAACTCTGCAAGTGTAAGGCCCTTCTACCTGTGCCCAGCACAACTTTCTGGTGGCTGGCCCTGCACAGGGGTGATGCAGAAGTGCCCAAACATCCCCCACTGGCCTCATGTCTTGGTTTGGAAAGCCAAATGTCTGCTAAGGAAGGCAGAAGCCTCCCCTGAAATGGAAAATGTAAACCCCCTCCCTCTGAATTGTTAAAAATTTGAAATTAAGGGGCTTTCAGGCAAAAATACGGGAACAGGAAATAACAGTTCTTTAATACGGAAAGAAAGGGAAAAAAAATAAAAGGATAAAATAAACAATGCAGTACACTGGAACAACAGTGACAGAGTCAGAACCCAACCTGACACCCTGTGGGTCAGGGTGTTGGCAGCAGTCCCATTGGAATTGTGGCTCAGCCCTCCTGCAGTGTCAGGGGTGGTTCTGCTGGAGCAGGGATCCTGTAGAGAAGGATGGATTCTTCCTCTGAAGATCCAGTGGGAGAAGAGGCAGCTGCTGTTCCTCTGGGGAATCCAGTGCAGAAGCCGTGCTGGTGTTCCAGAATCTCCAGATTATATCCAGGTAGGAATGCTTGGCTCCTCCCTCTGGGCTCACATCTCCCAATGGGATGCTGTAGTTCTTATCAGCCATGCAGTGACATTCAATAGCTGTTATCAGCAGTGTCCCCTTCCGAGGGAGGTGTGAATGTGGTCACTCAAAGAGAGAGATAAGGCAAACTGCCCACTTGGCAAAGGTAATCTGCCATACAGATGGTAATGGAAAACAACTTGCCTTGAATCTGGAATACCTCACTTGCCCACTGTGAGCATTCTCCTTCCACTCCAGTCCTGTGCCATTCCCTCCTGCCATTCCCTCCTGGATTTCCTTCTCTTCCTCCTTTTAATTCCTGGGAATTAAAAATGCCAACTTTTCATCAGCTTCCTTCCCTAGAGTGGGTCTCCTGTTCCTTATTAACCACCAGGCAGCTCTTGCCTCTGGATTCCCTCTTGGGCCAGACCTGCTGTTGGCACACTGAGCTCTCAGGCATGCCATGAGCACCAAGCCCTTTGCCATGCTGTGCTCCAATCCTGTTCCAAGCTATGGGAAATGCAGGGGAAAGCAGCTCTGCTGTGCTCTTGGCAGTGTGCAATTAGCTTGAAGCACTGACATATAAATAAAAACAGTGGACACGCACATAAACAAAATTTATTGCACCTCCTGCTTTCTAGAGTCAAGTGCTGTGCTGGGAAAACATTGCCTCTTCATCAGGCTTTATCTCTGGCAATCAATTCATTGGGCCAACCAAGAAGCTTCAGAGGAAAGACACAGATTTTCCAAGTTTTGTTTTCAGAGCTGGCCAAGTCCTCTCCATCACCCTGAAAATGAGTTTCTGAGCAAGGCTGGGAAAATGCAAAACCAGTGGGACCCAGCAGAGCTCGGGGGTCCCCTCCTTCCCCCAGCACTTACCAGGGGGTTCCAGTCATGTTGCTGCCACCACTGCCAGGACAAGACAGTGTCCCCAGGCTGGGTCAGCAGAGGGTATAGTGCAGGAGCACTGTGACTCCTGCAGAAGCAAAAACATTGCTGCAAAGGGTTTACAGGCTGATGTTTTGGTAAGTGAGAGTGTTATTTTTTCCCCTCATGGCTATAAATCTATAGGTTACATTCTTCTCAGTGCCACAGGGAAAATGCTCTTTTATGAGAAAGGCAAAGAGTGGAGTGAGCGAGCTGATATTACCCTTAAAGGAGGCTGGGGCACACTGGGGCAGTCAGGAAGCCTTTGGGCCACTTGCAGAATTGATTTTGCTTTTCTCAGACACAAAACATGCTCCAAACCCTGGCTGGCTGTTGGCTGGGTCTCACTGTCACATTTTCTGGAAAAATCCCTTCGCCAGGATTTCTTCTCCTGGAAGCTGAGAATCCTCAGAGAAAAATGAAAACAATAATTATCTGATTGCTGCTCCTGTGTTTTGCTGCTTTGGAATGTGGTTTGGAGATTGTTTATCCAACAGGTGGTTGTTTGATTGGTTTCATGTGAATTGTTTTGACCTAATGACCAATAAGTGTCAAGCTGTGTCAGACTCTGAGGAGAGTCAGGAGTTTTTCATTATTATCTTTTTAGCCTTCTGTAAGGATCCTTTCAATATAATATAATATAATATAATATAATATAATATAATATAATATAATATAATATAATATAATATAATATAATATAATAATGTATTTGCCTGCTAAGAACATGGAGTCAGATTCATCATTTCCTTCCTGCCATGGGAGACCCCAAAAATACCCCAGCTGGGCACACACTGGTCCCACCAGGAGAGTGGAATTTGCAGCAGAGCAGAGGATCAGTGATGTGCTGCAGCCCTGCCTGTCTCACCTGGTCCTCTCCAGGTGCTGGGTGTCAGTGGCCTGGCCTGAGCAGCCCCTGTGGTCACTTCTAACAGGGCACTTTGGGGCTGGTTTGGGCCAGGAGGAGGCAGAACTGGCCACACATCCCTGTTGGCTTTGCCAGACCTGATGGTTATTATTGGCACTGGGTCATCCTTCAGCTGCCCTCAAATCCTCCAGGTGAGCTCTGGGCTCAGTTGTGCTGAGGGTTTCCCACCCACACAGCCCCACCATACCTGCAGGGTCACCTGGGGCTGGGGTGAAATAGGAAATGGTTCCCTGGCTGAGAGATCACTATGAAGTTGTGTCCCCAGTGCTGGAAGGACACAGCTGGTGGCTTCCCCAACATCAAGGATGGCTTCCTCATCAACCCCCATCCTTTTCTTCCCTAAGCACTGAGGTTTGGGAGACACTGGTGAGATTTGGTGCTTTTCCCCCAGACCCTGAGGCTGCAGTCCAGTGACAGGTTAAAACTCCTCTGCAACCACAGGAGCTGGCAAAGGGCTTTCCTCTGCAACACCTGCTACAGTCCCTGAATAACAAGAGCACAGGTGCTGAAGCTGTAAGAAAAAGCATTAGAAGATATCACAGTGCAAACAAACTGCAAGAGAAGATGAGGCAGGAGCTGCAATAAGCAATATTTGAAGGACTTCCCTTCTCAACAGCATGTATGTCCCAGCAGTGTGCTATCCTGGGGCTGGCGCATTCCCCTGATGGATGATTTCTGTTGTGGTCACAAGGCAAGCTCCAGACTAACCCACTGCCCCCACAGGCAGGCTGCAAGCTATCTACCACAGCAGCTTTGGCAGGGAGAGCTGACCCAGGGGGCCATGGAAGGAGCCAAAAAATGATGGTCCCCATTGCCAGAGAGATCCATCACAGCACACAAAGCCTCACTGCCACATATACCTTGGGCTGGCCACAGCCAGGAGCTGCAGAGCTGGCCCTGCCACAAGAGCTGCTGACAAATGACAGATCCAGAGGGATGAGGAGGAGGATCAGCAGCCCAGGCCACAAGAGAGGCCATTGTGGGGCTGGCAGGGAGCGTGTGCCAGGCTCCTTTGTCACCCTGCTGCCACTCAGGGCAGGGACAGGAGCTGACAAAGGCTCCTCAGTGAAAGAACCATCTCTCTGTGTGTGAAATGCAGTTTGCACTTGTGCTGGGCTGATGGGATTCAAACGCAACTTGTTGTGCCAGCACTCCAAAGAGAAAGCCTTGCCAGGAAGAATTCTTAAAATGCTCCACTGGAGATATTGTGGCTGTCTCACTCAAAGGGAGGTGGAAGGAAGAGGGCTGGGGAAAACAGAGAAAATGAAGCATAGATGAGTTCTATTATGCAGAAACTATAGCCTAGAAAAGTCTGTATACTAAACTATACCCCAGAAAAGCAGGACACTGGTGGTTATCCTGTGAGACCCCTCATTCTGCATTGTGTCAGGTTAAAACCGGAATCTTAAAGGTTTACCTTTCTTCTAGGAACTGAGCTGGGGCACAGCTGAGAACCTGCTATGCTTAGATCTGCTCTCTTTATGGCTTGGGTCTCCAAATCACTCAGAGAAAATACTTTTCCATCCATATATGATAACACTCATAAACACAATCATAAATGTGCAAACTGTCTTGATTTTAAAGGGATTGGGATTTTTTTTTTTTTTGCTGTTTAGTTTCAAGCAAGGAGAGATTATACCATGGAGCTTAGTAGAGTTAGGCTGGCTCTCAGATTTATAATCCTTCCTTAGCTTTGTGCTCAGGATGAATGTGATTCTGCTCCCAGCCTCGTGGCAGCCCTGGTGCTCAGGGCTTGTCACTGTCACATTTTCTGAAAAATCCCTTTGCCCAGGATTTTCTCCTTGGAAGCTGAGAAGCCTAAGAGAAAAAAAGAAAACAACAATTATCTGATTTGCTTCTCCTGTGTTTTGCTGCTTCGGAATGTGTTTGGAGATTGTTTGCCCACAGGTGATTGTTGGATTGGTTTCATGTGAATTGTTTCAACTTAATGACCACTCATGGCCAGGCTGTGTCAGGAAGGAGTCACAAGTTTTTCTTTAGTATCTTTTAGCCTTCTGTCTGTATTCTTTAGTATAGTTTAGTATAGTATTCTTTAATATAATATAGATCATAAAATAATAATTTAGCCTTCTGAGAACGTGGAGTCAGATTCATCATTCCTCCCTTCGATGAAAGGAAAATACCACACAGGGCTTCCAATTCTGCAAAGCACTTGAGCACATGCTTAGCACCAGCACTGGCACATCAAGCACACGCTCATGTTCCCTTGACTTATCTGAGATGAGCAGGAGCACTGAGAGCTGGGAAGGGCCTGAGGAGGTGTGGGCAGTGCCTGGCTGGGAGCTCAGCAGGGTCTGCAGAGCAGGAGACACAATCCACCACATCCTCCAAATGAAGCGTGTGCTCAGGTTACCTGCTTAAGTTCTTATTCTGTTGTTGTTGGGCAGCAACACACACCAGATCTTCAGGCAAGGTCCTCAGATAGCAGGAAAGCAGCCCCAAGAGCAGCAGGAGGCTCAAGGGGAGCAGGGCAGAGTGCTGAATTCATCCAGGGGGTGCTGAATATAAGAGCTCTGTGGGAAGCTTTGTTACCCAACATGTTTATTCCTCTTGAAAAAACCTCCTCTCTCTGCAACTGCAGTATAAGCTGAGCCAGACCATCTTTTGTCCATTCTGAAGCTTAAGCCTGGTTTACTTTGCATTTTCCTGTCTAAAAGCTGTCTAACATCCTAGGTAATTCACAGAGGTACAGAATTGTTTGGGTTGGAAGGGATTTTCAGGATCCTCTCATCCCATTCCTGCCATGGCAGGGACACCTCCCACTGTCCCAGGCTGCTCCCAGCCCTGTCCAGCCTGGCCTCGGGCACTGCCAGGGATCCAGGGGCAGCCACTCTGCTCTGGGCACCCTGTGCCAGGGCCTGCCCACCCTCACAGGGAACAATTCCTGATTCCCAATATCCCATCCATCCCTGCCCTCTGGCACTGGAAGCCATTCCCTGGGTCCTGTCCCTCCATGTCTTGTCCCCAGTCCCTCTCCAGCTGCCGTTCAGGCACTGGAAGAGGCTCTGAGCTCTCCCCAGAGCCTTCTCTAGGCTGAACAGCCTCAACTCTCTCAGCCTTTCTCTACAGCAGAACTTCTGACATCTTCTGATAGTTTCACCCTGTAGCAACTTTCACCCCAGACATAAAATTCCCATTTAACCATTTAACCAGTGCCATAAAGACATCAGCCTTCCTTGTCGAATTTTGCCAAGAGTGAGAGTTGGCTGTGGGCCCCAGTATCCCTGAGAACCTCTCTCAGCTGGTTTTGTGTGTGTGTGTTTTATTTTTGTGTTTATGGCTGGCTCCAAGTAAAGACACCAAGTACCAGAGTAGCACTTTCTAGCATTCTGCTCTGTTAGATTTAGAAATAAGCTGTTACATGACCCATAAAACACATGAAACCTGGTGACCCCCTCACCTTCTCCTGTGGGGACCCTTTGAAGTTGAACAAAAGTGGGACCTGGGAGCCTTTCCCTTGCTGAACAGATTAATGCCACCTCACTTCTCTGTGTGTCCACTTTTTCCATCATGTGAGAAACCACCACATGTGAGCTGGTTTCTTCCATGAAACCCCATCTCTGTCAGGTTTAGCTGGAGGTGGCCAATGGTCCTTGAGGGTGGTGGTTCCTGAGTTTTATTTTCATTCCAGTGTGTGGTTCCTGAGTTTACACATATTCCAGTGTGTGGCTCCTGAGTTTTAGTTCCATTTTTTATCCAGAAATTGTGTTAACAGGCAGGGGGAGTTGTCACTGGTTGGGAATCAGGCAGCAGAGCAGCAGAAGGCAGCCCTGGCTGGGGCTGGTGGGATGGAGAAGGATCCTTGGGACACACCTGGAGCTATCCCACAAAAAAGCAGGAGAGCCAGCTGGGAACCTTACAGCCCTGCTCTTGTCTGTGCAATAAATGATGAAAACACAGGAACATCAACAGGTTCTGCTAAGGAAGATGCTCCTCTCTCTTGACTTTGAAGCCCCACCTGGTGTCTAGGGAGGAGCTGGAGGCCCAGGAATCCATCCCCAAGGTGGGAATCCCCCTTTCCAGCCGCACTTGGCTGTGCATGTGTATTTCTACATCCAGCAGTGTGAAAATCCAATGGTATTGACTAGAGCATGCAGGAAATACAGTGTCTCAGCCCAGCAAAGCCCAGATCAATCAGCTAATTACCTCAGAGGAGGTTTGCAGCAGGCAGCTGCTGGTCCCTGACGGAGCCTCTCAGCCCATCTGCTGCCAAGCTGAGGTTCTGGGCTGTGCTGGCAGAGTTCAGAGCAGCCCTGAGGGCATCTGCAGAGCTGTTCCCTCCTGCCACGCCCGGCTGGGCTTGCTGCTGCCTCTCTGTCTGCCTCAGTGGGTTCAGGCAATCTCACTGAATCTGTTCTTATCGATTTAGGAAAAGGCTTTGATTCTGAAAACTGCAAGCTCTTACTCACGAAACTATGACAACTTGGTATTAGCTGCAAATCAATGACCTTTTTAAATGCAGTCTAAGCAACAAAACTCACTTACTGCTAAACCCTGATAAGCCTGGTTCTGGGACAAGTCAAACCTTTATCTTAACTGCCATATGATCTTTTCCAGCTTGATAGTTCCATTTACTGTATCAATAAGGATTATAACCCATCTGCAGTGAGATTTTACCCTCCCTGGAAGCTCTTGTACAGCAGATGATATTGAAAAGGAAATATTTTTTTTAACTTCTCTTTATACCAAGTATTTCCCAATATATTATTCTTATTCCCTGTTTCCTTTCTGTCTTGGTTTGGAATGGCAAATGTCTGCTAGGGAAGGCAGGAGCCTCCCCTGAAATGGAAAATGTAAACCCTCCTCATCCCTCCCAATTGCTATAAATTTTAAATTAAGGGGCTCTCAGGCAAAAAAAAATTATATATGGAAGCAGGAAATAACAGTTCTTTAATAGGGAAAAAATAAAAATATAAAATAAACAATGCAGTAAACTAAACCAACACTGACAGAGTCAGAACCCAACCTGACACCCTGTGGGTCAGGGTGTTGGTGGCAGTCCCATTGGAATTGTGGCTCAGCCCTCCTGCAGTGTCAGGGGTGGTTCTGCTGGAGCAGGGATCCTGCAGAGAAGGATGGATTCTTCCTCTGAAGATCCAGTGGGAGAAGAGGCAGCTGCTGTTCCTCTGGGAAATCCAGTGGAGAAGCCGTGCTGGTGTTCCAGAATCTCCAGATTGTATCCAGGCAGGAATGCTTGGCTCCTCCCTCTGGGCTCACACCTCCCAATGGGATGCTGTAGTTCTTATCAGCCATGCAGTGACATTCAATAGCTGTTATCAGCAGATGTCTCCCCAGAGGGAGGATTGGCTGTGGACGAGATAAGGAAAACTGCCCACTGAACAGAAGACAACTGCCATACAGATGGTGAATAGAATACATCTTGCCTTGCAATCTGGAACACTTTCCAGTTCCTTCTGTCAGCCTTCCTGATCTTGGCTGTTCTGAGGCCAAGGAGAAGCTGTGAACACAGCAGAGAAGGTGACAGAGCTGAGGCTGGGGTGGTGGCCACAAGGCTGGAGCTGTCCAGCTGCAAGCCCCAGCCTAGGGACACTTGTGGCCTCCTTCCTCCTGAGGTTCCTTATCCACACTTCCCATCCATGGGTGGGAATAATCCACCAGGACTGGCCTTGCTGAGCTTGGACAGTGCCAGGAAAATTGGCATCATCAGGTTAAATTCAGACTTTTTTTTTCCCATAACATAATCCCTTGTGGTATTTTTGGGGTCCCTGACAAAGGCGAGGAAAAGAAGGATTTGACTTAATGTTTTTAGAAGGTTAATTTATTATTTTATGATATTATATTGGTAAAGAATGTTATACTAAACTGTACTATAGAATAGAGAAAGGATACAAACAGAAAGCTAGAAAGAATAATAATGAAAAACTCATGATTTTTTTTAGTTTTGACATAGCTTGAGTGTGATTGGTTGTTAAGTTAAAACAATTCACATGTTGGATAAACAATTTCTAACCACATTTCAAAGCAGCAAAACACAGAAGAAGCAAATCAGATAACATTGTTTTCCTTTTCCTCTGAGGCTTCTCAGCTTCTCAGGAGAGAAATCCTGGGAAGGGGATTTTTCCAGAAAATGTGACAGCGACAATCCCTCCTCTTGAATTTTGTCTCCCCCACCATGTGGGTGCTGAGTCTGTCTCCCAGGGAAAGCCCCATGGGGCTCCTTCTACCTGGGCACCCTTTGGGTGGCATTTAGCCCCCAGCTCCCAGTGTAGGCATTGGAATGAGATCCTACAGAGCTTTCCAGCAGCTCAGGAATTGGGGAGGCTGCTCCCAAAGGAGAGGCTGCTGCAGGCAGATGCCACCTCAGGCCAGCTGGGTGCCACCCCAAAGCAGCAGGAGACTGGAGGCACTGGAGCATCCCCACCCAGGCTCTGCAGATGCCAGGGAATCCGGGAGAATAATGGGCCCATTTATTCCCCCAGGGGGGAAATGTCAGAAAACACTGAAATGAGAAAAAAATTGCCTCTTTGTTCTGCAAATGGTCGTCATTGTGAGAAAGTTTATCCACCCTCTGGGAATTCATTTAGCATCATCAAAGAGAGGCTTTACAAAAGTGACTTCTTATTTACCCACAGTGGTTTTAGTGAGCAGTTTCTTTACTGGAAGGAAGGTGAAGTGGAGTTACCCAGCTGAGAGAAGCTGTGTCTGCCCTGCAGAGCTGCAAAGGTGCATGGCAGGGGAAGCCTGCTCCTATTCACAAGTGATTTAAGCCACCATGAAATGCTGCAGGAGCTCCCTTAGCCATGGGAATGCCCTCACAGGGGTCAAGCTGCTCAATGGAGCTGATTTTTCCTCCCTTCCCATGAAAGAGTGGTTAATAAGATGTTTGTGTATACAGGATTTAACAAGTTTAAAACGCACTGGCCAGCCATGAGCAGCCCGTGGGAGGCCTTGGGGACAGCACAGAACAGTGTTTTTAGGAGGATGTTTTATTTATGGTATTCATGGCTGGTGCCATTACAGGCCCTGCAAAGATCAGACCTTGCTGTGAATATATATTCACTGAGGAAATCATTCTGGCCCCAAAAACCTCACACTGAGCACCTCAAACAGGCATGTCCTCATGGAAAGCATTTTCCTGCTCCAGCAAAGTGTTGGTTACTGGTTTATGTAAAAAAAAAAAACCCTCTCATCTTTTTGCCAGATTCATACCTTCACACTTCTAAAAATCATTACACTGAATTCAACCAAGTGAGAAAATAAATGTTTTTTCAGCCTTCTTGGAGATCTTGATTTCTTTTTTAAGCTTTGAGGCTGCAGTATAGCAGTTTTGGTCAAATCACAACCCCACTTCTTACAAAAGATAACCAAAGGCTGTAAAGTCAGCCTTTTTTGGCAATAACTCTGCCTTTAGCAGCCCTCCCACTCTTCTCCAAGATATCCCTCACCCCAGGAAGTCACCAGGAATGAGCCCCCAGGGATGCTCAGAGGAGCTGCTATGCTGGGACAGGAGGGTGTGGGGCTCCTCACACAAAGCCAAGTTCACAACTGGCCTTCAGACAGACATTAGCAAAAAGTGGCTTATTTTCCACACTGAATTCAGATGCAAAAGGGGAACCCCATCCCCCCCCCAACCCTCCAGTTCTGAGTAATTTTGCAGCTTAGGAATATTTCACATTCTTCTCTCACCATAATGTGAAGGCCAGATATAACTTACTGATTAATGGGGGCCATGGAGTGCAATAAATGCAGCTTTAAAGGAAATTCATTTCGCAGCAAGCACAATCAGTCTTTCAGAACCCCACCCCCTGTATACACTGGGTGGTTTTTGCCTGCAAATTTAAGAGTGCCTGAGGGAATTAGGTACCCAGGTCCCATGCAGAGTCTGTGGGGTTTGGCTCTTTGGTTCCTAGAAATGCTTCTATTTTCTCAGCCCCTGGGGTATGTCCTGGGCTGCCCTCTCAGTTTGGGTTCTTGCATTGGTACACTCCCTAAAATACAAATAAAAGCTTTTCCCTTGTGTTTTTTTGCCTTTTTTACCATGTTTTACTAGTGGAGGGGTGAGCTGGGGTCTCACAAGCACCATGTGGATGCTGTGGCTGGCCTGAACTCTCCAGAGCATCTTCAGCTGTGGCCAAAACAAACCAAAATGGGGAAGGGGAGCACTGCTGCTGAGGAGCACGAGCACACTTGTTACTGAAAGGAGTTTGAGTGCCTGGGGAAGCAGCTCATGGGACTTGCCTGGTGGTTCAGGAGAGGAAAAGGTGACTTATGAAATTGTGCGCTATAAATATTCACTGGGAGTCACATAGCCAAAACTGGACCCCTAAGCTGCTTGGATGAATTAATCAACACCCCCAAATTCACAGATTTGGAAATCTGTGAGCTTTTCAGGTGAGTATTGCACATGTGGGGGAAACCAGACCAGTGCTGAGTGCTCACAGCACTGGGGGGCATCTGAGCACCTCACATGGATTTATGTACCCGGGCATTCAACTGTCCTTACTCCTTGGTGAAGTAAAATCACAGAATCATTTAGGTTGGAAAAGCCCTCCAAAATCCCCCTAGCACTAACCTGTGACATTCACATTCTCTGAACAGAGAGAGAACATTCTCCCTCTCAGGGTTTTTCATGGAGAAGCACAGAGAGAAGAGGATAAAAACAATTCTTATCTCTACTTGCTACTCCTGTTGTTTTTACACATGTGGAATGTGTTATGGAGCTGTTTACCTGAAGTGATTTATCAATTGGATTCTGCTGAGGATTGTTTTGTTTCCTTGGCCAATGAATTAAAGCTGTATCCTGGCTGTCTCAGACAGTCACAGTTTTTTCTTTCGTGTCTTTTGGATAGTATAGTATAGTATAGTATAGTATAGTATAGTATAGTATAGTATAGTATAGTATCTCTTTAATATAGTATAGTGTAATATAATATAGTTTAATAAAGCAATTGTTCAGCATTCTGAATCAGAGTCAGATGTCAGTCATTCCCAGCAACGTGGGCACCCTGAATTCAATACTCACCCATGTCCCCAGGTGCCACATCCACAGGGTTTTAAATCCCTTCAGGGAATGTGATGCCATCACTACCCCAGACAATCTGTTCCAATGCTTTACAGCATTTTCAGTGAAGGAAATTTCCTGATACCCTCCCTGAGGCTGCCCTGGCCCAGCCTGAGGCCGTTCCCTCTGCTCCTGTCCCTGTTCCCTGGAGCACAGCCCGACCCCCCGGCTGTGCCCTCCTGTCAGGAGCTGTGCAGAGCCACAGGGGCCCCCTGAGCCTCCTTTGCTCCAGGCTGAGCCTCTGCCCAGCTCC